>NC_047661.1:21401103-22001103 GCF_011762505.2 Arvicanthis niloticus
TGCTTGGTGTTTCCATATCAGATTAAGATAGATAATGGAACTGGCTAATGCAGGCAGGCATTGAGATGTTCTGTTGACAATTTAATATTACCCATATTACTGGAATTCCTTATAATACTCCAGGACAAGGTACTGTGAAACAGACATTGTGGAACTTTAAAATAGTATCTTCATAACTCTCTGAGTGTTGGAGGAGCAGCTACTAGTGCTTCTGCCCTGGTTTTGCAAGGAACTCGAAAATATTGGCTTTTTTTTTTTAAAACAAAAGAGGAGTTATACCCCCAGAATGGGTCCCCTAGAAATATTCTCCATCATACCTTGTTTGTTCTCAATTTTCTAAATCTGGACACTCATGGCAAATCTGCTGCTGATCACTTCTGGCACCCTGAGACTAATAAAAATTATGCCACAGTTATGTGGAAGGACCCTCCTACCTTTCAATGAAATGGCCCAGACTTAGTTCTCATATGGGGCCGAGGATCTATATGTCTGTTTGATACCAAAGAAGGCATGGCTAGGCGGCTGCCAGAAAGATTAGTGAAACAAATAGATAACTCCACAAAGCCAGACCCAACTGAGATCCAGAGAAGAGAGATCTCCCTGAGAATACCCTTCTTTTGTCCTTTCCAGATAAAATTGAACCACCTGTGGTTTTTGCTGTTGGAGGTTCTAATCCTGATGCTGGTCTTGGGACTTGCACTACTCAGAACTTCAATGGGCCATTGACAAGGACATCAAACAGGTAGAGATTGACGTCAGTAATCTGGAAAAATTCCTCGTTTCACTGTCTGAAGTGGTCCTCCATAATCACAGAGGGCTCAATCTGCTTTTCCGTCAGCAAGGGGGAGATACTATGCCACCCTCAAGGAGGAATGCTGTTTTTATACTGACCACTCCAGGGTAGTTAGAGATAGTATGGCCAAGATCAGGGAGATTAGAATGGCAAAATAAACAGTGAGAACAAGAAGAGGGGTGGCTTAAAAACTGGTTTTCTGCCTCTCCTTGGCTCTCCACTCTTCTTCCTTCCATCCTGGGTCCTGTGGTGGGTCTTCTTCTCCTCTTGGCTTTTGACCCTTGGGCCTTTAAAAGACTCATGGGCTTTGTAAAATAACTGAAGACCCCCAAACTTGGGAGACCCTTCCTCAAGTCTCAGGAAATCATGACCACCCAAAAATCACAAGAAACCATACCTGGATGCAACCAGCAGAGGTTTATTGGGAAAAGTTGGCTAGCCAAGGTCAAAACTGCTCGTCTACAAAGGAACAGAATTTTGACAAAAGGTCAGCAAGCTGTGGGTTTTTTTTTTTTTTTTCCCATGGGGTGGGGAAAGGAAGGAATTTTCTCGAGGTTATACATGATTGGTTGTCTTACAAATTTTGAACATCAGCAGGCTGTAACATTGGGAAAACCTCAAGGGGGCGGGGGATAACCAAGAACAGTGGAACATTTCAGAGGAACCCACTCTAAATGATTTAGAGCCACGTGAAAATCACTCTGCACACTCATTCTTCTCAAAAATGTAGTTTTACCATGTCACTGTGCCCTACCCTGTCATTACCAACTATTTCAGGTTAACTATTTCTCACTTGCCATAGCCCCACCCTTAGGCTTGAGGAATGTTAATCCAGCAAGTGTCCTCTGATTCAGGGATAATGCCCTCCACCAGGAATGTGTCCTGGGGCAGTAAAAGCCTGGAATCTTGCATCCAGTTCTGCTTTCTGGAACTTGCATTCTTTTGCTCAGGTTTAGGGTAAAGAAAAAGCCTATATATATTTCATAAAATGGTCTTTATAATTTTTTACTCTACACAACAAATTGACCCCTTGGCATCTAAACCTTTACAAATACATTATCATAGACTTGATCTGGCTAATTGGGGCTTGGCTGAATCTTGCAATGACAGATCTCCTTTAGGAGCTGCATAGAACTCAGATCTGTGCACGTTGGTTCAGCACTGTACAAACACAACGTGGAAGGGGGAAGACCCAAATTGTCTGCTTCTGAGTCCCCAGTGAAGCAAACCTGATTGTATAGAGGTTGGTGTTGATTCTTTGTGTCTCAAAGCAGCCGACTAGGACCCTCAATATACTACACAGCCTATGAATCAAATAACCCTCTCCACCCCCAAAAAGACACAATTACAAATGATACTGGGGGATCAGCTCAATATTTCCCCTCTCTGGTTAATGCCCACTCATCTGTCAATGAGATCTCCTAATGTCCACTGTCACTTGCCAGCCTCATTAAATATTGTTAAAAGGGAGGAGATGCCAGGAACCAAACCCATGAGATTACCTGCTCTTCTAAGAGTACCTCATGAAATCACCTGCTGTTCTGGAAAAAACCTAGTCAGTTAAAGTACAAGGTTAAGAAAGGACGTCCTTGGGTCTCAGGTCCCAGGAACTTAAAAAACATCTGGTATTTCCTGAGAGGGGTTACAATAGTGGGATGGTCTTGGGCAATGAGGATACAATAGTGGGATAGCCTTAAGCAATGACCCTTGCCTAAACTTCCCGTTTTGCTGTGTCTTTATAACCTGCTGCCTGAAATTAAAGTTTGAGAGCTTGATCAAAACCCTCAACTTGCTCTCCTTCTTTGTGTCTCTTGTCCCTTCATTCTTTCACACCCTTCCCTACGGGCTTGTTGAATCGCCCGTGGGCTGGGGAATTATTCCTCCCAAAAAAAACACTTCCAAAGGCCAGGTTTGTCACAGTAAAGACCCTGATTCCCACCACCTATTTTCTGTATAAGCTTCTTTTCTTGTTTCTGTGACCAAATACCTAATAAGAAATATTATAAGGAAGGATTCATTTTGGCTCAGAATTTGAGGGCACGGTGCACTGAAGAGGGGAAGTATGGTGGTGGGACTGGCTTGAGATTTTGGCAGCCAGAGCATGAGACCATCTGCTAACATCTTGATAGATTAGCATCTTTGTGTCTTCTGTTGCTGTGAAGTCATACCATGACCATGGCAGCTCTTATAAAAGAAAGTCTTTAATTGGGGCTTGCTTATAGTTTCAGAGGTTTGGTCTGTTATCCTCATGGCAGGGAGCATGGTGGACGTAGCATGGTTCTATATTTGAATCCTCAGGTAGCAGAAAGAGAGAGATACTGGGCTTGGCTTGAGCTTTGAAGCCTCAAAGCTCACCCCTAGTGACACACTTCCTCTTAACAAGGCCACACCTTCAAATCTTTCTTAAATAGTGCCACTCTCTGATGACTCAGCACTGGGGCCATTCTTATTCAGACCAGCACCACCAGGAAGCAGTTGAACCTTTCCGCCTTTTCTCTCTCCCTAGTGTAGCTAGCTAGACTAATGCTTCAGCCAACGACTACTTCTTTACCCATCAACCCTACTTTTATTGTATTAACTGCAAGTTCCAAATGAGTTTCTGAACATTTAAGTATTAAAAACAAAAACAAAACAACCCTCCCACAATCTGGAGGCTATAACACTATAACACTTACTTAACATTTTTTTTAGACAGTAAGTAAATGGCAATGGTAAAGGCTCAGCATAGCACAGAACAAAAAGTGGCTATTATCATTTCTTCTGTCAAATGCAAAAACCAGACTTTATAGAATTTGATACTGAAAAATGGAAGGAAATGTTTTAGTGTTATTAAAAAATTTCCCCTTGCAAGGGGCTAGAGAGATGGAACAGTGGTTAGCTGTGCTGGTTCTTGTCCAGAGGACCCAGACTTGAGTATCAGGTCCCTCATGGCAACACACAACTATGTATCACTCCAGTTCTGGCGGATCTGATGTTCTCTTCTGGTCTCCTCAGGCACCAGGCACACATGTAGTACATACATGCAGCCAAAGTATTCATACACTTAAAATTATTTTTCACCCCCCCATTTATGTACCAGAAAGCAACTTTATTATGCAATTGCTCACATCAATCATTTCAATTAAATGATTAATTAAATGAACACCATTTAAGGGTAACCTACCTAGGCATAGGGCCAAGAGGTAATGGGTAACAGGAAGATCTGACAGCAGAAAGCATAATGCAGTAGGGCTGAGGAAAGCACCATAAAGGGAGCGGGGAGACCTGGGTGTGGTAGCACATACCTTTGATGCTAGCACTCTGGAGGTAGAGGTAGGCAGTGTTCGAGGCTAGCCTGGTCTACAGAGCAAGCTCTAGGACAGCCAGGGCTACACAGAGAAACCCTGTCTCAAAAGGGAAAGAGCATTGATTCAGATCTAATCTCTGCCAGGTTTGAACATGAAGGTAAGTGCAGAGACCACAGCAATAGACAGTGTCATCAATGAAATACATTAGCATGCTGAGTGGACCAAAGTGCAGTTGAAGATCAGAGACTGCACACTACAAATTCCACCTTCACGCTGAGTGGATTTTTATGTGTCCCTTTAAGGAAGGATGGCTCCCAGTTTTCCAGCCAAGTTCAATAGGTATCACCTCAGCTGTAGAAGCTTCACCTTGCTGGTCCTCACTTCAGAAATCAAACCACTTTTCATAAGGCAGAATTGGAAATGCCAGATGGTTCTCAGAGTGCTGAGAAAGTAACACCTGGGTAGGACAATCTAAATTCTGACTTGATCTTTTCCTGCCTAATGACAAAGCGGTGTGATCCTCTCTCAGTGTTGGCCAGTGTGAAGTGAGCCAAGGCTCCCAGGCAGCCACACAATCAAGAGAATAAACAACCCTGGCCAGCATTCTGTGTGGCTAACCTACACTATTTGGTAGGTGTGCTGAATGCATGTACGATTGTGATTCACCTTGTTCTGACTTATAATACATTCATCTCTCCATAAACTGCAGATTCTAAGTAGAAGGGAGTGGTTGGAGCCACTCCTCAAGTCTGCCTAGAGAAGACCCTTCCGCTGCCACCTCCTACACATCGGAAGAGAGCAAATTCTCATTCCCATGTCCTGAGGGTCTAGGAATCATTTTTTTTCCTGTGAACATTAGATGATAAAGAAGCTGGAGGAAGGTCAACCAGGGATGCTAAGAGGAAAATCAGCACAGAAGGAAGGAAACTAGTGGTGTATAATAGCAATATATTAGTTGCATGGCTGAGGCTGGGAAAAAAAAAAGAAACTTTTTTTCAAGAGTAGAATAGTACAAAATATAGAAACAGATCAGGCCATTGCTATTAAGAGCAAGGATTTCTCAGGAAGCTTGCTATGACCTCTGAAAACGAGGATCCTGGAAAGAAGCTAATTACCTTACCTTGAGCTAACTTAGCCCCTGAAGACCTATTTCTTACCCACCTCTGTGTTAGAACTAACTCTCAAAATGACTTTAGAATAATTACCTCTCATTCAAGGTGAGAGCTGTGGTTGCTGTGTGGACACTCCTGTACGTTTCTGTATGTAGGGCACTCAGAAGTAGTCCTCCTCATAAAAAAAATGCTCACTGAATGCTGCTAAGTCTACAGGTACTCCATGAACACACAGGAATGTACCCAGAGACAGAGTAAGGGGGTCTAAGAGCCAAACAGGTACAGAAAAGTGTGAGGAACTTGTAACAAGCTATTTTATTTCTGAGCCTTGGTTTTGTTTGTTTGTTTCTTAAATTTTTAACCATTTGTGACATGGAGATCACACAGCATCATTGGGAAGATTATTTTTATAGCATACTTAGAAAATGGAGGTAATAAGGAGAATATTTGTAACAACAGGGAACAACTGTTATATTACTCTGTCCTATTTGATAAATAAAAATAAAATAGCAATTGTTCCAATTTTTAAATTTTTTTTTAAAATTTAAATAAAAATGAAATTCTTTAAATAAAGGAGGAGTGGATCTGGGGGATGGGGAGATTAGGGAAAACTGTGGTTGGGGTGTAATATGTGAGAGAATTATCATTTAATAAAATCTATATTCAGTAGTTTTCCAACATTGGGGTTATCTAGGGAACCTTACCAAGAATGGCATGCAGACTTGCCCTTCTGTGGCACTGTCATACCTGAAAGGAATGAATGCAGGATGGGATGCAGTAAGAACCACCTGCAGAATCAAGAAAAATCAAGTTTGAGAGTGACTTATGTCCATAATGACTCTCTGGCTGTGAGTTGATGATTAAATAGATAATTTTATAATGAAATTCTACATCACTAATCTGTTCACTAATGACAACTAAGCAAAGGCAGACTGAGTGTCAATGGGAAAACATCAGCTTTCTGGTTCAAGTTTGGGAGACAACAGAATTACATCTGTATTATTTGTTTTATGGATTCTCAACCCACGGGATTGGGCATAAAAACAGGGTAAACTGGTTAGCAACTTGTGAATCTGTGGTGCAAAGCATCAGCCAAGCAGGCATTTTGCCAAGGAAACCACAAGGGGCTTAAGTCTGGTGAACCTGCCATGGTATGCCTTCATGTTGAAATTGTAATCAGATCTTTGTTCTTCCTCTGGGGTGGCTCAGAATGAGGCTTATACACAGTTGCTGACATTCTTAGGATAATCTAGCAGAGGCATTACTAGTTTAAACAGGAACCCTTTCCCAGAGCCACCCCGGAGGTACTGCAAAAATAGTATCACAGATCTGGGAATCGGTTCTCAATTCAGATTCTGGGCAGCAGACAGGCTCTTTGGCCAGAGGATGAGAGAAATGTTTTCACATTCAAATCTGACGCTTACATGGACTACAACACAGATGCAGGGTGCTCTGCTTAGAGCCAAGCTGCAGCATTTCTTGGGTTATCAAGGCAATATTTGGATAGAAGCAACATTTTCTGAAGAAATTGGCTGGATATGACTTGACAATCAAATCTGGAATAATAAGCAAGGCAGGAAAGTTTTTCCTTAATTTGTCTTAGGAACTCTAAAGTGAGGAGTAACCTTTGCATCCATTAGACACCAATAGGAGAGAGATGCTTGGATCTTACTCATTAGCGATTCCAATGGTGCTTTGACAACCCCTGTATAGCCATCTGTATATTGAGTATGATTAAACGTGTGTGATTCCCATCACGGACTCTATTTCCAGGCAGTCTTGCCAAGTCTGTGTGAGGCAACACTGCAAACTACAACACAGCATGACTGACCCAGGCACCCTTATTTGAATCGGATCCTGACAGAAACTGGGAACCTGGTCAGAATCTTCACTGAAAGGGACCATTAATGTCCCTTATCTTAAAAATCTGTCAAAAGGATTAAATAATTTTACATTGTATGACACATAAAATAATAACTTTTACATACTTGTAGCAATGCTTCCTAGATAAATGAACACAGAATATAGAGTTAGATTTTCTCACTTGACTTTCCCGTGTATGGATAACTGAGCCAGGGACACCTGGTTTCATGTCTAAAGACTCAACTCTGGCATTCTGAGGGGGGAAAAAAACAAAAGAAGCAGCGGATCTTTCAGAGAACCATTTTTCATATTTCCAGAATGTTGCTGACGCAATTAAATAGGCCAAAAATATCACTTGCCTACTGCCCGCTTAGTAAACAGACAGTATCCTGGTTTGCTTTCTATTGCTGTGATAAATAAATGTTATGACCAAGAACAACTCAGAGAAGAAAGAATTTATTTTATTTTATAGTTTAGAGTGCATAGTAAGTGAAGCCAAGGCAGGCACTCAAGGCAGGAGCAGAGGCAGGAACTATGGAGGAATGCTGCTTACTGTCTTGCTCTCCACGGCTATCAATCATTAATCAAGAAAATGCCTCAGTGTTTACCTACCTGGTAGGGCCATTTTTTTCAACATAGCTCCTTTTCCCCAAAGACTCTAGTTTGTGTCAAGTTGTCAAAAATCTAACACAGACATCAAATGATAATTTTGGATTCCCAAAATACCAAACAGCACTTGAGAGATACCCATTGATTTTTCAAACTATATCTATGCTTGTATTTACTTGGGGCAATGGTTGGCTTTTTAGGCTTTTGTGTACATTTTTTTTTTTTATAGTCAGAGAATTTAAAAATGTACATCTCAGCCAAGGAAAATCACAGAAGTCTATACTTCTCAGAGTTTTATGGGTTTTATAATCTTCAGGGCACACACAACTCTTTTAAGTTATGAATTTTGACCATATCCATCATATAGAAAAACTTATGGTGAAAAGTGCACCACTATTCCAAGGAACCAAAATGTCAGCATTGCTTTATCATGCTGAGGGTGAACTTGTATTCATTAAGATCTACAGCTTGGGATTTCAGTGTTCACGATGCCACACAGAGACATCCTGTAGCCTTGGGGCGCTGCTTAAGTATCATAGCTTCAGCTATGATGGGCAAGTGACTCTAAGCAGACATAGTGGCAAGCACTATTGACACCATGTCTTAGGAAGCATCTGAGAGACTTGATTATCAGGAACACGGCTCTGCCACTAACTTCAACATCATCTGTCTAAAGAAGGAATTCTGCAGAAGCAATGGCACCTTCCCATTCATGTCTTTAAGTTTCCATCTTGTTTAATATGCACAATAGAAGCATCATAGAACTGGAGTCAACATAATGGCAGGATTTCTTAAGACCTTTGCGGAACAGCTTTTGACTTGGGGCTCTGCTGCCTCACCTTGGCCTTTCCTTCTCTTTCCTGTTCTCTTTCCAGCTAGAATGCAGGTAGTTTAAAATAAACACTGCAAAAGTAATAGAGCAAGTAAAAATTTTTAAACTTATCCCATTAAGAAAGATTGTGGAGTGGGTTCATGAATCCAAGCTGTGAATGAATGCTTTGGATGCCCATGAAAATGCCAGTGCCAACCAAACCACTGAGTTCATTCCTAGGTAGACCAGATGACTTTTCGTTTCTGTTCTACTCATTGCTGTACTTCTACATCTTAAACACACTGTTTAGAAATACCAAGTTTTCACTTCTTTCTAGAGAATGGTGGTATATTTGTATGCCTCAAAACATAACAGTGGAAAATAGGGATGGGGTCTCTCTCTCTCTCTCTCTCTCTCTCTCTCTCTCTCTCTCTCTCTCTCTCTCTCTCTCCATCCAGGTAGGCAAGGTGAAGAAGGAGCTGAGAGGTCTACATCTTCATCTGAAAGCTGCTAGTGGAAGACTGGCTTCCAGGCAGCTATGGTGAGGGTCTTAAGCCCATGCGCACAGTGGCACACCTACGCCAACAAGGCCTGATAGTGCCACTCCCTAGGCCAAACATATACAAACCATCACAATCATAGAGAATTTAATTCCTGCTAGTTTGGTTATTTCACGGATTTGTAGGGGCTCTTAGCATCTGGTGTCCAATCCTAGGCCATAGAGATCTCTGATCTGTAAGAGATGCTTCTGAGGTCCTTTTGTATATGACACTAAGATATTTGTGCAACTATTCTAACTTTTTCTTTCTTTCCTCCATCTCTAGTTGTTCAACTAAGATTCTAGTCTTTCACAATGAGCTGACTGTGGGTTGTCCTGAGCTTTGGGTCCACACTGGATGGTTTGCTAGTAGGCAATAGATTCCCATAGCAGTAAAGCAGGATGGAGTCTTGTAACCTCAGCAGATGCTGTCTTTTCCAACCACCCTGTTCCTGAAAGATGTGACTGTGGGCAGGAGATACCGGTGAACTGAATTTTCATATCCAAGTACAGTTTAAGCTGTTTTTCACGTGGAACATTCTAAACAAACAGAAAAAAGTGTCTAACTTAAGATTATTTTCCCTTGTTTTATGAACATGAAACTAGACTGTGTAAACTCTGCAATTTTCTAACATTTTCAGTATTTTCTAAATTTCCTCAGAAAATTTGTGCTCAGAGAAATATTGGAGACTGATTGTTAGAGAAAATGGTTTTACCTAAGTCGAGGCTTCAGGAAAAGAAGAACTGTCCAGCTCAAAGAAAAATGTTTTCCATTTTCAAAAGGGAAAGGACAGTGTTCTTATGGGACAATGAGTGGAAATGTCCCAAAGTCGAGGCCATTCTTTATCCCCTGACAAGTTCTTTTAAAGATTTGAAGGGCAGAGACCTGCTACATGCTTTTCTTTGAAAATCACTCTCAAGTCCAAACCCCTGTGTTGCTGTTAACACTCTAATTCTGCTAGTGAAAGGCATTAAGTTGGCAAAGAAAGTGGGAAAGGATTAGATCTGTTGAATTCATGCATTATGAGAAAATGTTGGTTATTAGAAACTAGGCAAAAAGCAGAGAGGTTACCTGTGTCCACTCTGATCTATCTTATTTGAAAAAAAAAATATTTTCCTTTGTGGACTCATTTCAGTTTGAGTGACCTCTCCTGATTCTATTGCATTCTAGCAAAGGGGAACAAATGTTGGTAAAAATCTAATGCTGCAGTTACTCTTCAGTCCTCTTCACAGCAATCTGAGGTTCTGTTTTATGGCTATATTCCTAGATCTAATTCTAAATATTTAGCCAACTGTTCGATAACATCATACGAAGTAGCACTGGCCGTTTCAATGAGGAGAAGCTTTTAAAATACTTTTTTTTTCTTTTTCTGGGAAATAATGATAGAACATTCAGTTCTGAGGAACACAGGTAGCACAGGAGCCTTACCTACATCCAAGAAACAGAAAATATCTTCAAGACAACTTAACACTCTAAGTCACTTCATTAGCTCAGCTGGGAGCATGCCCTTTAGCTACCTATTAAAAATGCGTAGGGTATTTCATTTGATGATATACTTCAGAACATATTTCTCCGTAGGAGAAATGTGTATAAATTTTTTAAAAATGCTAGAATGTATGATAAATATAAATTTTAGCAATGAATTAAAAGGATAAAAGCTCTTTGACAGAAATTCTTTCTTTGAGGGTTTGCATATACTTGAATTATTTTGTGTTGTCAAGGAACAAAATATAATTATTATTTTTCTCATGGCTGTTTTTAATGTTAATCTGATTGGATTATAAAGCTTAGTCACATACACAGCCAAATATAATGATAGATTTTTCTGAAGCCTCAGATTTCGCATCATTTGTTAGTTCTGTTAGGCTATTAATCAGGATTGATGTACATGTATGTATGTATATGTATATATCTCACCAGCAATCCATACTCCAAAATCTACTTTTAAAGGCACAACCTTTCATATAAACAGACGTTTTAGTTTTAAAGACACAGAACATAAACTGATTATAGGTAAAGTTTTAAACAGGCACCAATCATTTTAAACTGATTGTTTCTTTTCCTTTTAGGGTTAAACTGCACATGATAGGAAACTTGAAAACTCAGTTTTTGAAAGAGAACGCAGATAATAATGACACAAGAAGCCCTCTGCTTCCTGATGTACGTTTAATTCTGTTCTGTCACATCTGGATTCATTTCTCATTCTTTCTGCCACCTAGCATTCAGGACTACCTCTCCACCCCAAGATGCCTTACTTACTGGTGTACAATTTATCCTAAAACAAAATGGTCCAGTAAAGTACTCTGTTTGCTTATGAGTCCATGCCTTTCATAGTGTCCACTAGGCCCATTCACACAGTGCAATTTATCCTGGGAAATCTAATCTGGTGCTGATTGCCAGGCTTGGATGGCTGGAATGCTGGGTTTCTTTCTCCTTGTCTGACCTTATAAAGTTCTCTTTGCCATCATGTAGATTCCAAAAATTTCGTTGGACTTTCCCACAAGGTGAGTGAGGTGAGTTAGCTAAAGATGAACCAGCTTGCCTTCATCTTAGCCTTGAAAGTCATCTTATAATAAAAATAAAGTGGATTAATTTCTTTTGATGATAAAATCTGTTTCTCAAGGATTGGGCTATGCTGTATCTGTAATCTTAACTTCAAATGGTTCTGTACTGCCTGTTCCAGGAAATGATAACCACAGCTTTGTTTCACAGGTTGTTCCAACTACTTTGTTAGGAGTACCTCCTTATAATCCCCTTGCGACCACATCTTTGTTTCAAGGAGTTGTTATGATCAACTTGTTTTGCATATGTTGTTTTTCTATAATCCTATTTGCTTGCCAAATCCCACATTTGGAACCCCCTTACTCCTGGCCTATAAAACCCTAATCTCATTCACGTCAGTGCTCATCTATTGAATCCCATTTTTAGGGAGAGACAGCCTGTATACACAAATTTTCAAAAACCTTGCTTTAATTAATTTGGTCATGATGATTTGGGTCAGTGGTCTTTCTCCTTGCATCTGTAGGATTAACATTTGGAGGCCTCAATTGAGATCAAGATTCCAACCTAAATTCAGAAGCTAGACTCTTCCCTCTGTCCCTCTGGGATGTCAGAGCTGCTCCCTAGAGGCTGTGCACCTTGGAGACATTCCAAGACCTTGGGGCACATCTTTATTTTATTGGGATGCCTGAACAAATGACTGCATCAAAAGAAAGCACCAAGCACCTGTTTATGGAGGCCTCCTCTGGTAAGTTACAGATCTCTCTGTGGTATCTGTTTTTGTGGAATCCCTATTTGGGGATGAGGGGACAGTGTCTGACAAGATCCAATATTCCCTCATGCAGGGCAAATCGAGAGGTCACATGGTTCATCTGGTTACTTAAAAATTTGGCCAGAACCACCAATTCTTTTTCTGACTGCCTTGGGACTCTGGGATGTTCTGGTGAGACCTGGAGTCTTTGTCCCTTGTACATGCTTCTGTGTCCCCATTAGTCTTCTCTAGTTACAGGTGGACATGGGAGGTGAACCAAGTTCTAGCTGCCACTACTCCCATTCCACCACTGAGCTCAGCAAATCATCCTGGGTGGTTTTGTGATTGCCTCTCTTCCCCCAAATCCACTGCTGCCACTTACTGTGGCTACTTTGATAGCCAGGGCTCAGAATTCCTTATCTCTGAGCTTTCTGGATTCAGTCTACCAAGGAGTCAAATGTATTTTGGGTATGGACAATGTTGAAGTCTTGTTTTATGCTGTTTTACTGTGTCGAAAAGCTGGCCCTGGAGTTGGAAAATGTCTGCCCTATGTCAGATGATACATCTAATTTTGTGGGCAGAAAAAAAGCAAGGGAGAACAGCTATAAAATTAGACTGTTGGTTTCATTTATCTACCTAAGGAATAAACCTTATCTTGGATATGTCAGACAATTATATAAACTTTCTGTACCTCAAGATTTAGAAATTTATTATATATGGTTAACAAAAGATGACTTAAAACTTATAACCCAGAGTAATAATTAGAGATGTACACATAGATAATCTTACCATTTGGGGTCTAAAACTCATAGGTCTAAGCACATAGGTAGTACCACCAGACAAAATGAAAACAAAACATAGTCCATCAAAGGTCACAGTTTTGGGAAAGTCTCCAAATGGATGACCCTTGCTTTCTAGTTCCTGTCATCCCACTTATGGCTCACAGTTCTTGTTAAATAAAATATGTCAGCCCAAAACATGTTTTTTTTTTTTTTAATGCTTAAAAGCTCACCCTGAGAAAGGCTCAGCAGAGACTGACTTAAGACTATATATCGACCCTCCTTGTCTTGTTAAGCTTTAGCTATTTTGATATGCTGAGTCATACAAGGAACTGTGATATTCTGCAATGGTGCACTATGAAAGGACCAGGAAGGTAAAGTTGTTGGTCTTCCTATGGACTGTATTTATGGTCTAAAGTTTTATTTTGATGCTAAAAGAGCTTCAGTTCAAAAAATGTAATTTTTTTAAAAGGCTAACCTTAACATGGATAAAACTGTAAAATCCTAATCTTAATAAAGCTTCTAACTTGTAAACTATTAAAGGTAATTAAGACATACAAATATTCATTTTACAAATGTAATTTATTTACAGAAATAAGCTTTATATGTTGTCAAGGTTAGGCCTAGAACATGTAACTAGATACAAGTCATGTTTGTTTAAAGTCAGGTATAGCCCTCAAAACTTTTCAGAGATCTGGTGAATAGATAGAATGTTTTTTAAAAGGGGTCCTGACACAACTACCTGGGCTTGAAAGACCCCAAAAGGGGACCCTCACCCAAGTCTGGACCTGCACGAACCCAAGGACACACAAGAAACCATCTTGATGCAATTACAGAGGAGGTTTAATGACGAGGGCCCTCGGGCCAGAACATATCTCACGCAGGAGATAGAGATTCCGACCCAGGACCAAGGAAACTTGGGATATTTATCAGTAGGGGTTGGGGAGAGTGGGAAAATTTGGTGCAGTTACATATGATTGGTTGCACTTTCGTGAGGCTACACATGATTGGATATTTCAAACATCAGCAACTTGCAATGAAGACCCCCATACTCTGGAGACCCTTCCTCAAGCCTCAGGAATCGCGACCACCCAAAAATCACAAGAAACCATACCTGGATGCAATCAGCAGAGGTTTATTAGGGGAGGAGCCGGCGGTCAAAAACGACAAGCTCTTTAGCTCCAAGAGCAGGGTTTTTGGCCCCGTGTGGTGGGTTAAAGGGCCTTTTATAGCATGGGGTGGGGGGAGGAAGGCATTTTCGCGCGCTTACACATGATTGGTTGTTTTACAAATTTTGAACATAGCACTGGGAAGACCAAGGGAGGGGTAACCAAGAACAGTGGAACATTTCAGAGAATCTAGCCCAAATGATAGCATCTTTATCTGTAGTCAGGAATGCCTTCCTGCCTTGGGCGAGGCTTGGGGAATGTAATCCAGCAAGTGTCCTTCACCTGGAATGTGAAGGCCTGAAATCTTATTTTCAGTTCCGAGTTTTGTAAGGCGAAAAAATCTACACATATTTCATAAAATGGCCTTTATAATTTTTCACTCTACAGCAGAACTGGCAGAACTTGCAGAACCTCGGACCTCCCAGAAAGGGAGAGAGAGAGAAGTAAACACCAGATAGACCATTACTCATTTGGGCTTGTTTGGACTTGTCTGGGCAAGCCCTTGCATGCCTTTATTTTTGGTCACCCTGCCCCTGCAGGGACTTAATATTTTATTATGACTAAATTTAACAAATTGTTGGTGGTTTTTGCTGACCATGAATTTTTTGTTATTGTTTCAACGCTGCTTTCAAATTTTATTTTCACAGGCTATGCTAACCCCTGGCCAAAACTGCCTCAGGCCTCAAATGTCTCAAGGGTGCCTTACTTGCCCAAACTTTGAACACTGTTGTGTTGATTGCTACACTCTGCCTTATCAAGGGTCAGTTTCTCCAAGTTCTTTCTTCACAGGAAAATCTCTCAGACCTTCTGTGCCTGTCAGCCTAAGGCCTTTGCTGTAGCAACTGAAGATTTAATGCTGTCCTATGTTACAGTGTAAGACCTATGGCCACTGCCAGGAGCCAAACCCAGGAAATTACCTGCTGTTCTGGAAATCCTAGTCAGTATGAGGTTAATAAAGGATGTTTGCTGATCTTAGGTCCCAGTAACTCAAAGAACATCTGGTATTTCCTGGGAACCGGTTACACAGTGGGATGGTCTTGGGCAAAAAGGATATGACAATGGGATGGGTTTGGTCAGTGAGGATACAACAATGGGATGGTCTTAGACAATGAGGATTCAATAGTGGGATGGCCCTAAGCAATGACCCTCGCCTAAACTTCCTGTTTTGCTGTGTCTTTATAACCTGCTGCTTGAAATAAGGTTAGAGAGCTTGCCCCAGACTTGTTCTCCTTCTTTGTGTCTCTTGTCCCTTCATTCTTCCGCCCCATTCCCTAGGGTCTCCTGGAATCCCCCTCAGGCCAGGGGCAGATCACTGCCCCCAACAGAGCAAGAGAAGACTGTAGCAGAACTGCGCAGATAGCAGAACCTCTCTGTCATTTTAATTATACTTTCATTTAAATTGAACTTCTTGCTATAACTTACCCTTCTCAGATCTCTGATGGTTTTGACAGCTAGGCTAACTGTTGCTTTGTTAGTTTAACAACAACAAGTGTACAAGCTCCTTCCCCAAGGCTGCAGCTGCCATGCAGTTCATTTAAATCAGACTTCAGGACTCACTTACCTACAGTGCTAGCTCTCCTCTTGGGAAAGACAGACAGTTTACCTAGTTGGCAGACTGATAAACATAAGCTCACAAAACAGGTTTCAACATAACTTTCATTATTCCTTTATTTAAAGGAATTTGCTTTACAACTGCTCTCAGTAATCAACCACTTATATGGTGAATAGTAGGATAAGAAGGCTTAAGGTTTATATAAATTATAAAAGTCTAAAAATAATTTAACTTATAAACAAACTTCTGCGGATATAAAAGTCAACATAAGATGGAGATCTAAAAACTAACTTAAGTAATATAAGTACAAGTTACTTTATGTTATTGTAAGATTTCAAAAATTCAAAGTTTAACATTAATCAATAAAGTTCTGACAAGCTGGTAAAGCACTGACTACTATTTTTAGTCACAACCTCTTGTGTTTTTAATTCTAAGCCATAGCTTTTGCTATAACCTAAAGGCAGGTGTCTACTCCAGCTGTTTTACAGATACCTGTTAGATGCTTTTTTTTTTCTACAATATAAATTTCAAAACAGATTAGAAACAATGATAAGATAAGCTTCAGGGAATTTTGAAACATTCACCTCTTTCAAGTCGAACAGACTCCAGATAAGTACTCCTATCAGTCAAGAGGTTAAGCTTCCCTGCCTTCTGCCTATTCCTGAGGGGAAGCCAAATATAAGTTTCCTTTAGTTTTTTAACTTCTGTCCCTGGTCTAGATCTGTCTCAACAGAAGTATTCTAGGCTGGTAGACACCACCAGCAATCAGCTGCAGACTACCTGTTAGACGTCCACACGCAGCTTACAACAGACCACTCCAGACAAAATGGTTTCAAGGGGAAGAAGTTTATTCAGGAGATAGGGCAAAGGGGGCAGGGAGGGGAAGAAGATGGAAGAAGACAGGAGAGAGGAAGAAGAGAAGTAGAGGAGCAGAGAAGTAGAGGCTGGCCATGAGAGAGGGGGAAGGGAAGGGGAAAGGGTGAGGGCACAGAGAAGCTAGAGGCAAGAGATCAAGAGATTAAAAGAGAGAGGAGGGGGCAAGCAGCTCCTTTTATAATGGGCCAGGTAACTGTGGGGAGGATCATACCTGGCTGTTGCCAGGTAACTGTGGAGGTGGAGTTTAGACAGAATACTAACACTACCAACGGCATGATTTTTTAAAAAACATTTTAAAGCTCATATATTTGAGATTTTACAACATATTTGCATATTTCTAGAATAGCTTTGGTTTGGATGTTTCTCTAAGTATAAGATTTTGTAATTATAGTGAAACAGGCTGACTCCATGACAGGCTTCAAATTGGCAGTTTAGGAGATTAGGCCCAAGAACTGGGCAAATCCAGGCAAGCCCAGGCAAGTCAGTTACTAGAAAAACAAAAACAAAAACAAAAACAAAAAACAAAACAAAAAAAAAAAACCCCACAGCCAGGCTTCAGGCAGCTAGTCAGAAACTATCCTGCCCTCAGAAGCTGCCTCATCACCTGGCCTGAGGCAAGGCCAATGGATCAGCGGTAGTTTCTAGACTTCCTCAGCAAAAGTTTCCAGACCTCCCCAGCAAGTTTCCAGCCCCCACACCTTGGTAAGGAAAAGTCTGTAGAGATGGAGTAGGACAAAGGTCACCTACCCCAGAATCCCCTAATGTGCTTTAAATCAGGCCTAGGAGCTTACTTGGTTGTTTCTCTGTCTTGGTGTAGAGTGAAAAATTATAAAAATCATTTCATAAAATGTATATAGGCTTTTCTTTAGGCCTCATTTTAAAGGGCATGGAAATTTTTCTCTGAAGCAAGCTAAAAATGTAGACTGGCCGGTTTCAGGAACCAGCTAAACCACAAAGGGAAGAAAAGAATGCAAGTCATCTAGGTGGTACTGAGAAATAGTTGAGGAAGTGACAGGGCAAGGCCACAGTGACAGGGCAAGGCCACAGTGACATGGCAAGACCACATTTTTGAGAAGAATGAATATACAGAGTGTTTTCCACATGACCCTGACTCACTTAGGTTGGGTTCCTCTGGAATTTTCTGCTATTTTTATGTTGTGTATCCTTAGCAACCCCTCACCCTCTCCTCACTCCCCTGGTTTGTGGCTTTCCCCTTTAAAAAGGCCCTCAGCCAGCCCGTCTTTGTTAATTCAGCTCCTGCGTGGGCAAACGAATTGACTGTTAGCTGGCTAACTCTCCTGAATTAAGCCTCTGCTGTTTGCATCCAGATTCAGTGTCTTGTGAGTTTTTGGGTGGCTGCCACTTCCTGGGACTTGAGTGAGGGTCTCCCCAGAGAGGTGGTCTTCATTGGTAATGGGAGATCCCAACATGCTGGACTTATGCAGAATAAAACACTCTTTGTGTTTACATACTATTTGTGTCCAAGGCTTCAATCTTCAGCAAATCTTGGAGCCGTACAATAGAACCTAGGAGAAAAGGGAGAAATAAAACCAAAGAGGTTTGAACTAAAAGTTTTTGTTTTGTATGCTGACACATTATCATTGATTTTGCAAGGCTTGTATAGCTAGTGAAGGGGTCAACTCAGGAATGGAGAGGCTAATTAACATTTCTGGTCAGCTCAGGAAAGGCTGGAAGAGAAAGACTAGTTAACATTCCTCAGACAACAGGGGAGAAGACTGACCTGCGGGTGGGGGAGACCCAAAGCACATGGACACATCCCACAGGACTGACCATTGGCCATCTGCAGACAAGGGAAGTTCTTGCCACCTAATTTCCTAAAGACCAATCAGTTTAAAAGTTACACTGTTCTGCCATTCATATTGTGCCTAGCTGCTGTTTCTCTATCCTACCCCTGGAAACTGTATAAATGTCAGCTGAACGAGCTGCGTGGGGTCACCTCTCCTTTTGGACACAGGATGACCCCAGCATGCTGGAACAATAAAAATTCCTCTTGCTTTTGCAATGATCCCAGGCTTCATGTTGTTCACTCAGGGGGTCCCCAATAAACTAGGACTCACTAGAGTCTTACACTAGTAGTATAGCAAGGCCAGGGAATTTCCCTGGGATATTCCTAATTGCCCCAGAGTTACAGAGATCTCACATGGAATTTGAATACAAATGAATTGATATCTCTACAAAAAGGGGTGCTATAACATTTCCCTAATCAAAAATAATTCAATGTTCCTTTGAATACAGTTATAGTTATAAGGTTAATAGTTATACAGTTAATAGTTATAAGGTTCTAGCCTAGTTCTCTAACTTAACAGGTGAATCAGAATCACACATATGTATTTTGATAAGTCTGAAAAAAACTCATGCTACCCTATCAACCTTACTCTAATGATGAAAATCAAATGATGAAAACCCAGCCAAAGACCTGTGTTTTGTGCCTCCATTTTTTAATGATTCTCACTGCAGTTGATATTGTTGCATTTGTACTATTTACAGATTTCATTTATGTTAGATATATTTATGATGTGCTATATAGCCTTTTGACACAGGAGAAAGAAAACATGCATATATACTTACTTCCAAAAAACACTATCAAACCTAAGACAAGTAGATAAGAATAAAGAAATACAGGTCTTAGGAAGAGGGTTCATAGGTAAAGTATTTGCAGCAAAACGTGAGGCTCTGATTTCATCTCCTTAGTAATATGTAAAAAGCTGGGTGTAGCAGTGTGGATCTGTTACCCAGGGCCTGGGAAGCAGAGACAATCTAAGCCTGGGTCTCACTCTCTGAACAGCCAGGCTAGACAAACAGCATCCTCCAGGTTTAGCGAGAGACTTTATATTAAGATGACAGCAACAAGAACAAAGAGAGAAAGCAATAAAGGAAGACATGATATTGCTCTCTGGCACACACACACACACACACACACACACACACACACACGCTCGCATGCACGAACACACACAGGCACATGCATATAAGGAGGAAGAGGAGGCGAAGAGGAAAGGAGGAAATAATACCGGATAGTTTGGATTTTCTTTCAAGTGAATCATTAGGTAAAAAGTAAATGATTCTTGGAGTCCCTTTATGGTCACCATACTGAAGTTCTAATCAGTCAAGCAGTTTCTGAAGATAGAGTTCTTTCTAGAAATTTTTCCACACACAGCTACTGGAGGGTTAATGATCTGACAGTCACAGTAGAGCTGAGGAAGTCTTGACAAGGTTTGCATGCTCATAACATCTGCAGGCTCCTAGGAGGCACTTCCTGATAAGGACAACTTATCAGCCTCCACTGGTATTTACAAACTGGAGAATGTTAGGGGGACAGAGCTACAGATGGAATCTTCTACCCTACCCCCATTCCCTTTTCTGTCCTATTAAACCCCATTCACATTTACTTCATTGTTCTAATTAAAGGAGAATTTGCTTCTGTAGAAGTTGGCTTCCCTTTTCTTTCCATGTCATGCTGGTCAAACCTCATTTACAATAATTATAATAATTGTGTAACCTTATCTCCTTTCTGTTGCTTAACAGGTCAAAACTAAGAGCCCCCCTCTCATGTATGTGTGTGTGCATGTATTGTGTTTAATCACAGGAATAATTACAGTAGTGTTAAGTAGATATTAGCAGTTGGGTTTTCACATTACTTCAACTTAGAAAAATACTCATAGCAATAAACCTTTTAAGGAATTAAATCTCAATTTCAGAATTCCATACTAAAGAGTTAAAGGAAAATTTTTAAAGAAAGTTATAAAATTATGATTCTTATATAAATATTGTTACTCCCACTGGTTGAGAATTTGAGAATAAGGCCACTACCACAGTTTGAAACCAAATTTGAAGCAAGCTTTAATTAATTAAATACTGGCCAGGTTGATGGACTGGCCAACTCTATCTCTGGGTTCCCAGAAAATGGCCCCAAGTCAAGGTTGCAGGGTCTTAAAAAGGCAAAACCCACAATTCATTGCATTTCCCATGAGCTCCTATCAGGAGCAATCATGCATGCTGATGTACTTCCTGCCTGCATACCTTCCTCCTACAGCCAATCAGGGACAAGCATACATCCTGATATATTTCTTGTCCGCAAGTGATCAAGCACATCCAGTACAACTGGTTCAAACTTGTTTAGGGGAGGGAAAACATGCCACATGTTATCTCCCATAAACTATAGCCTCCTGTATTTCAGGAAGTATCTGTCCTTGGGCAAGAGGCTCACAGGTTAGAGGCACTTTTGTTTCATAGATTTCTTAGACACAATAATTAAAACTAAAACATAAGAACCAGACCACAGTTCATTCAAAGCACAGATCAGAGGATTGCTTATTTATACAGGATAATAGAATAAACTTACAACTGCACTCAGTGTGGCCTTTTCTATCGGGCAGAATCTGTTTGAATGCCTCTAGACAAACTTATTTGCATTGTTATCAGTGGTTTCCAGTTCAGGCATTCAGAAATAGCTGAAGAGTTTGGCGGGTACTAAAATTTCTGGAGGACCCAGCAACTTATGAAAAGGATGTCTAAGTAATCTTTGTAGCTGGTTTCAAGCCTCATATTCTCATATTTCCCCTCCCAAAAGATATCTGGTAGCTGCTACAAAAAAAACAAACAAACAAAAAAAAAAAACAAACAAAAAAAACCCAAACAAACAAAAAACCTATTTCCAGGCTGATGAGATGGCTCAGCAGTTAAGAACACTGACTGTTTTTTCAGAGGTCATGAGTTCAAATCCCAGAAACCACATGGTGGCTCACAACCATCTGTAATGAGATCTTATGTCTTCTTATGGGTGTCTGAAGACAGCTACAGTGTACTTACATATAACACATAAATAAAAAATAAATAAATAAATAAATAAATAAGCCAAAGAGAGTGGGGCCAGGCAGAGTAAGAGGGTGTTGGGAGCCTACTTTTAGCAGAAAGCAGCTTTCAGCTTTGCAGCCATCTTGAGCCATATACACAACAACAACAACAACAACAACAACAAAACCCAAAAGCAAACAAACAAACAAAACCCCTATTTCC
Organism: Arvicanthis niloticus; assembly: GCF_011762505.2. Lineage (NCBI taxonomy): Eukaryota > Metazoa > Chordata > Mammalia > Rodentia > Muridae > Arvicanthis > Arvicanthis niloticus. The sequence continues at coordinate 21,422,781 of NC_047661.1, forward strand.
TAAAATAGCATTTTAAAATTAATTTTATAAATTAATTAAAAAATAATAATTGCAATAGTATCAGAGATGGATCACCTATAATCCCCCAGTAGTTGTGGCAAAAGCTAACAGTTTTAGTTTCAAAGGAAAGTCAGGCATTATGATTGGGTACCTTGTAGTAGAAAGGGCTGTTGCTCCAGTGCTAAAGAACACGGACATGTTCAATGCACAGTATCATTAAAATATATACAATGCCAATTATCCTGCAAGAAAGTGACAAGAAGTGATAACAATTATGCATTAAATCAATTATTCACTTATGCACAAAATAACATATCAGTTTATTAAAACTCGGAGTAATTATACTGAAAATAGTGGGCTTTCTCTGATCCTCAACATTGTCTGTTGCTTGTTGACAGCAAGCTAAATGATTAGAGAACATTTGTGAAGAATACTTGTGTAGAGCCTGTCCAATGCAGTTATATCAACATCTCTATTCTCAGTGCTGCGTCACTGCTGCATAGAGATGTGCAAGGATGCCAGCAGGGCAGGCACGGAGCTAGAAGGGTGAGTTCCGTTCTCAGTGCAAGCCACCACCCAATCCGAGAGGCAGGAAAGAGGAAGACAAGGTTCGAAGTTCACACTTGTGCCTCAAAATCACTACAAAAAGTATAATTTAAACCAAGTGATTAAACAGAATTCTGTGGTATTTCCCAGAGTGTTGGAGACCGCCTACTCCTCTGGGCACATGGAGTAAATGATTTAGGGTCCGTAGATATGCGCCTAAACCAGCTGATGCCCACAGTGATTCAGTTCCTCTGTCCTCTTCAACTCTCTTCAAATATTCACGAAGCAAAACTCTCAGGTTCATGTTACCATAGATTTGACAACCCTCTAAATTTTGCTAGCGTTCCTTTTATTATAGGCACAGCAAGAAATAACTGAATACAGTCTCTCTGTGGAGAGAAAGAGGAGTTTATCCAAAAAAACAAAACAAAACAACCTACCAGGCTGCCTTGGATAGTAGAGGAAAACCAAAGCCTTAAAAGCTTGTGGGGTTTTATATATGCACATAGCAGGGGGAGGCTGCTCAAAAGCTGGAACAGCCAGGTGGTTAGTGTTGGGGGACTCTTTCAGACAGACATGGTCAGGAGCATTCAGCCAGCCATTAAGGGATTCTGGGAAATGCTTTAGGTTTCTGTTTCCTAGCAGAACCCAGGTCAAGTGGCATTCGAGTCACTGCCATCATCACTGCCATTTTGGGGGCTGTTTTGTGACCTAACAGCAGTAAAAGTACCTAGCATAAATAAGTGACTAAAGTGCCACTAAAGTACACCGTTCTGTGGGTAGGAAAAGGAAGATGCCAGAAAAGCAGGCAGAGTTTATGTGACAATCAGCAGGGTGTGGGTATTTGAGCTGATATTCAGATTGACAAATCTATATGCTCTTGCCTGAAGCAATTAACCTTTGGGGCTTTTGCGGGTAGATTAAGGGAGGTTCCTGGTAAACAGAAACCCATCTATGAGATCTGCTTTTCTGGTAAATGAAAACCAGCATTTAGGTTTCTGTGTGCCAGACCAGCGTCTTTCTGTCTAGGGCAGTGTCACCAAAACTGCCATTCTGGGGCAGCTTCTTTAGAAACGTAATGTGTAGGATTTCAAAATCTTGTCTGGTAACACTGAGGAAACATTTTTAGCTAGAGGTTCATGTATCACTTTTCTTTTTGTATATCTTTCTAGTCAGTTACCTCACATTTGGCAAGATGTACCAGTTTTGTGTTTATGATAACATAACTTTTCCTATTAAATAAATTAGTTTGGGTAAAAGATTTGAGTTCACATATATGATTGAACAAATGATGGACGCCAAATGGTGGGATGCCACAGGTCTATGTAGTATGTGGAGAACTGACAGGCAGAGAATCCTGACTGTTGCTGAGTTTCTGGACTAGATGCAGCATACATAACTGTTAACTGCATAATGACCTGTTATCCAGTTTAGGCCCGACTCTGCTGTTCCCTGCGCCAGACCTTTTCTGTTCTTTTGTTTCTGCAGTTGACATTTCACTCTCAAACCTGACTCTCTTGCAGCTTAACCTCTACAGCAACAGCTTTTTTGGAGGTTCTGGATTTGTTGTTTCATCAATACAATCTTTATTAACATTTCTATCAGCCTACTTCTGAAACCTTTTGAACCCTTCTATAGCCTCTTTAATTTGCATTCATTCTGTTAACTATATGACTGTATAGAGAGACACATTTACATGTGCCATGTGATATAAAAGTCAGTATTAGCAATTAAGATAGAAATCAAAGAACCTATATTTGTCATGGCCAGATTACTATGAACAAGAATGCAAAAAAGAAGCATGTTTACAGAGGCTGATTAGAACTTTAATGACTGGGAAAAGTTTAAGATGTAGTAAAATCAGAAGTTTCTTAAGCTATCTTCAGTACTCTCATAGAGTTATTTTTTGTCCAATTTGCTCTTAGACCTAACATCCTGATAAACATATATAAAAAAAAAAACCCTATTGAATATATTAACCTAATAAACCCCTATCCTATCTATACCAATTGATGGACTAAAAATTTTATCAGATAAAAAAGTGTTATTAATGCCTATAGATCACATCTTCCATGTTACAGAAGTAGAGATATATTTAAGATTTCCAGCAAATTTATTTACTTATTGGATGTTTGAGACAGAGTTTTACTATGTAGTCTCAGCTGTCCTGGGACTTACTATGTAGACCAAGCTGGCCTTAAATTCAGAGATCTTCCTTCTTCTGCTTCCCAATTGCTGAGATTTAAATTCTGCTCCATAGAACCTGTTCTATCCATGTATTTTTAAAGTGCCTTGACTTATAACTTCTTTGTTTTGTTACCATGGAAACTCTAAGATATTTTTCTGCATTGAAAGTTGGAACCTGGGGTAGTTGATGAACCAGCCTGCCTCCATTTTAGGCTTGAAAGCCCTCTTAGAATAAAAATAAACTAGATTCATCCCTGTTTATACTTAAATCTGTTTCTCAAGAATTGAGCTATGTCTGTGACCTTAACTACAAGTTCTATGCTGCCTGTTCCAGGAAATGACAACCATGTCTTCATTTCCAAAAGTTGCTCTAACTATCTTGTTATGATTACTTCATTAAGACCACCTGTTGTTATGACTACAGTGGTAGTTTGAATGAAAATGGCTCCCACAGGCTCAGGTAGTAGCACTATTAGGAGGTATGGTCTTATTGGAGTAGATGATATCTTGTTGGAAGAAGTGTGTCACTGGGGCAGGATTTGAGGTTCCACATGTTCTAGCCAGGCCCAGAGACACACTTTCTCCAACAAGATCATTCCAACAAAAATAAGTCACAACAAAAAGTTAAGCTTTTCTAAGTGGGTAGGGTAGGTAGCAGACATACTGCAGCTTCATGAAGGCAAGGTTTCTGAGGGTTCATCCCAGTTTCTTAGAATGGCTTCATGTGAACTAGACTTTCTTGAGAATAGAGTCCTGGCCAGGTGATTGAAGGGCCAGATGGATTAACTCTTAAAAGAAATAACAGGATGTAAAGGTGAAAATATCAAGTCTCCTTCAGGATCAGAGATAGAATTTAGATTCTATTCATTTTCCAAGAGGAAGTAGCCTTAATGTCCTTCTCCAAAGCCCAGAGATCTACCTTTTCATATGGCAATTTGAATCCTAAGTAAGAGCTTTCTCTCTTAGTATAACTAGGAAAACAGAAGGTGGGATCCATCCTCAATGACCTCCAACATTGCTAATCTCTATGAGGCTATTGCTTGACTAATATCCAAAAGAAAGTCCTCTGGGCAGTTGATTTATATTTCCCTAAATACAAAGCACAGACAATAGAATGTACCAACTAGGACAGGCAAGGTAAGTGAGACAAGCCCAAGGACTGTGTACTGTGTTTAGAACTTATTTTTATAAAATGTTTTAAAAAGGGAAACATAAACATTCCAACATGGCACAATAATATTATTTTGATTTTTTGTTTGGTAATCGTTCTTTTTAAATACTTCATACCTTTAAGTAATATTTTTTTTATCCAAACTTTGTAAATTAGCTTGATTTTATTTATTTATTTTTTTCCCATGAATGAGACACAGCTTTAGCACTTTGTGTGTTCATGACTCTTGCCATGAGGTGAGGAGACTGTGACACCCCCTAGCCCCCCACCCCCAAACAGGGAGTAATTGGGGACTTATGGCGACCCAGGAACTCCCTCATGGTCAGTGGCTCGGGATCCTTCTGGTCTGTGCAGGTGCCCTGAGCTGTCCTAGGGCACCAGCTCTGCATCTAATTCCCCAAAACCCAGGAAAGGCTGGACTCCCAGGAGCTCTTACACCCAGGATCACAGGATCACAGGATCACAGGATCACAGGATCACAGGATCACAGGATCACAGAGATAGCTGGACTCTGAGGAGTTCTGATACAACCAAGATAACAGGACAGACAGGGACCAGTCAGAGACAGTGAGTGAAGGTAGCACTAGAGATAACCAGGTGACAAAAGGTAAGCACAAGAACATAAGCAACAGAAACCAAGGTTACATGGGATCATCAGAACCTAGTTCTCCCACTATAGTAAGTTCTGGATACCCCATGATACCGGAAAAGCAAAATTCAGATTTAAAATCACTTCTAATATTGATGATAGAGGACTTTAAGAAGGACATAAATAACTCCCTCAAAGAAATACAAGAGAACACAGGCAAATAGGTAGAAGCCCTTAAAGAGGAAACACAAAATTCCCTTAAAGAATTACAAGAAAATACAACCAAACAGGTGAAGGAATTGAACAAAAACATCTAGGACATAAAAATGGAAGTAGAAACAATAAAGAAATCACAAAGGAAGACTACCCTAGAGATAGAAAACCTAGGAAAGAGATCAGGAGTCATAGATGCAAGCATTACCAACAGAATATAAGAGATAAAAGAAAGAATATCAGATGCAGAAGATACCATAGAAAACATTGACACAACTGTCAAAGAAATGCAAAATTCAAAAAGCTCCAAACCCCAAACATCCAGGAAATCCAGGACACAATGAGAAAACCAAACCTAAGGATAATAGGTATAGAAGAGAGTGAAGATTTCCAACTTAAAGGACCAGTAAATATTTTCAACAAAATTATAAACGAAAACTTCCCTAACCTAAAGAAAGAGATGCCTATGAACATACAAGAAGCCTACAGAACGCCAAATAGACTAGACCAGAAAAGAAATTCTTCCCAAAACATAATGATCAAAACACCAAACGCACAAAACAAAGAAAGAATACAAGGAAAAAAGTCAAGCAACATATAAAAGCAGACTTGTCACCAGAGACTATAAAAACCAGAAAATTCTGGACAGATGTCATACAGACCCTAAGAGAGCACAAATGCCAGCCCAGGCTACTATACCCAGCAAAACTCTCAATTACCATAGATGGAAAAACCAAGATATTCCATGACAATACCAAATTTATACAATATCTCTCCAAAAATCCAGCCTTACAAAGGATAATAGAGGGAAAACTCCAATACAAGGAAGGAAATTATACCCTAGAAAAAGCAAGAAAGTAATCTTCTTCCAACAACCCCCAAAAAGATAGTCACACAAACATAATTCCACCTCTAATAACAAAAATAACAGGAAGCAACAATCACTTTTCCTTAATATCTCTTAACATCAATGGACTCAATTCCCCAATAAAAAGACATAGACTAAAGGATTGGATATGTAAACAGGACCCAGCATTTTGCTGCATACAGGAAATGCACCTCAGAGACAAAGATAGACACTACCTTAGAGTAAAAGGCTAGAAAACAATTTTCCAAGCAAATGGTCCCAAGAATCAAGCTGCAGTAGCCATTCTAATATTGAATAAAATTGATTTTCAACCTAAAGTTATCAAAAAAGATAAGGAAGAATGTGGGGTGCTGAGCTGAGAGACAACCAGGCATCTGGTCAAACGAGCTTCTGAACCCCAGAAACCCTTTGGGACAGCAGGAGTTCAGCTCTGTTCCTGGCCCCCTGGCTCTCTCAGCTTCTGTCCTTCACAGCCCCTCCCACAGAGAGGTTGAGAGAGAGGTCTACGACCATTGACCATTGGGTCACATAGGAATGGTGCCCCAGGCTCTCCTCACATGCATATGAGGCATCCCCAAAACCTCAGACTAAGCCAATGAGGTTACCTGCTGCTAAAACCTTCACCCACCCCAAACTGTATATATTGAGCTTAATTGAGAAGTAAAGAGCACCCAAGAATCATCCTGTTGTCGGAGAGCTTCTGTCGTGGACCCTCCCCTCTTCGCCAGCTAGCTGGCTCCAGAGCTGTTAACACTGGGCAAGGGATCTACCCTCTTTCCCTGCTACCTAGCCGGCACTTCCCGGCTTAGCAAAGAGCTGTAACACTTCAGAACCCGCTGGCTCTTTCGGAACCTGCCTGGGACACCAGGCTGCCTCCTTGCCAGTTAGCCGGCTCCTTATTGGCCCAGTCCTGGCCTGGACCAGTTCACCAAGGAGAGACAGGGGCAATACCTAGGAGAGACCATGGAGAGACAGGGGCAACACCTGGGACAGGGCGCCAGAGGCAGCAGCAGGGGCAGGCAATCTCCCCTCCCACTCGCACTCTGTGTCCTTTGGCCTTGGCCTCCCCATCAGCCCGGGATGGAGATCTACAGACAGCGGAGACGCAGGCCGGAGGCAGAGACAGTAGCGAGCCCTCCCTGCTCTCACCCTGTCCCCAGTCGGGAGATCATCGTCGTGGAACACCCTCCAGGACAAGGGTCCTACAGAAGAACACTTCATACACATCAAAGGAAAAATCAACCAAGATGAGCTCTCAATTCTGAACATCTATGCTCCAAGTGCAAGGGTACCCACATTTATAAAAGAAACTTTACTAAAGCTCAAAGCACACATTGCACCTCACACAATAAGAGTGAGAGATTAAACACACCACTCTCAGCAACGGACAGATTGTGGGAACAGAAACAGGGATGCAGTAAAACTAAGAGAAGTTATGAACCAAATGGATTTAACAGATATCTATAGAACATTTCATCCTAAAACAAAAGAATATACCATCTTCTCAGCACCTCATGGCACTTTCTCCAAAATTGAGCTCACAAAACAGGCTTCAACAGATTCAAGAAAATTGAAATAATCCCATGCATCTTATGAGATCACTGCAGACTTAGACTGGTCTTCAATAAGGACAAAAGCCTTGGAAAGCCCACATATACATAAAAACTGAACAACATTCTACTCAACAGTAACTTGATCATGGAAGAAATAAAGAAAGAAATTAAAGACTTTTTAGTATTTAATGAAAATGAAGGCATATCATACCAAAACTTATGGGATACAATGAAAGCAGTACTAAGAGGAAAACTCATAGCTCTAAGTGCCTACAAAAAGAAACTTGGGATAGCATACACTAGCAGCTTGACAACACACCTGAAAGCTTTAGAACAAAAAGAAGCAAATACACCCAAGAGGAATAGATGGCAGGAAATAATCAAACTCAGGGCTGAAATCAACCAAGTAGAAACAAAAAGAACTATACAAAGAATCAACAAAAGAACTCCTGAGCTGGTTCTTTGAGAAAATCAACAAGATAGATAAACCCTTAGCCAGACTAACCAGAGGGCACAGAGACAATACTCAAATTAATAAAATCAGAACTGAAAAGAGAGACATAACAACAGTAAATTCAAAAAAATCATTAGATCCTTCTGCAAAAGCCTATACTCAACAAAACTGGAAAATTTGTATGAAATGGGCATTTTTCTAGACAAGTTAAATTAGGATAAAAGTTAAATCAGGATCAGATAAACCATCTAAACAGTCACAAAACCCCTACAGAAATAGCAGCAGTAATTAAAAGTCTCCCCATCAAAAAAAGCTCAGGACCAGATGGTTTTAGTGCAGAATTCTATCAGACCTTCAAAGAAGACCTAATATAAATTCTTTTTAAAGTATTCCACAAAATAGAAATAGAAGGAACACTACCCAATTCGTTTTTATGAAGCCACAATTACGTTCATACCTAAACCTCACAAAGACACAACAAAGAAAGAGAACTTCAGACCAATTTCCCTTATGAATATTGATGCAAAAATACTCAATAAAATTCTCCCAAACTGAATACAAGTATACATCAAAACAATTATCCATCATGATCAAGTAGGCTTTATCCCAGGAAGGCAGGGATGGCTCAATATACAGAAATCCATCAATGTAATCCACTGTATAAATAAACTCAAAGAAAAAAAACCCACATGATCATCTCACAAGATGCTGAAAAAGCATTTGAGAAAATTCAACACCCCTTTATGATAAAAGTCTTGGAAAGATCAGGAATCCAAAGCCCATACCTAAACATAGTAAAAGCAATATACAGCAAGCCAGTAGCCAACATTGATCTAAATGAAGGAAAACTTGAAACAATCCCACTAAAACCAGGGACTAGACAAGGCTGCCCACTCTCTCCCTACCTATTCAATTTAGTACTCAAAGTTGTAGCCAGAGCAATTAGGCAACAAAAGGAGGACAAAGGGATTGGAAAGGAAAAAGTCCAAATTTCACTATTTGCAGATATGATAATATACTGCAGTGACCCCAAAACTTCCACTACAGAATTCCTAAACCTGACAAACAACTTCAGCAAAATGGCTGGATATTAAATTAACTCAAGCAAATCAGTAGCCTTCTACTCAAAGGATACACAGGGTGAGAAAGAAATTAGGGAAATGACACCCTTCACAATAGTCACAAATAATATAAAATACCTTGGTGTGAATCTAACCAAGCAAATAAAAGATCCATATGACAAGAACTTCAAGTTTCTGAAGAAAGAAATCAAAGAAGATCTCAGAAGACAGAAAGATCTCCCATGCTCATAGATTGGCAGGATTAATACAGTAAAAATGGCCATTTTTGCTGAAAATAATCTATAGATTCAATGCAATCTCCATCAAAATTCCAACTAAATTCTTCATAAAGTTAGAAAGAACAATTTGTAAATTTATTTGGAGTAACAAAAAACCCAGGATAGCAAAAACTATTCTCCACAATTAAAAAACTTCTTGGGGAATCACCATCCAGATCTCAAGCTGCATTACAGAGCAATAGTGATAAAAACTGCATGGTATTGGTACAGAGACAGGCAGGAAGATCAATGGAATAGAATTGAAGACCCAGAAATGAACCCACACACTGATGGTCACTTGATCTTTGAAAAAGGAGCTAAAACCATCCAGTAGGAAAAAGACAGCATTTTCAACAAATGGTGCTGGTTCAACTGGAAGTCAGCAGGTAGAAGCATGTAAATTGATTCATTCTTATTTCTTTGTACAAAGCTCAAGTCCAAATGGGCCTTCATATAAAACCAGTACACTGAAACTAATAGAAGAGAAAGTGAGGAAGAGCCTAGAACATAGGGGCACAGGGGAAAATCTCCTGAACAGAACACCAATGACTTATGCTCTAAGATCAAGAATTGAAAAATGGGACCTCATAAAATTGCAAAGCTTCTGTAAGGCAAAGGACACTGTCAATAGGAGAAAATGGCAACCAACAAAGATCTTTACTAATCCTATATCTGACAGAATGCTAATATCCAATGTATAAGAAGAACTCAAGAAATTAGACTTTAGACAATCAAATAACCCTATTAAAAATGGAGTACAGAGCTAAACAAAGAATTCTCAACTGAGAAAATTTGAATGGTCAAAAACCACCTAAAGAAATGTTCAACATCCTTAGTCATCAGGTAAATGCAAATTGAAATAACTCTGAGATTCCACTTTACACCAGTCAGAGTGGCTAATACGAAAAACGCAGGTGGGAGCAGATGCTGGCAAGAATGTGAAGAAAGAGGACTACTCCTCTGTTGTTGGTGGAATTGCAAGCTGGTATAACCACTTTGGAAATCAACCTGGTGGTTCCTCAGAAAACTGGACATAGTACTACCTGAGGACCCAGCTATACCACTCCTGGGCATATACCCAAAAGATGTTCCAACATATAACAAGGACACATATTCATAGTAGCCTTATTTATAATGGCCAGAAGCTGGAAAGAACCCAGGTGTCCTTTAACAGAGGAATGGTTATAGAAAATGTGGTACATTCACACAATGGAGTACTACTCGGCTATTAAAAACAATGAATTCATGACATTCTTTGGCAAATGGATGGAACTGGAAAATATGACCCTGAGTGAGGTAACCCAATCACAAAAGAACACACATGGTATACACTCCCTGATAAGTGGATATTAGCCCAAAAGCTTACAACACCTAAGATGCAACTCACAGACCACATGAAGCTCAAGAATAAGAAAGACCAAAGTGAGGGTGCTTTGGTCCTTCTTAGAAGGAGTAACAAAATACCCCAGGGAGCAAGTACAGACACAAAGTGTGGAACAGAGTCTAGAGGAAGGACTTTCTGGTGACTGACCCACCTGGGGATTCATCCCATGTGCAGTCACCAAAGGCAGACACTGTTGGATGCCAGGAAGTGCATCCTGACAGGAGCCTGATAAACCTGTCTCCTGAGAGGCTCTGCCAGAGCCTGACATATACAGAGGCAGATGCTCGAAGCTAACCATTGAACTGATCACAGAGTCCCCAATGGAGGAGTCAGAGAAAAAATTGAAGGAGCTGAAAGGGTTTGTGTCTCCATGAGGAGAGCGACAATGCCAACCAACCAGAGCATCCAGGGTCTAAACTTACAGCTTGGGAACACACATGGAGGGAACCATGACTCCAGCTGTATATGTAGCAGAGGATGGCCTTGTCAGGCATCAGTGTGAAAGGAGGGCTTTGGTCTTAGGAAGGTTGGATGCCCCGGTGTGGGGGAATTTGAGGGTAGGGAGGTGGGAATGGGTAGATGGGTGGGGACATACCCTCATAAAAGTAGGAGGAAGGAGAATGGGATAAGATATTTTGGGGAGGGGAATGGAGAAAGAGGATAACATCTGAAAGGTAAATGAAGAAAATATCCAATAATCATCAAAAAACATAATGGAACTGCCTATTGCAGTCAAGCATTTGAGACTTTTTGTCAAAAATTTAATATTACCCATATTGCTGGGATTCCTTATAATCCTCAAAGACAAGGCATTGTGAAAGGGGCCCATGGAACTTTAAAACAATATCTTTATAAGATAAAAAAAAACATGGGCAGTATATCCCCATATACCACAAATTTATTTAAATTATGCACATTTTAATTTTTAAATTTATTTTTATTGCATATTTTATTTACATTTCAGATGCCATCCCCTTTCCCCATTTCCCCTCCCTAGAAAACCCCTATCCCATGCCCCCTCCTCCTTTTTGCTTTTATACACTATTTTTAAATGTTAATCAAAGGCTTTATAAGTTTGGTAATGCTCAATAACAAGAGGCCCATACAATCAGAAGTGTAACCCAATACCCAACCTAAATATATCAACTATCTTTAACTGGTGGAGACACATGAACATCTGCCTCCATGTTCCCTCCCCCCTCAACACCTAGCTCCTCCTATCCTTCTCCTCCTCCTCTCTGTACTCCTCCCACCTTAGCTTCTCCTACATATCACCCTTCCTGTTAAAATAAAACTTTTCTCTCAAAATATAATTAGAGCATAACTATACCAATTTGTGTCAGTAAGGTACAAGACAGGCCTAAATCCCAGTCCATCATTTTGTTGACTAACCAGAACCTCTGTCATCACTCTTAACTAAAAGACTTAGTTCTGTACCTGGCTTTCTTCTTGGCTTTAGAAGGAATGTTAGTTGAAAACCATCCACTCAAATATTTTCTCTCAAAGTAAATGGCCAGGATTGGCTATGAAACTGTAAGTCTTCAACCCGTCAGAAATCCAGAATGACTGAGTTAACTGAAATTATGGGAAGCACAATGCATAGCTTCTAAAACTTAGCCAATTTACAGAGACCGCTGAACACCTGGACAATCCCTGTACTACAAAATGTTGGAGCATCTGATTTTCAGCCTTCTGGCCCAGGATCATCTGACAGACCTAGTGATGCAGAATTATTAAGTGTTATGCGCACCTCTTCTGTGTCCCCTTCGCCCGCGAATAAGGACACGGAGGCAGTAATCGGGTATCACTACAGACGAGGCTTTACTTCTTGTAACAGCAAAAGTGGAAAAGACGGAAGAAACCGGAAGAGGCTCCTTAGATACACCCTAGAGTGACGTATTCACTTCTGAATGGCTGTTCGCTCACCACCCAATATTATGCCTCGGGATTGGCAGTGACTAAGGCACGCCTATCTGCCTAGCAACTGCGCAGATAATTGTTTACATCTGGAGAAGACACGCGGCCAGCGCCATCTTGGAAATGCAAATGTGTAGCCACTGAAACAGCGGCTCACTACATCTCCCCCTGTTTAAATTATTAATATGAAACAGCCTTTTGCCGATTAAATGTAGTACCAAATAAGATTCGAACTCAAACCCGATCAAGCAAACTCCATCTTGGGGGAATAAGCGATCAAGAGCTTATAGCCCGAAGATTTTTCCTTACCCTTCCAGGTGCAATGGAGACCAGTCCTCTGGGTGCACGGGCTAAGGAAACATAAAGAGGCATTGACACCCATCCCTGTGCAATGGAGTATATATAGCTCCCAGGAGTGCGAGGGCTGTCAACCTATTATTAGGTACCACAATTATTTAGGCAAGAGCTGACTGGACTTAGACCTCTCATCTAACCCAGTGCAATGGGACGAACCCCTGGAGTGCTTAGACTGAGGGTCGCAGTCATCGGCTACTTTCCAGCCTAGATAGTCAAATTTCAGGGAGGGATGCTTGCTCCAAGGCTTGCGAGTGCTTAGGCTTTAAGCTACCTTGTCACTTATTTTGCTGGGCTCTGAGCTTACAAACCAACCATCTATGAATACTAATTCACATCATAGAGCTGTATCAAGCAAGCCTATTCCCACTCTTTAGAAAGAAAGAAAGAAAGAAAGAAAGAAAGAAAGAAAGAAAGAAAGAAAGAAAAGGGCAGAAGACATTTAAGAAGTAAAATCTCCACGGGAAACAGGTTCCATCCGCACTCCATCAAGGCTGGAAATCCGGATTTGCAATTGCTGCTGTACCTGGTCCAACTTCCCATTCCACTTTCCTTTTAAATAAGCAGAAAGATTATGGCTTTAAGTAAATGCATCATTCACAAATCTTAGAGGTGTAACACCTGGATGTGAGGCTGTTGACACACAGCTTATTTGAGCCACATCTGTGAGCCCCTTCACATGGGCTTAGAGCCAATCAACTCTCTGATTGACCAAAGTCTCTTTTAAGTCTCCATAACGATGTACTGAGATGGGCACAAAGGTAGGCACATGCACAACCAAGGCTAGGTCTAGTGATCCATTCTAGCCTTGTGCTAAAAAGCATGTAACATTTTTACAATCCAAGATATCAGAATTATTCTGAAAGTTGGATAACATAAAGAAAAATGAAGGGTCTACACATACCAACACCGATTGTGTAGATGAATTTCCAAAGCACCTTATTAATTTTAAATGTTATTTAAATGGCTAGAGATATTAAATCTTGTAGCCGAAACATTTTGCACTTTATGAAACATATTTAACAAGACAAAGGCAGATATACCCCTTTTTAACATTTAAAACAGTGGTTATAACACATAATTTAATTGTGTTGAAGCAGGGTAAATTTAAGAATATATATATATATATATGATTTAATTTAGGACTTACATCCCTTTGAAAACCTTAAACAGAGGTTTTAAATCCTCCTATGTTAAGCTTAAGATGAGGTTTTAGTCAAATAATATCTCTTAACAACTTTTAAAATTACTAAGAGTAAATCAAGATTAAAAGTAAATTATTTTTCTTTGTATGTACACTCACAAGCCAGAAGATGGCGTTAGATCCCCACCACAAATGGTTGTGAGACACCATGTGGCCGCTGGGAGTTTAGCCTTTATATTTTAAATTAAGTCCAGCCTTTAATGGCTGAGCTATTTCTAAAGCCAAATTGACTCAAACATAGAAAGACACTGTCTTTGAATACTTTTTTGGAGTAACAAGTATTTTAAAAATTTTAAGAGCTCGCTATATTGAAGCAATAGCTTGTAGAAAAAATTTCTTTAGAGAAATCCACTAGTAAAATATCACATATGAATAATATACACCAAAAGATTTAACCTCTTACCCTTTTTGTATTAAAGCAACAAAATTTGTATATATATGTAAAATATAAAACATTACCCATTTTCTGAAGCAATTATTTTTTAACAAATATCGCTCCATGGGCTCTTAAATATTATGAATAAATTTATTACCTATAAACCTTTTACCTCTACCAGAAATGTAAAGGAATGGCATAAAAATATTTTTTTATGTAAACATTTATTGAAATGGTAGCTGGAGAAGACAAGTTATGCTGTATAAAACTTAAATTTGAACTTTATTTTGGATTAATTTAATAACCAATCTTTTTTGTCCCATGATAATATCGGATAAAAGCCAATTTTATTCTCTAATAATTATTACACATATTAAAGGAATCTAAAGCATCTCATCCTCAACAATTCCAAATACAGAGGAATTAAAACAACCTGAACCATATTCTATCAGCAGGCACAGCTATACTCATGGAGGGAAGCAGACATAAATTTAATTTCTGCAGCATAGTCATAACCTTTAGCCCACAGACTGTTGTAAAATCTTTGGGTCTTAGGTTTACCCCTCCTCTCACAAGAAACAATGAGAACAAAAGACAAATTCCCTTAAGCACATTTCTAGGGCCTGGTCTAAAGACCCAGAACAAAAGGAGCTTTTAACACCTGAGCTTCTGCAGCTCAGTCCTAATTCAAATGTAAATGTAACCTCCCTCAGGCCTGTTCTCTGAGGCTTGGCTAAGCCTGAATTGTGCATTTTGGCTTTAGCTTTGAACCTTAAATTTAAACTGTAAACCTTAAAAGACACGAGTTGTATCTTTTCTCTATAAACATAGGCAAATCAAAAAATTTTTTAAACTCTCAGCTGAGCTATTGGCCGGTTTAACTATGTATCTGACCATCGCCCACGCCGGTATACCCATCACCAAATGGCAGGAGAGTCAGAGCCGAAATCTTGTAATCCAGTTTCCTTCTTTTTGATCCTCGGGCGGTTCCAGCTCCTGCAACCGTGCCTGCACCACGTGGGGGCCAGCGACTCCAGGCCGCGCTCCGCCGTCGCTCCACCATTTTGGCTGCAGCAGCCGCGTGGGGACCCGAATTAAATTGTTTCCACCTGTGAAATAAACACAAACAGCTTCTCACCCCGGGCCACAGCAGGCCCTTAGCCAATCTTGTATCCTCTTCTTCTTACGAGGGACAATGGCTGCACGGCACCCAGCCATGACATCCTCAAAGATCATCTTTTCCATCACTGGCATTGCTTGCTCTGAGCCCGCAGGACACTCCCTGTGTGCCCGCAGCTGGAAGGCAGCTTCCCAGGGCAGACTGCCTCCCTCCTCTGTCTGCCTTTCACGGCACGCTCCCTTGCTCTGCCAGGCTGCAAGCCGCCACACGTAGCAGAGCACAGACGCCTCTGCAACCGGTCTGACCCAGGCCCTGTCGCAGTGTCTCTGTTCCCACAGCCCGAGCCGAGAAGCACGGCAGGGGACCCTCGAGCCCGAGCGAGACGCTGGCTCCAGCCGAGGTCGGTGGGGCTGGGCTGAGTGACTTAAGATCCTTCTTAGTCTTATCTCAGAACGGCTATCCTTTGCACAAGCGACTACTTCCTCCTCTATGCTCTCCTCCTCGGAGCTGCCCAGTTCTATGGAGTCAGGCTCCTTAATGAAGTACAGGGGGGTCCTTTTGACCTCCGTTCTCTCTCCACCATCCGGTGGAGGGTCCTCAAGCTTAATGGACTCTGCAGTAGCCCTTGTTCCTTTTGAGTACTCTATCTCTCCAGGCTCTTTGGCCTGACCTCCAGGCTCCTTGGCCTGACCTCCAGGCTCCTTGGCCTGACCTCCAGGCTCCTTGGCCTGATGCCAGCTAACACTAACACACTCTGGTTCTGATAGCCTGGAGCGGACCTCTCTTGAAACCTCTTGACTTGCCTTAATAGCTGAAAGCAACGCAAACAAGAGGCTAGCTATTTCTGCGGTGGCAATGGGTGAATATCCACCCGCAACGAAGGTTTCTACCCCAAGCATACCTTCCAAAGGTGACCCCGTATCCTGTAGTTTTTTACCCGCCCCAAAACTTGGGGGGTCTTCCGTGGCACCTTGAAATTCCAGGGTTTCGGCTCCAGTTGTTACGCGCACCTCTTCTGTGTCCCCTTCGCCCGCGAATAAGGACACGGAGGCAGTAATCGGGTATCACTACAGACGAGGCTTTACTTCTTGTAACAGCAAAAGCGGAAAAGACAGAAGAAACCGGAAGAGGCTCCTTAAATACACCCTAGAGTGACGTATTCACTTCTGAACGGCTGTTCGCTCACTACCCAATATTATGCCTCAGGATTGGCAGTGACTAAGGCACGCCTATCTGCCTAGCAACTGCGCAGATAATTGTTTACATCTGGAGAAGACACGCGGCCAGCGCCATCTTGGAAATGCAAATGTGTAGCCACTGAAACAGCGGCTCACTACAATTAAGGGCTGATTACTCTGTCTTGGCAGATATAATCAGTCGACTATTCCTCAAGTATGTCCTTTTCTGGACAGTAATTTGTCTGTAGATGAAAAGAGGCATTCTTGCCTACTGGCTGTTTCACCACAACTGGAGTAACTCCAAAGATGCTCAATTTCTTCTTGGAATCCAAGACAGGAAGCTGTCAGGTCTCTAATCAAAATGAACATTAATACAGAAATGTTTGTAATGTCAATTCTGTGGACTTCTGATGTTTTGAAAACCAACTATCCATATAAGGTAATCTGGACTGTTGTCTGTTAATTCCTCTCAGCTACTTCTAAATAAAATATAAAAAATATCCTAACAATAAACTCAGAGCCATGAATTTGCTATAGGCCCTTAACTCACAGGCTAACCATCTCAAATAAGTTAAAAAAGTTAAAGAAGGACTGGGTCTAAGCCTTGTATTTCTAAGTGTGTTATACAGGCACAATGCCTATGAGAGTAACAATATTCATCTCACTTTTATATTAGTAAGAAGCTCGTACCAATGAAAACCTTACATTTGAAATCAAAGTAAATTTTGTACCATTTAAGAAATTATAACTTCATCTTAATAACAATTATATATATTTCTACTAATAGATTATGGCTATGCAATAAGTCCTAGCTAATCCTCCCTGTTCCAACAAAACCACTACTTTTCCCTAGAAAGACAGACCAATATTAAGCACCTCAGTCTCCAAACACAGGGAATAGGGGCTCTGACTCCTCAAGCTGATTATGGGCATTGAGATATCAGAAGAGGGGTTGGGGGAAGAGTAAATTGGTAAGACTCTGATGTTGTGTCTTCACTGCATCCAGCTGGAATTCCAGGACATAAGAGGTTCAAGCAGGTCTGCTCAGCTTGATTGATGAGTAGATACACCAAGGCTGTGTATTCTGCAATATACAATTCTCAAAACAAATTTTAGTATCAAGATAATTTTTTGTTTGAATTCTGGAATCTAGTCTTCTGGTGGCCTGCCTCTGTCATGTCTAATCCATATAATTCTGGGAGTTTCTATGAGGGTGTGCTCCCACCATTCTCCCATTCCTGCCTCCCTGTTCTTGAAATTCCAAACTTTCAGGCACCAAGGCTGTCTACTTCCACTGATGCCTGACAAGGCCACCCTCAACTACCTATACAGGTGGAGCCATGAATCCCCCACTTTGTGTTCTCGGACTGGAGATTTTAAAATGGCTACTCCAGCTTGTTTCTTAGGACCATGTTTGAAAAATTGTTTTCCAGCCTTTTACTCTAAGGTAGAGTCTGTCTTTGTCACTGAGGTGGGTTTCTTGTATGCAGCAAAATGCTGGGTCCTGTTTATATATTCAGTCAATTAGCCTATTTTTTAAAAATGTGGATGCCAAGGAACTTTCTGCTGAGTGTTTATGGCACCCTACAACTAGGCATATATGGAGAGCCGACAGAAGGCGGCTATCATTCTTGCAGCCATCTTGAGCCATATACCCTGACAATAGTATTACAATAGCCTACAACAGCTCAGCACACTCTGATAACATATTGTTTTAGATACCCAGGATTTTCTCTTGGGTGTGTGAGACTTAAAGGTGTGATTTAGAGATAAGACCTAAGGGTGTGACTTAAGGACATGACTTAGAGGCATGGCTTAGAAGTGAGACATATAAAAGGCAAGAGGCAGACAGAAGAAATTATTAGGTATTAGGCACTTGACACTTGGAGGAAGAACTTGGAAGTAGTAGTAGGCACTTGAGACAGAAGACAGGCACTTGGGATCAGGCACTTGGAGTAGGCACTTGAAACTCGAGACAGGCAACTTGGATTAGGCACTTAGCACTTGGAGAAAGAACTTGGAACTAGGAAAGAGACTAGCAACTGGAACTAGGATTAGGTGCTAGGAACTAAGTACTTGGAACTAGGAACTTGGAGAGAAGAGAGACTGAAGAATAAATGGGATTGAATCACACTTTGTCTGGTTTCCATTCTTCTCGTTCATCCTCACTCTCTCCCTTGCTGAACCCTGACCCGCAGACCAGAGCAGCTTGGGGCACTGCGGGCTCTAACAACTTAGCCCCCATGGCTTTTTGGCAGTGTGGGTTCCAACATTGACAGAGTGGTCTGTGACATTTTGGCCCCCAAAACGTGGGGTAGAGCAGCTCTCTACATTTTGGCACCCAACGTGGGGCAGCTAGTGCCGCAACAGGCATACTTATGCATAAGTGAAAGGGAAGGATCCACTTACTGTCATATAGCAATATAGCATGATCCCAATCAGGTATCTAACATGGGGAAGAGTGCATGTTTGTGTTGTTTTTCTGAAGGATGCTGAAGGAGCATGGTGGCTGCCAGAGTGATTGGTGAGACATGCTGATGCTGGGACAAAGAATGATGCTGACCTGTGAGGTTACTGAGTGCCCTGACAATGGTGACTGGGAAGCTGTGTTGGACATATGTTCCTGACCCACTTTTGCTTTCCTATATCCCAGATGGGACAAGCTGTTTTGCCTCAAGTTTTTAGACCTTGTGGGACAAAGAATCAAAAAGAGACGTTATTATGAGTCTTGTATTTTTCTTAAATGTGACCAGTTATTCAGACTCAATCATGTTCTGATCTAGAAATTAATCCAATATTGGAAATAACAGTCTTCATTTGGAAGACTGGATCTGGAAATTTTCAGAGACATATTTGGAAGTTAGCTGCAGTTCTCTATGATGTTATGTTAGCAAGAGATAATGTTGGAACAGGATCTGGATTTCAAACAAGTGTTAGTGCATGTGTTAAGGCTCTTGTAATTGTCAAGTTAAAATTACTTTTGTTTCTTCTACAGTATTTTTTGTAAGTTTTATTGATTGTACACTTTCTAATTGTGTTAGTGTGTTGAAACCTGGCATGTCTATTACGGGGATCTATCAACCAGCTTTTGTCTTATTGCCCTGAGTATTACAAAACCTTGCAAGTCTGAAAAAACCTTGCAAGTACTGAAGAAGTGAGTTAAGCTTTAAGCAGAAGCAAGAGGGTAGTGGATTTGTTTATTGCTGGTATAACAGCTTTAATTACATTAATTGCTAGCACCACTGCTTCTGCAATTGCTTTGACACAAGAAGTTAAGACAATTACTTTTGTTAATCATTTAGCAAAAAAATGTTACTAATGTTTTGAGTGTACAAGAGGATTTAGATAGGCATTTGGAAGAATGGATTGATGCTCTTTATCCTATTCAAATTATTGGAAGGAGTTTCAGAGTTTAAGAGTAAGGAGCCATCTCACGTGTCATGCCAAATACTAATGAATTTG
Source organism: Arvicanthis niloticus (assembly GCF_011762505.2). Classification (NCBI taxonomy): domain Eukaryota; kingdom Metazoa; phylum Chordata; class Mammalia; order Rodentia; family Muridae; genus Arvicanthis; species Arvicanthis niloticus. The sequence goes on from NC_047661.1 coordinate 21,442,696, forward strand.
TGTTACTTCTAAAACTTACAATGATAGTCATTATAGTTAGGGGAAAGTTTAAATATACTTGCAGGATATTTGGCATAATTCTAACACCTCTCTGGATGTTTTAACTTTGCATAGTGAGATTATGAATTTAAAGAATGTTGCTCTGCTGAGCTTTAATGCTGCAGATACTGCTGATAAAATTATCCGTGGCCTGAGGTCAGTATTTCCATTTTGGTCAAGCTTCAAGAATGGCATGTATTGCTTTGTCACACTAGTCCTTTTAGTCCTGGGAATACTTTTATTCCTACCCATCATGTGAAAGCTTGTTTTTAACAACATCAACATTTTGGCAGTCAAAGTATTTGGCTTGAACCTGAAAATTGACCCTCAGACAGAGTTATTAATATAACAGGCTGGCAAGCCAAGGATGGGTAAGATTCTGCACAGAGCCTTACCAACCTAAGACAGAAATGCATTGCTTTTGATAATGCATATTTCATGACAGGTAAGAAAGGCATTCTTGTCAGAACAACCTAAGACAGGCTCAGTCTTGTTTATGAAATAAAAGGGGAAGATGTGGAGAGTTTTGGGGTCTATTTGGCAGGAATCTGACATTGGCTAAGACAAGGAAATGGGCTTCGGGTAGGAATCTGACATTAGGCTAGAACAAAGAAGTAATTTCAGGCAGAAATCTATATCTTAGGCTAGAACAAAGAAGTAGGCTTCAGGTGGAAATCTAAATATTAGGCTTAACAAAGAAGTAGGCTTCAGGCATGGAAATTACTTTGTTCTAGGACAGGGAAGTAGACTCAGATATTTTGGTCATCTTGATAAGTCCTTAGAAATTGTGATCATGGGACTTTGTTTATTGCCTTGCTTGTTCTTTGACTATTTGTGTTTATTGTATTGCTTGTTCCTTGACTCTTTGCATCTATTGTATTGCTAGTTCCTCAACCTAGAATGGACCTTAATACTTGAATGTAATTAAAACAGTATAAAAGCAAAAAAGAGGAGGAGGGATGGGAAGGGGGGGCTATAGGAGTATGGGGAAAGAAGATAACATCTGAAATGTAAATAAATAAAATATCCAATAAAAAAGAAAACAATCCTCACATCCATTCCAACCCCAGCAAATAAGTTGTATTCAAATGGCATGTATCTTTGTCACCCAAGCCCAGCTACCACAGTGGGTGCCTTTGGAACAAGCACAAAGGAGTGTCTTTTACCATAGAGATCTGCCCACGTATTTTCAAACATCAATTAAAGGGAAAAAATTGCTTCATTTGAATTCTTTTTTCCTTTCCCAATTCAAAACACCAAAAAAAAAAAAAAAAAAAAGAGAGAGAGAGAGAGAGAGAGAGAGAGAGAGAAACCAAACCAAACCAAAGTAGTGTGTTTGAGACTTGAATTTAATCTCAAAGAACCAGAGATCATAACAAAATGTGGCATAAATAAATCAATTACTAAAGTGAGCACAAGCATAGAAGCCAGCCTAAAAGCCATGGTGAAAGGGACACAGAGGAGGAAATACAGGGAAACAGGCATAGAAGATGTGTCCTGAATCTCAAAGCAGACCATAACACAGGAAGACAGCATGATGCTTAACCAAGAGCAGCCTTTGCACACAAGGATGATCCAAGGATTTGGGGAAGCTGCTCAGACTGAGAACAGGTACCTACCTACAGTCAAATGCAGGCAACGTCTTCATGATCTTTGCTGGGAAGCAGTGGTGGATAATAGTTATACAGGGATAGTGACAAAGGATCAAGACATGTTGACAAGTAGGTATTTAGGATATTTAGGGTAGCATTTGGAAGAAAAACTTGAAGAAACTGAAAATTCCATCCATAATATACCCACCAAGTAGCTGCTAGCTATTTTGTGAAAAAAAAAAATCTATATAAGGACATAGTGGCTCACACTTGTAATCTGAACATTCAGGAGGCAGAGCAGGAAGACTGTACCAAATGTTGAAGCCAGTCTGGGATATACAGTAAATTCTAGGACAGCCAAGACTGTAGAGTGAGTATTTGTCTGTCTGTTTGTCTATCTAAATACATATTTGAATTCTGTCCTAAGGCATAATTAGAATATACATATATATTCAAATATATATATTTAAATCATACCTTACAAGATAGAATTTGGTAGACAAAGAAAAGTTTTATTGATTTAAAAATTATATTTACAAATAAAAACAATATCCAGATATGGTGGTTGGTGGTGTGAATAAAAATGGCCCCTATAGGTCCATAGGGAATGACACAATTAGGAGGTGTGGCCTTGTGGGAATAGGTATGGCCTTGTTGGAAGGATTATGTCACTATAGGGGCAAGTTTTGAAGTCTTAGAAGCTCAAACTAGTTCTTTTCCTACTGCCTGTACATCGAGATATAGAATGCTCATCTTCTCCAGCATCATGTGTGCATGGATGCTGCCACACTTCCCACCATGATGATAATGGACTGAACCTCTTAAGTATAAACCAGCCCCAATTAAACCTTCTCCTTTATAAGAGTTGCCTTGGCCACGGTGTCTCTTCAGAGCAATAGAAACCCTAACTGAGACTCAAGACTACATATTGAACTCAGAAATGTCTTCTGTTCTCATTTCTCCACATGTTTAATTATACATTATGGAAGCATTAAGAAAGGCACTTGACAGCAGTCTGGGAAAATAAAATGTTTTAGCTGGAGATGATTAGGTAATTTTTGTCTTGGATTTCCATTATTTTAAGAATATTTTCTGTAATTATTATTTTTCTTTAAAAATACTAAGTTAACAGTCCTGCTGTGACTGATGTGCTTTGGGGGAAGAGAAGGTAGTGGGGGGAGGGTTGTATGAGCATGGGACTTGGGAGACAGGAGTGGGGCTGTGATGTAAAGTGAACAGGTAAGTAATTAATTTAACTAATGGAAAAATAATAGACAGCTTTACTTCCTAGGTCTTTTTAGAAGATTTTTGTCTATTTCTGACAGTCATTGGTAAAAGTAAAACTGGTTAATTAAATTAAAGTATGATAAAAACAATTTCTGTATCTCAGTCCCATGTAGGGAACAAGAAAGAGAAGAAGCCTTGAGGTAGGTGGGGGAAATCTTATTACATATGGGATACCTGTTGGACTTCATCTGACCTCAGCAGAGGAGACTTCTGTCAGCAAACACAGCAGGTCTGCAAGAAGCTCTTACAAGGGCAGTTGAGGGGCTTGAGAGGGGGTTGAAACAGAGGTGCTGATCACAGATTGTGATCTTTCCTGAAATAGTTTGCTTCAGACAAGATGGACAATCTTAGGAGACAGACTGTCGGAGCAAACCTTCCTCTCTGGCCGAGCAAGGTCACCTGTAATATCTCAAGAGAAGGGAGGAGAGAAGAGGGGAGGAAGGGGAAGAGAGTGGAGGAAAGGGTAAAGGAAGGGAGGGGAGGTTCAACCAATGCACTCCATCAGTACTGAGCAGTGTTTAGGAGATCAAGTAACTGTACAGAAGAGAGCTGACTTGGAAGAGGGTGAGGACTGGAAGGGTCTCCCATTTCTGCTTTGAGAAGATTAAGGCCAAAGGCTCTTGCAGGAGATGTGGCTCCCAGAACAACTGAGTGTCCTGGAGGACAACTGAGGGGATGCCAGTGGCCTTGGGGAGGGGCTGGAACCCCTGGCAGGCAGAGCTAAAGAACTGCCACCTTCAGGCCTGCAATGTTAGATGTTAGCATCTCATTTGCAACCCATGTTTGTGGGCACTTGGAGGCACTCTCCTTACCACTGAACACCGAAGATCATTTAAAGTCTCAGGAAGCTGACATTTCTGTTAACATGTTTCTCAGAAGAGGATATTTAACATTATATGCTTATCTTGGTAAATAATTGTATTGGGTTGATTTTCCTTACACGGAAGAGAAGCCTGGTCCTTATTTTAACTGAGAAAAAAAATGGATGAAAGTTTCTCAAAAAAAAAAAAAAAAAGAAAGAAAGAAAGAAAGAAAGAAAGAAAGAAAAAGAGAAAAGAAAAGAAAGAAAGAGAAGAAAAATTTCATTTGAAATTGAAAATAAAAACCAGAAGTTTTTGTTCCTACTAAAAGCATAATACCTACTGAAATTAAACAAACACTATGCACTCTCCTCATGCCACAGAGAGGAGTCAAAAGCATTGGTGTCTCTTCTACATGGTCTAATTAATGCATTTCTCCAAAGCTCAATCTTAGGGAATAAAAGAAAGTACATCTTTTGTACACAAAGGCTTTCAGGCTGATAAAAGCCTTCAGGGAAGAAAGTATTAGATGGTTCCTAGCATAATTGTGCGTTGGCTGCATCTCTGTGTGCTCTGGTGAGAAATACCTTTCTAAGCTAGTGATGAGGGAGAAGTAAAGGATTCCTCTGAGCACCAGGAAGGACTGTAAGTAAAACAAGCAAAAAATCTAAAACTTTTCTTACAAAACAGACATTTTCTCTTATAGGCCCATAAAAAAAGAGAATTAACAGGGAAAAGATAAATGTCCAGAAGTGCCCGTTGTCGGTGTCTAAATAGTGTTTGTGACAAGTCGGTTTTGAGATGCCTTTGGGTAACCCAGTGGAGGTAGCACTTATAATAATTACTTTATACTGACATCATGAGAAGAAGCTTTTTATGACTGTGCCTATCCAGATGACAAAAATCCTCTGCGGGGAAAACCACTGTCAAGGAAGTGTACCACATAAAGGCATAAAGTATCTTTGTTGAAGAGAATTTTAAACAAGAGTTACATCCTGTTCCTTTACAGATGGGAATCTCACAATAAAACTTTGCATATTGCCACAATTATTGTATATGTCTTATGAGGAGAAACTGAGGAGATACTGAGTGTATCTGTAGAATATCTTTCATGCATTATTTCAGCCTCCTGCCTCCTGCTCTCTTAAGTTCATGCTCTCTTTAAGGTCATGTTTGCTGTTCTCCTCACAGACACCGGCATGTTGAATCCCGGTGTTAAAATTCAAAGGGCGCACAGTTACTGCTGCTGCCTAATTGCAAAGGCTTTGTCATAATCATACAATTGCTGGTCTTGAGGAGGAAATAATTATCTTCTGTCTCACATTCCCTTAACTGGGTTTGGTCTGCAGAATCGCATAGCATTAAAAAACAAAAACAAAAAACAAAAAAAACCCTTGGGGCGCATCACGCCACCATCAGTTTCCTTATGGGTAATGTGGCCATTACAACAGGGACAACTCTATAGCATGGAGTAGGGACTGAGTGGCCACGTCATATTGTTTAACTTGCTTGGTTTACTATTTTATTTAGTCCTTACACATAAGATAAAATTAGCAGTCTTTTCACTGGTTGTCATTTCTTTAGGCTCTTCTTCAATATACATGATGACATCTGTTTTATGAGCAGTAGAGCTCTGGGAACTAATGGAAAGTAGCAAACATAGAGCCTGTTGTGGGAGATGGAGCCCCTTCTCATGCACCAACCTTCTCACCAGAGCCAAGTAGTATGGACCACCAACAGCATACTGACAAGCTATGGGAAGGGAGAAAGTATTGTAAGGACACAGACCATACACTGTGCAAGTTACCCCATCTGCACCCTGTCTCTCTCCTATGTCACAGCTGGTTCTATGTACAGGTCCCAGGTTACCAGACTCAAAGTTGTCAAGGACTACTGGTAAAGTAACCTACTGATGGGTACACATTAATTAAATAGGGTCCTCTTCCCCACATCTCCACATTCTCAAGGTCAGACATTCCTTCTTCTAAATGCAAAGCCTCCTTCCTTTTCTCTGCTACCCAGGAATTAGGAAAACAAAACAAAACAAAACAAAAACCCTGTACTTTAGACAACTAGTCAGCATGTGGCATAAAACCTCTCCACTCTTCTGTCATCTATAACATGGGACCCTACTTTGCCATGTGGGGCCTGAACTCCCCACTAAGTGCCCTCACAAAAGACTGTTGTCTAACTTCTTTGGGTATTCAATGACTCTTCTCATAAATTGCTTACCAGAAAAGACACTCCACCCCAGAGTCCCCGTTGAGCCCCAAAGCAGATACCTTTCAGTGAGCAGCTGCTAAAGCTTGGAGGAGCAAGGGGACCCGGACAGAGAGGCTGGATCCTGTTTTCACTCAAATGCACCTTAGGAGAAACTCTCTCACAAACAGCTAGGAACCATCGGCTCTAGCCATGCTAATTAGAAGGTGTAGACAGACTAGCTGGGTCTGAAGAGAGGCTAAACACACACTCTACACGGGGGACAACATGTGCATTGTAGGAGGGGCTTGGTGTGGAAGATTCCTCATTTTTTCTCACAGTTGCTTGACTGGTATTTAGAGTTTCTCTGTGGAGTGTTTGAATTCCTAGCTACAGCTCATCAATTATTCCCACCAATTGGCCGTTTTCCCTCCTGTAACACAGTGAACTAACTGTAGTGCAGAGCAGTACGGTAACTAAGCACATAAGGCTCTGGTTGGGTTTCCTGATGTTTAATTTAATTGCTATGAAGTACTGGGCAAGTTACTTACTCTGTCTGGACTCCATTTCCTCATCTGTATGCAAGAATACTGATGACCTTCACCAGCTAAGATGTTGAATTACACAGGGGGATTAGTGTCACCTAGAGAGCTGTTAGCTGAGGAAGTAAGTGGTTTGGATATATCTCTAAGTGAAATTATTACTTTTAAAGTTCTAGCCATCTCAAACTTCTCCCATGTATGCCAGAAAGGGACAGACATCCAACTTTTGTCTTCATTCTCTGTCCTTTGATTTTTTGGCTCAATGATTCTTGATCGGATATTATAATATCTAAAGACTCTGAGGCTGGGCTGCATCCAAACCAATAAAATCCAACTATCCAAGGTAGCGTATACTTCTCAGACTTGTCATGCTGTCACACAAGCAGCCAAGAGCCACTGACGTGCAGGTCAACAGCCTTGCTGTTACTTGAAGTTTCTTGAAAATAGTCTTAAGTTACACAGGCCGTACCTGTGTAACTCAATTTTACTAATATTGTCTAGAGTATTCCTGCATATTAAAGTTTGAGAAACTTGCTTCGGCTGGGCATTTTTTTTTTGTAAAGGAAAATATATTTAGAACAGGATTTCAAACCTCCTGGTAAATTATAGATATCATACATTGAAACCTAGAACATTTTCTGTTATGAGCACATCCAACTAATAGGTTAAATCTTGAAAATTTATTGTATTATTTCTTTTTTTAAATCGGATATTTTATTTACATTTCAGATGCCATCCCCTTGCCCCATTTCCCCTCCCTAGAAAACCCCTATCCCATACCCCCTTCTCCTTTTTGCTTTTATACAATTTTCCTAATGTTAACAAATGGCTTTATAAATTTGGTAATGCTCAATATCAATCAGAAGTGTAACCTAATACCCAACCTAGATATATCAACTATCTTTGACTGGTGGAGACATGTGAATATCTGCCTCCATGTCTGGCCTCCGTCTATCTTTCTCTCTCATCACCTAGCTCCTCCTCTCCTTCTCCTGCTCCTCTCCTTACTCCTCCTCTCCTTACTCCTCCCACCACAGCTCCTCCTACATATCACCCTTCCTGTTAAAATAAAACTTTTCTCTCAAAATACAGTTAGAGCATAACTATACCACTTTATGTCATTAAGGTTCAAGATAGACCTAATACCTAGTCCATCATTTTGTTGACTAAGCAGAACCTCTGTCATCTCTCCTAAATAAAAGACTTAGTTCTGAACCTGGCTTTTTTCCCCCCTTGGCTTTAGAATGAATGTCAGCTGAAAACCATCCTTTCAAATATTTTCTCTCAAAGTAAATAGCAAGGATTGGCTATGAGATTATAAGTTTTCAACCCCATCAGAAATCCAGAATGATTGAGTTAACTGAAATTATGGGAAGCACAAAATATAGCTTCTAAAACTTAGCCAATTTATAGAGACCGCTGGACACCTGGACAGTCCCTTATACTACAGAACATTGGAGCATCTGATCTTCAGCCTTCTGGCCCAGGATCATCTGACAGACCTAGTGATGCAGAATTATTAAAGGCTGATTACTCTGTCTTGGCAGATATAATCAGTCGACTATTCCGCAAGTGTGTCCTTTTCTGGACAGTGATTTGTCTGTAGATGGAAAGAGGCAATTCTTGCCTAGTGGCTGACTCACCACAATTGGAATAACTCCAAAGATGCTCAATTTCTTCTTAGAATCCAAGACAGGAAGCTGTCAGGAGATGACAGGTCTCTAATCAGAATGAACATTAATACAGAAATGTTTGTAATGTCAATTCTGTGGACTTCTGATGTTTTGAAAACCAACTATTTATGTAAGGCAATCTGGACTGTTGTCTGTTAACTCCTCTCATCTATTTCTAAAGAAAATATAGAAAACACCCTAACAATAAACTCAAAGCCATGAATTTTCTATAGGCCCTTAACTCACAGGCTAACCATCTCAAATAAGTTAAAAAATTAAAGAAGGCCTGGGTCTAAGCCTTGTATTCCTAAATGAGTTATACTGGCACAATGCCTATGAGAGTAACAATAATCATCTCACTTTTATATTAATAAGAAGCTCATACCAATGAAAACCTTAAATTTGAAATCAAAGTAAATTTTGTACCATTTAAGAGATTATAACTTCATCTTAATAACAATTATACATATTTCTACTAATAGATTATGGCTATGCAATAAATCCTAGCTAATCCTCTCTGTTCCACCCAAACCACTACTTTTCCCTAGAAAGACAGCTCAATATTAACCACCTCAGTCCCCAAACCCAGGGAATAGGGGCGCCAACTCTTCATTAACTTCTTCAAGCTGATTATGGGTGTTGAGATATTAGAAGAGGGGTTAGGGGAAGAGTAAATTGATAAGCCTCTGATGTCTGTGTCTTCACTGCATCCAGCTGGAATTCCAGGACATCAGAGGTTTGAGCAGGTCTGCTCAGCTTGCCTGATGAGTAGATACACCAAGGCTATGTATTCTGCAATATACAATTCTCAAAACAAATTTTAGTATCAAGATAATTGTTTGAATTCTGGAATCTAGTCTTCTGGAAGCCTGCCTCTGTCATGTCTAATCCATATACTTCTGGGAGTTTCTATGAGGGTGTGCTCCCACCATCCTCCCATTTTTGCCTTCCTGCTCTCAAATTTCCCAACATCGGGGAATCCAAACTTTCAGGTACCTAGGCCCTCCACTTCCACTGATGTCTAACCCCTTACCCAATCCCCCCCGCCCCCCCAATTACTATGAGGGTGTGCTCCCACCATCCTCTCATTCCCATCTCCCTGCTCTTGCAATTCCCAACACTAGGGAATCCAAACTTTCAGGTACCAAGGCTGTCCACTTCCACTGATGCCTGGCAAGGCCATCCTTAACTACCTATACAGATGGAGCCATGAGTCCCCACCTTTGTGTTCTCGGGCTGGAGATTTTAGAATGGCTACTCCAGCTTGTTTCTTAGGACCATTTGCTTGGAAAAATTGTTTTCCAGCCTTTTACTCTAAGGTAGAGTCTGTCTTTGTCGCTGAAGTGGGTTTCGTGTATGCAGCATTTTGCTGCGTCCCGTTTATGTATCCAGTCCATTAGCCTATGTTTTTTAATTGGGGAACTGAGTCCATTGATGTTAAGAGATATTAAGGAACAGTGATTGTTGTCTCCTGTTATTTTTGTTATTAGAGGTGAAGTTATCTTTGTGTGGCTATCTTCCTTTAAATTTGTTGGAAGAGGGTTACTTTCTTGCTCTTTCTAGGGTATAATTTCCCTCCTTGTATTGGAGCTTTCCTGCTATTATCCTTTCTAATGCTGGGTTTGTGAAAAGATATTGTGTAAATTTGGTTTTGTCATGGAATATCTTGATTTCTCTATCTATGGTAATTGAGAATTTTGCTGGGTATAATAGCCTGGGCTGGCATTTGTATTCTCTTAAGGCCTGTATGACATGTGTTTAGCATCTTCTAGCTTTTATATTATCTGGTGAGAAGTCTGGTGTAATTCTGATAGGTCTGCCTTTATATGTTACTTGGCCTTTCTCCCTTACTGCATTTAATATTCTTTCTTTGTTTTGTGCACTTGGTGTTTTGATTATTATGTGACGGGAGGTATTTCTTTTCTGGTCTAGTCTATTTGGCGTTCTATAGGCTTCTTGTATGTTTACGGGCATCTCATTCTTTAGATTAGGGAAGTTTTCTTCTATAATTTTGTTGAAGATATTTGTTGGCCCTTTAAGTTGGGAATCTTCACTCTCATCTATACCTATTATCCTTAGGTTTGGTCTCCTCATTGTGTCCTGGATTTCCTGGATATTTTGTGTTAAGAGCTTTTTGCATTTTGCATTTTCTTTGACAGTTGTGTTGATATTTTCTATGGTATCTTCTGCACCTGAGATTCTCTCTTCTATCTCTTGTATTCTGTTGGTGATGCTTGTGTCTATGACTCCTGATTTCTTTCCTAGGTTTTCTATCTCCAGGGTACTCTCCCTTTGTGATTTCTTTATTGTTTCTACTTCCATTTTTATGTCCTGGATGGTTTTGTTCAATTCCTTCACCTGTTTGGTTGTGTTCTCTAGTAATTCTTTAAGGGATTTTTGTGTTTCCTCTTTAAGGGCTTCTACCTGTTTACCTGTGTTCTCCTCAAATTCTTTGAGAGTGTTATTTATGTCCTTCTTAAAGTCCTCTATCATCATCATTAGAAGTGATTTTAAATCGAATCTTGGTTTCCTGGTGATATGGGGAATTCAGGAGTTTCTAGCGTGGGAGAACTAGGTTCTAATGATGCCAAGTACCCTGTGTTGCTGATGCTTATGTTCTTGCGCTTGGCTTTTGTCATCTGTATCTCCTTAGTGCTACCTGCCCTGTCCCTGCCTGGAGCCTGTCTTTCCTATTATTTTGGTTGTATCAGAATTTTGTGGGGTGGGTGTAACTACTGGGGTAAGCACTGGGGCCCAAAATCTGCTCAGTGCTCAAGCACAGACAGGATGCTGCCCAGGTAAGAGCTCTGGGAGCCCTGTTTCCTCTGGGTTCTTAGAGATTGGGGGCAGAGCTGCCACCCAAGATCTGCTCAGTGCTCTGGCCCAGACCGGAAGGAACCAGTGCTCTGGGCTGGGAGTGACTTCCTGGGTTCTTGTGGGTCCCAGTTACTCCCTGTTTGGGGTGAACGTTGCTGTCTGCTTACCTAAGATACTGCCCAGGTTAGAGTTCCTGGGAGCCTCACTTCCTCTGGGTTCTGTGTGATTGGGGGCAGAGCTGCTGTCTTGGAACTGCTCAGTTCCTGGGCCCAGACTGGAAGGAACCAGTCTCAGCTGGGCATTTTCAATACACTTTTAAGTCATTGGTTTTAGCAGCAACCAGTACAAAATCTCTTAGTGATAATTTCTTTCACCATTTAGCATTTTCATATCATTGGGAATTAAAATTTTAAAATTTTGGCCAATATTCATAATTGAGATTACTAGAAATGACAAAAGAAAAGACACTATATGCCACTGAATAAGGAAAACTATCTTTGTGATAAGGAAAAAACAACTATAGTTAGCCCTTTATTTTTGTAGTGTTTCATTCTGTTTTATTTTATTTTGTTAAGAGGAAAAGGGTTTCTTGTTCTAGAGTAGAAAGACAGCTTGTTTCAGACTAAGAAAGCAGAAAAGCAAAGCAAGCTGAATGTATAAAAAAATATAGGTTTGTAGAAGATGTACCATCAAACTGGCTAAGATAAGAGAATTATTTATAAGCTTTTCTTAAAAAATGAACATAAATATCAAAAGTTTCCTGCGATATAAAACAAGAATTTGTATCACTATTGTGACAAGAAGGTTTTCTTGAGCAGTGAGTTCATTCTCAGTTCGAAACCATGAAAGGTTCCCCCTTTTTTTAGGTTGTTTGTTTAGACCTAGGAAACAGAGCATATGTTTTACTATGATACCCTCCTATGCTTCAAGCTGTCGTTATTAGGCTTCTGATGACTTAAAAGAACTGAATCCTTTCTACATGAACTAAGATTGTGCCACAGGTGTGTAACTTTCTGTATTTTTTCTTTGGAATCTTTCTCTTATTACTCTGGATTAATAATGAACTGTCGTTCATGGTATCCTGTGATCAAATTTAGATTAGTTATTTTGAACTTGATATTGTTTAACAGGTTTTCCAGAGTTAAACTATCACTAAAACTTTTTTTTTTAAACTGAGATTAACTCTAGCACTGTTGAGATTGAGCCACAGAATGTGTCAATATCTCTTTGTAAAAAATAATTGAATTAATTGTTTATGTAAGATATTAAATTATGGGGGACAGCATCATCAAGAAGTAATAAGTCTAACTTGGGTCATATTTGTATGGCTATCTATAGCTGTACTTTAGGTACTAAAACAGCCCCATATCCCACCTTCCCTACCCCCTTTCTTTCCCCTAGCACTAGATAGGAGAAAAAAGGGAAGAGGGTAAAGGGGGCAACATTATTTTTTCCTACTTCCTGCTAAGGAGGAACACTGAGTTCCTTGGGGAAAGTTTGATCTTTGCTATCAGGATATCTAATGTCTTCTTTGCACAGGACTACGTAACAAACTGCAATCAACAATCAGTAGCAACCAACCAGCAACCAACAATCCATCAACAGCAACCTTCTGAGACCCTAGCATTTACACACCCTCTGAAAAGTCCCCAGAATTCCAAATGTCACCCGATCACAGAAACTACCTGCCAGTGGGAAAAATCACACCCCTGCTAGAGCGAAAAGAGGCAAATCACAGTCAGTTGCTGTGGACTACCTGAAACAGCCCTATATCCTATACCTGGGATTAAAACAAAACCACACTCCTATAATATTCCTGTGGGATTTTTTTAACCAAAATTCTCACTACAGGTGTGTTATTAATACACATTTAATACATGGAATTTAATAATACTTTTATAACATTATCAGTCACAACCTAGTTGCTATCATAATGGTGTATGCCACAGAAATAACTAAATCTTGTCAACTGCATCATTATTATAAAGAATTCTCAACTATTTTTGTACTGTCCTCATTTAAAGTTTTATCATCATAACCTGCTCACTGCTTTACTCTCGTACTTGTTTTGGGAGTTCTTACAATAACTATGGAGTGTTTTGTTTTCTGGAGGATTCATAGAAAGAGCATTCTGACAAACAAAGGGTTTGGAGACTGGTTCTAATGCTATTTGTCTTAATTTGGCTCCCAAAATCACACAGGAACCCCACATCTACACTGAGGATCCTTGCCCCCTGTTGGCTCTGATTGGAAAATAAAAGTTTCCAGTGGCCAATGGCTGGCCAGGGAGACAGAGGCAGGATTTTTAGGATTCCTGGGCAAGAAATGCAGGAGAAGAGGAAAGGATCCACCATGACAAAGGCATAAGAGACAGACCACGCTGGGAAGGTGCATGAGGGAGAATGTTGAATGCTGAAACATTAGTGCAAAGGGGAAAGTGGCCCCAAAAGGGCTGCCCAGAAGGGTCCTGGGCAGCAAAAATAAAATATATATTTAGTAAGTATAAACACAGGAATATTGAAGGGGAGTGTGTTAGCCGTATGGAGGTTCAGGAGTGGCCCAGCTATGTGTGTGTGATTGTGTGTGTGTTTCTATCTGGGATCCAGAACATTGGGGTGGGTGGAGAGGAGTAGTGCTCACCTACATTAAAGTGGATTTAGTAAAGTACTTTTCATAAAGGTTTGACATTGTCGTGAGCATACTGTTGACCTGAATAAGAGTCTGCAAAATTTACCATAGAAGCTGATTGGTTTCATCAAAAAGAGCAAGAATTAGTTGAACAGAGGTATATGCTTTTTTTTTTTTTTTTGTAGTCGTCACACTAAGTCAAAAATAGTTGAGTTGTTAATAAATGCAACTTAAATAAAGTCATAAGGTTGAACCAAGTCAGGCTGCCTATGGTAACTACTTGCTAAACAGTGCTATGGACCCAGGATGGAGAAATAGGTATGTTTTCAGAGGTGTGACTGCAGTGTTAAATATAAATGTATGAAATACTGATTGGCTGCCTGGTCTGAACTACTTGCAAAGCTTCTATTAATAAAAGATCTTCACCCTGTGAGTCATCCTGGAGTAGGTAACATAAGCCATGATAACACTGATGGGTGGCTGTCCTAAAATTGCTAAGATAGCCTATCAGTGTTTTGTTTGTCAAACCCATAATTGAGGTTGAGAAGAAAACCTCAGCTGATACGTCCAACATCTCCCGAATTCATACTCTGCTATGTATGAAAGTTGATATTGTGATAACAACTAAAAAGCTATTGGAAAATGTGTTTGCTTCATAGGACATGGCCACAGTGCACTCGTGTATATGTGCCCCCCAACCTCGTTCTTTTAGAGCAATCTCTAACAACAGAGGTACTCATTTCATGGGACAAGTTGTAAAACAGCTAAATTGGATTACAATAGTCGAAGGTATTGCCAATCAACAGCAATCAGGTCCATTCCATGCAGGAAACATAATCTGACTAGGTAATACATAGTTACAGAAGGCTTTTGCTTCTAATATTAAAACTTCATATATTGTGTGTTTTTATAATTCAGTATCACAAGAATCTTAAGCACTTTGCTAGAGTATATTCCCAACAAGTAAAGGAGCCCTTCACACTCACTGTCAACAAACAGTGTTCTAGGCTCAAGGTCTGCCCAGCACGGCTCATTTTTTGGTCAAATAAAATTTGTGTAATTTAACTCATCTAAGGTGTTTCTTTTGACAAAGTACTGGAAGAGAAGTCTATATGTTATATACAATGGAAGGAATGAAGTCCCTTTAGCTCTAAATCCCTGTACGTTCTTTCCAGAATAAGAAAATTTAATTTGCCCTCTCTCTGAACCTACATGCTAAATTGTATTGCATGTAGTACATTTTAAATCCTTCTCTTCTCATATACAAGTTAGAGAACTTTAGATAACTGATTTAATATATTAAAGATTTTGTCTGTTGTGATGAAATACCTGGCTGGAAGGACTTAAGGAAGGAAAGATTTTCTTCAGTTTACATTTTAAAGCGATGCAGTCCCCAAGGTGAGGAAGGGTGTGGTGGCAGCAGTTTGACTAGGGTCCCTGAGAGCTTGGCTTGTATTTGGATGTGTCTTAGTTTCCTTTCCTGTTGCTGTAAGACTCTCACAAAGCACCTTAAGGGATAATGGATTTATATAGCTCACAATTCCAAGTTACAGTCAGTCATAGACTCTCAGTGGTAGGAATTACATTATGTCTATAGTCAAGGACCGAGAGTATTAAATTGATGCATGCATGCTAGTGTCTGGTAGCTTCCTCTACTTTTACACAACCTAGAATTCCCTAAGCAGGGACTGGTGCAATCCTTCCTACTTCAATTAATATAATCAAAATAACGGCTGTCCCCAGTCCCCACCCATCCCCCTGGGAAGCCAACCTAATGTAGGGAACCCCCCACTGAGACTCCCTTCTCAGGTGATCCTGGATTGTGTCAAGTTGCCCATCATCAAGTGTATCAGCTCCACAGCGCTTAAACAACTGCCTGAGCCATTCTTTTCAGAGGCATTCGCCCGGGGAAAACTGAAACTCTGTGGCTTAATGAAGAATCTTAGGGTGAGAAAATAAGAAGGACAGTGGGATTCATTAAAAACAGAAAGTGTTCCAAGGAAAGGAAAGCACGCTGTAAAGGACAGCTGTGGGCTGTTGAAGGGAGAGCTGTCTCCTTACTGTGGGTTTCTGCTGGATTCTGTTGGCTCTCCTTACATCTCTAAGGGTTGTGAAGTCACTCTCCCTACCTCTTTCTAACATTGACTAAAAAGTGGAGTTTATAACAAGATTAAAAATTAAAGAAGTTTTTCCAGCAAACAAAATCATGAGGCGGACTTGTGAAAGGCATTATTTAGGGGAGGAACATGTTGGCAACTCAAGCCTATAAATTATGTTAGCTCAGTCTAATTGCCATCCTTGCCATCCATGACTAAGTGTCTCTGGGAACACATCAGCTAGTCCTAAGTGAGTGCAGTTGGGTCGTTGCTTTAGACAAGATACCTTTTGAAAATCATATATTGTCTTTGTGGACCATTTGGCCTTATCAGTGGTGTCTAAAGTCTCCAGCTTTCTCAGTGGTAAAAACAGATCAGATTTCGGATTCTCTCCTTCGTCTCCATGGCAATGCCTTAATTACCTGTTGTTCAATGCTGTCTTTTGAGGAGCAGGAAACAGACAGGACAGAAATTAGGGCCTGGTTATAAATATCAAAGACTCCTCCCAGTAGCCCACTTCCTACACTAAATCTCCATTTTCCAAAATTTCCACAGCTTCCCCAACATCACCACCTGTTGGGGACCAAGGGCTCAACCACAGTTCCCAGGAGGGGGACATTTCATGCTCAAACCATAACTCTTCTGTAAATATAATCTTTTTTTTTTTTTTCATTAAAATGGAACCAATTGTTTACCATATAAGATTATAATATTGGGTAAAAGAGAATATTTAAACAATACTTTCCCTGGTGTTTAGTTCTCCTCTAGAGAAACAAAATAATGTTTGCAGAAATTCAAATTAGGAAGTAGAAATTTTTAATGGTGACTTTGAAACTACCCAGCCACCTATTTTTTATGAAAAGGCTTTAAATCAGTATCAGTGAGTACATGTGCTTGTGGCTGCCCCTAAGGAGATTTAGATTTAGAGAGTTATTTGAAAGACTCACGAACAATGCAACTCTCATGCCGAATTTTCCAAAAACGGATTTTTCATTTGCAATTGCAACAATTTGTTAATTCTTTGTCACTGTCCATTTCAAAGCCAAGAGAATTCATTGTGTTTTTGCACAATGAGATAGATCCTTAGGACATGGGAAATTACACTCAGGGGTATCAGAAAAGCCTAAAAATTGCATATGGTAAAATGAAAAAATGAAGACTTGTCATAGAAACAATGAAAACAGCTCTTGGATCCTCTGGGAAGGGCTCACAATGATGTCTGAGTGCTTATACCTGTCTCGCAGAGCCACAACACAGATGCATGCTGTTGATTTGGACAGGCACTAAGTGCTTTCACAGAAGTTGAAGCTAACACCCTTCTTTCTCCTAGAAACCCCTGGCTTCACACTTGTGTGATCTAGGGCATTTTTGGTTCATAAACCAGCATCTTCAAAGAAATTATGAAATCAGTTGATAAAGGGAAATGGATCTATTTACAACTTGGTCAAGTAGGAAGGAAATTTTGCAAGTTTAAAGTGAGATGGTCAGCCAGGCAGTGGTGGCACACACCTTTAATCCCAGCACTTGGGAGGCAGAGGCAGGTGGATTTCTGAGTTCGAGGCCAGCCTGGTCTACAGAGTGAGTTCCAGGACAGCCAGGGCTACACAGAGAAAAGCTGTCTCAGAAAACCAAACAAAATAAAACAAAATAAAATAAAATAAAATAAAATAAAATAAAATAAAGAGAGATGGTCTAATAGTAGAGGGGCCTGAGTGTGGTGGAGTCTCTGCTTCCCAGCAAAAGAGCTCCTAATGGTCTGTACCATTTATCTCCTTAGTTTATAACCAGAGCTGAAGAAAACCAAGTGTTCTTATCACATCTTTCCTAACATTCATTTGCTATAGTACTGCTTGGGGGTTTTATTAATTTTACATTGCTAATCCCAATTCCTTT
Organism: Arvicanthis niloticus; assembly: GCF_011762505.2. Taxonomy (NCBI): domain Eukaryota; kingdom Metazoa; phylum Chordata; class Mammalia; order Rodentia; family Muridae; genus Arvicanthis; species Arvicanthis niloticus. The sequence continues at coordinate 21,460,262 of NC_047661.1, forward strand.
CTACCCCATTCTATTTTCATTAGGGGAAAAGAAAGCCAGTCTGTGCAGCCTTTCTCCCACCCATGTTATCACACCTGAGTTCGAAATAGATTAATTTCAGGAAAATAATAACTTCATGCATCAGTACATTTTATCCCCATTTTATGCTGGAAAAAAAAAATCAATTCTCAGGAATCAGGGCAGTCATTTTATATGAAAAGAGAATATGGTAGTCCCTACCTAATGATTTTCTTTTTATTAAAAGTCTGTGGCTGGACATAAAAACAGAATAAAGGATAAAATTTGATAACCTGGAAGTCAGCTTGTTCTTCTATTCAAAGCTGGAAATAAAAATATAAAAGAAATCTAAGACGGCACGCATATAACTTAGATCACATATAATTCCCAATATTAACTTTATTTTGATTTTATCAGGTTCTTCATCATTCTTACTTTCGTTTATTGATTTTTAATTGGGTTAGATCAACATCTCATCTCAACTCTCCTCACCTCCATGATCCTTGAAAGAATCATTAAGTGAATTCAGATTTTTAAAAAAACACACACAGAGCATTGTGTGGAACCAGTGACTTTGTTGCAGACTGAAATAGAGCATGCTGAAGCCAGAGAGACCATTGTCCTGACTGTACTACACAGATCATATGTCTATACTATTTCTAAAGCCCTATAGCTGAGAGCTTATTATGAGTAGCACCTTCTGCCTGTAATGCCACATATGCTATCTGATTAGTATGCAATAAAGCTTAAAAATTGATAGCAAATAGGATTCTACTAAGGGCATAAACTCACAGAGATTAAACAGTTTATCACTGAGTGGTTTCTGGACCAAGGAAAAAACCAAGAACAGAATAAAACTTTTCTTGGACTTAAAGAAAAATGAAGATGTGTCATTTCAAGAACAAAATCTCTGGCACACGTTAAAGGCAGTCCTACAAGGGAAAAGGTATTGCTCTAAGTGCTACACTTTGAAAAATCAGAAACTACAAATAGTCTAACAACGTGACTCAAACATCTGGAAAAATGTACTAAATCCAAGCCCTTCCATAAAAGCAGCATTGCTCTAATCTCAAAACCCAGAAAGGAGAGAGAAGACAAATGGTAAAATGATATAAGTCAAGAATTTGAAAAAAAGCAAGAGCAGACTCTACCAAAACCCTTCTCTAAAGTCAGTCTCACTCTAAGATCAGAACTAGGTAAAAAGGCAACAACTAAAGAAAACTATAGGTCAGCAACCACAGGAGAAGTCCGAGAGAATGCAGAACCAGTGGGAACATAACCCAGTGTAACAAAAGCCACAGATGAGAAATCCATAGCCAACATCATTCAAATAGAGAAAACAAGAGGCAGTTCCACTGAGCTCAGGAACAAGACAGGAATGTCTGAACGCCCATTCCTTTCCAATACTGTGCTAGAAGTATTAGCAGGAACAATAAAGGCAAGAGCAGGACGTTAAAGAGATGGACATAGAAAAAGAAGAAGTCAAACTATTCCTATTTTCAGATGATATGATGCAATACAGTAGAGATCCCAAAAATTCTACCAGAAAACTTCTAGAAATAATAAACACATCAGTGTGGCAGGATGAAGAATTAACCTGCACAAATCAATAGCTTTTTCTACACCGATAACAGGTGTGTATAGGAAGAGCTCATGGACACACAATCAGTCACTGTAGCCTCAAAGAAGACAATCAACCTAACCAAGGAAGTAGATAAACTGTAATTTAAGCCTCTGAAGAAAGAGATAAAGACACTAGAAAAGGGAAATAGACCTTATGCTTATAGACTGCTGGGATTAATATTGTGAAAAATGACCATTTTAGCAATAACGATTTCCAATTCAATGCAATCCCAGTCCCAATCCCCAAACTTATTCATCATTAAAACAAACAAACAAACAAACAAACAAAAGCTATCCTAAAACTCATAAGAAACCACATAAAATCCCAGATAGCCAAAATAATCCTGATCAAAATAATAAATTCTGAAGCTGCTACTATTTCAGGTCTTAGGATATATTACAGAGCCAAAGTAGTAATAACAACATAGTACCTGCACAGTAGCAGACATGTAGACCAATGGAATAAAATAGAGCCCAAACATGAGTACTTGTAACTACAGCCCCCTGATACTTGATAAAGAGAACAAAGATATTCACTGAAGAAAAGATGGCATCTTCAGGAACGGTGCTGGGAAAACTAGATTCTACTACAAGCAGAAGAGTGAAATTAGAACCAAACTATTACCTCATAAAAACATTACCTCCTAATAGATTAAATACTTAAATGACTAATAGATTAAAGACTTAAACTCGAAACATTGAAACTGCTACAAGATGTCGCACCCTACATTATACAGGTGTAGGAAAGGACTTTACAAATAGGACTCTGCCCAAGAGTTGAGCCCAACAATTGAAAAGTGGAACTTAATAAAACTAGGAAGTTGTTTGCTGGCGGTGCATGTCTTTAACAACCTGGCACTGGGGAGGCAGAGATGGCAGAGTGGGGTGGGAGGTGAGAGGGTGGGGGTGGTATTTCTGAGTTTGTGGCCAGCCTAGTCTATAGAGCTAGTTCTTGGACCACCAAGGCTACACAAAACCAAGCCAAACCAAAAACCATGTCTTGAAAAAAAAAGGAAAAAGAAAAAAGAAAAGGAAAGGAAGTACCAGGAAGCTTTCTCTTAAAACAAACAAACAAACAAAAAAACCAAAAACAATTGAGTTAAGAGTAAGCCCACAGAATGGGAGGGAATCTTTGTCAGCTATACATCTAACAAAGGATTAATATCCAGAATATATAAAAATCTAAAAAAAAATAATAATAAAAGACAAGACCCATCCAAAAACTGGGCCTGTAACCCAAACAGAAAGTTCTCAAAAGAAGAAAACAATTGGCTAAGAAATATTTTTAAAATGTTCACATTCCTAAGAACTGGGGAAGTGTAAACCAAAACAACTTTGTGATTTCATCCCAGGGAAGACAAGAGCTCAGTTGTATCCAATACAAAATGGTCGGTCCTGAAAACGTATGAATACAAGTAACATTGCACATACTTTGAAGGCCTATCTCTCTCTCCCTCTTCCTCTCCTCCTCCCTCCCTTCCCTCTCTCTCTGTCTTTCACACACACACCACATGCACATACCACACACATGTACATACCACACACACACACACACCACACATGTACCCCCCCCCCCACACACACACATTGTGAAAAGGGAAATGAGGCCATAAACTTAAAAAAAGTAAGGAAGGCATTTGGGGGGCAGTTGAAGGGAGGAAAATGAAGGGACAAATGATATAATTATACCATAATCTCAAGAGATAATTAAAAATTAAGTAGCTGACAGTTATATATTTTAAAAAGTGCTATGCTGTAAGTATCACTAAGAAAATGTAAATTATCACAGCAAGACCTCTTACCTGTTAGGATAGCTCTTATCAAAGTCACAAATGAGATCAGTCTTGGTCTGGATGCAGACATAGGTTCATTTGTACCTTGTTGGCTAAATGGATGCAACTCCTGCCTTTATGGAAAACAAGATAGAAGCTTCGCAAAAACCAGAAAACTAATTTGGCCACATATCTAAAGGAAATGAAATCTCTGTGCTAATCAGACAACAACGATCCAGCCTCACTCTAGGATTAGTCTCAGAAGCCACTGCATTCAAGCAACCACAGACGAGTAAATATAGATTTTTTTTTTTTGGTACATCTGTGCAATTAAATATTACCAGTTTAATTTCTTATCTGTGTGTATGTGATATGTATATGTATAACCTGCATGAGTGCGTGTGTGTGTATGTGTGTGTGATATGTGTATGTCTACCATGCATGCATGTGTATGTGTGTGTGTATGTGTGTACACATGTGTGTGTGTGAATGCAGGCATACACGTGGAGGTCAGAAGACAAATGTGGGTGTCTTTCCTCACCCTTTACCTTTTTAAAGACAGGGTCTCTTTGTTGTCCATCAGTCACACACCAGGCTATCTGGACAGCAAACTTACAGTGATCCTCTTTTCACCATAGGAGTGCTACAATTATAGACACACAACAGTGCCTGGCTTCATATGCGTTCTGGAGATTAAAATTTAGGGCCTTACACTCGTACAGTAAGCACTTTACTTATTGAGCCATCTCCCTCCCAACCCATTACTCTGTCTTTTAAAACAACAAAAAAAGCAGAAGCAGCGTTCTCTTTCATTTTCTATTATTTATCTTTCTACTTGACATTGAACATACAGCATACTTTAAAACACTTTAAACAATTTAAAATTTTCTAAAATTCCATTGCTGAAAATATTCTAGAAGAATTCACTCAACTTTCACTAAGTAGGAAATTAAAAGCAGTTTAGTTTTCTCATGGGAAAATACTTTAAATATTAAGATGCCCACATTGCACTCTCTGAATATCAATAATTTTCTAGAAATCAATCTCGAAGTAACAAGGAACTCTCTATTTACTGAATAGCTTTCATAGCTCTGAAAACTAGCTGGGGAGAAAAATCACCAACAGTCTTACCTAGTACTGGATTCCTCACGCTATGATACAGACCCACCAGGCAGAACATGCCCTTCGGTGCAACAGTGGCACAACATTATGGAGTTAACCACTCACTTTCTGCCTGAATTCAAGATAGGCTTCCTAGCAAGGTTTTCATGTCTTAAATTGTACACCTAGATGAAGATCCATGACTGGAAAGTCATAGGCTCTAGAGGGAAACCTACTGTTACTGGTGCTAAAAGGTCATGTTATCAAATTGCCTTCTAAATATTTATGTTTATATCTAGAGATTTGTGCTGCTGTAGACGTTGGTTACATGGATTTCTTTTTTAAGAAGGACAACAGTAATCCAGAGATTCATAATTAGTCAAGAGTGCTGAGATTCTGAGTGCTCAGCCACAGATGGCTCATCTGTATCAACCTCCTCCAATCCAAGGCTTAGGCTATGATGGAGGAGAAAGCAAAGAACGTAAGAGCCGTACGATGGGGATTAGAGCTATGAAACACTAGCTTCTGAACATGACCGGCCTTCACCCCTCATGAACTTACAGCAGCTATGGTTATCTGTACAAGATCAAACCAGTTAAAATTTCAGGATAGATGTGAGTACTGACTTCCAGGCCCCATCTCCAATTGAGGAGCTTTGGGCAGTTGAAGCCTGCTGAGAAGGAAAGCTGTTGTTTCAGTGGGGAGACAACTGGTAGGCTGCCCATGTCCCAGTGAATGGCCCTATACCCATGCACACATGGACAGCGTGAATTGGATGCAGTGGATTATTATTAATTCTTTTAAAAAGACAAGAGGTTGGGACGGAGCTGTACTGGGGACTCTTGAGTGGGGAACTGGAAGGAGATAACAGGGACAGGAGATGGGTATGATCAAAGCACACTGTGCACATATCTGTCATTTTCAAAGAATGAAAAATATCTTGATACTTGAAATACACCTCTCCAAAGGTTCGTCTTCCCCCTGACCCCATTTTGGAATGACTTCAGAGGATCAGAAGGGCCAGGAATGGCTTTGGGAAGTTGTCCTTTGTCAAGAGGTTTCTGATGTGGAGGAAATCTATTGAAGTAAACAGTGGATGCAGACAAGCTTCTCTGAGGCTTCTTTGCATGTCACATCTAGATAAGTGAAAGATCAGATAAATATCCTCATTTAGATCTTATGATAAATATCCCCAGTAAGAACTATCTCCACTTATCTCAGGTCTTATGAGAATGTGTAACCTAATTGACCAGGTACCTGTCAACACCTTTCCTGTTGGTTCTTTTCAATAAATTTTATAGAGTGACTGATTTGTGGCTATCACTTTTGCTTCTTTATTTTTTTAAATCCTACTTCAAATGAGAAGAATTCATATATGCTTTGTTCATGTTAAAATACAACAACATTTATTTTGGACTTACATTCTGGCTGATCACAGATAATAAGTGTGACTGTGTCATGAGTCTTTTTTTTTTTTTTTCACAGTTCTGAGATAATCATTTCTTTCTATTTAAACAGTCTAGATGACCAGCTGAGTGCTTACCATTGAGGCTGACCCTGGACAGCCAGTTGTTATTTCACAAATCTGTTAAAAACTCACCGTGCAAACCCCAGTGTTACTTAGCTGAACGTCCTCAAGTATACGTGCAGCATGACCTCTGCTTCATTTTCAGGTTTTACATATTAGTAATGTGCTTCTATGAATAATTGCAAGTGAGGAAGAGAAATGTAGATTTTACTGTTTAATCATCTCCAAAGAGAAGGTGAGAAGAACAGAAATGAAAAAGCTAATTTGCATACCATGCATAGGCACTAGAGAAAGCATTTTTTCTTTAACTCTACATTTGTTTACAGATATTTCCACACAGTCCTTTAAAAACTTCAACGGAAACGTTCAAACACTACTAACTGGAATTTCAGTTTTCATATAAAACCTGCACCATAGATACATATGTATTTACTCTCCTACTTCATATTATCTAGTTAGTATATTTTCCAAGCTAGTTGCCAATTCATTTTAACACTAGATCTCTACATAGCTCATACGAGGCCCCCATATGTTCATTCACATTACTTTGCATCCATTTATATGATTAAAACCCAAGAACAAATTGATTAGAAGCCAAGAGCAAATGCTTTGGGCTCCACATTAGAAAACTCAATACAGAAACACTTACAATTAATAGTCATCTGTGTGGGAGACAAGGGAATATAATTACCACTATTTGTGGACTTAATTCCCTTTCTATTCACACGGCACAGTCCTTTCTTCTCTAATTATTAATCTGCTAATGGCACTACAGGTTTTTAGCAACTACAATAACCGAACCTTCATTTTCACATTTTTAGCCTGACAAAGGAAAAACAACCCAACAAAGGCATAAATGAAAAGAAGAATGTAAGTATAGATATGATAATAACCAAGATGATAAATAACATTGTATTGCTGTCTTTACAAACAAGCAGACTTGGAAATATCTCAGGGAATGTGTTATTCAGTGGCATTAACTGTGCTCACCAGTGTTAGCTTCTCTACTTCCATATAGACAAGTCCAGTTTCTGCTCCTTGAAGATAAACAGGCCCTTTGAAGGGATTAGCCAAGAGGTGTGAGCTGAGTGGCACGTCCTTTTCAGAGCGAAGCATTTGACTCACAGTGGTTATTTTCTGTTTCAATTTGTAAACAGCCATGGCAGCAATGCACACTGGAACTCAGGTGACTGTGATGAGCCGAGCCACTGCTTTCCTGCTGGAGTTGTGACAGATGCTTCTTCCTAACTCATTTTGGTCAGATTCAAATGGCCCTTAAAAATTAAAGACAGTGAACCACTAACTAGATACATTTTCATTTCACAAACACAACACCCAAGACATTGCACAAGTAAGTTTTTTCCTAATGTTCAAATATTTCAGTCGAATATCAATCTCAAAAGTGTGGTAATATGGACAGGACTCTTCAGTTTCTCAAAGTATTTGGTAAGATGCACCTAACACTGTACCATTTTTTCAGAAAAATTATCCCAAATTCTTTCCCATCTTAGAATATCTTCATTCTCATGTTGCTCAAGATGTAAAAACCTTGATGTCAACGTCAGTCTCTTGCTGTGGTTTGCTGTGGTTTGCCTTCCAAGGGTTCCTGTGCTGGAAGGTTGGCTCCCCAGTGTGGTAATGTCAAGGAGTCCTTGGATCTTTGAGAAATAGGTTTAGTTGGAGGGCATAAAGTCACTGGAAACATCACTCTTATAAGGAACTTCCAACATTATGAAACCCTGGTTAGTTCCTGTGAGTTCTTTGGAAAAGCAAAAATGGGTCCAGTTTCCAGCATCTACATCAAGAGACAACTGTGGGTAACTCCAGTTCTAGGGGATCCAAAGCCCTCCTCTGAATCCACAGGCAAATGTGTGGATATGGCACACAAACAGATATACAGACACATATACACATAAAATAAAACAGATATAGAAACACATATACACATAAATAAAAATATTTAAAATAAATAAAAACCTTAAAAAAAAAAAAAAAAAAAAAAGACAGGCCCTCCTTGCTCTCCTACCTCTGGTCAATCCATGTGATTTTTTTCCTTCCTGCACACACTCCCTTCATGATGCATCTGCCATGCTGTGGCTCAGCCAGGTGCCCTTCACCACAGCTAGCACCGTGCTTTCTGAACCAGCAGTACAATATCCTTAATAGTTACAGCGCTCTGCTTCCTGCCAACTTTCTTCTCCTATTATCACACTGAACTAACTCCTCTTCCCAGCTGAGCCATTCATGCTGTATGCCCATTACCCCAAGCCTGAGCCATTATCCTGAATGCCCTTACCCCAAGCCCTTTGAATTTGCTGACCCTCCCTAGACATATATGACTCTGTCCCTTAACTCTGTAGGTTTTCCTAAGAAGACATATTTATTGGAAAAATTGTAAACACACACCATTTTTCATCTTCCACATCAAATGCAGTATTCTTCCTCTCAGCACCATCTTAACAACCATCTAATATTACATAATTTCATCCTTGCCATTCTCTGTCTCAGCGATGATTCATGGCTTTTTAAATGCTTTGTCCATTGCCATACTCATAGCATCTGGAATACTGACCATCACATACAGTGATGGGTAATCATTGATGAAGACATGCAAAAAAAAGCACAGAAGAGAAAGCTATAGAGCAATATTTCTACTAGGCATTCTAAATGAAGATTTATGTAAAGAAAATCTAGCATTATGTTAAAATTGTGCTTATTCCTTTAACATATGAAGTAGGGCTTTGGGGCTGGAGAGACGGTTCAGTGGTTAAGAACACAGATCTTTCTTCCAGAGGACCCAGGTTCAATCCCTAGCACCCACATGGCCCCTCTAGTTAATTCTAGTTCCAGGGAATCTGACACCCTCATATAGGAATACATGTAGCAAACATCAAAGGACTGGGGTTTTAAAACACAAATGTAACATAGTTGCAAGAATTTTTTCCAAGATGAGATACATGACCCCCTGTTATAGAAGTAGGAAACCCTTTGATGAAATTCAGCAGTACTTACAGTATACATAGAACCCTCTTAACAACTAAGAGTAGAAGGGACCTCATGAACCCTGTTAGAAGTTAGAAAAGATGTATCAGGGAAAACAGTAGTACTGAAAACCAATAGTGGAGCCATCTTTACCGATTCCCCTCAGCAATGCACTGAAACCTCGGGTTATTGTGGAGTTACACCTGTGTGTCGAGTAGATGAAGATAAGGAATGAACGTTGTCATTAGCAGATCATATTTTCAGTGTTAGTGTTTTACTCTAACCACAAGAAACTGTTTTCTTTCACATATGTCAGCCTGATATTTTAGAAAAAAATATAATATAGATGAGTTGATAAAGAAACTAAAAAAGACATACAGGATGCAAAATATAATTTTTTATTATTAGATTCAGCATATGCACTTGTTCTGTCAGCTTGATAAAAATATTTCTCAACTCTCACTCCAAATTTATCTTATCCCAGAGTAGCAGCAAATTCTCCAGTAATTGGCACTGACTCCAGAATCATGTATTGAATAATATTCATTAACCTAAGAACCTCCCACAAAATATCTACGTTAAATTATAAGAATTAATAGAAAGTCTTTGGCAAGCTAGCTATGTTTAAGATCATACCTAAATGTATACATATACATAAATGTATACATTTACTTAAAAATGTGTAAAAATATGGCTGGGGAATCATGAATATTTATTTGAAATATACTAAAGAAGAATTAAGCACAAAGAAAAGCTAAGGAATATTTATAGATGAAAAACATCTTACTTGGATGCCACTTCTTCACGAATTTACTTACCAATTCAAAGCAGTGATATGATACCAAAATCAAAAGTAATAAAAGTGAAAGTAGGCAAGTGTGAGTATATCTGACTAAAACACGTCTGTGTAACAAAGGAAATCACATGATGAAATTAGAGAAAGGGATGTACACCATATATCTAAGAATTCCATGATTTAAAATGGAAATGCAAATTAAGATCATCATAAAATATGGTTTTATACCTGTTGGGATGGCTTAAGAAAAGGAAGGGAGGAAGGAAGGAAAAAGGAAGGAAGGAAATAAGGAATCAATAACACAAGCGATGGCTCATGCTGGCAAGGATGTGAAGTAAGGGGAAGACTCATCCATTGCTGACAGGAATGCAAACTTTTACAGAAGCTACAGAAATCAGTGTGGCGGTTCCTCAGGGAGATAGGAATCAATTTATCTCAAGATACAGTTATACCACCTTTGGGCATCTACTCAAGGACACTTCATCCTACAATGGGGACATGCGCAACCAATGTTCATTACTGCTCTATTCATAGCAGCCAGAAACTGGACACAACCTACATGTCTCTCAATAGAAGAATGGAGAAAGAAAATGTACATTCACACAAAGGCTTATTACTCATCTGTTTGGAAAAAAAAAAAAAAGATATCATGCAACTTGCAGGGCAAATGAATGGAACTGGAAAATTATGCTGAATGAGTTATCTCAGAACCAGAAAGACAAATAAGGTATGTGTTCATTTATATGTGGATATTAGCTGTTAAGTCAAAGTAATCCAAACTACAATCCATAGTACCACAGAGGGTAGGTCTACAGGAAGGGATTAAAAGGTACAGATGGTACATGTTAGGAAAGGAAAATAGAATAAATAATTATGGAGGGGCGGGGCAGGGGCTAGAACAGGAGGATCAAGTCAGGAGCATGAGAGGAGAAGGAGTTGGGGTAGGGAACACAGGGAAAGACAGCTAAAGTTAAGGGGCACTGGAGGAGCAGCATGGAACCCTACTACAGTAGAGTCTTCCTAACGTATATACCTGTATGAAGATGATAATGGTGGAGACAGAGTCCCAACTGGTCATCTCTTGTTGCAAAACAAAGTTTCCAGTGCAGGGATTTGGTTATATCTGACTGAGTTGTTAGCCAAAGGGGTCCTATGGAAATTCCCAGACAGCCCAGGCTGTTGCCAAGACTATAGTTTGCTCTCCACAAACTTGCAGTCAGGTCTCATTACTGAAGACATTGACAGAACTCACTGAACATGGAGAAGATGAACTGGTGCCTACATAAAGCCTTCACTACTAGGTTCTAGATCTTTGGTACAAGAAGGTACTCTGGATGCTATTAAAAGAGAAGCATAAGCAAGCCAGCCACAAACCCTTTGACCTACAATGGTGTCCTGCCTGCAAGACATGCTGGGGCTCCAGGTGTGCTGGATTTGCTGAAGAAGGCAGAGGCAGGAGGATCACGAATTCAAGGCCAGCCTGGGCTATACATTTAAAGCCAAGAAGTTATGACACATGTCTTTAGTTACAGAACTAAGTGGGCAGAAGCAGAAGAAACCTTGTGAGTTCAAGGCCAGCCTGGTCTACAGAATGAGTTTCAGGACTGCCAGGGCCACACAGAGAAACCTTGTCTCAAAAAACACAACACAACACAAAATTCTAGGATGGCTAGGGCAGTGGTGGTGGCACAAAGCTTGTGAGAGCAACAGATCAATTATAAACTGATTTGACTTAAGGCCCAGTCTAAAAGATGGAATTGATAGCCAGCACTGACCAAGAACCAGAGATTAGATAGCCCAGGAACCTAGTGCAAAACTAAATACTACTGATCTTAAAAGCAACAGTAAAATATGTAGTGATCAAACGACTCATAGATCAGTGACTTGTTCAGCCATCACCAGAGATGTTTCCTCCTGCAGCAGATGGGAACAAATACAGAGCCATACAGCCAAATGCTACACACACACACACACACACAGAGAGAGAGAGAGAGAGAGAGAGAGAGAGAGAGAGAGAGAGAGAGAGAGAGAGAGAGAGAGACAGACAGACAGACAGACAGACAGACAGACAAAGACAGAGAGCTTGAAACAACCAATCCTAACATGGGATGTCTTCAACAACTCCCTCCCCTCCCCTCAGACCTCAGGGAACCCCACAGAAGAGGGGCCTGGCGGAGAGTAAGAGCCAGAGGGGAAGGAAGACACCAAGAAAATAAGGCCCTCTAAATCAACATGAGCAAAGCTGAGATGAACTGACAGAGACTGAAGCAGCAAGCACAGGGCCTGCACTGCAGCACTGCACGGGTGTGTACCGGGCCCCCTGCATATGTATTATGGCTTCCAGTTAGTGTTTCTATGTGATAATGTGAAGTGAGAGCAAGTGGGTCTAGGATTCTCGTACCTTTCTTGGCTTCTTTTTCTTCTGTTGGTCTGTCTTTTGCAACTTCTACGTGATAGTTCTTTCATCTTATTATATTTTGTTATATTTTTATTATTATCTCTTATAATCCTGCTATTTTCTAATGAGAGACAGAAAAGGAGTGGATCCAGATGAGAGAGGAGGTGGGAAGTATTGGGAGGGGTAGAGGAAAGGACACTGTAATCGAGATATATTATGTGAGAAAATAACCTATTTTCGGTAAAAGGAAAAAAAAAATTGAAAAGACAATGCCCCTCCACCACTCCAAAAAATATTTTGAAAAATCGGAGACCTGTGTGATGCTGGGAGAAATGCTGAGTGGCATAGCCAGTATGGAGAATAATGTAAGTATTCTATTTATAAAAGCAAACCTTGAAGATTAGAGCTTTCGTATGACACACACACACACACACACACAAAATCTACACCTGCTTATTTATCCAAAAGAACTAAATGTACCATGATTAAAAGATAGTCTCACTCTGATAGTCATGGCAACAATATTCACAGTATGGGGATAGATGTTCATCATTGGGTGACCTGATAAGGAAACGTGGTCTGTATATAAAATAGACCGTTATTTATGCTACCTTCAGGACATTCATTATAGTAAGTGAAATAAACCAATCGGAGAAAGACAAATATTCCACTACTCTCTTTCTTAGTGGTCTCTAATATGGTTTTAACCCACAGAAGCAGAAAGAATATGTGGCTTGCGGGTTTTGGAGTTATTATAGCAGATTTCACAGACAGAGCCTTGGGATCATTTGTTTCCCTGACCAACAGACAGAAGCACAGGGTTCAGCCGGGCATCCTTGACTCGAGTGCCCCTGTGCGTCTATAACATCAGCCCCATTTTAAAGCTTTGCACTAAAGATAAGAAAAAAAAATATGTGAAATGCCCAAGCACAAGTCGCTGCTGGCTCTCTCCAAAAAGAAGAGTCAAAAACTACCACCGTCAGAACCCAGAGTTTCTGCCACCCCCTCCCATTTCTACTTGTATAAGGAAACATCAGATGTGCAATTGCCGTATTTCTACTCTGAAGTAGCTGTTATGAAATGTGTATGATAAGCAGAAAAAGTAGTGGAAAAATATGACACCAGCCAATGCAGAATAGTAAATTTAATTTGGAAGAAAAGGATAAGAACACTGCCAGAGGGCCAGAGTTCTGTTCCCAACACCCATATTGGGCAGCTTACAACTGCCCATAACTCCAGCTTCAGGGCATCCAATGCCCTTTTCCAGCCTTTGGACACACACATGCACACACAGACACACCCACGCCCACATACAAATAAACAAAACTAAAATCTTTGTTTTTAAAAGAAAGAGAATTAATTAAATATAAAACTATAGGTCTCACAGCATCTTGCCACACCTGCATCTTACATAGCCACATTCAGGGGTGTGGTATCCAGGGAATAAATAAATAAATAAATAAATAAATAAATAAAAGCTCTTTTATTATAAGCACACATTGTGCATTGAATTCTAGAAATTGTTTCTAAAGATGTTTGGAAACAGGTAAGCATGAGTCACTTTTCTCTGGGGAATGTGGCTGCTATTTTGTTGCCCATGTCCAACTTCCCTGACCCGTCATCAGTGCTAGTAGGACTTCCCGGAAGAACAACGACAATATAAATAAATGACATAAAGTCAGGAGGGAAATTGATGTCGGGTCCTGGAGGGAGCTAGCAGAGATTGTAGGGAAAAGATCTGCTCAAAATACATTGTATGCATGTGTGAAACTTTTAAAAGTAAGTAAAAATATTATTTTCAAAAACAAAGTAGATGGACAACAACATGGCCTCCATTGGGAGCATGGACCAGAGACATCAACACAGAGGGCAGTAACACGGACCACGTTGATTTTTTTTTTTTTTTTTTTTTTTTTTTTTTTTTTGAGACAGGGTTTCTCTGTATATCCCTGGCTGTCCTGGAACTCACTCTGTAGACCAGGCTAGCCTCGAACTCAGAAATCCGCCTGCCTCTGCCTCCCAAGTGCTGGGATTAAAGGCGTGAGCCACCACCGCCCGGCACGTTGATGTCTATATGGTCTGTGATGCTGCCTGAGGCCATGCTGAGGTCCGTGCTGCCCCTGAGAGGCCATGTGGATGTCTGTGTTCCATGCTTCAGCCGGAAACCACGTGGAAGTCCGTGATCCATGCTGCCGCCTACTGTCGTGGGCAAGGAAGCTTCTTTTGCAATGATACTGATGACTGCAGACTCAGGATTAAGAATGAGAGACATCGAAGGATTCTGTAACAGCTTCCTCCCCATCCCTCAGGGAAACAGGCTGTACAGGAAGTTACTGAAGAGAATCGTTAAAATCGTGATATAGATGGGGAAGTATAGCCTTTCACAGTTGATGGCTTCGGGTTGGGGTGGAATGGAAGGGAAGGACTCAGTTATCTTATAAGGGGCTCACCAGTATTTGACCATGCCTCAATGCGTATATGGGCAACACAGTTGCATTTGGTATCTTTTGGAGGGGGAGTACAAGGGTAGGAGGGTAGACCTGGGAGAAACGGAAGTCAAGGTGATCAGAGTGCGGTCCCAAGTAATCAACAAGGATGTTATGTTGTGGAAAAAAATAAGTGAAGGGAAAAAAAATAGATGAATCTGCTAACACTTCTGTTAATTGTGATTTTTCTCATTACATTTATGAAGAAACTTAAGCATTTATAAGCATTTATTAATTGGTTTTTAACAGCTACCTGTAGCATTTGTTAATTTTTTTTTTTTTTTTTTTTTTTTTGTATTGAGAACATTTTGTCTTAGGCCAAAAGCAAATGCCAGGCAATTGCAGAAGCAGCAGCTAGAGTTGTAACAGAGGTTGACAAACGCTCAAGGGACCTGGATGGAAACGCAAATAAAAATGCCTTTTTTGTTAACAAAGAAAAGTAGAAAAGAGGATAATTGCATAACCTAGAGCAGACTAGAAATGAAACACATTTTCTGAAGCTTGGAAGTTATTCATCTAGTTCCCCAGAACTCAGTTTTAAAAAATTGCACTTAGCTGAGGCTGGAGAGAAGAGCATAAATTCCCAGGTAGTCAGAAGGAGGATCACAGGCTCAGGACCTGTCTGAACTATAAAGTGAGTTCAAGGCTAACCTGCAATAATTAGGGAGATCTTTATTTTTTAAAAAAATGTAATTTTTAAAGGACTTGGGATATATCTCAGTGGGAGAGCACTCGCCTGGCTTTGCCTAGCACATGCAAGGTCGTGAATATTATTACAAAGACCTCCATATGTGTGATTTCAAGATTAGGAAACAATCTTTTGTATTTCAAACCTGTATCTTTTTGTTACATACTGAAGACTGACTCAGAGATATTGTTAGAAAGATGCACAAACTACATGTAAAGGTGTTGTGTGCCATGACTTAGATGGTTCTTTCGCAGGTGCTTTGTCTTATGTCTCTCACAACACTGCAGAGAAATCAAGGGCTTTTTCCGACCCCACAAACTGTGCTTGCTTCCACTGGGGATTCTCTGCAAACATGGCTCATTCCTGCAAATTGACCGTCATTTTCTCACATCTGCTGCCAAAATTTGTACTGAGTCAAAACACCAGACGGGGGAAAAACACAGAAGAACTCCTACACACATCATGCAGTTCCAGAGTCTCCAGCAGGTAGGTCCAAGGTCTCCATAATCAATTTCACGCCTTCTGGTTAATTCACAATTACTTCCTAACTAAGGATGCAGACAATTTTTATAGCTTCATACTTGCTAACTCTAAGATATCCACCTATACCTTAGTTTTAACAAGATCAAAACCCACCCATTTTCTTACCCTAACCCCAAACTTTTCTGCCCAAGAAGTGACCTCATCACCCATTCAGTTTCATAACCCAGAAAATTCAGTCTTTAACACCTTATTCTTTAACTTGGATTGGCTTTGGCTCGTGCTCTTGTTCTCTCGGGCCTGAGTTATCACAATGGTCATGAGATCTCCCAAAGTTGTTCTCTGCCTCATTCAGCTCATCTCACAAAGCACAAAGGCATCTTTCCAGACCCAGTGTCTTAGTTAGGGTTTTACTGTTACGAAAGGAAGCCATGACCACTGCAACTCTTAAAAGAAAACATTTAATTAGGGCTGTCCATTATTGTCATGGTGGGAAGCATGATTGCATGCAGGCAGACATGGTGCTGGAGAAGGAGCTGAGAGTTCTACATCCAGATCCACAGGCAGCAGGGAGAGAGAGTGACACTGGGCCTGGCTTGAGCATTTGAGACCCCAAAGCCTGCCCCCAGTGACACACTTCCTCCAACAAAGCCACACCTACTTCAACAAGTGGCCTCCTAATAGTGCTGTTGGGAACAAGCAAAAGAAACGTGTCCTAAGTGCCGCCATTTTGTTTTCAGACTCCATTTAATCATGGGGGGCACGTAATAAGTTCAAGGTCCCAGGCCTTAGGGGAGCTGAGGTCTCCCCAGTAGCTGAACAGCTTCTGCTAGTTGTCCACTGTTCCAGAACATAATGACCGTTCCTAACTACAAAAGAACAAATGGATTTGATTAGTTGGACTGTAAAACCTACAGTCTATATCAGTTGACATAAATTAACCACACGAGGAAAGCCATTATCCCTAAGTCCTGATTGGTGGACAAGTGTTAACTTGGCACAGACATTTGTGCTTAACTCCTCTATGATATTCTGGCTCTGGGTCACAGTTCAGCTCCCGAATTTATTCTGTGGCCCAGACTGATCAAGAATGGCTTGATTATAATAAATTTTTGTCATCTGCACTGACCTGGTGCTTGTCTGGATCTAAGCAGACCTCATAACAGAACCTATGAGCCTATGGGGGCCATTTTTATTCAAATCACCACACACAGTCAGTCTAAATACCTGGCTTGTGACAGGTTTGGGAGATGGTTATTGTCTTCAGAGTGAAGACCAGCTCCTACTCATGTCTGTAGACCCCTTTATGAGTTGGCACCATTCTGCATTTCCAATCTCTTAGCTCAGAGCACCAACATTTCATGCCTTAATCTTGTTGTCATTATTCTCCTAGGGCAGCGGTTCTCAATCTGCCTAATGCTGCAGCTCTATGATACAGTTCCTCTTGTTGTAACCCCAACCATAAAATTATTTCATTTGCTACTTTGTAACTGTGATTTTGCTACTGTTATGAATTGTAATGCAGGATATCAGATATTTGACTCCCAAAGGGGTCATGACCCACAGGTGGAGAGCCACTGCCCTAGGCCATCTATCTACTTGCTGTGACCATTGTTTAATATGATCTCTTGTTTGGTGTGGAAGGTTTCTACTTTGCAGGTTTTTCCTCTTGCATTTCTCTCTGTGAACTCTCCACTGCTGCACCAGGCCACCAGTCAGTCATTCTCTTGGGTTAGGGTTCAAGTGCTAAAGCCCAGTTCCCAAAAATGTAAGGTTATTAGTAACTAGGGTCTCTGCAAATGCAATCAAGTTGTGATGGGACTCAGGGTGAAGCGGTCTCAGTACGGGTGTTTGCACAGAGAAGGAAATTTGGGCTTGAGTAGGATTGAAGGTTATGGCGAACAGTGTGTGAAATGGAGACAGAGATTGGGATGGTGTAGCTACAAGACAAGGAACACTAGAAACTGCTGGCAACAATCGGTCTATGAGGCTGCTTGACATATAATCTTTCTAGAGCTCTCAGAGGCCTTGATTTCTGGTTTCTCACCTCTATAGCTGTGAGAAAACAAACACTGGTTTTCAGTGCTTTGTTTATATCAGTCCTAGTAAGTTAATGTGCCAGGGAAAGTAGCATTTCCCTCTCGATACTGTGTAATCGGTTTGTTTGGGGTTTATGTTCCTACACTGCCTCTAGACTAGATAGCAAAGACTGAGAAAGGCGTGTTTTCTTTTTGCCTCATTGCTGTTTCCAATCCTTCATTCAGCTCCAAGTACACACACAGTGTGGTGCTTTTGCTAACTAAGCCTCTGGTTTTAGTTCTGAGTCTGTGATATGTGCGGCTCAAAGGCGCCAATAAACCTAGAATAAAAGACAAGCCGAGGGAAAGGAGAAGCAGCATCACAGTGGGTATGTGGACAACAGCATCGTATCTTACTGTTCCATCAAATGCTGTCTTTCTGTTTTATGCATGGGCCTCATTGTTTCCTATTGAGTTGTTTCAAAGTAGAGCTGAGTCATTGCGATTTCACATATATAAACCGTAATACACATGCCTACCTAGCTTTTTATATAGCTTCTGAAGATCTGATCTCTGGTTCTTGGCTTGTGTGGCAAGCAGCTTATCCACTGACACATCTCCCCAGCCTAAAAATAGTCTTACATTAGCATTTGATTATCAGTACTAAGAAAACCAGTTATTCCTTGGCATTATCCACTATCCTCTCTACATTCTTTTTTTTTTCTTTTTGTTAAAGTGCTTTTCCTTACAGGTGGTTTGCTTAATGTAGGCTTTAAACAAGGCTCAGCCATCACTGTGCTTCTTCAAGCCCATTTTGATGGTGTCATTACTAGGCATTTCTCCCTAGGAAACATTCTCATGCTAAGGTTTCTGCTGACTGGGAAAGCGAGTGCAGACTGAAAGCCCCATATCTCAAGTTTAAAATTCATCTGTCATATTGGCCTCCAAAGTATCAGGCTCACTAACTAATTTAGTAATTGCTAATATTTTTTTATATAAAATTTCTTTTATTGGCAGTTCTTTTCACAAAAGATTCTGGTAAAGGATGTGCTCTCATTCTTGTGGTTCAGCGCCTGATGGATGAAGCTTGCTGGACCCTCACTCCTACATGCTGTCATTCACTATTTGGTACAGTTCACCATGGCTACCATTCACCATAACCAGTCCCCTCTTCTTTCACTGTAGACCCTTCCTCCTTCTTCACATAGACCTCTTTAGTCACAGGTCCCCACACACCATGTTTCCATTTGCCACAAGCGCCCATTAAGTGTAAGTTCTAGTTCATCACACTCCCCCAGCTGACCACAGTCTCTTCTTCAATTTGCACTCCAAGTGTTTTCAAAGTTTTAATTCTTAATGTTACAAATGCTTTCATGCATTAATTGCAAAAAAGTAAATTCCTGCTGTTGTCCAAGAGATTCAGACTTCAGGATTCTCTTACTAAGGCTGTCAAAACACCAGTTTGTCACTTGGAAGAATGTGACCGTTGGTTTTGTCCCTTCATTATTTGTAACAGTTCTTTCACACATTGAGGAGGAGTACAGACATTACCTTTGCTTTTCTAATAACTCGAATACTTCCAACTTTGGCCTACAACCAACGTCTCTGTGCCATCTTTTGTCATTTCAGAAATAAGGTTAATAAGAAAATGGACAGCTAAAATACTTCATCCACCACACCTTAGCTCAGAAACATATATCCAGGTCCAGCTGTGACTGCCATGGGCTTTATGTGATTTATCTCTTCATCATCATTTTTTTTTTTACCCTGGAGAAATACAAAGCAGAAAACTAGAGGTTCCTTCCAACAATTAAGAGAGAAAAAAAAATCTTTATATGTAAAACAATAATTCCTTCCATTTCAGTTTCAGAAACAAAGCAAAGCAAAGCAAAAACAAAACAAAAAAAAAGCCCACAAACCCCAAGCTTGTTCTGCAATTGAACAGCAGTGAGTTTGCTGTTTGAATTTAAAGTCCTCCAGCTGCGAACACTAAGATCCACAAATCCATGTGACATTAATGAATAGAGTTCTCACTTCATTTATTCTTTTTAAAATAAAATTGCTGGGAGAAGACATGCCCTGGAAAATTGTTCCGTAGCTTGAGGAAAGGACCGCCAGACGCAGGACTTTAAAACTGCTGCTCCAAAGGTGTGGAAGCGAAACTCACTAAAAATACTTCAATATGAATACCTCTCAGGAGAATATCAGCCAATGACTCCCAGCTTGATTGCCCTGAATTACTAATGTGCCATCACGAACGTGTTGAGATTTTGACTTCTTCAGAGGAAGAAAGTGTAAGGAAAATGAGAAAACATACAGAAAAGGTAAAGCATGATTTTTCCGTTTGTTTTCTGGATAAAAAAGTTAAGTTACCAGTGCTGTTCTTGACCCAAGCAAGTGCTTGATAGTTTACACACTCTAGAAAGTCAGTTGTGGCTGTGTTGCCGTACCATTTACACCAACAAGAACACATCTTGGTGGTCTTCTTTGCCTATCATAGATATGACCATATTTATGATAACTTGCCTTCCCGGTCTGAAAACCTGGCAGTTTTCATATCGTTCCTTGGCACTGACATGGTGGAAGTACCCTGTCGCCATGGTCACACCCCAGGGGAGGCTGCTGAATTCCTTGATTCAGGTAAAGGTGCTCTACCTGTCGTTTGAGGGCCATGTACTTTTGATTGGTGTTTATGTCATTTCAGGAGTTGTGTAGTGTACTGTTTTCTGTGGAATAGCAGCATTCTTGGAAGGAAGAACCAATCATACAGCATCCCTTCCAATACCCAGGGAACATTATGGAAGAATGAATGGAAAGAAAGGAAGAGCAGGGAGATGGTGCGTCCTCCAAATCCTAACCAGAGCAACATCGTCTTTGAGCAAGCCTCCACCCTGCTGTTCTCTGTGCCAGACAGCAACCAAACAAACCATCCTTCCCATAATTGGATGGTTATTCCTAAGACCAGCGGAATCCCTGATGAAGCAAGTCTAACACAGAATACACACAAATACATCCCAGAGTCTGTAGTCAGGCTTTGTCTGTGCCTTTTATTGTCCGAGTTTGTTGTCTATTCTAGTGCTGTAATTGTTAGTCCCATAAATGCAAGGAGAAAGACCATTGATCCAAATCATCATGGCCAAATTAAGTAAAGCAACCAATTAATTAAAGCAAGCTTTTTATTCATGTATACAGGTTGCCTCCCCTTAAGTGGGGGCAGGGTTTCAAGAAGTCAGCATTAGACATAAGGAAGACAAAGTTTCTACAGAGATCAGCAGTAAGGGGTTTCCAAATAGGGGATCTGACAGGCAAATAGGTGGGGCTACAGAAACAGAACATAAGAATAACAAGTTAATCATAATGACCTCCTAAAACACAGACATGGTTGCAAAGTGATCATAACAAGGTTGTCATAACAACAGGTTGTTAGAATTACCTGTTAAAACAAAGGCATGGTTGCCATTTCCTGGAACAGGCAGTACAGAACCATTTGTAGTTACAGGTGAGAGCATAGGCCAATCCTTGAGCAACAGAGATTTAAATCATAACCAGGATTGCACATAGTTTGTTTTTACTATAAGATGGCTCTCAAGCCCCAGATAGAGGAAGGCTGGTTTATCAGTAACATTAGTCTATATTCTACGCTCAGATTGCATTAATTATGTTTTAAATTTACAGATATAAAAATAGGAGCACAGTATGGGGGTGTCAAGGAAAAAGCAGCTATACATAGGGTTTCATCATTTCATAGGTACCCCCAAATAAATTAATCTTACTCTTCAAACAGACTTGGATAAGTCATTCATTGGGTGATTGATACAGTCCTTGGTGAAGTCAGATGCTAATTTTACATCTCTCCAAAGATCCCACCACATGCTGCCACCATAAATTTTGCCCAAGTACAGGGGACCAAGCAACCATGGCAACCATGAACCAAAGTATTCATAGTCATCACTTCAATTGTTCTCTGGGGGGCATAAAAATGAGAAAACTAAGTATTCTCTCATAGACTCTCCCATTAGACATGACACTATATTAGAAACAGTCTTTGATTGTCAACTTCCTCAAACTGAAATACTTAATAAAGAAAGTCAGAGAGAGTGGGGAAGGTAAGAGAAGGGAAGGAGGGGGAAAGGAAGACAAGAAGGAAGGAGGGAGAGAGGAAAGGAGGAAGGAGAGAAGGAGAAAGGGAGGGAGGAAGGAAGGGAAGGAGGAAGGAAAAAGGCTCAAATTAGTAATTTCCTTTCAAGTATATAAGAACCAGAACCAGGCAAGGAACTTCAACTTAAATTATTCAAAAATTTCTTGTAGCAAAAGAGTAATTGAATGTCAAGGGCAACCATTTACTTACGTGAACAGAGGACAGTGGGTGTGTCTGTGAAGGCAGGACTGATGTGCTGTACTCAGAAAACAGGTCACACTGATAAGGAACAAAACACATCCTTTAGTTTCTCTGTGCAATAAAGTATTCTGCGCTCTGGACGAAGCAATTCTCATCAGTCAGACACTCTTGTTTGGCAGACATAGATGGAAGATTGATGGAACAATTTTTCATTCTTTAAAACAACTCATCTCCATAGATTGCTCAAAATCATGCCCATACTGCAACCACCCTTACAAACTGGACAGCAGCTTAGGAGTGGGCAGACGGATGTGAGGGGTAGCATGGCAGAGAGTCAGGAAGAGTGCGGTCAGACCAAGCAAATGGAAAGACTGAGGGAGGGGGAAGCTGAGGGTTCTTTTGAAAGACTGAAGTCCACATTAAAGATTTGCTAGCTGTCAGAAAGAGCAAATAAGGGTTGAGAGTCATGTCCACCATCCGGAAGGGCCAAAGAGCAGAAAACTCTAAAGCCAGCAGTGACTTCTAAGAAACCTTCACTTCCTTAACAATTTGTGGAAACTGTGGTTCTGACAAGTTACTGGCTTTGGTGGAGAACATTTAATATTCTAATACACATGATCAGTAAATTCATACTTGGGTTAAGTTTACAAAAACAAACAAACAAACCACTCCAAACTCAACATTTTGTCTATGTTAATTCTAGTACTTAATTAATTCTTTGTTGCTGCCTTATAGAACAGCTAATTTCACTGGTCTCTTCTTTATTGCTTGCCTGTTTATTGAGGTTCCTAGGGATTTTTTATTCATTTGTTCAGTGACATTTAAAGCGCTATGGGGTTTTGATTGGACAGCATTCAACAAAGCATCGAATTTAGAAGAAATTAACCTATTCACAACAAGTCTTTCTTTAATTCAAATCTTATTTTATGTCTCTTGTTGACATGTTGCTGCTTTTTAAAAATTCTTGTGAAAGTTATTGTTAAGTATTTCTGTTTCATCTTGCCTTAGAATGTGATCAATGTTTTAATTTTGCATTCTCAATAGCTGTTTTGCAAACCTATATGAAAACAATTGATTTTCATAAATTCACTGTGTGTGTAACTAGCTCACTGATGACTGTATTAAGTCTGTCTTCACCTGTGTCTCTCTCTCTTTGTTTTGGTTTGGTTTTTGTTTTTTTCCAGACAGGGTTTCCCTGTGTATCCCTGGCTGTCCTGGAACTCACTCTGGCCTCATCACCTGTGTCTCTTGAATTTGCTACACAGACTGTTTTACTGTCGACAGATAATAGGATTTCCTGTGCCCCCACACTATGCCTCCTACTTCAGATTCCACTCACTGAAATTCTCCGTCTACTCCCATGACTCTTTGCTCTTCCTAGCCAGTCTATTTCTCCCCAGTATTAGTCTTTAAGCTTTATCAAGGGATAGAGATAAATATTAAGACATTGTTGGAGACCATTTGCATAATGAATCTTGCCCCAGGCTTTATCTCTGTCCTAACCTCCTACCAGTGCAGAGATTCAAATAAGGATCTGCTTTGTACATGGTCCACTAGTTTCTCAAACTCAGCTCACTCAGCATGACGTCACCTATAAAATTTTTTTTCCAAGTTTGCCGTTAACAGTATCTGTTTGGTTTTATTTTCGCAGATGAGGAACATTTGAACTTTATTTAGTTTCTCACTCGTTTTATTATGTAAGGTCTCATGAAGAGTTTAACACATTGAGCCTGCTGTTGGGTTCCTGGATGCTTCATCCTCTTAGAGTCACCAGCCCATTGATGTCATCACCCGAAGGATAGGGCGCTCTTTCCTCTTCTGAAAATACTGCTGTCAATCTTTTGCCCTCCTCCCAAGGTCGACAAATGGCCCCTATTTTCTTAAATATCTCAAACTCTCCTATATCTGAGGCCTCTGCAGTATGTAAATTATGCAAATACCACCTGCTTGCCTTACAGGATTGTGTGAGGATTTAAAAAGTTGACAAAGAGTCGCTCAACAAATATTTTCTTTAAAAAACTAAAACAGCCCACCCTTGCTTTCTAGCTACTAATAGGTTACATTACACTCCACTCTCCATGTTTTGCTGACCCTTGCCCATTGGGCACTATGCTTCATCGGCCTCTCCTTCACTTACTTCACATAAATAAAAGACTCATGAGTTTTTAAGGCAACTTTCTCCTCAAAATGTTGCAAAGTACTCCATCTCCATGAGCTGTCATTCACTCACTCTATCAAACCATGAGATGAGTATAGCACCCACCCCATATGTGGGGATACATGCTATGAAGCCACAGAGAGCAGATTTATATATTGTTTATTACCATACACATATACCTAAGGTAACCCTTTTCCTTTAATTAAAACTTCATTGTAAGTGACTTGTAAATTAAAATTTTTTTCACAGATTAGCCAGACTCAAAGATTCTATCTCTTGTTGAACTTCTATACAGTTAGAATCGTCATTCTGATGTTTCAGAGTTTCACTTTCATTATCAATTAGATCTTTGTGCACTTACTGTGTCCTGGTTTGCTTTTTGTTGTTGTGACAGATGCCATTCTCCAAGGCAATTTGGGGAAGAAAGGAGTCACCTGGCTTTTGACTTTCCGAGGCCAGCATACCTGCACCATAAAGGAAGTAGCAAAGTTCTTTGCCTAGGGTCAGCTGTCTCCAAAACATGTGTACACGTAGGTGTATGTGTGCATACATGTGGTATGTGTGTGTGTGTGTGTGTGTGTGCGCGTGCGTGCGGTGTGTATGCAAAACAACCTAAACAAGCAAGCAAGCAAGCAAGCAAACAACAACAAAACCTGTTTCAGCTACCATTACTTTATCACACACCACCCTAAACCTTATAGCCTTAAACAACAGCTACAGAACATTAAAGATAGCGCAACACACTGGCTCATCTGAATGATAGCTGGGCCTCCCCAGGAGTGAATGGCTAGGTGAAGGTGAAGGTGGTTGGGTGTTGGCCAGTTGAGATAGTCTGAAGGCCATTCCCTCACATACTCTGCCTGGACTGAAGGGACACTAAGAGGAATAGTGCACAAGAGTTAGAAGCTGTGGGAAATATAGCCGTATAATCTCATAAGAAGAGCTTAGCGGGATGTTCCGGTCAGTGTTCAGACCAGAATGTCAGTAGAACTATGGACAGCCGAAGCTAGGCTCATGAGATTGGGGAGGGACTTTGCACTGTGAGTTGAATGAGAGGCATTAAAGCTACATTCTGGCAACGAATCTGGCTGTGTTTTCTGCCTATTTTCTGAAAAATTGTATAAGGCTGAATTCAAAGGAATGGACTAAGTTGGTTGGTGGAGGAAATTTCAAAACAGCTAAACACCCAGGCTGTGACATAATCATTGTTCACTGCTCTCAGATTCACAGTATGGAGGCTGGCGTGAGGCTAAGCAAGCAAAGGAACTGGCTGCCAAGCCTGAGGACTTGAGTTTAACCCCTACAACCCACATGGCAGAAGAAGAGAACTGACTCCCACAAATTATTCTCTGACCTCCACACACATGTCATCCAAATGCATGTGAAAATCATGTGTGGGCAAAGAAAAGACAGCAATGCAATAAGAAGTGTGGACAGCGTAGCTATTATCACTGAAGAGACTGGCACTGTGAGAGAAGCTTCTATACACTGAGAAAAGCTCTTGCAGGGTAGGACTTCATGTATCCAGAACCTCAGCTTATAAAATGCAGATTCATTTGAAAAATGAATGCCTGAAACAAGTCCCCCAGCATCCTGCTCAAGTGAAAACACTTAGGAAAGTTCTTTCCCTAAGTTCAACAGGACAGGTGCCCTGATACTGCTGAAGGAATATGGCAGAAGGAAGGCAAATTACATCTTAAGCCAGTGACACAGTTAGGCATCATCACATGATACAGCTTCTACAGACAAACAGAGTAAAGAGGTCTTGGAGGCTTGTATTGAGGCTCCAGAAAACTGCTGAGTCAGGGAAATGTGTACCAGCGCTGGGTTTTCTGAATGGAGTGTTCAAATGACCTATGTATGAAAGTCAAGGTGAGACTAAGCTGTGCTAGAATCCCAAGGATGCTGGGGATGCCAGTAATGAGTGGCAACCATCAAGAAAAGTTGTAAGCACAAAGTGGAGGCAGCCCAAGAGTAAAGCTACACGTGCCACAGCCATGTCTCTCTAGGGAGGGACAGAGCTAGTCAAGCCTTCTGGACTCAGCTGATTCTATCAAAAGAAAAACCATAGAGCTGCAAGATTCTGATGTTTGCTTTTCAGGTTTTACTTTAGTCTCAGCATCCCTTGCTAAGCTACTCTTCCTCCTGTTTGGAATGAGACCGTTCACTCTGTGCCATTGTTCATTGGCAGTGTGGAGCCTGGGTCTTTCTCATCTGGTTGTTTGGTTTTGAGTCTGTTTCTTCACAGAGGATCAGTTACCTTGGATCTCAGAAAAGTCTTTGGATGTTGGACTTCTGAATTGTGTTGAAACTTGAAGACCAATGTCTCAGTAGTTTTTTTTTTTTTTTTTTTAATTGAGCTGAATACATTTTGTATAATAAGATACCTATGAACCTATAGGGTGGCAAGAAGCAGAATATTACAGTTTGACTGTGAGTTGTTCCCACAAACTCCTTATCTGAACACTTGCTTCCCAGACCATGTTACTGTTTTAAAATGCTGTAGAATCTTTGGGAGGTAGAATCTACCTGGAGGAAGTAGGTTGCTGGGGCTAGCCCTTGAAGTTTGAAGCCTATGCCAGATTTCTGTCTCCTTTCTGATTCCTGATCTGGCCAGATATGAGCTGGCTCTGATAGCCCCAGCCATTAACTGCTTCTGCTGCCATGCTCTCCCAACCACCGTGGACTTTGTCCCATTAACCATAATAAATCTCTCCTTAATTACATTTATTTTTTATCAATGTTTTAGCACAGTGATAATAAAAGTTGCTAATATACTGAACGTAATATGAATTTGTTATATACACAGTGATTTGTGGATTAAAGACCTAGCAGTCAAGTCTATAGTTTATGGAAATACAGTCAGTCCTTTATATCTATAGATTCTGTACCCATGGATCAAAATGCTTTAAAACATTAAAAACAGCGACAACTGTTTACACAGAAGTAACATTGTATTGGGTATTGTAGAGACGACCCAAAGTATGAAGGGCGGTATGGGAGGTTATATGCAAATACACCATTACATAAAAGGAATTGTGATGGTTAACATTTCTTGTCAGATCGACACACTCTAGTTTGGAAATGTGGAACCAGAATGGAGTCTGTGAAGACAATTCTGAGGGTTTGTGAGAAAACTCCAAGAAACTAAGACAAAAGTCTTGTGACCTCAGTTTCCTCAAAAACTTGGAATATGTTCTTGGAATATGTCTCCATGCCCCTCTCAGGTGTAGTGGACAGGGGTAAGTTTACTTCATATTATTCATTAAACCAGCTATTGTTACTTGTTTATATGCCAATATGGAAAACCATGCTTTTGCCACATGTGGCTTGCCTAACACATGTGGCTTACCCTTGTGATTGAATACTTTTCTCATTAACCTCCAAAATACAAATTGCATGATGCTCTGACTAGGGTTGGCTACTACATGAGACTTTAGTCTACCTCATATATCGACTCCACTCTCTCAGGTCCCACCACCATTAGAGTGGCAAACACCAGTGTCACCTAGGAGACAAGCCTCTGGACATACCTGTAAAGAAGTTTCCAAATTGAGTTAATTGGTGTGGAAAGACCTCCCCTAAACTTGGCTGCACCATCTCATTGGCTAGGGAGAAAGCAAGCTGAGTACCAGCTTTCATCTCTTTCTGCTTCCTGACTGCAGACACATTGATAAGGCACCTCCCACCTCTGCTACCATCTATTCCCTGCCATGTAGAATGACATTTTCAAACAATGAGTCAAAACAAACTGTTTCTTTGTTAGGCTGCTTTTATTAGGGATTTTAACATAGACACTAGAGAAGTAACTAATGTTGCCTGGAGTTTTATGCTATTGCCTTTTGCTCTGGGAGGTGACAGAGCTACCAGTTCCCTCCCAGCTTCCCTGAATCCTCCCACAAAAGTCACACACACAGTTTGTTCCTTTTCCACTTACCTTAGGACACAATTGCTGGGCATTACTATCTCCCATCTGGAAAAGCATGCCCTTAATAATATTTTTAATCTCTGCTCCTCCTATCTGCCCTAAACTTTACTGGCTAGTCCCACGTAGTCCCTGACAAGCATTCATGACCACCTTCCTGTAGTAGTGACCACAGGCCGCAGCTCTTCCCAACACCTCACATGGCTGTTGGCTTCTTCTTCTTCTTCCTCCAAAGCATGGCAGAAAAACTCCTCCTCTCTTTCCTTGTGACTGCCTTTTCCTCCTGGGACCCAGAAGTTCCACCTGTACCTTTCTTTATTGACAGATCAAGAACCAATTGGGGAATAGGACCTTAGCATCAGAATCACTCCCTTTAGATGAACACCAACCCCATCTTTGGAATTATCTGTGGAGCAAGTGGAACCCATTCCCCACAGTTATTAACTAATTAATGTACTGTGGTGATTGAAAACTGACTAATCTTATGTGGTCGTATTTAGCTGGTCCATGGTACATGTAACACACATGCATATGGGAAACATTTACAACAAGTGTTGCCTTACTGCTCTCGGGAATTTTGATGAATGTGGATGTAGTTAAAAGAAACATTCCGAGCTAGAAAAAATTTCAGCTTGATTGTCTAAGGATGAAAATGATCATGAAGATAGGAATGGGATGATAGGAAAAGAGGGAGCCATTGGCAAGAGTCTCATCCTGTGTGGGCAGAATGGGTAGAAGTAAAGACATATCGAGGGTTAGTTTTAGAGAGGAGAACAGTTTATTTGTGTTGACAACTTGTAGAACCCATGGGTGTGGGGATAGTAGATTCTTGTTGAGAAAACAACTTCTTTCTTAATTGCTACTAGTTTCTTAGTAATAAAAAAAAAAAATAAAAAACCCTAGGTCTTTAAATGAGAATAAACAGAAGACAGGAAAAAAAAAAGGTGCCAAGAAAGAACTACGAAATGCCTGTCTTGTGACAGGGGAGAGCAAATTGGTATGGAGACATGATAGGATTTCTGAACCCTCAAGGGCTGCATGGGCTTCTCACCTATGAACAGACCCCTCAGCTTAGTTGTGCAATCCCCAGCCACTTCTGTTCTGAAGCCTGTCCATTTAAGAAACATCGGTCCTCTCCTCCCCCATTGTCTGTTAGACTTTTCCATTTCATAGGCTTCTCTCTGGAGGTCTGGCTCTGAGGAAATGAAAGGTTCCTGTTCTGATCCTGAGCCCACGGTCCCCTCTGTTACCACTGGTTGGGCTGTAATATTCCACTAAATGGAAAGTACAACCAAAGAAAAATAAATCAAATTTATAAAACAGTAACTAGAAAAGCTATCATCCATTTACTGTGTTCTAGCCATTTGACATCAAAGTGAATTGAAAATAAATGTTGCTTGGAGACTTCTGAAGCTAGCTGCCATGAAATCAAATAATACTTTTTGTTCTTTTACCTACATTTCAATGGTTTTCTGACTTCATTTTCCATACTACAACTTGCCTATGGATTCAAACCTTCAAAACAATTGTATAGAATATAGATTGAATGCAAAATAAAATACAGAAAACCAATTAAGATAAAAAAATTGAGATTTTTGCCAAATCCAAAGAAAAGAGCACATGGCAAAGTCAAGGAAGGATATTTACCTATTTTCTGCAAACATCCCCTCAGCAGGATTAGACCTGCAATGTGCCTTTTGATGAATTAACAATGCTACCTCAAATTTTTCTGAGAACAAGGTTTGTATAAAATAATAAGCCTAATCAAAGAAGCTGAGGTGGCAAACTGTGTCTCTAAGAGATGATACAGAGACCACTGCCTTGAATTTCAACCATTTCCTACATCTAACTGTACACTTAGCAGTCCAACACTGAAGGCCTAGGACAGCCATGCAAACCATGCTTAACAGTCCAGCATCTACCTGGGATTGGGCGTTTCTAGGCACCATTCCATGCCATGTTCTTAGCTGGTTCCTACACACCTGTCAGATCTCCCCATCCCTTCTCTTGACATAGTTCGTGTTTCTCTCCTACTGAAAAGTAACACACTATATCATCAAATATTTGATATCTGTGCCCCTCACTAGTTTATAAGCAACACGAGGGCAGACTGTGCCAAACTTATTAGCCATGATATAGACAACACCTAGCTGAGTACTAGGAACACGGTAGGAATAATTACTGAGAGTAAGTATAGTGTTTGTGAACAAGTGCAGTCTTCTCAGAAGCCCAGAATTGGAGACAAGATGTTTGTCTTTTGTACTTAAGATATTTGAAAGCAACAGAAATCAAATGTATAAGGAAGGATGGAAGCCATTCATCTACTACGTGAAACAGTTTTCCTGAGAAATGTCCTCAAATCCTTCCATCTGAAAAGGCAGAGGACAGCAGTGAATGTATGAACCCTCCTCACACACTAAAATGGATGAGCCAAAGACAGGCTGTGACTTTCAATCCCAAAATACAATTTTCATTTTACAACTGTCAAGATAGTGACCTCTTCCCTTACTTGGACTGCACAAACACATAACTTCAAGTTTGAAAGAGAATCGATTAACAGATATGAAAGGGATCCATTCCCTCTGCGCCCTTGTCCTGTATAGTAAGTAACAGGATTGAACTATGCATGGCGTTTTGCTCTGAAGGAAAAGAGTGAACTTTAACTTTTTATTAAATGTGATTGACAAGCTTGCTCAGGAAATGTTAAGTTACAGAGGAATAAGAAAGTCGAATGACAAGACTTCTCTAACCTGAGACAACGGGACAGAAACTGAGCTGCCGGGCTCTGCTTTGTGAAGCTGCTTGGCCCTTCGTTTTTTCTGGAAAGGGTAGCATCTGATTCTCTCCCCTGAGAAGCGATCCCCTGCCACCAGCATCCTCCTACAGGGCACTTTCTGTTTGATAAAGATGAGCCTGTTTTAAGTAGAAACCTGCAGATTTCAACTTCTGGAAAACCATTAGTTCTGAGAAAAGTCTCTTTTGGGGTTGACATAAGAAGACTGCCCCAAGATGGCTATAAATAATGCCTAACCATATATACCATGAAATATTTCTCATAAGGGCTCAGTCTCTGAGCAATGTTTAGAGACTGTGAGCTTATTAAAGAAGTTTTCCTTTATCTTTGAGTGCTGAGAATTCCTTCTTGGGGGACGGTTGAGGTAACCCCCTTAACAATTTCAAATATAATATAGCCTAGTTTTAAACACTTCCTTCTAGTATCTGATCTCTTTTATGCCTCCGGTGTTAGCCAAAATTAATATAAAGGATGGATGTTGTTGACGAATTCAGAATGCACATCAAAATCACCGTGTATAGGACCTTTAAACTATCACTCAGTTTGATTCCCGGCAGCCACTCTCTTTATTATGTAGCAATACTAAAGAGGGCGGACATGTGTCAGACTGTAAATGTAGATTCTGTGCTAGCTTTCCCAGAGACTGTTTCCCCTGTGGGAGGATGCCGCTTTGACCCTTCATTTCTCTCTCTGATGTCTCACACCTGGGATACTGCATGCCTCCCAAACACACAGCCTACCGTCTCACAAGGACTACTCATCCCCTCGGCCAGGATGAAACCCTGGCTTAGCTTTCCTAACATGCTTTAATTCTATGCTTACATATGTTGCCAAATAGATTAAAAACCCTGCTGTAGCCTCAGGCTTCCTTGGATCCCTAGACCACAGGATAGCTAGCTCAGACAGGCCTTTACAAAATGCTTGAAAACCACATGCCAAGGACGTGACCAGAAGAATCAGTGATTTTCCTAAGGCCTGATGCTTTCAGCCTTAAAAAAAAAAAAAAAAAAAAAAAAAAAAAAAAAAAAAAAAAAAAAAAAAAAAAAAATCACAGGTGTCCTAATCCTTCTCTGATATCTCTGGTGGTAGAAACAACTTCCTTTCTTTGGTTCTCTTGTAAAGAAAAATAAATTTTGTTTCTGGTTACAATTGTAAGGCAAAAAAACCAAACCAAACCAAACCAAAAAAAAAAAAAACCATTCAAAGTAGAGCCCTTGGAAGTTTTTTTTGTTTTGTTTTGTTTTGTAAATCTCTGAATCTCATGTTTTCTGTCAATTCTGATTTACTTACCATCCAACACCAACCACCATATAAGAAAATATCTACCTAAGACTTGGAATCATGAAAGGTAAGCCACCTCCACCACCAAGCTGACTTTCTAAAGCCTCTCTCCTCCCCCATATACATCCCTCCTTGGTAAATTGTCTTAGTATACTTTTAACATCAAAAGCACATTCTTTTTTTAATCTCAGAAGTTCCACCTTAAGAACCCTTTGCTCTGTCCTGGGTAGCCAAGTTACTCACTCACCTGGCTGCATCTTAGGATATCCGAACATTGAAGTTTCTGTTCTAAGTCCTTCTACCTCACACACTGAGATTGCTACTTAAAAACAAGCAAAGTTGGAAAGCACAGAGACAAACATGTTGGTCAGGTTTTTTTTTTTTTTTTTTTTTTTTTTTTTCCTTCACTATGTCAGGTTATCTGCTATAAACAACATAAGGAAGAAAATTTTTATTTTGGTCACAGCTCCGAGATTTTAGTCCTAGTTGATTGCTATGACTTTTCCAAGACTTCAGGTGCAGCAGGAAACCATGGAAGAAGGGTTTGGTAGAACTGAGTTGCTTGTCTCAAAAGCATCTGGAAAGCAGAGATGGAAAAGAAAGAGCAGGGGATGAGATACAGCCTTGGAAGACATGTTTCCAGTGGCATATATCCTTCAACTGCCCCTCACAAGAGTGACATCACATTAGAAAACTGTATGTTGTCTCTGTTATCTCAGAGAATGTGTTTCTAGTCACATGTCTGTCATTGACTACAGCAGAGCTGTCACGATCCAATCACCTCTGAATGATTAAATCTAACAGCCAGAAACCAAGTCTTTAACATATGAGCCTCAGGGAGACATTTCATATCTATTTTGTAACAGAAAAACATTAGCTTTTTTTATTATCTGGCAATATTAAGAATGAAACCGGATGCAGTGGTTTTTGCCGATAGTTCAGCACCTGGGAGACTGAAGCGAAATGAACACTGGAGCCTGTAAGTTCAAGGCCAGCCTGGATAGCAGCACAGTGAAATTTATTTCAGAGACAGGGGGAGGGAAGAAAGTAAGGAGGGAAGAAATGAGGGAGACTGTGTCCATGCCTCCCCCCACCCCCAGTCAAAACCAAAGGTCTAATTTTAAAAACTGTGTCCTATTTTTTGTAATCAAAAACCCAAACTTTACAATTTCAATAAAGTGTACTTGTATTTGAATTATGTTCTGTTCTTTTTTTAGTGTTTGTGAAGTACCATACTTCATCTTCAAGAGTTACAGGGATGCTTGGAATTGATTGTGAACAGGGAGGTGAAATCTCATCTCACTTTGTGTTTTACTTAGGGCTGTGAGCGACCTTGACTCAGTGTGGACATTGTGATGATGCAGAGTGGAGAGAAGAGTTCTGAGAGCAGCCAACACTCAGAGAGAGAGAAGGGTCACTGCGAGTCATCGTGAGGCTTATGACATGGGTCTCAAGTTCAGCAGAATGCACACTGAGCTCATACGTGCCTGCCCGGGGACATACTTGCCCTCTGAGATATAGAATTTTGAATTCTAAAAGCCAGTGTTGTTGTTTGTATATTTAGAAACTGATATGAGTCCCATGTTCTCTCATGCCTTTTGCCTATGAAGAGAAGCCAAGAGAACAGGTGTGAAATGACAATCGAGCAAAATGCCAACATTCCCCCAAGAGTTCTCAGAAGCATGTTTATTCAGAAGCATGACTTTTAGGTTAAGCTATTTTATTGGACAGTTATGAGAGTGGTGTCCATGAGAAAATGAAGGAAATTAGCAATGCTTAGTATCACCTTAGTGCCCCCTGTACCTTGGTACAAACAGTCTGTTGAGGACACAGGAAGCCTTAGCCATTAAGAATTGTGTTGCATGAATGGAGTTAAGTGTGGATCCCAATTCTGCCAAGCAAACTTGGCAAATGTATTAGCATCTAGAAACTTCTATTTCTTCCTGTTGAATTCAGTCATAAGGAGATTTGAGCAAAACCATGAATGTGAATGTATCTAATGTGTAATAAGTATTCAGTAAAATTTTGGTTTTGATTTTATTAGAACATAACTGATAGAACCACACTGGATTCACTTTAGAAGTGCTACTGGCCATTTCAGTAAATCACCTGAACTCCTGATCCAAAGTCAGAAGGAAGATGGGAGTTGGGATTGGGAAGCCAGCAGCAAACTTCCCTCAATATGGTCTGAATAGCTCTTTCTATTTGCAGCAAAACATCATGATGCTTCCTGTCATTACCAGGCACTAACTCAGCCTCCCACTATCTCCAGGTGGGTAGTATCTGTACCACCCCCAAAGCTTGCCTATCATCAGAGCTCACCACAGGTAAGGATCTACCGGGGTCTTAGGAATCCACCCCTAGGCACCACAACCCTCTTTTCAGAAAGGCTTGGTTCATTTTTAAGTTAATATTTGTGTTATGTAAAGGCTTGGGTTGTTAGCACGTTTCTGATGATTTTAAAAAGTGATATTACAGTAGGAGACTTCAATATATTCAGTTTTTTTGCCATTGCCAATCATTTCCTATTTTATTCAAGGCTCTATAAAGACAACTGACAAAAAGCCAACTCAAATTACTGCAAGGAAAAAAAAAATAACACACTGACTTATGTAATGCTAGTCCCGGAGCTGCTCAACCTTAAAAGAACAATAAGAATATATGTTCACAACACTATCAATCATTGAAAAGTACTTTTTCTCCAAACCTGACCTCAGAAGAACAGGGCCACTTCTCTTCTCCCAGGCTTCTCACCAGATCCATTAGCAGATAACTCTACTCACCTTCTCTCCACAAGTTTTCTAAAGGTACATAACCAGATGTATGTAGGAGGAACAATAGCCAAACCAGCTGTTCTGTCACCCAGTCTCAGCCCTTTACCAGTGCGTAAAGGGCTGAGACAAGATGACCAAGGCTTTGAAGTCAGCCTGCACTACATAACCAGACCCTGTCTCACTAGGTCAGACCAAAGCCAACCCAACTCTAAAGCCCAAAGCAAAGTGATGTCCTATTGGGGAATCATCATCAATGTCCGTAGTGGGTGTGGCCTAATGCTGCTCGTATCCTAATGTTAATTTGGGTCCCCCCAACTTTTTACATGAGTATCTGCATGTAGCTTCTGTGAACCTGACCTAACTTGGTTCTGATTGGTAAATAAAAATGCCGGCAGCCAATAGTTGCTGCTGAGCAGACAGAGGCGGGACCTTAAGATTCCCAGGCTTGAGGGGGGTGGGGATGGGGGATGGGGCGGGGGACGGAAGGGGGGAAGAAAAAGGAGGAAGAGATCTGTCAGACTAAGAGTGTGGAGGACAGGGGAGACGCCATGCCTGAGAAAAGTGCAGAACAGGAAGGCATGGCTGCCATGTGAAGGAGCAGAGAGAGTGCAGCCCGGTTGGGCAGCCCTCAGGGTCCAGGGCAGCCAAGGTAGAATATAGAATTTAGTATAGAATATATAGCTTAGTCAGTAATAACTCAGGAATAGCCAGAGGTAGATTCACATCATGGAGATTAGGAAGTTGCCCAACTGCTGCACTGTTGAAGGCGTATTAAAATTAAAGGCTGTGTGTGTGTGTGTGTGTGTGTGTGTGTGTGTGTGTGTGTGTTTCATTCCAGAACATAAAATATTGAGGCGGGTAGGGAACCTACCACTGGGATTAATTTTTAAAATAATTAATTCAACAAATGTCATCCTTTCTGTAAAAAGAAATAAGGGAGGCTGGAGAGATGGCTCAGTGGTTAAGAGCACTGACTGCTCTTCCAGAGGGTCATGGTTCAAATTCCAGCACCCACATGGCAACTCACAACTGTCTGTCACTCCAAGATCTGACACACACAGACATCCATGCAGGCAAATCACCAATGCACATGAAATAAAAATAAATAAAAAATTTTAAAATTTAAGAAAGAATACTTTAAAAATAAAATAAATTTTTTAAAAAGAAATAAAGTAGGACTAAGGTTCAATATTTTATACTGAGCAGGTGGAAGTAGAGGGGGAAGAGGGGGAGAAGAGACGGGAGGAAGGGAGAGAGACAGGAACAGAAGTAAGATAAAGAAACAAGAGAGAAAGAGGACGAGAGAGAAAGAGAGAGAAAACAACTCAGTAAAGTTAAGCCTCTAGTTAAACAAGTTTTAGGCCTTAGAGAAGTTCTGTTTCTTCCTCTTTCAGCGTGAAGATGGCGAGCCTTGGAAAATGAACCCTGGTTATTGACCTTATCCTTTGCAGGAGTGGAAGACAGAGGAGAGGAGACTTGGGCTGACTTAACAGAGAGACCTGTGTATTACTTATTTACCTATTGCCAATTGTGTGTTAATCTCTAAGTACACAGAGTGGTTCTCTAACAATAAAGGAACGGAGGGAGGCCCCTTCCTGCACAGCAGACTGGAAACATGCTTAGGATGAGACCTCCCTTCCCACAGCGAACTTGTTTGTCCTGGGGCTGGCTGTTCAGCTCGTCTCACTGTGCAGCGCCTTCAAAGGAAGAAATTGGCCTCTGGAGCCAACACTCCCATAGTCACCGATGGCAGCCACATCCGACCACCTAATCGGGTTTTGATTGTGTTC
The DNA here is from genome assembly GCF_011762505.2 of Arvicanthis niloticus. NCBI lineage: Eukaryota > Metazoa > Chordata > Mammalia > Rodentia > Muridae > Arvicanthis > Arvicanthis niloticus. The sequence continues at coordinate 21,497,192 of NC_047661.1, forward strand.
ACTAGCTGTAGGAACGGCATTTCCATTTCAATGGAGCGGCTGGCAGGCATGCTGCACGCCACATTGATTGCAGAATAAAACTACTTCAAGTATATCTGCAAAATGCACATTTCTAACAAACTTCCAGTTTTGTGCTCTCTCTCTCTCTTTATAAAAGCAAACTTTAAACTATTGTTCCTGTGATCTAGCATGCCTTACTCATGACCACCTCATGACCTAGCCTCTCCCATCTCAGTGCTACGAGGTAACCATGTCTACTGTGTCCCAGCCAAAGGATCTTATTGAATTCTCTTGGCTCTTGGTTGTGGCCAACCATTTTCCCACTTTTCAGTCATGAGATCTCAATTACCCCTAAGAACATTCTTTATGTTCTTATTAATTAACATTCTTAAAAAAACATTACTCTTTTTGCTGTTGTTGTTTAGAATTTAATAATATCTCACCATCCTTCACCTTTTCCAGTCTCAGAAAAGCCTTCAGAAAGCTCCCTACGTCCTGACTTCCTAAGTCCCCTTTGCTCTTTCACTCTGTCTCGGTCTGATCTGCCTTATTCCCCTACAGGACATAAGGAACCTGGGCCTTTAGAGAAAGTTCTCTGTACAACATATGCTGAGTGACCTAAATAAAAAAAACTCTAGACTGTAAAGTATCTATAATGTATGTATGGCTAGTTCTTTCTGTTGTTGCTGATGACATTTTGATATTTATCACAGACCATGTGTTGTTATGGTGATGGGAAGAGCCTACGCTTGAGAGAACCATGGAACAATGAGACACAGAGAGGGATTTTTTTTTTTTTTTGATTTATTAAGCGTACACCTAAACATGGCCAGTTCGATGGCATCATCAAATGTTTTTACATTAACATCCCTACAGTTCTCCATATAAAATAAAATTACTTTCTTTTCCTATACAAAACCAAAAACACAAAATAAAAACAAGTGACATCAAGCTAATACAAAGGGAGAGAATTTCAGGAGACAGAGCTGCTTGGCACATGGGTACCTAAGAGAAGGTGCGAGCGGTTGGGGCGGAGTCGGGAGAAGCAGGGACGCTTGCCTACAGTCTCAAGGCCAACAAGACTAGTGATCTGTGGTCATATTCGTTGTGTCCAGAGCAGGACACAATCTTGAGCTTTTTAGATTAAGTCCCATGTTTTCTTCAGTTTCAATCATATATTAGAGTCCTGCATTGAAACCTGGAAATGTTTTTGGGCAAGATAAAAAAATAAATAAATAAATAAGGAAATTAAGGGAACCCAGAAAGGAAAATTTACTCATTCCAGAATCTGACTGGGAGTCAGAAATGTCAATACAGCTGATGAAATATAAATTGCTCACGGCTGATGCCTCCAACCTTTTGACACTGAGGAATGACTTTGTTATCTACAAAGTTCACACTCGATACCACACAACTGAGTTGCTGGAAATTATATAACGTTTTAAGTACATTTATAATTTTGTATTGAGCTGCATTTATACACATCCTTGGTTTCATGTAGCCCCAGATTGGACACCTCTGGCCTATATAAATAACATCTACCTTCATAAAGACATTTAAAGTTACTAAGAATCACAGGCTTCTCATTTAAGCACAATGTCTGTGGCCATGGTTTAACTGTGCATGGGCTCCTCTCTCAGCCCTAAACCCAAACAGTACACTGCATCATGACACCTTATGACTTATGATCATTTTACTTACCAAAGAAAATTATTTAATTTTTAAATTTTATTCTTTAAACAATGAGACTTAGAAAACCACAAAATTATATATATATAATATATAATATTATATATAATATTATAATATATAATATTATAATATATTATATAAATATATATAATATTATATATAATTATATATAATATTATATATATTATAATATATAATATTATATATACACATATATACATACATATATATGCATATATATATATATATATATATGACCTAAGCTTGATTATCTCTTGAGAAGCCCACACTTATGCCTTCAGGATATCTAATATCCTATTCTTAGGCATCTCTAAAACTTCAGGCTTAAATCAAAAGATTGTACTATCTTATATCTCTATTTAATAAACTAAAGTTGATTTACTTCAATTGGTCTTGAAATCCCCCCCTGCTCTGTGTAGGTGGATGGGTGGGGGTGTGTATACATGTGGCTATTCATTCCTATGTGTTGCTTACGTATAGAAGCCAGAGGACAGCCTTTGGTCTTGCTCCTTGGAAACTCTGGCTACTTCTTTTAAGACAATGTGTCTTCTTGACTCGGAAGTCACGAAAGAGGCTTACCAGGCGGGCCAGTGAGCTCTAGAGATCCCTTGTCTCCACCACTCTGGGATTACAAGCATGTGTCAACATGCCAGGAGTTTTCTATGAGTCCTGGGGATCAAACTCAGGTTCCTACTCTTGCAAGGCAATTGCTCTTCTGATGGAGCCATCTCCCCAAGCTTCCAGATTATTTTCTGCCATGTAGTAAAAGATCCAGCTTACCTTAGGGGTCTGTAACTCCTCAGGCTACTGGTAGTCTCTCCAACGTGACTTTTGGTTTTGGAAATATAAAGTCTAACTCTCCTAATTCCACATAAGAAAACTAAAATTAGTAGGGCAGAGAAAAGTGTGACAGTCCAAGCCTGGTTACTCATTGATGAGTGGCAGAAACAGACGTCTCAGGTCTGATTCCTGTATCGTTGGAGGTGGTTGTTTCTGCCATTGAATCCTTACCTATTGTTGACACTGGTTTGGAAAGGTGTGGTTATTATCATCTGTCATCTTCTTTTGTTCTCAAACTCTTCTTACACTGTTTTTTAAATTTATTTTTAGGAACTAAGAGTGGTCTAGTAACATTAGATGAGTAAGTAGGTGTGTATTAGCCAGAAGGGTCAGCCTTGGTTCTGATAACCGATTACAACTGTCAGCGTAAACAGGATCATATTTTGGTCAGTTGAATATTTTTAATATTTAAACTTAATGCACTTTCTTCTTTGCCTGCTTGTGGGGTCACAATTCCGTATGTATGTTAGTCATCTCCGACTGAACTCTAAAAGGTGCAAAAAGGATGAAGAAAGCAAGTACATACAAGTGGAAGATGATTCCAGATGCAGACTGATGTGCATTTACCACGACACTTTGGCTGAACTGCTTACACAATCTTTCAGGGACACAGTAAATACTTAAACAGCTCTAGTGTTCAATCGGTTCATTCATACTTAAAATCAATCATTATGTAAAAGTCTAAGAAAATGAAAACTTACAAGACAGTTTTAAAACATTGAGTTTCTCTTCTGACTCTCAGGATGCATGTGACCTGTATATTATCTTCACCATCAACAAAATAATTTTCAAGTCGTTTAACATGGTTCCCAGAGAATATTATCTGTATCTTTTTTAAAATTACTTCAGATATCACATTTTCTTTGAGTCTCTGAAAAAGGCTAGCTATAGAAACTTTGTGCAGAATAGAATTAGTCATTCCATTGAACGTTTAGAAAGTGGTTTTCAGCTTTGTTTTGTAAGTTTATTCTGTAGCAAATATTTTCAAGAACATATTTACTGTATTTTTAAGTAATTTTGTAAGGGTTTTGAAAGGCAATATCTAAGCTTGAAATTGTAGTAATTGCCCTCCCGCCAGGAACAATTTGTAATCCTGTGAATGTCACTGTCTCTCTTTTAAGCCAGCCTGTAAGTGACCTTACATCATCTTTGGCACAAATGGAAAATGACTCCTCTTCAGCTAGGCACTGGGTACAAGGGTAGGAGACTGTGACACAGGCTGGGCGACACGCTGACCTTCAGGATCCATCAGCTCTCACTTAGCTGTGTGAGCCATTCCTCTCTTAACCAGGCAACCGGTGAACTTCTGGAATGAAATGCAATACCCCTACACCCCATACACACCAGCTAACACAATTACCAACACGGATGGGCTCCTGCACCCATGTGCTCCACAGAAAAACTTGCAATCACGCATGCTCTGCATTCAGAATAAACAGGGAGATGCCTGGGCTGAAGCCATCAAACTACAGAGCGATCAATTCTTTGCTGACACTAGCTAATATCAGAGCTGTTTTAGCCTTCGATCTACTGAGGGCACATTCTGGATAAGCAGGGAGTTCAGATCTGTCCCTCTCCTGTTTCCATGTGAGTTCATTTTCAGTGGCACTTATTTCTGGGGTTTAAACATTCATTTCCTATGACTCTTACTAAAAAGTATACTGCAGACACTTAGACACCATCTAGAGAAACAAGTAAGTATCAGCTGAGATTTTAAAGGATGTTGGGGATCCCCAAAACATTTTGTTGTAAATCTCTCAGAGAACATTCTGTCCCTAGAAGTTAGATTCCAGAGCATCACTGTCCTTTAAGGTTTTATACGCAAAACACTAACAAGGGAGATCATAAGCTAGACGGCTACCGCCTTGGAGCGAGTCTTCCAGCTTAAGGAAAACTTCATGCAGCTTATTAAGAGAGATCTAAGAGCAATTCTTGGGTTATATTTCTCTTCCTTTCTTTCCTTGGGGGAAAATATGAGCTGTCTCTGTTGTCACTATAAAAAGATAAAGAGAATTCAAGAAAAGTCTCAAAATCTAGAGAACTAAATAAAGAAAATGAGTCATCTATCTGTATACTTGTGGATGATTTTCTGTTTTTGGTAAAGACTTTGTATATTGAACAAATTCTTTTTTTTATTTTATATTTAATTTACATTTAAGATGCCATCCCCTTTCCCCATTTCCCCTTCCTAAAACACCCCTGTCCCATGCCCCCCCTTTCCTTTTTGCTTTTATACAATTTTTTTAAATGTTAATCAAAGGCTTTATAAGTTTGGTAAGGCTCAATCAGAAGCGTAACTCAATACCCAACCTATAAACTATCTTTGACTGGTAGAGACATGTGAACATCTGCCTCCATGCCCCCTCTCTCTTTCTCTCTCTCATCACCTAGCTTCTCCTCTCCTTCATCTTCTCTCCTTACTCCATCTCTTCCTCTCAGTACTCCTTCCCACTTAGCTCCTCCTACATATCACTCTTCCTGTTAAAGTAAAACTTTTCTCTCAAAATACAATTAGAGCATACTTATTCCTAATTGTACCAGTGAGGTACAAGATAGTCCTAATACCCAGTCCATCATTTTGTTGACTAACCAGAATCTCTGTCATCTCTTCTAACTAAAACACTTACTTTTGATCCTGGCTTTTTTTTTTTTTTGGCTTTAGAATGAATGTCAGCAGAAAACCATCTACTCAGATCTTTTCTCTCAAAGTAAATAGCCAGGATTGGCTATGAGACTATAGGTCTTCAACCCTGTCAGGAATCCAGAACGACTGAGTTAACTGAATTTATGGGAAGCACTAAACACAGCTTCTAAAACTTAGCCAATTTATAGAGACCTCTGAACACCTGAAAAGCCCCTATACTACGGAACGTTGGAGCATCTGTTCTTCCGCCTTCTGGCCCAGGATCATCTGACAGACCTAGTGATGTAGAATTATTAAGGGCTGATTACTCTGTCTAGGCGGATATAATCAGTCGACTATTCTGCATGTGTGTCCTTTTCTGGACAGTAATTTGTCTGTAGATGGAAAGAGGCAATTCTTGCCTAGTGGCTGTCACCACACAACTGGAGTAACTCCAAGGATGCTCAATTTCTTCTTAGAATCCACGACAGGAAGCTGTCAGGAGCAGACAGGTCTCTAATCAAAATGAGCATTAATACAGAAATGTTTGTAACGTCAATTCTATGGACTTCTGATGTTTTGAAAACCAACTATCCAGGTAAGGTAACCTGGACTGTTGTCTGTTCACTCCTCTCAGCTATTTCTAAATAAAATATGGGAAACCTCCTAACAATAAAGTCCCTTAACTCATAGGTTAACCGTCCCAAATCAGTTAAAAAAGTTAAAGAAGGACTGGGTCTAGGCCTTGTATTCCTAAATGTGTTATACAGGCACAATGCCCATGAGAGTAACAATAATCATCTCACTTTTATATTAATAAGAAGCTCGTACCAATGAAAACCTTAAATTTGAAATCAAAGTAAATTTTGTACCATTTAAGAAATTATAACTTCATCTTGATAATAATTATACAGATTTCTACCAACAGGTTATGGCTATGCAATAAGTCCTAGATAATCCTCCCTGTTCCAACAAAACCACTACTTTTCCCTAGAAAGACAGACCATTATTAACCACATTAGTCCCCAAACTCAGGGAATAGGGGCGCCGACTCTTCTTTAACTTCTTCAAGCTGATTATGGGCGTTGAGATTTTAGAAGAGGGGTTGGGGGGAAGAGTAAGTTGATAAGCCTCTGATGCTGTGTCTTCACTGCACCCAGATGGAATTCCAGGACATCGGAGGTTTGAGCAGGTCTGCTCAGTATGCTTGATGAGTAGATACACCAAGGCTGTGTATTCTGCAATATACAATTCTCAGAACAAGTTTTAGTATCAAGAAAAAAAAAGTTTTTTCCCCTAGGGGGCTGACATTTTTTAAAAGATGTTGGTTCTAACGACTTTTCTCTTTTTTTCCCCTTTTTAAAATTGGTTGTAATATTTACATTTCAGATTTTATCCCCTTACCCCACTTCCTCCCACCACCCAGAAACCTCCTATCCCATCCCCCTCCTCATGCTTCTATGAGGCAGTGGCCGCACCACCCCCCCCCCATTATCCCCTCCCCGCCCTCACATTCCCCCCCACACACTCTGTGTTTATTTTTTAATGGGACCAAGAAATTCCTCTCCCACCTATGCCCGACAAGGCCATCCTCCCCTACATATACCGCTGGAGTCTTAGGTCCCTCCCTATGTGTTCTCAGGCTGGTGGTTTAGACCCTGGGGGGCTCTGGTTGTTTGGTATTGTTGCTTTCCTCCTGGGGTCACAAACCCTTTCTGCTCCTTCAGTCCTCTCTCTAAGTTCTCCATTGGGAAACCCCTGATCATATCAGTGGTTAACTGTGAGCATCTTCCTCCTTTGGCAGACCTCTAAGGAGACAGCTATATCATGTTCCTGACAGTATGCACTTCCAGCCATCCACAACAGTGTTTAGCTTAGGTGGCTGTACATGGGATGAATACCCAGGTAGAATGGTCTCCTGATGGCCCCTCCTTCAGTTTCTGTCCCATGTTTTGTTTCCATACTTGCTCCCTTGAGCATTTTTGTTACTCGTTCTAAGTAGAACTGAGGCATCCCCTATTGGTCTTCCTTCTTCATGAGCTTCATGTGATCTGCGGGTTGAGTCTTCGCTAATCCAAGCTTTTGGGCTAACATCCGCTTAACAGTGAGTAAATACCCTGTGTGTTCTTTTGTGGTTGGGTTAACACACTCAAGATGATAATTTCTAGATCCATCCATTTACCTAAAAATTTCTCGAATTCATTATTTTTAATAGCTGAGTAATACTCCATTGTATAGATGTACCACATTTTTTGTATCCATTCCTCTGTTGAGGGACATCTTGGTTCTTTCCAGCTTCTGGCTATTATAAATAAGGCTGCTATGAACATAGTGGAGCATAGTCTTTATTATATGTTGGAGCATCTTCTGGGTATATGCCCAGGAGTTCTATAGCTGGATCCTCAGGTAATGCTATGTCCAGTTTTCTGAGGAACTGCCAGACTGATTTCCAGAGTGGTTGTACCAGCTTGCAATCCCAGCAACAATGGTGGGATTTCTCCTCATCCTCGCCAGTATCTACTATCACCTGAGTTTTTGATCTTAGCCATTTTGATTGGTGTGAGGTAGTATCTCAAGGTTGTTTTTATTTGCATTTCCCTGATGACTAAGGATGTTGAGCATTTCTTAAGGTGCTTCTCAGCCATTCGAGTTTCCTCTGTTGAGAATTCTTTGTTTAGCTCTGTACCCCATTTTTAATAGGGTTATATGGTTGTCTGGAGTATAATTTCTTGAGTTCTTTTTATATCTTGGATATTAGCCCTCTATCGGATGTAGGATTGGTTAGGATCCTTTCCCAATCTGTTGGTTGCCGATTTGTCTTATTAACAATGTCCTTTGCCTTATAGAAGCTTTGCAATTTGATGAGGTCCCATTTGTCAATTCTTGATCTTAGAGCAGAAGCCACTGGTGTTCTGTTCAGGAACTTTTCCCCTGTGCCTAGGTATTCGAGGGTCTTTCCCACCTTCTCTTCTATTAGTTTCAGTGTATCTGGTTTTAAGTTAAGGTCTTTTATCCACTTGGATTTGAGCTTTGTACAAGGAGATATGAATGGATTGATTTGCATCCTTCTACATGTTGACCTCCAGTTGAACCAGCACCATTTGCTGAAAATGCTGTCTGTTTTCCACTGGATGGTTTTAGCTCCTTTGTCAAAGATCAAGTGACCATAGGTATGTGGGCTCATTTCTGGAACTTCAATTCTATTCCATTGATCTTCATGTCTGTCTCTGTACCAATACCATGCAGTTTTTATTACTATTGCCCTGTAGTATAGGTTGAGGTCAGGGATGGTGATTCCCCCAGAAGTTCTTTTGTTGTTGAGAATAGTTCTCTCTATCCTGGGTTTTTTGTTGTTCCAAATAAATTTGCAAATTGCTCTTTCTATCTCTATGAAGAATTGATTTGGAATTTTCATGAGGATTGCATTGAATGTATAAAATGCTTTTGGCGAGATGGCCATTTTTACTATATTAATCCTGCCAATCCAGGAGCATGGGAGATCTTTCCATCTTCTAAGATCTTCTTCGATTTCTTTCTTCAGAGACTTGAAGTTCTTGTCATACAGATCTTTCACTTGCTTGGTTAGATTCACTCCAAGATATTTTATATTATTTGTAACGATTATGAAGGGTGTCATTTCCATAATTTCTTTCTCAGCCTGTTTATCTTTTGAGTATAGGAAGGCTACTGATTTGTTTGAGTTGATTTTATATCCAGCCACTTTACTGAAGTTGTTTATCAGGTTTAGGAGTTCTCTGGTGTGCTGGGTGGTGGCGGTGCACGTGTTTAATCCCAGCACTTGGGAGGCAGAGGCAGGCAGATTTCTGAGTTCGAGGCTAGCCTGGTCTACAGAGTGAGTTCCAGGACAGCCAGAGCTACACAGAGAAACCCTGTCTCGAAAAACCAAAATAATAATAATAATAATAATAATAATAATAATAATAAATAAAAGGAGTTCTCTGGTGGAAGTTTTAGGGTCACTTAAGTATACTATCATATCATCTGCAAATAGTGAAATTTTGACTTCTTCCTTTCCTATCTGTATCCCTTTGACTTTCTTTTGTTGTCTAATCACTCTAGCTAGGACTTCCAGTACTATATTGAATAGGTAGGGTGAGAGTAGGCAGCCTTGTCTAGTCCCTGATCTTAGTGGGATTGCTTCAAGTTTCTCTCCATTTAGTTTGATGTTGGCTACTGGCTTGCTGTATATTGCTTTTACTATGTTTAGGTATGGACGTTGAATTCCTGATCTTTCCAAGACTTTTAACGTGAAGGGATGTTGTATTTTGTCAAATGCTTTCTCAGCATCTAGTGAGATGATCATGTGGTTTTTTTCTTTGAGTTTATTTATGTAGTGGATTACATTAATGGATTTCCGAATATTGAACCATCCCTGCATTCCTGGGATAAAGCCTACTTGATCATGATGGATGATTGCTTTGATGTGTTGTTGGATTCGGTTTGTGAGAATTTTATTGAGTATTTTTGCACTGGTATTCATAAGAGAGATTGGTCTGTAGTTCTCCTTCTTTGTTGGGTCTTTGTGAGGCTTATGTATGAGTGTAATTGTAGCTTCATAGAACGAATTGGGTATTGTTCCTTCTGTTTCTATTCTGTGGAATAGTTTGAAGAGAATTGGTATTAGGTCTTCCTGGAAGGTCTGATAGAATTCTGCACTAAAACCATCTGGCCCTGGACTTTTTTTGGTGGGGAGGTTTTTAATGACTGCTTCTATTTCTTTAGGGGTTATGCAACTGTTTAGATGGTTTATCTGCTCCTCGATTAACTTTGGTACCTTGTATCTATCTAGAAAATTGTCCATTTCATCCAGATTTTCCAATTTTGTTGAGTATAGGCCTTTGTAGTAGGATCTGACGATTTTTTAAAATTTCCTCTGTTTCTGTTGTTATGTCTCCCTTTTCAGTTCTAATTTTATTAATTTGAGTATTGTCTCTGTGCCCTTTGGTTAGTCTGGCTAAGGGTTTGTCTATCTTGTTGATTTTCTCAAAGAACCAGCTCCTGGTTTTGTTGATATTTTGTATAGTTCTTTCTGTTTCTACTTGGTTGATTTCAGCCCTGAGTTTGATTATTTCCTGCCGTCTTCTCCTCTTGGGTATATTTGCTTCTTTTTGTTCTAACGCTTTTAGGTGTGCTGTCAATTTATTAATGTACGTTCTTTCCATTTTCTTTTTGTGAGCACTTAGAGCTATGATTTTTCCTCTTAGTACTGCTTTCATGGAGTCCCACAAGTTTTGATATGATGTGTCTGCATTTTCATTTAAATCTAAAAAGTCTTTAATTTCTTTCTTTATTTCTTCCTTGACCAAGTTATCATTGAGTAGAGCATTGTTCAGTTTCCACATGTATGTGGGCTTTCCGTTGTTTTTGTCCAAGTCAAAGACAAGTCTTAGTCCATGGTGGTCTGATAGGGTACAAGGGATTATTTCAATCTTTTTTTATCTGTTGAGGCCTATTTTGTGACCAATTATATGGTCTATTTTGGAGAAGGTACCATGAGGTGCTGAGAAAAAGGTATATTCTTTTGTTTTAGGATGGAATGTTCTATAGATGTCAGTTAAGTCCAATTGGTTCATAACTTCTGTTAGTTTTATTGTGTCTCAGTTTAGTTTCTGTTTCCATGATCAGTCCATAGCTGAAAGTGGGGTGTTAAAATCTCCCACTATTATTGTGTGAGGTGCAATGTATGCTTTAAGCTTTAGTAAAGTTTCTTTTATGTATGTGGGTGCCCTTGCATTTGGAGCATAGATGTTCAGAATTGAAAGTTCCTCTTGGTACATTTTTCCTTTGATGAATATGACGTGTCCTTCTTTATCTTTTTTGATTACTTTTGGTTGAAAAACGATTTTATTTGATACTAGAATTGCTACTCCAGCTTGTTTCTTGGGGCCATTTGCTTGGAAGATTGTTTTCCAACCTTTTACTCTGAGGTAGTGTCTATCTTTTTCACAAACGTGCGTTTCCTGTATGCAGCAAAATGTTGGGTCCTGTTTATGTATACAATCTGATAGTCTATGTCTTTTTATTGGAGAATTGAGTCCACTGATATTAAGAGATATTAAGGAAAAATGAATGTTGTTTCCTGTCATTTTTGTTATTGGCGGTGGTGGTATGTTTGTATAGCTACCTTCTTTTAGGGTTGTTGGAAGATTACTTTCTTGCTTTTTCTAGGTTGTAGTTTCCCTCCTTGTGTTGGAGTTTTCCACCAATTATCCTTTGAAGGGCTGGATTTGTGGTAAGATATTGTGTAAATTTGGATTTGTCATGGAATATTTTGGTTTCTCTATCAATATTGATTGAGAGTTTTGCTGGGTAAAGTAGTCTGGGCTGGCATTTGTGTTCTCTTAGGGTCTGGATGATATCAGTCCAGGATCTTCTGGCTTTTATAGTCTCTGGTGAGAAGTCTGGTGTAATTCTTATAGGTCTGCCTTTATGTGTTACTTTACCTTTTTCCGTTACTGCTTTTAGTATTTTTTCTTTGTTTTGTATATTTGATGTTTTGATTATTATGTGACCAGAGGTATTTCTTTTCTGGTCTAGTCTATTTGGGGTTCTGTAGGCTTCTTGTATATTTATGGACATCTCTTTCTTTAGGTTAGGGAAGTTTTCCTCTATAATTTTGTTGAAGATATTTACTGGCCCTTTAAGTTGGGAGTCTTTCACCCTCATCTATACCTATTATCCTTAGGTTTGGTCTTCTCATTGTGTCCTTGATTTCCTGGATGTTTTGGGTTAGAAGCTTTTTGCATTTTGCATTTTCTTTGACAGTTGTGTCAATGTTTTCCATGGTATCTTCTGCACATGAGATTCTCTCTTCTATCTCTTGTATTCTGTTGGTAATGCTTGCATCTATGACCTCTGGTCTTTTTCTTAGGTTTTCTAATCTCCAGAGTAGTCTCCTTTTGAGATTTCTTTATTGCTTCTACTTCCATTTTTAGATCCTGGACAGTTTTGTTTAATTCCTTTATCTGTTTGGTTGTGTTTTCTTGCATTTCTTTAAGGGCTTCTACCTGTTTACCTGTGTTCTCCTCAAATTCTTTGAGAGTGTTATTTATGACCTTCTTAAAGTCCTCTAACATCATCATGAGAAGTGATTTTAATTCTGGGTCCTACTTTTCTGTTGTGATGTGGTGTTCAGGACTTGTTATGGTGGGGGAACTGGGTTCTGGTGATGCCAAGTAACTTTGGTTTCTGTTGTTTACATTCCTGCGCTTGCCTTTCCCCATTTGGTTAGCTTTAGTTCTACTCACACTCACTGGTTCTGACTGGAGTCTGCCTTTCCAGTTATCTTGGTTGTATCAGAACTCCTGGGGTATGGATGACTCTATGATCCTGAGTTCCAGCTGCTCTGGGTTCAGTGGCTCCTCTAGGATATTTCAGGATATGGAGTCTCCACAGTGGTAGACCAGCTAGGTGTTTGCTGTTCTGAATGTAGTTGCTCCTCTAGGATGCTTCAGGATATGGTGTCCCCTGCTTTGCTGCTCTGTGGGCCGTGTCCTCTCTAGGATGCCTGCAGCTCTAGGGACCTTGACCTCTCTTGGGTGCCTCTGCAGCTCTGCGGTCTGTGCCTTCCCTAGGGTGCCTCCGGACTCAGGTTCCAGAGAGGAGCAGATCAGCTGGAAGACTGCTCGAGCCACAGGTATCTGGGCCAGAGGTGGAAGGGGAGTGGTTCTCTGCAGGGGCAGGGTCTGGCTGCCAGGTGCCCTCTGGGGGGCTCTCTACTGGCAGTTGTACTTCTAAGGCCTAGGGCTATGGGCGGGTTCTCCTACTTTCTGCTCTGCGATCCGTGCCCTCCCTAGGGTGCCTCTGGACTCCGAACAAATTCTTTACCTCTTATAGTTCAGAATAAACCGAAGATTGGAGAGGAAGAAGCAGGAGACAATGTCAGTGGCCACAAGAGCCAAAAACAGAGGTCTTCTACTGCCTGCAGCAGCTCGGTGGGTTCTTGCACAGACTTCCGTGCAGGTGAAACCGAGACTCTTACTGCAACTCAGAAAAGAATTCCAGTATGAAACAAAGCCAGGCCCTATTACAGAACAGCCTTGATGCAGATGTAAACACAGGCACTTAGAGAAGTGGGGGACACCCAGTACACTCCCAAGACATGAGAAACCTGCTTCTCACCAAAGAGTCACACTTAAGTTCCTTAACAGTGGCCAAACACAATTTCAGTGAGTTCTGAGGTTACAGTGTTCAAAGTGTTTGTAAGGGACTTTTTTCTTTCATAAAAGAGATCACAGTGTGGTTCCTGAGGTACACTGGGCAGGACTCCAAGCCAGTGAGTTATGACCACATAGGTAAACAGAATCTTTATTTGCAGGGAGTGGAGAAAGTCCTCAATAAGAGAAGACCTCTGCGTGCAAGTGTTATTCACACGAACCTACCATATCAAGCATTGCAGAGCCTCTGACCTGTAGAGTGATGGCAAAGCCTTCTCCCTGGAAGAGCCTCAGAGGCTTGTCATAGCCTTCCTGTAGTCCAAGTGAGGAGACAGAAGGTACAGAAAATGACTGCCGGAAGCTTTGTTCCCCTGGATGTTGGTGGTACTCCTTGCAGAGATTGCTCCTACCAAGATTAGCTAAACTCTCCTCCATGATCCAGCCTTATACCATAAACTCTGCTTTCTTGTTCATCCATGTATAACCCACATTTGCCCAGCTGTGTATAATAACCCCACCTCTCTGTTCAACCCTAAATAATAAACACTGAGCTTCCAGGGTACCCTGGTTTCTCCAGCCAAGAGCCCACACTTTGGGCTTCTGTCTATGTGTCTGTCTGTGTGTCTGTCTGTTTGTCCTTTTTTTATTCCCTTACCACCTGAGGCAAGTCTGTCCCTGGAGCCATGCCTCATGTGACACTTACTATACTAAGTAACAAAGAAGTCGAGACACATAGTTTTCACTGTAAACAAGATTTAGAATTGTGTTTATAGGATTCTCAGAAAGCTACGTGTCTAAGCTGGGAAAAAAGTAAGGTCAAACTTAAAGGCCATATCTACTTAGGCCTTAGACATGATTCATGTCTATTTTTAACCCTTGTATTTGAAAGATCTCCAGATAAAAGGGATATTGTCTCTATATAGACAACCTTTACACATTTATTTTGTTAGTTGTTATAAGAATTCCTGACTCTCAGCTGAAGAGAGACTTTAACAGAGTGAGGAGCCCCCCCCCCCATCCCCAATGTGGTTTGAATTTTATCTTTGAATTTTACAATAATCACATCATCTGGATTTGTAACTCTAACATATTTTCTCACATTAGACATCCATGAAACTTACAGGATCAACTTCCTTAAGTGTAAATGGGATAATGGAATCTCAGGCTCCCGTTGACCTCTAGGATGATACATTGGAAAAGACAGTCAACTCTTTGCCCTAGAACCTCTATCTGGACTCCTAAGTCTCCTAAGAATCAATAAAGAAGGGAGACTTGAAGTGAGAGGCTGGGCTCAGACCCAAGAGTTGCACATAGTAAGCCAGTGCTCTGTCCCTAGGTACAACACTAGCTTTTTTTTCAATGAAAAAAAAAAAGATGTTCAACAATCATCTCTGTGAACAATGCAAACAGACTAAAGTGTGATAACACTGCAGCCCAGGGTGGCATCTTTTGTTTTAATTACAAAGAATGTGGATAAGATATCAAGCAATTAAAATGGGAATGTACCAAAATACAGCCAGTCTGGATGGCTGGTTATGTGGGAATACCTACTAAAGATGAACATATGCATATGGCAGTGTCACTCCTAAGTATATGTTCAACAAAGGGGATGGATGCATTTGTGCACCAAGCAAGGTAAAATGATGCTCACAGCAACAAAGTCTTAAATCACAGTCTGCAAAGCGCTTACTTCATGCTCTACCCATGTGTCTTGGTTTTATATCTGTAGCTCTGATAAAAAATGCAAACAACTTAAGAGAGAAATTCCAAGTTACATGCCATTGTAGCAAAGAAGTCATTATGACAGGAATTTGAAGCAGCTAGTCACAGTCATGAGCAGAGTGGATGCATGAATGCTTGTGCCCAGCTTACTCTTTCCATTCTTACTCAGTCCAGGATCCCAAACCCATAAAATGGTGCCACCCACCCTTAGAGCGAATCTACTATTACATTGGTAAACCAATGTAATCACAGATGTGCCCACCTGAATGAGCGATTCCTTTCACAGTCCAATTAAAGAGAAGAAAGTCAATCAGTGTTTTCCAGACAGCTTTGTGAACCATGAACTTCTCAAAGAGGGTCTAGAAAAAGAGTGTTTTTCCATCTCACCCTCTGTTTCTTTTGTCAACTATTACATATCCTAAGCATCCCTAAGTAGTATCTTTAACTGAGGGGAAAATTAGTAACTGTGAACACAAGCTCAATCACAGCAGTCATGGGTCACTACCCTTGCTCTCTTAATCCCTCACTTCTGAGCCACTTTTAACAATGGTTTACATATGAGAAGCCAACTGAAACACATTAAATGCCAGGAGAGAATTTGACTCCCTTTCTGAGTCAAATTTCTGAGAATTTGACTAGTTGGTTGCTTCCAACTAGTACATTGGGTAACTGTCACTCTATGAGACTGCATAACAACTGTGCACACTTCTGCAGTTACTGTCTTGGTTCTGGTGTATAAGAAGTACCAGAAATAATCTAACATCTCATTCATCAGCTAGTCAAGACTGGCACAAGAGGGAGAAGCTATGTAAAGTCGTTCACACAAAGGCAAGAGGTGACAGACATCCATTCACTGTGAAAAGTCCCAAGAGGAACAGCAGGAGCCAGGAGTATGTGTGTTTATTATAAATAAGTTCTTTCTATTCAAGATACGGCCAAGCAAACTGCATAAGTGTCATTAGTTACTGTGTTATGTAACCAACCCGCAGGTGGCAAAGGGTTTTTGAAAAGCTAAAATCTTATTAAATGCTGTTCACAGTAATGTTCAGGACAAGGAGGTATTGCTTATTCAGAACTAATCATACCAATGTGTTCTGTGAGATAGCATATGTCAGATACTTCCAAGTGACGAACTGTATTCAGTAGACAGTAGCACTATAGTCTTATGGGACAACTGTTTACAAGATGTTTATATAAGTTATATAGCAATAAAGCCTGGATACTTCTCTACAAAGGCTAATAGATACTTTTTACTCAAGTCATTCTGTGATTACAGGCCTCCTAAGCTTAGATTCTCCACTCTTTTCATGAAATGTCTTTCCTGATTTTTTTTCCCTAACGCATGGTAGAGAGTGCTTCATACATCTTTGGGATAATGATTTCCTCCCAAATATTCCTAGTCCCTATAATGACTGGAACTCTACCCCACCCTCAACTTCATAAGACTTTACATGTTGATTCGGAACACCTATCTCATGGAATCATATTTCCCTGGTTTATCTTTTAGCCTTCTGTAACAGACCATTACTTAGGCAAGAATAATCACCTATCTACTTTGATAACTGCAGTGCTTTCTACAATGTGTGCTGCATAATAATATACTTTTAAATAAATGAATTGAAAAGAGAAAATAGGAGGCATGCAGACAGCTTCTCCTTAATGAGGCTCTCCTCCGTTGCACTATAATGTTGGATACATGCCATTCTGTTTCTGAAAACCTACAAAAATCAGAATACTCAGAATGAAGCTCAATATAAATATGGGCTTGGGGTGACAGGACATGATACATCATTGTGACTACCAATATGACTCTGGGGAAAGGTTATCTACTGGAACCGTGTTTTCTGCTGAGACTTGCTTTCAAGTCTAAAACTGGTCCCAAAATGTTGTCTACTAGAGAAAAACAAATAAGTGGACTGTGGTTGAATGTTGTTATATGCCCTGATCTAAAAGGGGTTTTCAAACATTTCCCTAGGAGTGGAGACCACATCATTTGGCAAAACTATATAGAAGAAGCCTTGAAAATTGGTAATGTTGTTGAACTCCATTTGTTCTATAAAAAAAAATACACAAACTATTCTTTCAATATTACATGGATAAAATTCACAGTATATGAATTCCCTGCTCCTAAATTGCTCCTTAAATGAACAACACAGGCCTGTTGAGATGTGCAAATAAATAGCAAGGCTGTGGCCCAAGGCACACCAGAGTCTGAGGAATGAAATCAGGCAAGGGCTCTAGGGTCTGATTCTATTATAGATGAACTCAAATAGTCTGCATCAAACTGTTCTCTGGGGATCTTCCAGAGCCTTGCCCCAAAATGACTTTATAATCACAACAGTCTTTGTGAATTTTAAGTTGGAGAATAAAATAAAACTTCTAATGAATCAAATGAAGTAAAACATGAGGAAGGAAATAACAGACATTGTCGTGATTAAATACATCTCTTGATACAACACAGTATCAGCCCTAAGATCGAAAGTATAGTTTAGTAATATATCATCTGATCAGGGTCTGGCGTGGTTTCAAAGAAATGAAAAAAAGCTATCAATTCTGATAAATGCTATAACTGTGTGTGTGTGTGTGTGTGTGTGTGTATGTGTGTGTGTGTGTGTGTGTGTGTGGTTAAATTACATTTTAGTAAGATGTCACACAGAATTTTAGTCTTGGTGAAATTTATAATCTATTTAGCAAAAACCAAAACAAAACAAAACAAAAAACCTTGGGAAATATTATTAATAAATCTGAAAAAATTAAATGAAATTTAGAATTCTTAGAAAAATATAATTTACCCAAACTGACTTTTTAAAAATTCTTAGGAATATACATGAAGCCATTGAAGAACAGAGTGAATAGTCTTTCTTCAAGGGAAATAACAGGGATAGTTGATCTTACAGAGAGTCAACTAGAACAGAAATTCTTATTTATTTATTTATTTATTTATATTGGTTATTTGATTTATTTACATTTCAAATGTTATCCCTTTTATGGTTTCTTCTCTGCAAACTCCCTATCCCATCCTCCCTGCCCCTGCTTCTATGAGGGTGATCCCGACACTCCCTCCACTACTGCCTCACCTCCCTAACATTCCCCTACCCTGGGGCATCAAGCCTTCACAAGACCAAGGGCCTCCCCACCCCTTGATGCCAGATAAGGCCATCCTCTGCTACATATGCAGCTGGAGCCATGGATAGGGATCCATGTGTATTCTTTGGTTGGTGGTTTAGTTCCTGGGAGCTCTGGAGGGTCTGGTTGATTAATATTGTTGTTCTTCCTATGGGATTCCAAATCCCTTCAGCTCCTTCAGTTCTTTCTCTAACTCTTCCATTGGGGTCCCCATGCTCAGTTTGATGGTTAGCTACAAGCACTGCATCTGTATTGGTAAGGCTCTGGCAGAGCCTCTCAGGAGACAGCTACACCAAGCCCCTGTCAGCAAGCTCTTCTTGTCATCAGCTATAGTATCTGGGTTTGGTGGCTGCATATGGAATGGATCTCCAGGTGTCCCAGTCTCTGGATGACCTTTCCTTCAGTCTCTGCTCCACTCTGTGTCCCTGTATTTCCTTTAGATAGGACCAATTTTGGGTTAAAATTTTTTGAGATAGGTGGATGGCCCCATCCCTCAACCAGGGGCTGTGTCTAACCTCTGGATATGGTCTCTACAGGTTTTGTTGGGTATTTCAGCTAATGTCATCCCTGTTGGGCCCTAGGAGACTCTTGCTTTCTTGGCAACTGAAACTTTCTGTTGACTATGCCTGTTCCCATCCCCCATTGCTAAACAACTTTATTCAATTTCCTGATCCTCTGTACTTCTCTCCCCTCCCATCTCCTTCCACACCTCATCCTACCCCCCATGTTCCCTTTTCCCTCCTCTCTTCTTCTTAAGTCTCTCTCATCCTCTACCCCCTGTGAGTATTTTGTTCCCTCTTCTAAGCAAGACTGAAGCACCCACACTTTGGTCTTCCTTCTTCTTGAGCTTCATATGGTCTGTGAGCTGTATCGTGGGCATTCTGAGCTTTTTGCCTAATATCCAATTATCAGTGAGTGCATACCATGTGTGTTCTTTTGTGATTGGATTACCTCACTCAGGATGATATTTTCTAGTTCCATCCATTTGCCTGCAAATTTCATGAATTAATTGTTTTTAATAGCTGAGTAGAACTCCATTGTGTAAATGTACATTTTCTAAATCCATTCCTCTGTTGAGGGACATCTGGGTTCTTTCCAGCTTCTGGCTATTATAAATAAGGCTGCTATGAACATAGCAGAGCATGTGTCTTTGTTATATGTTAGAGCATCTTTTGGGTATATGCCCAGGAGTGGTATAGCTGGATCCTCAGATAGTACTATGTCCAATTTTCTGAGGAACTACCAGATTAATTTCTGGAGTGATTGTACCAGCTTGCAATCCCACCAACAATGGAGGAGTGTTCCTCTTTCTCCACATCCTCCCCAGCATCTGCTATCACCTGAGTTTTTGATCTTAGCCATTCTGACTGGTGGGAGGTGGAATCTCAGGGTCATTTGCATTTGCATTTCCCTGATGACTAAGGCTGTTGAACATTTCATTAGGTGCTTCTCAGCCATTCGAGATTCCTCAGTTGAGAATTCTCTATTTAGTTCTGTTTTTAATAGGGTTATTTGATTCTCTGGAGTCTAACTTCTTGAGTTCTTTGTATATATCAGATGTAGGATTGGTAAAGATCTTTTCCTAATCTGTAGGTTGCTATTTTGTCCTAATGACAGTGTCCTTTGCCTTACAGAAGCTTTGCAATTTTATGAGGTCCCATTTGTCTATAGTTGATCTTAGAGCCTGGGCCATTGGTATTCTGTAGAACAGAAATTCTAATCTGATATAAACTTTTAATTTATAGCAGAAACATCCTCACAAAAGCAAAGTAAGAATAACACAGCAAATGGAATATCATCAAAGTCACAAACATAGATATGAAAATGCTAAACAGATACTAGGAAGGCAAATTGAATCAATAGCCTATCTTCAAGTTAGGATTACCCTAGATTTACAGTTGAGAACTTTGGAATTGAAAATGTAGTGATATTTATCACATTAGCAAAATGAAAAAGGTAAGTTATGTAATCATTTCTGAGGACATAAGAAAGCATTCGATGTAATACAATATTGTATGGTAACTTATAGCTCCTAGGAAAGGGTGTCATCAACATAATAAGAATATCTAATAAACCCTGGGAACAAATCTAACAAATAGTGTATCCTAGTTTAGGTTTCTATTGCTGTTATGAATCATCATGACCAAAAAGCTAGTTGGAGAGGAAAGGGTTTATTTGGCTTCTATTTCTATATTGCTGTCCACTCTCAAAGGAAGTCAGGACAGGAACTCAAACAGAGCAGGAACCTAGAGGCAGGAGCTGATGCATATGCCATGAAGGGGTGCTGCTTTCTGGCTTGCTTCAGATGTCTTCCTCAGCTTGATTTTTTTAATTAAAAAATTATATTTTTACATTTTTATTCTTCTCTCATGTAATATATCCCAACTGTAGAATCCACTCCTCCTAGTCCCCCCCCCCCCACACACACACACAGCTCCCTCCTCTCCAAATCCACCTTTCCTCCATTTCCCTTCAGAAAAGAGCAGGCCTCTCAGGGGTATCAACCAAACATGACATTAAAAAAAATATGTAATAAGGCTAGGCACAAACCCTCACATCAAGACTGGGCAAAGCAACCCAGTAGGGGAAAAGGGGTCGCAAGAGCAGGCAAAAAATTCAGAGACACTCCACCCCCACTTTTAGGAGTCCCACAAAACCACAAGCTAAACAACCACAGCATGTATGCAAATGACCTAGCACAGACCCATGCACTGGATACATGATTACCACTTCAGTCTCTGTGAGCCCCTATGAGCCCTGTTTAGTAGATTCTGTGGGCTGTGTTCTCCTGGTGTCCTGGACCCCTCTGGCTCATACAATCATTCCTTCCCCTTTTCTGTGAGGTCCCAGAAATCTGCCTAATATTTGGTGGTGAGTCTCTACATTTGCTCCCATACGTTTCTAGATGAAGCCTCTGCTGATGGTTGGGTAAGCACTGATCTATGAGTATAGCAGAATATTATTAAAAATTATTACATTGACTTATGTTGTTGTTGTTGTTGTTAATTAAGTTTGTTCTACCCTAGTTCTCTGGGCCATCCAGCTTCCGGATCCTGACCAGCCAGGCAGTGTCAGGCATGGACTCCCTCTTATAGTTTGGGCCTCAAGTTAGACCAGCAATTGTTTGGCCACTCCTGATGGCTCTGAGCCACCATTGCCCCAGCACATCTTGCAGGCAGGACAGATTGTAGGCCAAAGGTTTTCTGGCTGGGCTGATGTCCCAGTCCTACCACTGGAAACATTGACTGGTTACAGAAGATGGACAGCCCAGGCTCCTAATTCTTCATTGCTAGAAGTCCTCATTAGAGTTACCCTCATAGATACCAGGAAGTTCCCACTGCCCCTGATTTCCACATCACTACTCTCCCTAGTAGTCTAGTGGTTTGGATTTGGTGCTCTTAGCTTGTTTTCTTATGGCACCCAGGACCACCAGCCCAAGTGTGGTGCTACCAACAATGATGTGGGCTCTCACACATCACTTCTAACTAAGAAAATGTCCTACTGCCAGACCTTATGAAGACATTTTCTTAATTGAGGTTCCTTCTTTCAGATGATTCTATATCAAGTTGACATATAACTAACCTGCACATGGTGATAAAACATTAAAATTATTGCCTAAAATTCAGGAACAGCTCTAAGAGACAGTCTGTCAACTCTTTTATCTCATCTTCCTATAAAGGTGCTAGCCAGAAAGGTATAGCACATAAATAATCAGAATTGGCATGGTTAAATTAAAGTATTACTGGAAAGATACAGTTGTTACACAGAAAACTTTATGTAAGCACTGAATGGTTGTCAGTTGAAGGAAATCAATGAGCATATGCTGGGGACTAAAGAGTATTGTATAAAAAATAACTCAAGAACAGAAGGAAGTGTCATATATTGAAGGGTGTGATTAATTCAACACCTGAGTTTTTAAAATTATTTGAATATAGCAATAGAAGATAAATATTGTTTAGAAAAGTAATGGGAAAATATACAAAAATATGTAATATACATACATACATATAAAGTATGGACAATGTGCACTTTTATTGCAATACATTAAAGAAGACCTAATTACAAGATTAATGTCAGGTTCACTGGTATAAGACACCATAACAAGAATATTAATTCTACCCATATTGATAAGTAAATTAAGATCTTAATAAAAAAAATTACACAAATTATTTGTGGGAAATAAATTTACTTTTAAAATTTATACTTTGGACATACAAAATGTTAAACAGGACTAGGTAAGACACTCATAAGGAAAAAATATAAATGGAAAATGAGAGAAAGCTATTTTCTCAGAAACCAAAATTTATCCTAAGGCTATAATACTTAAGACAGTATAAGTCTGTGATAAAGAGAGATACAGAAACCAAAGGCTACAATAGAAAATCTAAAACCAGAGACACATTGACTCCCTAATGTTGATACTGAAAGACCCCCCAAGAGGGGAGATCCACACTCAAGTCACGGCCACCCAATAATTCACAAGACACCAATCTAGATGCAATCAGCAAGAGGTATATTTTGGGATCAACCAGCTGATGGTCAATCCATAACTCACACAGGAGCAGAGGAATTGACAAAACAGCCTGGCTAGGGGAGGTCTTATATAGGGGAACCCACAAACAGTGTGTGTGTGTGTGAGAGAGAGGGGGGGGGTAACTAAGGAAACATAACATAAAAACAGTGGAACCTCCCAAGAAGTCCCAACCTATACTTTAGTCAGGGTCATTTGGAAAACATCTTATACACTTATCTTTTGCAAGAATGTAACCTTGTCCAACCTTTTATCTTTTTTTTTTTCTTATTTTATTTTGTTTACATTTAAGATGCCCCAACCTTTTATCTTGTGGTCAGCTAGTTCCTGGGACCACCCAGATGACTTGCATCTTTCTTTGTGGTCAGGAATGTGTCTCCCTGCTTTGGGCCTTCCCCACCTGTAGGCAGGTTCTCTTCCCTGAGGTCTGAGGAATGTTAATCAGCCTCTCCCTTCCTCTCCTGAATGTTAATCCAGCAAGTGTCCTCTGACTCAAAAATAATGTACTCCTCCCAGAATGTAGAATGTATCCTGGGGCAGTGAAGACCTAAAATCTCACATTTAGTTCTGCTTTCTTTGTGGAACTAGTGAACCATCTGGCCTGCATTTTTCTGGCTCAGGTCTAGGGGTCATAAAAACTGTCTATACTTTTCCTAAGTTTTCTATATCTTTCAATACAACTGGTGCCATAGGGTATTGAAAAAGAATGGATTATTTCATTGAAGGTGCTGGATCAACAAAAAATGTTTTCCAGATTTTGAAAAAAAGTGGACTCCGTACATATAGAATACAAACTCATTTCTAGAGAAAATTGTTCTAAAAGGAAACAAACAAACCAACAAAACCTTAAAGCTTGTAGGTGATTTTTTTCTAACCTTAGTGAGAAGAAATTGTAAAACACAAAATGCCTACCAAAAATAAATACTGAAAGTAACTATGTTAAAATCAAGATTTAAGAAGAAACCCAAAAGACAACATAAAAAGAATGTTGGGAACAAGCCACAGACAGATTTTGAAGCAAATCTTACCTAGAAAAAAATCTCTAAGTGTAGAGTGAAAAATTATAAAGACCATTTTATGAAATATATACAGGCTTTTTCTTTACCCTAGATCTGAGCAAAAGAATGCAGGTTCCAGAAGGCAGAACTGAATGTAAGATTTCAGGCCTTCACTGCCCTGGGATACATTCCGGGTGGAGGACATTATCCCTGAATCAGAGGACACTTGCTGGATTAACATTCCTCAAGCCTCGGGGGAGAAAATCCAACTGTGGATGAGGAAGGCCCAAAGCAGGAAGACGAATTTCTGACCACAAAAAAGATGCAAGTCATTTAGGTGGGGCTGTGGCCGGAGCAAGTGAGAAATAGTTAATCTGAAGTAGTTGGTAAATGACAGGGTAGGACACAGTGACATGGTAAAACTACATTCTTGAGAAGAATGAGTGTGCAGAGTGATTTCCACATGACTCTAAATCATTTAGGGTGGGTTCCTCTGAAATGTTCCACTATTTTTATGTTATGTGTCCTTAACAACCCCTCACCCCCCTCCCACTCCCCTGGTTTGTGGTTTCCCCCTTTAAAAACCCTCCTCAGACTGACTGGCTTTGTCAATTCAACTCCTGCGCGAGTGAACCGAATTGTCCTTGGCTAGCCAACTCTCTCCTTAATAAACCTCTGCTGATTGCATCCAGGTATGGTGTCCTGCGAGTTCGTGGGTGGCCGTGACTTCCGGAGACTTGAGTAAGGGTCTCCCGAGTTTGGGGGGTCTTCATAAGAAGCCTTATCCTGCTGATGAGTAGACCTGAAGAAACCATTTACAGACAAGAAACCCACATGCTTCACACACACCAGACCATATTTGACTTCATCAGTGCATTGGGAAAATGCAAACTGCATGTATCATATCCTCCAAGTTTTGTTCATTTGGTAGTCTACAGTAATTCTCATTCTTCCTTTCCAAGTTGATGCCCTTCCCACTTTTCTCACCTAATGGCTCTGGTGTAGCAGGATATTCACAGTGGAGCTCAGTGATTAGGCAGTAAAAGAGGAGGTAGAGCTGGGAGAGAAAGAGAAGAAGGGGAGGGGTGAAAAGAGGAAGGGGAGAAGAAGAAGGAGGCTATCAGTCATGGAGAACCATGGATGGGTCAAAAGCTGTCCTGGGTAGCAACTTCTATCAAAAGGTTAGATATTGGGTAACAACTCTAATTGTGTGGGCATCTTGTTGATTGAGCATTTCTAAATATATAAATCCTTTAGATAATCATTAAGCTTTAAGAGTCTCATTTCTACCTTACTTCGAGGATGCCAGATGTTGTCTAGGGTTCAGCCACGTTTTGTAGATGCAGCACGGTGGATTGGCAGAGCCATCCCCATGCCCAGGAACAAGCCAGACTGCGCGCCATTTTCTAAATATTACCCCTACACTCTGGCTGTAAAAAGACCAAAGTGTCAATGGTGACTCTCTGTTGTCTTGTCCTTACCTTTATTTTTTTTTTAAGATTTATTTATTTTATGTATATGAGTACACCATTGCTCTCTTTAGACACACCAGAAGAGGGCATCAAACCCCATTACAGATGGTTGTGAGCTACCATGTGGTTGCCAGGAATTGAACTCAGGACCTCTGGAAGAGCAGTCAGTGCTCTTAACCACTGAGCCGTCTCTCCAGCCTTTGTTCCTCACCTTAAAGGTGCAGATGGTCTGCTTTGCACCACTGAATACAGCATTAGCCATGGGTTCACAACGGGTGTCTACTGTGCTTTGGTATATTCCTTCTATAACTGTTTTTGAGTACATTTTTCTTATTATGGGAAGGATGTTGAAACTTAAATTTTATTTCTGTATTTGTTAAGGTGTTTTGCAGCTTCTCTTTGTTCTGTTAATGTGAAAGAATAAGAAAAGTTGTAAAGAAGGTTGGGAAAGACGAAGAGGTGATGGAAAGGAAATAGAAAAAGGAGAATTGTAGGAAGGAACAGGAAACTAATGATTCAGAAAAGCACAACAAAAATATGTGGTATTCTTCGCTCTCCCTGCCTCCTGGTGCGAACAAGTGGGTTCTAGCTCAGACTTGGTGCTGGAACCACCCAAGACACAGGGGAGCCCCAGGGAGACACCTCCACATCTCCACCACCTCCAGTTCTCTATGAGGCATGGGCAGAAGGAATCTAAAATGGTACAGAGGGCAAGGTATGCTGAAAATTAGAATACCTGGCAAGTTCTGAGGACTGGAAATTCTTTACAAACAAAATTCATTACTGCAGCTATTATATTAACCTTTCATTTGGAAATAATTTCAAACTTAGAAGTTTTAGTATTTTGAGAAATGCCTTCTGTCCATGCCTCATAGGGCCCACTGGTTGCCATGGCACTGTGCATTCCCCTTCAGTGTGCATCTTGGGCTCTCTGCCCTGGGTTTCTTGACCTCTCCTTCCCTTTTCTCACTGTGTTCTATTAAAACAAACCCCCTACACTTCACACACAGAAAATCTCTTAACCGACAACTTCAGAGAAAATAAGTAACACTTCTTGATATGCAAAAATTCCTATCTCCCTTAAAATAGCATCCATAAGGGGTTTGAGAGGTGGTTCTTTGATTAAGAGCACTGGCTGCTCTTCTAGGGAACACAGGTTCGATTCCTGGCACTAGCAACCATCTGTAACTCCAGTCCTAGGGCACCCAATGCCCTCTTCTGATCTCTGGGAACACTGCACATATGTGGTGGTCAAACATATACATGAAGACAAAATACTCATACACATAATATAAAAATTAAATTAAAAACTTAAAATTAAATATCAAGGGTCGAGATTAATAGAAAAATAATGAAAAGTGATGGTCTTTCGCCATTTTCTAAACCACACCTTTGTATCTATCTACGACTGTGAAAGGACAGCATGGATTCTGGTTGAGCTCTGGCTGGAAATCGCAGGAAACCCCACAGGGTTCCCTGCAAGGGATGCCATGCTTTTCACTACACTCTCAGACTCCAGGCTTCTGACACAGGCTCCTGACAAGAGGCTGCAGACCTCCATAGAGTGGAGCCTTTCAGTCACCTAACCCCTCCACAGGTAGAGGGCTCAACTATAGGCCACAGAGCCAAGAAAGACAGATCTCCATATTAATGAGATACCTAAAGGCCAGAGGGCATAGCCAATTATACATTCCTTCCCAGGCCAGAGGGCATAGCCAATTATACATTCCTTCCCAGATCCTCCTTCGTGCAAAAGGTATTTAATCTCAGGCCCACCCTGAAAATACTGAGGTATATTTTCATCCATTTTCTGCCATGACAATAAATATCTTAAGACCATAGCCTATTTCTCTTCCTTGGGACCTTATGTGGGGAACAGTAGAGCAGGTCTTCATCCACAGAGCCACTGACTAATCTCTTGCTAATGACCTCTCTATGTTCTCAGCCACAGAGGCCCAGCAACCCAAGCAAGCAAACCTAACCTGCTGTGACCTAGCCAAGCAACCAAGAGTTTCATCACCCCCTCCCCAGGGACACCGCAGGAGCTCTTCCCTCCCCACTCCCCTTCAGCTGCAGGCCACTAGTCCATACACCCTCACTTTGGTCTTGGTGCTTCCATGGCCTCCCAGCTGCCCAAGAGCCCAAGGG
The DNA here is from genome assembly GCF_011762505.2 of Arvicanthis niloticus. NCBI lineage: Eukaryota > Metazoa > Chordata > Mammalia > Rodentia > Muridae > Arvicanthis > Arvicanthis niloticus. The sequence continues at coordinate 21,524,542 of NC_047661.1, forward strand.
CCTGAGAACCAACCGGTTCAGCTGCCTTTTGGCCTGGGAACCCCCAACCTAAGAGCCCTGGCTCCCGGCAGGATCTCTGACTGTGCTTTTCCACTCTGAGGGGAATCCTGAGACTTAGCACAGCCCAATGTTCACTCGATGCCAGTAAGGAGTGAACACAATCAAATTCCCACGCCTCTGTCCCCACGAGAGGCTCTAGCCGATTGGTGAGACAGAGGTGGGACCCACACACCAGCACAACAGGACCCTGCACACTACAACTATCTTGGTAGAACAATAAGTGGGTATAGAGAAGAATGCAATAGAGACTTTTAAAAAACATATCTCAAGGATCTAACACTGATAGGATAGTAATACAGTAATCGTTATGCAAAAAAAAGAGCAATCTTAACAAGTTTCGCTGAAACAAAGACAGAAGAAAAAGGCTGTTAGTGTAACATGCGGTTGTTCTCTCCACCATGTCACTCTGTCATAGCAAAAGAGCAGCTTGTTTCCTGTGGATGCAGTCTAGCAGGGAGACTACGAAAGTCTTTGCTCTTTCCTTTTGCCTGTTGTGTCAGAAGTATAAAAGGCAAAACAAAGAGAATCCACCACTAGGTGGCTCAAATCAAGCCTGAACCACGTGCATGCAAGTGTATGCATGTGCGAGGGCATCCCTGTGTGTGTGCGCATAGGTCATGTGTTTGTGTTCGTATGCATGTGTGTGTACATCCGTGTTTGTGTTTGTGTGTGTGTGTGTGTGTAGGGGCTGGAGCAGGGAGAGTGCATGCAGCTCTTGTTGGGGGCAGCTGTGCAGCTACAGGATGAAGCTTGCCCTTCCCTCTGCTCCCTCTCAGCTGTACCTCATTACTCTCAGGGAAAGCTCTTACTTGGCTCTTTGTCTTTTCACAAGTCACTGGGGGGGGAGGGGGGTCGTTACAAAGCTCAGCACTTCCTTTGAGATGACTTACACTGGTCACGGTGCTTTATGCCGCATCAGGGGAGAAAGTCTTCATCTCAGCACTTTGCCTTTCATGAGCTAAAGCTGGAAATAATGTTCTCCTTAATTTCTCTCTTTGACATTTCCTACCACTCTTTCAGATCAATAAAACAGGATGAAGTTGACAATTTTCTTATAAGAATTTAAATCAAGGATGCTGTTAAAAACGTCCCCTTCGATGACAGCCAACTTTCATCTTTGCATGTACTCACTGGACTGGCTGCTCATTCACTCACTCATTCAGAAGAGGGTAACAGAGCATCTGCCACGACCACGCCCCGTGTGTGTGTGTGGGGTGGGGGGGTCAAGTTTATTCTTCTTCTTCAGAGCCCAGGAAACAGTTCAGCCCCATGTCTGCTTAAGATGAGGAAGGTAGCATGATCTCAGTGTTGTGTGCTATTATTGTTCATCTACAGAGGTATTCTCGTAGTTTAAGCTAAAATTGGTATAAAATGATATATAACTGTAATATGTACTCGACCTTCCCTTCCCCATTTCTATGTCTATTCTTAATAAAACCCTTCATTTTTGTGTTGCTTACACTTCTCTTTGGTTACTTATCCACTTTACAGCCCAATTATCAGTTCCCCCTTTCCTCCCAGTATCCACTCACACGGAATCTCCTTCCATCCCTTCCTCCCCTTCTCCTATGAGGAGCGGGAGCCCCCTTCTAGGTATCATCCCCCTCTACTACCTCCCCCCCCCGCTCCCCCCCCCCCACTGAGGCCAGACAAGGCAGTCCAGTTAGGGCAACAGGATCCACAGGCAGGCAACAGAGTCAGGAAGAGTCCTTGCTTCTGTTGTTGGGGACCAAGCTGCAGGGGGCCTAGGTCCAGCTTGTGCTTGCTCTTTGGTTGGTGGTTCAGTCTCTGGGAACTCCCAAGGGTCCAGGTTAGTTGACTCTGTTGGTCTTCCTGTGGAGTCCCTGTTCTCTTCAGGCCCCTAAATCCTTCTCCCAAGTCTTCCATAAGACTCCCTGAGCTCCATCTACTGTTTGGCTGTTGGTTTCTGCATCTCTTTCCATTGGCTGCTGGGTGGAGTTTCTCAGAGGACAGTTAGGCTGGGTTCTGGTCTCTGCCAGCTGTGACCCCTTCATTGTTTTAAAAGTCAATTTTCTACTGACTTCTTTGATCACAAGCTAAGAGAAAGTTACTTTACCGGAATCTTTCATCCTAGAAGCTCTTACATATCCATATGTGAGACTTTCTGGGGCTTCTCCCTGACTCCGCGGCAGCACTACAGTTCTCAAACTGAGTTTTGAAAGTTGAACCAAGAGTAACATTAGATGATAATTCATCAGACAAAGAAGTAAACCACAATGTTTCTGTATGTAGCTGTGCAGTTCCTTGGGTCTACACAACAGATTACATATTATGTGTTTTTTTGTTTGTTTGTTTGTTTGTTTTAGGATGTACCAACCTCAATACTGAGACCAGCACTAACAGCTCAATCCCATAGCAGGGTAGACCTTGCTTCATCCACTGGGATGACTGAGCTCCAGCTATCTTGTCGCTGGGTCCCTTCTGCCCAGGGTCCATGTTCAGAGGCAGGAATGAAAGTGCCCAGGCTCAGCACTTCCCCTCACCTCAGCATCTCCCTTACCTCTGCAACCCCTTGAACTCACAAAAGCTCCCCTTCACCCCCCACCCCACCTCGCTCCTTTCCACCACCTGACCCTTCAAAAGAGACACAGCCTGGCACCAAAATTCAGCAACCCTCATTCCAATAGCACTTCCTAGTACAAACCCCCTCCCTGGAAAGGCAAACGCCAGCCTGAGAACAGATAAGCAGCCCTGGCTTTCAGCCCCCATAGATGACAGATAGATCATAGGCTCTGATAGATGACTAGGCACTCCCCAGCACAGGTGGCTTCTGGCCTTGGGAGAAGAGAAGAACCACACATCCTTGGAGACATTAAGCCAATTAAGCGTTCCCAGACAGCTGTGACTGGTTTGTAAAAACATTTACCCCTGATAGCACCATAAAGGCCAAAGGAGCATCTCTCCCCAATTGCACGAACCTGCCCACCACCTAAACAGATGGAATTGTGTTTAAAAAATGACTTTCCTTAACTGCCATGTAACCCTGAAACCCCAGAACCTGCTTGTGTATAAATTCCCTAAGCCCCTAGACTCGGGATCGAAATTCTGCCCTGCGAAGATCACAATCCCAACCTGGGTTCGAATTATTAGAAGACTCTTTGCCTCACTGCATTGGATCTGGCAACTCTTTGAGTTCTCCTGGGGATCTCAAGACCTGGGCATAACAAAAGGGGACATCATCTGTCACCTTACCTCTAAGTAACATTTGCTAAATGGATTTCAACCAGGCAGAGGCAGTGTATCAGTTCTAGTATTTGTCTAGTGACCATGGCCCTCTGAAATTCTTGTTGTTAAATGGCCTTCTACTTCCTTCTTACAACGACACATATAGTTACATTTGAAATGAGCTGTTATCTTAATAGCCATAATCTATTCCCTTCTGCAAAGAATTTTTTGTCAAAAAATAAATAAATCACATTCCCAGTCTTCAGGGAGTGAGTAGCACCTGGGCACCCTTTGGAGGCATTGTCAAGACGATCATAATAGGTGAAGTGTGTATGCTGTCATCAAAAGAATAAAATGGTCCAGATAAAAAGGTGTCGTCTTTAAGCAGATGAATGGATGTACACATGGTTATCTTTGTACAGTGAGATTAATTCAGCAGTGAAAAAGAAGTCACGAAAAGCACATAGAAGAACCTGAAGTAAATGCTAATGAGTAGAAAAAGCCAACATAAAAACACCATACATAGTCCATATGATTTCAGTCATAGGATATTCTGAAAATTTTAAACAAAAGTCAATAAAGAGACCAGTGGCTGGCCAGGGTTCAGAGGTCAGAAGAGTGGCAGGAAGCAGGGGAGACTTTTAGGAAAGAGGACTTCCTCTGGATGATCCTGTAATCACTGATAGGCATAATTACAGATGCCAACCCCTGCACTGTGACAGAAAGGGTGAACCCAGATTACGAATTCCTGATCTTGGTAAATAATGTTTGCTTATTATACCTGTAACAAGTGAACTACACAAATGCAAAATGTTAATAGCAGGGAAACTGGAGTGTAAGAGCCCATGGGGAACTCAAAACTACTTTAAGAAATAAAGTCTATGAGATTCGTAAGAGAATCCATATGCTGCTCAGCGATAATCTTAGAAAAATCACATAGATTATCAAATTCAGATCCCAATACAGCGTCTAACATGGGTCTTCCCTTTTGATACTTATTTTACATTCACACCCCCCCCCATATGTGTGTATGTCTCTGTGTGTGAGAGACCAGTTCCCTCCTTCTACCACATGGGTTCTGGGGGCTGAACTTGGGTCACCAGGCTTAGCGCCAAGACCCTCTACCCACTGAACCATATCAATAGTGCTTTCCCTGATTCTTATGGGACTCTGGGAAGTGTGACTAGGATACTTGTTGCATACAACATCAAGAGAACAGAGACAGACTGTACCTAATCAAAAGTGCAATTATTTATAAAATCACACAAGTAATAAACAAGCTGCCTCATAACTCTGATCTCATCCCCAAATATTCCCTGAGCACGAGCAATAAAACAGCTTTTTAAATTTATCTCCTTTCCCCCTCCCTGGCCTCTCTCTACTTAGTAGAGTATAAAATATGACAGGAGAAAAGGTCAAAGGGAAGGTTTTTTTTAAGGGATGAATAACACCAGGGGAACTGGCTTGAGAAGTCAAGAAGAAATAATATCTTCATCCCCCAAGTAAATTGTTCCTTAAAAGCTCAACTTGCTCCAATTTAGTGTCACAGAATTGAAAGCAAACACACAGTAAGACATCAATAATAGACACCCTAGTTCTCTGTTTGCAGATAATATATAAACTGAAAATGATGAATTACAGCTTGGCTAACTCTTGCCCACCATCTGCCCACTGTGACTGCACCTCATCAAAAGATATGAAAAAAAAAATCTTTTAAAGAGGCACCAGAAAACAATGCTTAGAAATTCAGATCATTCTACTCACTAAAACTGGATTAAATAGGATTTCTCATGAATAATTTGTTCTGGAAAATCTGCACCACTCGTATTTCCACCAATATTTATTCCAAGCCTCCAATTGCTTGCTTAATTTAAAATAGATAAAGGGTTGGGGATTTATCAGTGGTGAAGCGCTTGCCCAGGATACATACACAGGTTACAGACCCACGCATATTGCTGCTCGGAAACACTGCTGTGCTAACAACTTCTGTGGAATTGAGCTGTATCTTGCCAATCATCAACCACAAAGCAATGCTCCCACTGTGAAGCCCTTCACCAAGTCAGTAGCTCACCCATGTCTCAACCCAAAACAACACATTTTCAGCTTCCTCTAAGAGTTTTGTGTACAAGTGTGTTTGTGTACAAGTGTGTGGGGGGGGGGTGGGGGGGTGGGGGGGTGTCTCCTCACAGACCTTCCACACATCCAGGACAGATTTACATTCAGATCTGAGGGTTACATTGTTTTTCATTATAATCTGCCAGTTCATGGAGTGCAACACTGTTTCAAGAAGAAGTAAGAACAGATCCTTGCGAGGCTGACATTCCGAGTGAGTCCACATTCATGAACAACACCTGTGAAGACTCCCAGATCCAGAAGTAACATTTTTGTTTTCCTCCTTCAGTTTCGTGGTGGTATTGATTTGTGCATCTTCAAATCCTCTCCTCATGACCCACCTCTCACCCAGACAGATGCAACAGCCACTGGCTGCTGTTTCTGTCACTTGTCCAGATATACAAACTCGAGCCTTCCCACCACACAACTGGTCAGCCACTTGGTTATTTTACCCGCACTTCCCACTCCTCTCCCCACCCCCATGCTATGCCAAGTTATGAGTACTGAGTTTTAAAACTCTCCTCTGTTCCTTTACATGCTAGCATTCCCGAAAGGAGCTGAAATAACAGAAGAGCAATCCTCCCTGGATTGAGATCTTGGAAGTTCAGTCGTCTTGTGTGGAGGGTGGGAAAGCTGCAGCGTGTCAAACACAGGTGGGCTTAGCTGTTAATCCAGTCTCACTATCAGTGGGCAGAAGTCAGCTAGATGCCACACCCCTGTGAAGGGTTTCTTCTCAACCTTCATCAGCGTGACAAGTGGTTACTGTGGGCCTTGCTATCTGCTTTACAAGTGCCTGTTTCTGCTCCAGGACCCCGATGATTACTTGGATTTGGGGGCTTTACTTATGCCCACATTTGGGTGTTTGGGCAGCCAGAATCTTGTCGGTTAACTGCAGAGGCTTGGCTTCCATCCAGAAGTATTGTTTCCCTATGTCTGTTAGCCAGGCTCCATTTCTAAGCAGTGAGGACAGATCAGTAGGCAAAGACAAGATCTCTCTTCACCCACCGTGTTTTTAACCATACATGCCTCTGCTTCCAATATTATTGCAACGCCCGCAGAGTCCTCCCTAGACCTTCCCTGTTTCACACTGCTTCCAGCTAAATTCTCTCCTGCATAATTCCTATTTTTTGTGGGAAGTAGAAATTAGCCTTAAATTATTTTTAGTGGAGGTTTGGGAATTCATAACATATTCTGAAAATAAATTCCCTCATTGAGCAAAACCATGTCTGCCTTACATAATAACTGCATTTCCAGAGTGTCTCTGTTCCCTGCCGGCACCCACCCACCTTAGCAGGTGTTTGAATTTAACCACTCTAAGCAGCTATCTCTACTGAGAAATGGGTTTTAGGGGGTATGGTGGGATTACTAATTTAAGATCATCAAATATCACTGTATCCATCTGTGATAGCTATTCTTGGTTGTCAACTTGACTACATCTGGAATTAACCAAAACCCCAAAGTGGAGGGGTACATCTGTGTTGTGGTGAATAGGTAATCTGCTCTGAGCTCCCAGCAGGTGATCATGCTTCTAACCACCTGCCACAGTTCTCGGGATTTGCAAATGAAAGACACACGTGCAACCTTTATATTTTGATATGCCTTACTACCTCAATGACTGGGCTCTTCCAAACCTCCAGGAGGCTATCATACACTCCCCTACGGTGTTCCTGAGTTAACACTTTCTAAATTTATATTTTGTCTTTGCTGCCCTGTTTCCTTCTGGGAAGACCTCCCGTGGGGCTGATTTCCCTTTGCACCTACATTTTGGCCATTTCACCCTCTTGCTCCTTCATGGTGTGGTGAGTCCTACAGCCCTCTCATGGTGGAATTCCTTCTTCCTCTCCCCTGTGTTTTTTGCAAAGGAATCTTAAAAGTTCTGCCTCTGTCCCTCTGCCCAACCATTGACCACTGGCTCTTTATTGCTCAATCAAAAACCAATTGAGGACAGGGCCACTCAGAGTCTGGACACGTAGATTCCCATGTGATGTGGGGAGCTGAATTAAAACAAAGCATTAGAACCAATCCCCAACACATCTGTAAGACATTTTGCTTAATTCTAAGTGAAGGATCTTTACGGTAGAAAGAACCACCTCTGATCTAGGCCATGCCTTCTGCTGGAAGCCTATATGAGACACCCAGCCTCATGGACTGAACAACTACTAGATTCTTGGACCATCTGTTTGTGTGTAGCTGTTAGGGAGAATGAGGGAAAGAGGAGGTGATAAAAAGTATTTATTTAAAAGCGTGTCGAGTATAGGATGATAGGGTAAAAGGTAGATTATTAAATCTACTGGTTTCAAATATTTTAGTTTGGTGTGGATTATTGTATATACACAGAAATTTAAGATTATTTTGTACAACATAAGCTGTATATGCTTCAATTCTTTTAAAAAGGTATTGTACATCTGCAACTCATTTTAAAAATGCAATGTAATGTACTAGTCTTATGAAAACTACTATTGCAAACTGTTTAGGATAACTAAAAATGCAAGCTAGTTTTGTGAGTCACCTACAAATAATCTTACTTGTAATTTTATTAGGTACTAGTTTAGTTAATCGCAGAAATAAGTTTTATTTAGCCTTTTGTATATGTTTTCAAAGTTAAGTGGAAAGTAAATAGTTAAAAGTAAGCAATGTTTGTCTATTTAGATATGTTGAGATAGGATGGTTTTCTTCAAACACTTTATAGATCTACAGATTATGACATTTAAGCTGTTTTAATAATAATAAAAAGCTGTTTTTCTGACAGTGAGACACATCAGCTCCTGGTCACACCTACAGTCTACTTCGAAGTAGATGATGGGCATTGAAGAACCTCCACCTGGAGTTTGCTTCACATGGGGCAAAGATGGACACTGGGCAAAAAACTGCCCTTACCTCAACTGCTGACAGCATGCTGTCTAGACTGTGGACAAGCAGGACACTGGAAAGTCGACTGTCCAACTTGCGGAGACATGGTAGGCCAGTCCTTCAAAATTCCTGCTTCACAGAAGTCTGTCAGATATTCTGGGCCTATAGGCCAAAGATGGATGATGCCCCAACAACACAGAGGAACCTTGGGTAACTGTGCAGATTGGATTCCCCAATGACACAGAAGAACTCAGGGTCGACTGTCCAGGCAGCCGGCACTCTCCGTTATTTTTATAATTATGGAAGCTACTTGCTCTGCAGTTTCTGTTTACTTGAGTAATATTTATTCTTCTCAGGTCACTGATGCTTTGAAGACTAGAAAGTTAGAGTCTTACAGTTTTCCTTATTAAAGATTAAAGACACAAAACCTTCAGTTGGTTAGGTTCTAAGAAAATGTTTTAAGGTCTAAGTTGTTTTAAGGTGCTAAATGCAAGTTATGATAAGAAAGTGATTTCTGAACAAAATGTTGGACGCATCAGGATAGAGGACAGAGTGGAGTGCTTTTTCTAAGATTGCCAAATACATATGGACTGGAGATTGTAAATACAATTCTTACTTGATAGTTCTTATACTTGTTTTCGTTGTATATAGTTGATTAATGTTAGAGGAAAAAGCTATTTTTTTTTTTTTTTTTTGGATTAAAAGGGGGAACTGTAGTGAGAATTTTGGTTTCTTTTAAAAGCCAGTCATGTCTCCTGAATAGGTTTTTGTTTTAATCTCAGGTAGGGGTTAAGAGGCTGCTTTGCAACAGGTGATTGTGCTTTGCCTCATGCACTAGCAGGGGCATGATTTTTTTTCCAGCTGCAGATCGGTTATGTTTGTAATTCTGGGGACTCTGGAGAGGGGATAAATGCCAGAGCTCCAGTAGGGGTGACAGGAAGGGGAAGAAGAAGGTGGCTGCTGCCCCTGGTTGCTGTTGTTACAGTTTGTCAAGTGGTCATGAGCAAAGAGATGAGAAGAAGTTGGAGATAATCTGAGAATGAAGATTGGACTTGCCCCAAGGAACCCAATGACCCTAATCAACAGAAAATACTCTAAAGAGATTCATGCCTCCTCCCCCTGTAACCTTCGTTCTCTTCTTTCTCTCCTATTGTGTTGGGGAGCTAGAAGATTAGGGTGGAATAGTTTGGAAGAGAGGTAGAGATATAAGAACCGAAATAAAATAGGCCAAGAAAAAAAGTGCACCAACAGGCAGCCACTGTTGGACTAGGAGGACCACATCTGTAAGTCATTTTAATCTTGGTGTGTGTGTGCGTGTGTGTGTGTGTGTGCGTGCGTGCGTGCGAGAGAGAGAGAGAGAGAGAGAGAGAGAGAGAGAGAGAGAGAGCGAGAGAGCGAGAGAGAGCATTCATGCATGTGTGTGTTGTGTGTTGGGGGAGGAGGGAGACAAAGACAGAGAAAACATCATTCTGTAAGTTCTGTTACTCTAAAGAACCCTGACTAACACATCATCTGTATCCTATCAGGCTGCTGTCCCCTTTATAATAATGTACAGAGTAGACATAATTCCTGTCATTTGCTCACTTATGTCCCCTCATACACAGTCATTGTTGGAAACACTTAAACTAGGGTATAAACGTGGAAAGAAAGAATACATCATGAGTAACAGTGAAGTACTGCTAGGTCCTGGAAACTCAGGCTGCCTCTCATTTGCTGCTGTGACACAGGGCATCACCATTCACACCTTCTTTGAAATGCATCACATCCTTGAAGCTGAGCAACTGTTAAAGCCCAGCTCGCTTCTATTTCAAATTGATATAAACATGAAAACTGTCTGAGTGACCATCTGTGGCAGAATACAAAAATAATTGTGAGTTCAGACACTGAAAAATAATAGAAAATAGACAAAAAGCAAGCTACAATGATTAAAAATATACCAACACAACACTGTCTAAAATAAACCAGACTCAAAATCATCCATAGTGCAAAGATCCCATCCTAACTCATCTACTGCAAGGCTTAGAGCAACAGCCAAAAAAAAAAAAAAAGTATGAAAGTTAATGTCAGACAGGAGTCGACCTTCACTGCACCTCTGTATTTTTGACAACCAAGTCAGAAATTCTTAGATTAACATTTTAAGTAGCTATATGTGTTCAAATGGCATTGACAATCTGAAGCTCATATTCCCTGCCACACATTGCCCATTAACTCTAACATTAAAAAGAAATATGAAGAGAAACATTCTAGGTAGGCAGTCAAGTGGAATATCCTTCCAGTATAAACTGTCTTATAAGAGAGCTTAACAAGTCTGTAGGGGCACATTTTCCCCACAAGTTGGGAGGAGCTAAGGTGGGAGGAGTAAGGAGAGGAAGAGAAGGAATAAGGAGAGAGAGAGGAGAAGGAAGAAGAGGAGCGAGGGAGCAGAGAGGTAGGAGGATCGAGAACCACGCTTGGATCGAGAGCAGTCCTGGGTAACAACTTACATCTAGGTTAGTTAACTGGGAAACACCTCCAATTGTGTGGGCATCTTGTTATTGAGCATTACCAAACATATAAAGCCTTTGGATAATCTAAGCATTAGAGTCTCATTTCTACCGGGCCTGAGTGGATGGCGGGATGGTCTGGGCTCAGCCCAACCTTGTGGAGACAGCATGGAAGATTGGCAGAGCCATCTCCCATGCTGGCATCTTGTGGGTGGCAGGGTCAGTGTCTCTGGCCGCCTGAGCTAGCGGTCTGAGCCAACAGCCTGAGCTGAGCAGCGGCAATCATGGCCACAGGCCTTATCTACTCAGGAAGGTGGCAGCTGATTAAGAACAAGCCAGACTGAGCCGCTGATTTTAAATAATTACTTCAACACAAGTCTCTACAGCTAAAATAGAGAAGGCTATCAGAACCTTGTTAGGAAGAAGGGACTGGAATCAGAATGCCACCTTTGATGGCTGAGAGCTTCCATGTCCCCCACAGCACTGGCAGTACTTGGTACCATCCAGTATCATAGCAACTTTAATGAGGCAAAACTGATGTATAATCAACTGCAGTTGGTGTTTACAGATTGATCACCAGAGGGGCAGTGTAAGTGTTTGTCTCTGGAGGATTCTCCTGACACTGTCTTGACTCTCCATCTCCACTTCATTCACTGCTGCTCTGCTCTTCATTGTTTCTCAGGATGACTTAGATTTTTAGCATTCTCCATAACTGCTTAAGTTGGAAGAAGAGACCTTTGCTCTGAAGCCCTTCTTTTCTGTGGTACAGGCATCTCTAGCTTCACATTCCCTCCAGGTACTGAGCTAGATACTCTTCGATTGTATCTACTGTGCTCTCATTAATAAAGTGTCCTAGGCTCCAAATGCTTGCGGATTTCCCAGAGTTCTGTGTTCCATTATTTAGCTCTACTCTAATGTGACTTGATGTTTTTTTTTTTTTTTTTTTTTTTAAATTTATTGAGACTTGCATCATGGCCCAATGTACAATCTGTCTTGATGAATGTTCCATGTTTATCTAAGAATAATGCCTTTTAAAACTGTTGTTCTATAGATGTTCTTAGACCAAGTTGAGTGATAGCACAGTGTGCATCTTCTGTGTAATCTGGCAAATCTCTTTGTTCTACCAAATATTGAAGGTGGGGGTAATCATTCCTTTGTGTTTCCTACTGCATGTCACAGTGCATTGCCTTGTGCATCTTGAAGTTCTTGTACTGGGGACACCAACATTTAGCACTGGGACAACCTTTTATTGGCACCTTTTTCCCTTAACAAGAGAGAGAGAGAGAGAGAGAGAGAGAGAGAGAGAGAGAGAGAGAGAAACAAAGAAACTGAGATAAAAAAAGGAAGAAACAAAGGAAGGAAGAAAGGAAGGGAGGGAGGAAGGAAAGAAGAAGGAAGGGAGGAAGAAGGAAGGAAGGAAGGACAACTCTATCTCTGTGGCAGGAATTTTCCTCTGAAATCTGCTTGCAGATGGTAAAAAGACTCTGCAATTTCCATTGTCATACTCCTTTGGTCTTGTTTCATCCAGTTACTTTTAACCAATTTGTGGCACTGTTTACAGTGCATTTAAGAGACACGAAAATGAGTTTTTGTTTTCTGCCCAACACTCTCTTATCCAAGATGTTTGCAGCATTTACATTTAAAATAGTTATCAACATTTGTGGATTTATATTGACCATTTTTTTCAATTTGTTTTCGAGTATGTGTATATGTGTGGATCTCTGTGTGTGTTTGAACAGGTAAGTGTGGTGCCCGTGGAGGGCAAAAGAGGACTTCGGCTCCCTAGCACTGGAGTTTCAGGTGACTGTAACCACTCAGCATGGATGCTAAGAACACAACTCAGATCTGCTAGAAGATGAGTAAGCCACTGAGACATCTCCAGAGCACCTATACTCATATCTTTCCATTTGTTTTCTTTGTCTAATCTGTTCCATGATCTCTATTCTTTTTGAATAAATGGAGTATTTCCTTGACAGCACCTTATGTCCTTTGGTAACAACATACTTTCTTCTTTCTGCTCAGATGTTTTTCCGCTTATCATATACACTACTTCCACACATTTGATACACCCTTGGTATAACATTATTTTCCCTTCAATAATCAGCTACCTTTTAAAGAAATTTACACGGAAATAAAATATTTTTCTGTCTTAGTTTCATGTCCCATTGCTTTGATAAAATAGGTCCACAACTCAGGAGAGAGCTTGTGGTTCCAGGTGACAGACCTTCACTGAGGGGACATCACAGCAGCAGGATCAGGAACAAAGGAATGCATATATGCAGGCTTGCTCGGTGTTCAGTTTCTCTACTGCCTGGGGAATAGTGCCATATGGCTGGTCTTCTCACTTCCATTAATGGTACACAAAATAATTCTCCAGAACAGAACAGCCTAGATAATCCCTCATTGCTACTTTCTCCCCGGGGGTTTCTAGATTGTGTCTCTTAACAAAACCCACCTTCACAGGTATTTATTTTAGTTCTTATTCCTGGTGTCTTTACTTATCTTGTAGAGTCAGAGATGAATGCTTTTGTACTGCAAGTTTTCTACCACTAAATTCTTTCTGGTTCTGTATGTCTAAGAAACTCTTTTTACTCTGGTCTTTTGGAAGTATTTTTCATTACTATCTAGCCTGATATTGCTAAATCTAAGTTGTAGTATTTTCTTTTTCTTTTACTAAAGATCCATCTTCAGTCTCCTCCACTTCTCTATTTCTGGGAGAACTCTCTTGTCATCATATCTGCTGCATAGCAAGCCTCTGTCATATCATTCTCTGCATATGTGTCTTTGTCTTGCTGCTTTTTAAAGCTTTTATCACTGGCGTTACACATTGGTTCTGACATGCCCTGGTGCAGTTTTCTGTTTCTCGTGCTAAGTACCATGATGCCTCACAGCCTGGAAGATATTGACCTCCCTCTGAGGTCATCATGTAGCATGAGTAAGAAGGATCACCATACAGCTCCTCTCCGACCTCCTGTATCTCAGAAATCACTGTCCTTTGCTTCCAGGTTTCTTGATAATCATTTGCTCATGTGCCTTGTATAAATTTTCAGTTGTTTCAAGAACGATAAGCCCAGTCCCTGCTTCTCTGGGCCTGGAAGACATCCTATCTTTATCCTTCATAGTAGCCTCCTAAGTACCGGGGTTAGTTACACCTATGTCTTCAGTACATTTTGTGATCTAACTCTAAATGTAGCATCAGTTATCTTACACAGTTAATAAAATTTTCCTATACCATTTGTTTAATGCACTGGTTCTTTCCCTTCATTTATTTTTAGGATACATTTTTACATATTAATTTATTGCCTATATGTGGATCTACAGGTTATTCCCCCCCTCCTTTTTGGTCTACTGGTCAATCTGTAAAGCCAATATTGGCATGTTTTTAATATACTATCCTTGAGTTTCTCTACCTCAATAGCTACTCAATATTATGAACTGTAAATGAATTCAGGAAGCTATGCATAGTGGCATGTAAATGCTATCTTAGTTACTTTTGTATTGCTGTGATGAGATGCCATCACCAAGGAAACATATGGAAGAAACAGTTTATAGGGGCTTACAGTTTCAGAGGGTGAGAGTCCATGACCATCATGGCAGCAGGCAGGCAGGTCCTAGTCAAGTTGCTGGAGCAGTAGTTGACAGCGCACATTTTGAGACACAACCATGAAGCAGAGACAACTAAATAAGAATAGCATAAACTTTTGAAACCTCAGAGCTCGCCTCCAGTGACAACTTCCTTCAACAAGGCCACACCTCAGAATCTTTTCCAAACACGTCCACCAACTGTAGACTAAATATTCAAACATATGAGCCTATGGGAGTGATTCTCATTGAAACCACCAAACTTATAATCCCAGTATTCAAGAAACTGAGTCAGAAGGGTCACAAGATTAAGGCCAACTCAGGATACATAGTAAGACTTATCTTAAAAGACTAAAAAACAAATTTAATTTTGATCAGAGAGAAGAAACATCTTTGCACTATTAAAGTGTCTTTCTAGAGAACTTGTATCCCTCTCTATGTTCTGATCACACAGTATGTCCTTTGTTAGTGTGTGTCTTAGTTAGGGTTTTATTGCTATGAACAGACACCATGATCAAGGCAACTCTTATAAGGACAACATTTAATTGGGGCTGGATTACAGGTTCAGAGGTTCAGTCCATTATCATCAAGGCCAGAGCATGGCAGCATCCAGGCAGACATGGTGCAGGAGGAGCTGAGAGTTCTACCTTTTTGTCTGAAGGCTACTAGGAGAAGACTGGTTCTCATGTGACTCAGAGAAGGGTCTCAAAGCCCACCCCCACAGTGACTCACCTCTTCCAACAAGGCCACACCTACTCCAACAAGGCCACATTTCCTAATAGTGTCATTCTCTGGGCCAAGCATATTCAAATCACCACAGTGTGCTAACATTTTACCCAGAGTTCTAGGAAGATGTGCTTTAAAATTTTTCTAGATATTTCAAATATGTATGGCTTGTTAATGAAAACTATAGGTTTCTTACTTTTGCCATATTTTGATTTAATTGTTGGTAGTAGAGAAAATCTCTATTGGCTTTGTGTTTGTGTTGTAGCCTTTGTTTTTTAATTCTGAAATAAATCTAGATTGGTAGGAAGTGGTTTCCTGTCCTACAAAGCCCTTCTCCACCTCACTCAACATCTTGTGCAACTGTAAACAACAACGAAGCTAGCCCATTTGTGGTCTATCACTGTCTCTGCATGTGGCCTTCCTCGCCATTGTGGAGAAACATCTCCTCTAACTTGTGCTTTCTCATCTCTCCCTTGGATGATAATGTTGAACAAACTTTCTCTTCTTCAGGCATCTGTAATTCCTTTTTTGGTGAAATCACAGTTTTATCCATTTTAATTAGATTTTTGTTGTTGTTCTTGTAATGTGGAATTTTGAGAGTATAAGGCATCCTAAGCATAAGACATTTGCCGGATAACAGACCTGGCACTACATCCTCCCAATCCGAAAATTGTCTTTTTAGCCTTTTATTGGGGTTATTCACAGAACTTTAATGTTGCTAAATATGGAATCAATTCTTCTTTCTATGAGCTCACTCTTGGTGTCATATCTAGAATCTCTTTGCCTGTGCCATAGTCTGGATTTTGCATGTCTCCCTGAGTCTCCGTGTTGAAGGCTTAGTCCTGAGCGTGGGGAGACTGGGAATGAATTAATTCTATTCTGTTTTTTAGTGATGGAAAACTGGCTACTATACCGTCTCCCAAGTCCACAGGACTTCCCCAGCAGCAGCGTTCTCTAGGTTTCGTTTTGTACTATGATACATTATGGGTTCTGTATGTTTTTTATGGTGTGTGAGACTGAGGTGAAAGTGTTCATAGCTCTGTTTGTATAATTCTGTTTCCCACTGACTTTTTAAAATTCACCTTATGCCTGATTACTTACTGCAATCCTGTCATTAGCTTTTGTGAACCCCAGTGCTTCTTCTACAGCGCATTATCATCTCAAAATAGGACTTCATTCCCACCAATATTTATTATATTACAATCTGGGTTTCTTCCCTTAGAGCGCTAGCCAGGACCTATTGTTCTGTACTGAATTGTGACAATGAGAACACGGAAAGTTGTCTTGTCCCTATGTTGAAAGAACCTCACCCAAGGTTCTTTAATTAAGTATATTTTTTTTTTTGTAGTTTTAATACCTATCACTAATGAGGTTTACTTTTATTTATAATTCATTAGTATTTTTTAAAAATACTTTATACTCTATTAAGTGTACTTCTAGGTGAGGTGTGATGATTATTACCTTCCTTGTTAACATGTTAACGCGGCAAGTTGTGCTGATAGCTTTTCTGATGGGGAACGGTCTTGATCAGTGAAATGAAGCCTGCTTGCCCCTAATGTTCTCTGTTTCACATTCTTGAATTATGCTAATGATATTTTATTTAGAAACTTTACTTGTATCATCATAACTGAAGTAAGTATAACATTTTCTTGCATTCCTCATGATTTGGAAATGGGGATTTCATTAGCTTTATCCCTTAGCTTAATAATTTAAATGACAAAGGAATTGTTTTTGCTTTTAAAAATTATTAAAAACAATCTAAGCTTGAGGCATTTTGATGATAACCTCAATTTATTGCTTACTTGTTGGTCATCTTTCTTCCTCTTCCCTCCCTTCTTTCTCTGTGCTTTGGTGATGCTGTTTTCTGCATAGCCCTTCAAGAACACAAATCTTTAATTCTACATGAGAGACTCAGAGAAGAGCCAGGCTTCTGGGTCTCCAATTACAGCAAAACTAAACCATGACCTAGTTAATTCCATGAAGACACTGGAGTAATCACCTCAGGCCTCCTGGGGGACCACCCAATGGTTGTAATTGGCTCAGACATTTCTAAAGACTTGCAGGATCCTGCTGGGCCCCAGCTGTGGCAACTACAGCTCATTAAGAGGGATCACAATATCTGCTTTTATATTGTTGCTCTTCATGTACCTATAATATAGTATATTAGCTTTCTATAAATAGCACAGGTAACAAACTAAAGATTAAGGTGCTATTTAGGAAGTTTAGTCTGTGGTCATTTGGCTCCATTCCACTTAAGCTTATGGTGAGAAGTACATCAGGACAGAAAATATGTGTCAGAACAGAGCCTATCATGTCACAGCCCTTTAAGGGTAAGCTCAGAGTGACAGAAAGCCTGTGAGTGTCCTCCACCTTCTGAAGCTCCCACTACTTCCCAATGGCATTTTGCTAGAAACCAAGGCATTAACATGAGTCTTCTGAAAACACTTCCATCTCAGCCTACTGTGTGTAGTATATTTTATACTTATCTGTCCACTTAGAACTAGTTCTCTTCTTCCCCATGTTCTCCAACTATCTTGTTCTAGCTAAGAATATTACCTTCTCCTGGTTTAGCTTTCTTTTCTTATATCTTAGTTTATTTAGTGTCTGTTTGTGGTGTTAGGAAGTGAACTCTGGACCTTTTACATGCTAGGTAAGGGCTCTACTGTCCACTGTTCTAGTTGGTGTTGTGAACCAGGGAATGAGGCACCTAAAAATCAAGCAGACTAAAGTCCTGTGCAATAGCTGGCTTTATTCAGAGCATCAGACAATTTATACTCTGAGGGTTAATATGAGTCACCGGTGTACATTATACAATCACAAGGACAAGCTGCATGTGGCAAAAATATGTTTTTTCTATAGAGGTATATGAATAACAACAGCTGATGTAAACTCACGCCTATCCACTATACCTGGAAGGGCACAAAAACACATCCTAAGAACAATGTTGTGTTTTTTAAGAAACTGAGGGTACAGTTTCTTGTCTTGCTTCCCTGGAGTCTTCTCACAAGCACTCAGAATTCCCCTTGCACAACTCCATTCTTGGACTGTGTTCTGACATTCTGTCACTGGGCTACATCCTCACCCATCTCCTGGCTCACTTTTCATAGATTGTTTATTGCTAAAAATCAGTAATATTCCTCCAGATTCTGAAATATTTCTCAGCTTTCAGTTTTACCTTTGTGGTAGCTACATGATCAAGGAGAGAAGATATCAAATGCATCCGTGACTGCTTCAGATTTGTATTCCTGACACTGCCTGGCCCCAGCCCCACTCAACTAAGTACAGAATTAAGTATAAGAAATTGTTTAATTTAAAAAAAAAAATCTTTCTGGAAGAAGCATTGAGTCCCGGTGTCTGCCTATATGGTGGCTTATTTTTTGCCTCATTAAGGTATTTTCTACTAGGTTCCTCACTAATATAAAGTTACACACAGTGCTTGTAATCTGTGAGTATTCTCATTAATTTGGTTTCACTGTAAAAGAAATACAATTTAAATAATACTGTTTTTTAAAGTGAGAAGTGAATTTCAGTTAGACATCTAATACATGGTGAATTCTTTTGACTGTATGTTAGCTTATTCATGGAAGCATCTATAAAGAGCCCTGTAGAGAAAGATACCGAGTCCTGGTCCTCTTTTTTCTGCCCCTTTCCCTTCTATATGGTGTTTTCGTGAACAGGTATTAAAAAAGAAACTAATCCAAGTTAAATGTTATTCTTTTATTCAAATCTTTAAATATTAGTTATTCTTAACAAATATTCCATAAAGTATTCAAGCTTGCTGATAATCATTAACTCACAGTCATAAATACTTGTGCACCTCATTAGACACCAGAAATGCAGAGGATTTTGAGTCACCACTTCTATCTCCAAGGAGTTCAAGGCTAATTAAAAAGAAAGGCTCCAGAATAAATAAATAAAATTGATACTGTGCTAAGTCCAAGATGAGATGAAGTAACAGAACCTGAAAAATGTCATTTCTTTACAGAAACTATGCATGCAAGCTTCCATGGGCTGGGGAATTGTATTTACTAACTGGCCAAAAAATGTACAGAATAGGTTCCTATCACTAAAGGCAGGAGACAAGAATATGCTGCTGAGATGGTTCGAATCACAATCATGTTCTGCCTTGATCATCACTGCCAGACTATACCATGCAATCCTACTTCCTGGAGTCCCCAAGAACTAAGTGGTGTGAGTTAAATGTTTGCATTTCCCCAAAGTTTATATTTTGGAATAATAATAACACCAGTGTGATGATACTAGGAGGCAGTGATCAGGGCATGAGAGCTGGCTTTTGTCAACAGCATACATACCGTTAGGGAAGAGATGCAGCCACCCCGCCCCATGGAAGGATCCAGGAGAAAGCAAGCAGGGCTGAGGGTATAACTCAGTGATTGCAGTTTGGATTTGCTCCTGAGCCCTAGAAGAGGAGAGAAGAAAGATGACCATCTGTAGGCTGAGCAACACTCCCCTCACCAGACAGTGGATCTGCCCATACCTTGGACTTGGACCTGGATGCCTCCAGAACTTTGAAAAATAAATTTGTGTTGTTACGCTGAATCGGGATAGAAAGAGAGGAAAAAGTAAAGAAACATGGCAAGGAAAAGGAGCCCTTCCTCCTTCACACCGAAGTCTTGGTAGCTGAGAGTCATAGTCAACAATAGATGCGATGAAGGTTGCCTACATTGAGACAATATTTCTCTTATAAGAAGAGATTTCAAATAATAATAATTTTAGGATAGCAATGGGCTACGTGTAAGTCCTAAGTTTATATGACTGCACTAGTTACTTCTCTGTTGCTGCGATTAGAGAGAGTGACCAAGTTAACATACAGAAGAAAGAGGTTATTTTGTCTCACAGTCCTGAAGGGTTACAGTCCGTGATGGCAAAGTGGAGGCAGCAGTTAGCAGACATGGGGGCAGGAGCAGGAAGCTGTGAGCTCAGATCTTGAACTGCAAACACTAAGCAGAGAGATCACACTGCAAGTAGGCCAGGCATCTTACTCTAAAAGCTCACTCCCAGTGACATACTTCCTCCAGCAAGGCCATACCACCTAAACCACCTCAAAGAGCACCAACAAACCTGGGTCATGTGTTTAAATGTCAGAGACTATGTATGGGGTACATTTCTCATTCAAACAACTACAGAGGCCATTCTATGTGTGGCCTTTCATTTTTCCTAACTATAAGCCTGAAACTTTTTGAAAAATCTTGCAAGCAAGATTATGCATAGCATAAAACTTGTTTTAACTCCCTATGCAACCCTGGGACTATGATTTTGTCTAACCAGCCTATAATCCTATCCATGCTACTTTGGGATCCATTCTGTGACTTCTTTACTGAAAAAGAAAATGAAAAAAAAAATGGGAGGGCTTGTTTCTCAGAAAGCTTTTGGACAATGTAACCTCAGATACCACTGAAGTAGTATATTTGTGTTGCTAAGATACTCAAGTGTGATTAGCTGGAAAAGGCCACACCCAAACGTGGGCACATACCGTCCTTTCCTCAAGCATCTCCTTGTCTGTTAGCACATATCTAAAGCAACATTAGATCTCCTTTTGGATTTATGAGATGGCTCAGCAGGTAAAGGTACTTACTGCCAAGCCAGGTAATCTGAGTTTAATCCCTGGGACCCTCATGATAAGAATGAGGGAACTGACTCCTTCAAACTGTCCTCTGACCTCCACACAGGTAATGCGGTGTGTGTGCATACACACACACACACACACATTGAGGGGGGAGAGAGGGAAGGAGAGAAAGGTGGGTAAATAAATAAATATAAATAAATAATTGAAAACATTAAGTCTCTTGGGAGACTGGAGAGATGGCTCAGTGGCTAACAGTACTTGTTGCTCTTGGAGACACCCAGGTTTGATTTCCAACACCTACATCATGATTCACAACCATCACTAACCTCAGTGCTTGGAGATTAAACAGGCATGCACATGGTATGCATACATGTGCACAAGCAAAATATTCATATGCATAAAATAAAATAAAATAAATCTTTAAAAACAAACAAAGTATCTCCTTGGGCCAGGCATTGTGATGCATGCCTTTAATCCCAGCTGTTGGGAACTCTGTGAGTTCCAGGCCAGCCAGGGTTACGTAGAGAGACACATAAACTCCAGCTCAGGCCAGCCTGGGCTATGAAGAGAGACAAACTCCAACTCTGCTTCATGCTGGGTCGTCGTTGTGAAACTTCTTTAGTCAGTACAGAAAGCAAGTCCTGGGCTGATGTGTGTGAGGGGCGACAATATTTACGCTTAGAATGAGAAAACCCTAATTTGTATTCAGGGACAGGAAGTGGACGACTACAGAGTCAGGTTCTAGTTGGCTCACGTTGTACCTCTCCAAGACATCTTTGAAGAATGAGTTACCATCAGTTGTGGGTATTAGTTTTCTGGGGGGGGGGGGGGGGGGGGGGGTGCCAGTAAATAGGAATAAATTAAAATGTGGTCAGATGCAGGCATAATTATACAGAGACAGGTTTAATGTGAGGAATAACCATACATGATGTGAATCATGTAGGGTAGACAGACCTGTGAACTTTAGAGTTTAATGTTTTCAAATTTGAGTATAAATTTTACAGGACACCCCCCCCCCCCAAAGATTTCTGCTTTGCAGTCCTAAGAATCCTTTTTTTTTTTTCCCTTTGTTTGTTTTTTGTTTTGTTAAATGTGACTGAGCCACCTGGTTTTGTCAGGATGAAAATGGAGAGCTAGCTGGCTAATTCCCACCAGGGTTTCTTTTTATCTGCAGCCGACATGAATGTTTACTTTCTGGGACTGAGAAATACTCCTGGCTGCATTCACTTTGTCTATACTGCCATAGCAGCATAGTTTAGCCTGTGGATAAGGTACAATATGGGACCACTTGAAGAACATGAGTTTGGGCCAAGGAGCTTTTCCAACCACGGGGCCCCATCGACTTTCTTATTGGGCCATGAACGGTCTGGGCATGTCGCCTGGGCTTCTGACTTTAAGTCCCTCCACCATAGCCACTGTCTTGATGTGACATAGAGCCCGGAATAACCAGGGCAGGTAAAGGCTGCATCTACAGCCTCTTGGCTGATACCAGGAGGGCTCCCGAGTTCCCATTCTAACTGCTTTGGATAACCTCGTAAGAGGGTATTGCCTCTCTTTGTCAGGAAGACATATACTTGAGTGCCCTAGATCAGGTAGACTTTATCATCCCCGGAAGGACCCTGAGGCCAGTGATGAGCAATGGGCCAGCTAGCCATCATGGCTGCCGTCCAGATACCAGTGATGGGAGCCTTCCTTACAGCTGGAAACACCAGCCCCCACTCTATCGGTGCTCATCTACAAGACACAGGCTAACAAGGTGCTTTACACAACTTTACTGATTTAATGTTAATTAAATGTTAACCACCTCTAAAAAACGACCTCCACAGTAACATTTAGACTGGTATTTGCTTAATCAGAGGCACCATGGCCTAGCCAACTTGACACATACAGTTAATCATCACAGTAACTAACATGCTTGTCTTTAGAGGCCCTGTCCACTTATCTGAGACACTGGTAAGCTTCATAGCATTATAAAACTGTCTCTGATTGATTTTCATTATAAAAGGAAAAAAATTGTTCTTGTCTAAATGCAGGTCTGATATTCATCCAGCACTTAACTGCCCATCCTATCAGTCTGGATGGTTTCTTGCTCCTGCCGGTCTCAGACACTTGACGCTGTCCTATCAGATACTTGCGCAATGTGCTAACATTTGAATTTCCCTTTTTAAAGTGTTTCATTTTCATCCATTAAAGTGTGAAGTTTAAGGTCGTTCTTTGTTCATGTCTTTGCTGTGACTCTGAGGGGTTGCTGATATGCATATAATGGCAGGACTTGAATTAATCTTCCTACCATATAAATAAAAAGGGCATTTATATTTTTCTTATTTTTTTTTTCAGAGTTGTGATTTTTGTATGAGAATTGCTTTTTAACTAGAACACATTTACATTCAGGAGAAAAAACAATATTTGCATTTGGGGTAGCCGCATTCCAGACAGAAAAAGCAGATAGTGAGACCGTAAAAGGAGTCTCAAAGTCTTCAAGGCAGCAGCTTGGGAGGGAAGTCTGCCAGCATTCTCGGATCATACAGCAGTCACCAGGAGGCACCGCCATCTCCATACTCAGCTAGATTCTGGGGGCTTCTAGAACTGGCTAGCATTTCCAAACAAAGTAAGAGAACCCTCAAATTGTTGCCGTTATAAGATGAATAGAGTGGACCCAGTGGCCACAGCTGGCTCAGAATCAGACCAATGTCTCAGGGGCATCACCAGAGATGCTTCCTCCTGCAGTAAGTGGGAACTAACACAGACCCACAGTTAGAAAGTGAGAGACCTTAGAACACTCCGCCCGACCTGGGATGTCTCCATCGGACCCTTCCCCTCACAGCACAGGGAGCTATGTGGAAAAGGAAGAAGAAGAATTGTAAGAGCCAGAGGGGATGGAGGACGCTGAGGAAATATGTCCTTCTAGACAGAGCAGGGTAGGTATCTGAACTCAGAGACTGAGTATGCTCAGGACCCACACAAGTCTACAGCACTGAGAGGAGAGGTGGCCCAAGCCACACTCCTAACACAGAAGCTGCCTCCAACTGACAACTGCTCACAAAGGAAAAATTCCTTTTCTTCAGTGGAGTCTCACTGGACATGCAAGCCATGCTTAAGGGCTGGCCCCATATGCCCATAGATGGTTAACATAAAACAAACTCAGTGGTATCTTTGGAGATATTTTTGTCTCATGATGCTTGGTTTGGGCATTAAAAAACAAAACAAACAAATCTTTACTTGGTCTTCTGCTCGTAAATTATGGTTTCCAATTTTTGTGTTTGTATGGGTTTTGTGTATTTGCATCTGCACATATATTCATTTCTCGTGGTTTTCTCTGGGGTTGTGTTGTTTGTTTATTTTATTGTTTGCTTATTTGCCTGTTTTTTTAAAGAGGGCGTGGAGTTAGATAAATTCGAACAAAGAAGGGGAAGATCTGAAAGGAGGTTAGGAAGGGGAAGTAGTGATCAGAATATGCTCTACAGAAGCAAATGGAGGCCAATGATATGTCATGGGCTATTTAATATTTTTACTTACTTTTATTTTTAAACTGATATACAAAAGCATAAGAAATTGCATATCAATGGTGCTTCTTTTAATGTTCTAATCATATATACATTTCATGTTTAAATCAAACACCCTCTCTCCTTAAACACTTACCATTCCTTTGTGGTTCAAACTTCCAAAATCCTTTTGGATAGCTTTTTGAAATATGCAGAATATTCCTGTTCTCTGCAGTCACCTTACACTGCCTCTCCTGAGCTTCCTGCCAGTTTAGATCCACGTGTGCGTTAGATCACACAGCACTTGACTTCCTCCTCCTGACTTATTTCACCTAATATACCAATCTCTGGTTTTATCTGTGCTCCTAGAATTAACAGGATTTTGTCCTTTTTAATGATTGGATAGTATTTCCTTGTGTTATACACACGGTTTCCTTAACTATTCCTCTTTGAATGGACACGGTGGTTTCCATCACTATGAAGAACAGTGGCGGGATGAACGCGAGAGTGCGCATGTCTCTTCAGCATACTAACTCGACTCCTACAAATCTAAGCCTAGTAAGGCAACTCGTCTTAACGCAGTTGAATAAATGTAAATCCCCACCAGTGGTGTTCCAGGTTCCCTTTCCTGCCACACCCTCATCAGCCTTGTTACCTGCACACCTTTTCACACTAGCCAGTTTCCTATGGGGAGGCGGCACCTCTCTTGTAGCAGTAAAATAGTTAAACCCCTTCAGCTCCCAGCAGGTTGCGAGTACGCATGTGCAGCATCGGCCCAAGGATTTGCAACACACACACACACACACACACACACACACCAGCTAATTTTGATATGCCTTGACTAACTCAATGGCTGGGCATTTCTAACCCTGCCCGCAGCTAGCATATATTCTCCCCTCCAAATTTCCTGAGTCAATTTGCTTAAATCAACATTTCATCTTGTTGACACCCTTTACTCTGCTTCAACGCTTTGCCTCAACATTTTTGGGGCTAAGTGCTCTGGTCAAGAGAGAGTGTGGCTCTTGGGGCAAGAGACGCGAAGAATGGAGACAAGACAGGGTGTGATTCAGTCTCTTCTATTTTCTCAAGTCTCCCTTATTGAAGGGAATTCTGAGGTATTTATATACACAAGCAGGAGAACACAGGTGAAAACATTTTACCACGTGCACCATACAGCTGAGGTCACTAAACAGCAAAACAAGCTATGTGGGATAAACAGTATATTTATCAGAGTGTGCTTCAGCTGTTAAAGGCTTTTGACAACCAAATCTTTCATCAGGGTATATGGTTCCAGATGGCTGCAAAGTTGATCTAGCCGCTTTCTACTAAAGTCGGCTCCCAACAGGTCCCCCTTTTTAAATTTTTTTCAAAAGGGAAGGCTGGGAAAACTTACGGAAACCGTGCCTGTCGGAAACCGTGCCTGTCCTAGGTTGGAACAAAGGACCCCAGCCTCACTTAAGATGGTGAGGCCTCCCTTATTTTAGGGGCAAGGGTCTCGATATGCTCTCTTACCCGTCATTGGCTAACCGGCTTAGCACGCAAGTTAGGGGTTAATCCTCATCAGTCTTGATGACAGAGGTTTCAGAGTCCCCTACTTCCAGCCTGTAATAGCAGACCTGTATGGGTTTCATTTGTTATCTGTTGCCGTACCAAAGCCATCAGTTTGAACAGCATGAACCCGAGAGACAAGAGACTTAATATCTAAACCGTTGATATAAAAGCAACACTCTTTAAGGCAACACACAACTTCCCCTGTTGGAGAAGTGAAAGGTCTAAGCCTTGTACCCACAAATTTATACCAATGAAATCCTTGAATTTTGCATCAGCTTAGTAACAATTATACAGATAAAGACAGCCTAATATTAACCACCTCAGTCCCCAAGTCCAGGGAATTGGGCCGCCGACTCTTCATTAACTTCTTCAAGCTGAACATGGGCGTTGACTTTTAGAAGAGGAATGAGGGGAAGGGTAAATTGATAAGCATCTGAAGTTTGTCTTAACTGCATCCAGCTGGAAGTCCAGGGCATCAGTGAACATGCAGGTGATAAGATTCATTCTCCAAAGCTGTGTATTCTGCAATATACAAATCTCAAAACAAGTTATAGAATCAAGATAATTATTTTGATTCTCTGAAATCTAGTGTTCTGGAGGCCTACCTCTGTCATGTCTGATCCATATAATTCTGGAAGACATAACTACTACCTTAATGACCTCATCAGAAAACTCATAGAAAAACCTTTTTTTCCAAATTAGCCTTTCCTTAAGCCAGTAACCAGAAAAAACTTTACATTGAGTTTTTATCCAGAAAAATATAACTATATAACTCAGAATCACACCCATTTTGAAAGTTAAATCAATTAACATTATCATTCTGCTTAGCTCTCTGTCTAGAGCAGCCTTCTATTTATTCCTTGTGTCTTTAAAGCCTTTTTCATCTGTTTTTACTCACTTATTTCTTGCCCCATTTTCGTTACTATAACCTTTATTTATTTATCTGTTTGGCTCTCTTGACTCAGAGCAGCCTGCAATTTACTCCTTGCATCTTTAAATCCTTTTTCATCTGTTTCTATTTACTTATTTCTTGCCCCGTTTTTGTTACTATGCAATCACCTTTGTTTCACTTCCAAATTCAGCCAGCTCCGTCAGTCGACTGGTTCTCCAGCGCAGGGTGTCTTCCACTGTATCCCGCTTACTGGAGTTCAAACATTGAGGCTCTGTCAGTCGGACTGGTTCTCCAGCGCAGGGTGTCTTCCACTGTATCCCGCTTACTGGAGTCCCTGTTCAGGCACCACTAATGTTGAGGCCCACACTCGGCCTCAATGCTTTGCCTCAATGCTTTTGGGGGCTTAGTGCTCTGGTCAAGAGAGAGTGTGGCTCTTGGGGCAAGAGACGCGAAGAATGGAGACAAGACAGGGTGTGATTCAGTCTCTTCTATTTTCTCAAGTCTCCCTTATTGAAGGGAATTCTGAGGTATTTATATACACAAGCAGGAGAACACAGGTGAAAACATTTTACCACGTGCACCATACAGCTGAGGTCACTAAACAGCAAAACAAGCTATGTGGGATAAACAGTATATTTATCAGAGTGTGCTTCAGCTGTTAAAGGCTTTTGACAACCAAATCTTTCATCAGGGTATATGGTTCCAGATGGCTGCAAAGTTGATCTAGCCGCTTTCTACTAAAGTCGGCTCCCAACATCATCTCTGTTACCCGAGACCCAAAAGGGGAAGCAGCCGCTAAGGGATTCTTGAATGCCAGCGGGCCTTTAAGTTTCATCTTTCTCCTTCCCTGTCATGGCAATTCCTGTCCTCCTCTCTCCCCTCCCTCTTCTCTCTCCCCCCTCTTCTCCTCTGCACCCCTTCTGTCTCTTGCCACACAATCTACAAGTCCTACCCCATTTCCCTGCCCAGCCAATGGCTGTACAGCAATTTTTTTTATTATCAATCGAAGCCAGCTGGCGACAGGGACCCTCAGGTCTGGAAGTGTGGCATTTTGGGAGCCAAAATAAGACAAAGCATTAGAACCAATTCCCATCACTCACTATGGTCTTGATCTTCCTTGTTGATAAGCTATATTGATCATCTTTTTATATGACTATTGGCTATTTTAGTGTCTTCTTTTGAAAAAAAATTCTTACGTTTATGGCTTAATTTTAATAGTTTTTATTGTTCTTGTTATTATTAAGATATTCTAGATTCCAATCCCTTGTCAGATGTTTACATTAGCTTGTTTAAAGCAATAGAGACCTTGGCCCAGAGCCCAAGTGACAGTGACACATTTGGGCTTTCCAGTAATTGATCAGATAGAGTGTGGGCATAAAAAGGGCTCCTACAACCCAAGTACTGGGGGCAGAAGCACAGGGAGTGCAAATAAAGCCTGGAAGCACTTGCCATATCAGCACATTCCTTAACCTAACCAAGAACAACATTCTGTCCAAATAACAAACAAATGACCAATAAGCCTTTGAATCGTTTTCCAGGAAACCAGTCAGTGAAATAGAGATTAAAACCACACCATGGTATCACTTCACATCCTTTAGGATGGCCAATGTAAGGAAGGGAGGGAAGGAAGAGGTAAGAAGGGGGTGGGGTGAAGGGAGGGAGGGGAAAAAGGAAAGACGATGGGAAGAAGAAAAGGCGAAGGAGAAAGAAAAGGAAGAAAGAAGGAAAGAAGGAAGGAAGGAAGGAAGGAAGAAGAAAAGGAACGAAGGAAAGGAAGGAAGCAAAGAAGATTTCCAGGAAGGAAGCAAAGAAGAAAAAAGGAAGGAAGCAAAGAAGAAAGGAAGGAAGGAAAAGAAGGAAGGAGGAAAGGATGGAAAGAAGAAAAGGAAGGAGGAGGGAAGGAAGGTTGATTTGTGAGGGTTACTGAGGAAAAACTGAAATGCTTGCTAATTTCTGCTGGAAATACAAAATGATGCAGCTGCTATGGGGAAAATATGAGGGTGCTTCAAAAAGCTAACCACGGAAATATCACAGACTACAAAAACTCTTTATGCAGGGTTTGGGGGTTCTAACTTTGTGTAGCTAACACCCTGAAGAATAGCACCCTTTGCCCTATTCCCTTAGAGAGGCCTCTAAACCACCTGACCACAAACCCTAGAGCAGTGGTTCTCAACCTTCCTAATGCTGCGACCCTTTAATACAGTTCTCTCATGTTGTGGGGACCCCAACCATAAAATTGTTTCATTGCTACTTCATAACTGTAACTTTGCTACCATTATAAATTGTAACGTAAACATCTGATATGCAGGATATCCGATATACAACCTCCCCCGAGGTGGGTCGCAACCAGGGGGTTGAGAACCGCTCCTGTAGATGAAGCCATTTAAAAGTGTCAGCACCTTGGGGATCTTTACAACTAATGCTCTCATTGCCACGCCCATGAGCCAGGACAGACTGGCAGAAGCCTGAGTCCTGGGTTCCTCTGTGTTTATCGCCAGTTTGCTTTGATTTTCTTAGTTTAACATTGCTCGTTGAGATGCAGCCAGCACGGGGAAACGGCTCCTGACTTTACGGCAACAGCACTCAGCGAGCCTGACTTCCCTGGAGCAGCTGTGTTTTGTTCCATCTGTTCCAAACACAAAAATGAAGAGTCCAGTATGCAGGACATGTAAGGTGTTTCATGCTTCGTCTAAGTCACCATCGGCCCAAATATAATTTGGGTCATTTTTAATGATCCCACTTGGAATAAAAAAACATTTCAGATCAGCTGTACCTTTTTTTTTTCTTTCTGAGAAACAGGTGAATTGATTGAAGATTTCTCTAACAGGCTGACAGTGGGAAGACCTAGGTGCAAGTAATAGATGTTTAACGGGTCATATGGATTTACAACAAAACTACTTGGCTGAAAGTCAAGATTTTAAGCCTATGCTAAAGCAAGTGATGGCATTAATGTGTCAGTTAACCCATTAAAGCTAACCTCAGAGGGTGTGTTGATTTTGCATTAAGAAACAAAAATAAAGTGACTTCCTCTTGGATTAATCTGACTAAGAGAAAGCCCAACTTTGAATTCTCCATCTCTCTCCCCGTGCCTCCCGTCTCTCTGTGGTCTGTGGTCTAACGTACGCCGTCTGTTGTGTGTATCAGTGCCTGAAGCCGATGAGTTGTGCCTTGCTCTGTACTTATTGAAAAGTACAGAAAACATGGCATGACCCTTTGGTTCAAGGGCATTATTCAAAATGGCAAATGACATTTGGAATTAAGAATCCCCCCAATGCTGCTATGGGAATTATAATTATAGTAACCCAAAATAGCCAATGTTTTAGTATAATGAGACCCTGTGATTCCCCTGAGAACCCAATTCACCAACCCAGCAAATCTCAGTGGAGGAAGGGAAACAAGAGACTCTGCAAATGGCTTTAAGAGGGAACTATCCCACAATTGCTGGGTTCATATCCTCGGCCTCTGAAGAGCAGTGGGGATTCTGGGTACCTGCTTGTGTTATAAGAGTGCTGTAAATTCTCCTTGTGGGGTCTTTAAGAGTCACTCCAACACTGCTATGGAAATTAACGTTGATAAAGGTCTATGAAAATTAATGAGTTTATTATGTTTCCAGGTCCTGAAGGTGGGATAGATGACTTGTGCAGGGAGCTGTGTGATCTAACAATGCTCCCAAGTAATATACTCAGCCAAGCAGCAAGCAAGAGGAAGGCCCTTGGGGAGATGCTTGTGTTGGGTGTGGGAAAACTGCTAATTAAGGTTGAAGTCCACCATGACCAGATAGCCAACCAGATGAGTAGCATGGCAAAGATCACTGCTGATTGGATTCTGGTTCAGTACTAAACTGTTCTCAGTATAAAGGTTAAATACTTTAGTGACATTTCTCTATTAAAAAATAAATTCAGAGGAGGTGTGGGAAAACTCAGCTAATTAAGGTCAGAGTCTACTGTGACCTGATAGCCTTGGGGCTCAGTGCAATATGGGAGACTCCCTTAATTGGGGGGTAGGGGGGAGAGGGCTCCTCTTTCTATGACCTTGTCTAGAGAATTCTAGGCCCCCACACTCACCTCCGCCTGAGGAATGTTACCTAGCCTTAGTTTTACAGGATCCATTTCCTTTCTCTTGACAAAGCCTGTTCAGCCAGCAGGGAGATTCCTGAAATGCTTCCCCATGCTAATGAGGCATTCCAGGTACCCTAAGCCCCCAGGCAATGACTTTGCCCTTCCTGGATGTCCCTACTCTCAGTCCCTCAAAACTTTTTTGGCTTTGAATCACCTTAAGTAAAGTTGATGTGCCCCTGAGAGCTGATCCCAGCGTGATAATTCACCTAGGTACTCACAGGGCTTCCAAACCCCATCCATCCCCACCCAGCCCCCACCCCAACCACATCCACCACCACCCCAACCCCCACCTCACCTCCACCCCCAACCCCACCTAACCCACACCCCAACCACCACCCCACCCAACCCCCACCCCCACATACTGTCTCTGTTCCTACTGCTCTTGTGGATTATTGGCCCATGAGAGCAGGGTGACCCACAATTGGGCTTGTGAGATACTTAAGCAAGTACACTGACATGAAAGAATTCACTGCTGTGTTTGAATGTGTTCAGGTCACAATTAAGGGAAAGGCAAAAACAGAATTTGTGACAGGGACCAGCCTCATCATGCTGGTTACCCAGTAAGGTATTTTAGCATATTTGAGGAATGTTGATACAATGGAAAAACAGAAGACTTAAAATTGTTTTTATACACTACTAAGTCCTACATGTTGAAACAATGTTTTTTTGTTTTGTTTTTTGTATTTCTCTTGATTCCTATTGAAAGGTCCGGGACTCCCCAGAAAGGGGGTCCACTTAAGTCACAGGATAACACACACCCAAAGGACACACTAGAGACCGTCTTGCTGTAAAGCACATGAGGTGGTTTATTAAATCAGAGCTCTGGGCCAGCCCATATCCCCATATCTCACATAGGGGATAGAGGGACTGACCTCGTGGCTCAGTGGTCTAGCACTTATATATGGGCGGGGTGGGGAAAAAAGTGAACTTTCCCGAGGGTGCACAGGATTGGTTGTTTTACTTTTTTTTTTTTTTTTTTTTTTTTTTTTTTGAACACTAGCAGGCCGTACCATGGGGGCAGGGTGTAGTTCCTCTCTTGGCCAGTCAGTTTCTGGGATGTTCTTAACAGGCCTTTGTCCTGTAACTCCCCCTCCTCTGTAACTAATTAGATGGACCCAAACCTGCTGGCAAGTGCTTTTCTGCCCAAGGTCTAAGGCGAAAAAATTTACACATATTTCATAAAATGGCCTTTATAATTTTTCACTCTACAGTATCATCAAATACACTGTGTTTGCCCAGTCATCTAGATGATTAAATATAGACCAATGAATATTATGGGTGTGCACCTACTGTAAGAGGTGGATTTTTTGTGAGATTATTTACCTAGCCAGAAGAAATTGGGCAGAACAATTTAGCAATAGGGCATATTTTAAAAGAACTACTGTAGAGTGAAAAATTATAAAGACCATTTTATGAAATATGTAGACTTTTTCTTTGGCCTTAGACCTAGGCAGAAAAAGTGCAGGTTCCAGAACTTGGAACTGAAAATAAGATTTCAGGCCTTCACTGCCCCAGGACACATTGGGGGGGAGGGCATTATCCCTGAATCAGAGGACACTTACTGGATTACATTCCTCAAGCCTCAGGGAGTAGAGACCACCTGTGGGTGGGAAAAGCCCAAAAGGCAGGAAGACACATTCCTGACCACAGAGAAAGATGCAAGCCATCTAGGTGGGGCTATAGCCGGAAGAAGTGAAAATAGTTAACCTGAAATAGTTGGTAATGACATGGTAGAACTACATTTTTGAGAGGAATAAGTGTGCAGAGTGATTTTTCACATGACTCTAATCATTTAGGGTGAGTACCTCTGAAATGTTCCACTATTTTTATGTTTTGTATCCTTGACAACCCCTCACCCCCCTTCCCACTCCCCTGGTTTGTGGTTTTTCCCTTTAAAACCCTCCTCAGACTGGCCGGTGGGTCGAACTCTACATACTCTACATACTCCTGCGCGAGTATGTAGTCAGACCTCTGGCTGCCAGCTCTCTTCCCTAATAAACCTCTGCTGATTGCATCCAGGTATGGTTTCTGTTGGTAACCCGTACTCTGCCTCAACACTTTAGGGCTAAGTGCTCTGGTCAAGAGAGAGAGTGGGGCTCTTGGGGCTGGGGACTCGAAGAATGGAGTCAAGACAGGGTGTGATCAAGTCTCTTACCAAGTCTCTTTTCTTCTTTTCTCAAGTCTCTAGTCTCAAGTCTCTCTTATTGAAGGGAATTCTGAGGTATTTATACGCTTTTGCCACGTGCCTTGTAGGCACGTGGATACCACATGCCTTGCAGATGTTGATATAATGTAAACCTTACAGGCGTCTATAGCATGGATAGCACGTGCACTGTGTGCCTTGCAGGCTTGGATACCATGTGCGCCTTACAGGCCTATATGGCCTGGATAGCATGTGGACAGTACGTGAACTGCACGCCTTGCAGGCATGGCTACCACGTGCACCTTGCAGTTGGGGGCAATAAACAGCAAAACAAAATATGTGGGATATCAGAGTGTGCTTCAGCTGTTGTAGGCTATTGAAAACCAAATCTCTTATCAGGGTATATGGTTCCAGATGGCTGCAAAGATAATCTAGCCGCTTTCTGCTAAAAGTCGGCTCCCAACAGGTTTCTTGTGATCTTTGGGTGGTCGTGATTTCCTGAGACTTGAGGAAGGGTCTCCTGAGTTTGGGGGTCTTTGGTACTATGAATACATTAGGGCTAGGAAGGCAAATCCATCTGAGAAAGCATGTGCACTCTGGTGAAGTCATGTGTTCTCTATCTGTGGTGGATAAGGCAGCTGGTGATTGGTGTCATGTCAAGGTTTGAGTTTGCCCTCTACTCTCTACACAATGTAGGCTCAACAGTGACAGTGACTCAAGAAGGTGAAATCCCACCCTCCATCCCTGCCACCATGGTTATTTTGCACAAGTTTATAGTACATGTCCTGAAGGTTGGCATGGGATGGAGGCTGTCGGACACCCACAGGACGTGTCATTTTGTCTAATTACTAAAAGCCTTTTCTACCATTGAAGTGCTTTACTGGATGGAATTTATGAGGCACAAATATTTTCAACTATGTGTCTATTCTAGAAGATTAGAAAACAAACCTCAACCCCCCTACCATCCGTCTGTGCTGGGAGCCAAACCCATGAAATTACCTGCTGTTCTGAAAAAACCTAGTCAGTTAAAGTACAAAGTTAAGAAACTATGTTCTTGGTCTCTGGCCCCAGGAACTTAAAGAATGTCTGGTATTTCCCGGAAGCCGGTTACAATAGTGGGGTGGTCTTAGGCAATGAGGAAACAATAGTGGGATAGCCTTAAGCAATGATCCTTGCCTAAACCTCCCATTTTGCTATGCCTTATAACCTGCTGTCTAAAATTAAAATTTGAGAGCTTGATCAAAACCCTCAACTTGCTCTCCTCTGTGTCTCTTGTCCTTCCATTCACCCACTCCCACCCCCACCCCCCACCCCCAGGTCCTCGTTGAATTCCCCACAGGTGGAGCACGGCTGCCTCTGTGAAACCATTAGGAGGAGCCACCAGAGAGTACTGTAGACCTTTAATCCTGCCCACCTTTCCGCACAAAGCAAATACCCAAATGTAATCTAAGTTCTGCCTACTTGAGGAATTTTCTTTCACCTCAATACATCAGAACCTGGACAGAGGCTTTGATGCTGCACACACACCATCAGTGTCAGTAAACTATGCAACCATCTTTAAACTAGGCCTAAAGTTTGTTTATCCTGTCACCATTAAATTATGAACCTGTTGCTTTAAGCTCAGGGGTCATAGCTAGAGTAAGGGCCTCTCCTTAGAAGAATGAAGTCATAGGCAGGTAAGTCTAGACAGAAAAAGCAAACCTAAGGTAAAAGAGACACAGCCACACCCTTGGTGTTCAGATTCCTTACACAGCAACAATGACAGACAAACATGGACAGGAGAAGATGGTCAGATTTTCTCCACGTCCCTATAGTCATTGACTGAGTTACAGTCAATCTCCTAAAACACTTGAAGCATGCATCTATGGCTAGACCATATACTTTACTAACACCCACCCCAGAATATGTTATAAAGTTAGATCTTGTTACCTGGGAGACTCAACTCTGAATGCCTTCCCATCATCTCACACAGAGAGAGGAGACTCTGTAGAAGGGCACATGTGACTAACACCCCATTTTTCCACATGAAACCCACCTCAGCACCATCAAACCATCTCTCTCCCATCCTCTGTCACCGATTGAAGCTGTCCTGTATGCTTTTTAACAGCCATAAATGCACAGGGAACTGTCTATGAAACCACAGGCCTCTGGGGCAAAAAAAGCAATATCAGGAAATGTAGAAAAACTCTGCTAATTAAGGTTGAAGTCCACAATGGCCAGATAGCCTCTGGGCTCAGCATAATATGGGAGACTCCCTTCATTAGTGGGGCTTCTGTGACCTTGTCTGGGGAATTCTAAGCCCCCACACTTGCCTCTTCCTGAGGAATGCCACATAGCCTCAATTAGATTACAGGATCAATTTCCTTTCTGCTGACAAAACCTGTTCAACCAGCACATGAAATTCCTGAAATGCTTCCCCATGCTAATGAGGCATTCCAGGTACCCTAAGTCCCCAGCCAATGACTTATACCCATCCTGGATGGTCCTACCCTCAGTTCCCCACAACTTTACAAACCTTTATCTGATCCTGGTGTGGTCATTCACCACAGGTACACAGGGCTTTCAAACTGCCCCCCAACGCCATCTCTGCTCCCACTGCCCTCTGCTTCTGTTACCCTCATGGATTGTATCAGCCAAAGATCCATGAGAGCAGGGAGACCAACAAGGAAACAGAGCTGGAGTGTGCTGAGGTGTCTGCCCCCAAGGCTTCCACACATCTCCTGGGAGAGTACAAGCCCAAGCCCTTCCCTTTCACTTCTATTGGAAAACAAGTTGATCCAGCTCATACCCAAACTTATGGCTGCTACAAAGTGAGCCTAAGCTTATGGCTCCATAGAAACATTTAGCTTAGTATGAAAACCTTAGGTCACCTTGTCATTTGATGTCCAGTGATTCTAGACCTCTACTTATAGCATCTGTCAGAAGAAATCCAGATATCCATAGGGAAAGCATCTAGATATCTGCCCTATAACTCCACTGTTAATACTTGCTAAGGCCTCATGCTTCCATTCCCATGAGTTTCTCAAATATCTTTAGACAAGCTTCTCCATAAGACATGAGTGGAAAGGACGCTCCACTAGTGCAGAGATTTCTCCTGCTGTCTTGCTGGCGAATACTGGTTATTCAGCAGTAGTGTCCTAAGCACTTTAGTGTGATACTCATAGCCCCCAACAAAATCCACTTAGCATCAGGTTTATTGATCAATGGAATAACATTGTCCTGTCTGGTTCATCTGTCAACTTGACCCAAGTTAGAGTCATCTGGGAAGAGGGACCTTGGTTGAGAAAATGCTCCTATAAGATAAAGCTATAGGCAGGTAACACTGGTAGTTCTGGGTCCTATGAGCAAGCTTCTTCTTCTTTTTTTTTTTTTTTTGTATACAGGCTGACTCCTTTTAAGGGCAGTTCAACAGCTCAGTCTTAGATGTGAAGAATTCAAGGTTTTCATAGCTCAGGGGTAGGGGTTTCCAAAGCTCAGGGCTAGGGGGTTTCCAAATGGAGCATTTGTTGGGCAAAATATGTTGGGTTACAGGAGCAGAACATAAGCATAAAAAGTTAATCATAATGACCTCCCGAAACAAAACATGTTTGAGAGGTGGGCATAACAAGGTAGGTATAACAACAGGTAATCATAATGATATAATATAATCATATAGATGGCCAAAATAACTCTTTGAAACAAAGGTAAGATTGCAAGATGATTAGTATCTTTTTTGAAACAAATACATGGTTGTCATTTCCTGGAATAGGAACCATTTGTCGTTAATGGTGTGTTTATAAAAAGAGAAAGAGAAAGGGAATATGTTCTGTGGGTGTGTGTGGAGAGGAATGGGAGAAGGAGATGTCTCAGTGGGCCCATGCAGAGGCATCTCCTCCCCTTGAGGGACCAGCCACACATCAGTATAGTATAGAATAGAGTTTATTCAAGGCATAGGGAGGGGAGTTAAGAGTGTAGTAGAGGGAGAGGGAGAGGAAGAGGGAGAGGGGGAGGGGGAGGGGGAGGGGGAGGGGGAGGGGGAGGGGGAGGGGGAGGGGGAGGGAGGAGAGGGAGAGGGAGAGGGAGGGGGAGGGGGAGGGAGGAGAGGGAGAGGGAGAGGGAGGAGAGGGAGAGGGAGGAGAGGGAGAGGGAGGAGAGGGAGAGGGAGAGAGAAGAGAGAAGAGGCCGGCCACGCACACGGGGAGAGTGGGGGAAGGGAAAGGGGAAGGGGCAAGGGGACAGGGAGAAGCAAAAGGCAAGAGAGGAACAAGAGGTCAAGAGAGAGCAAGAGAGAGAGGAAGGGGCAAGCATCCTCTTATAGTGGGCCAGGCCTACCTGGCTATTGCCAGGTAACTGTTGGGTGGAGCTTAGACAGATTAGACAGAATGCTAATAGTTAAGGTTAATTGTGGGGCCTAAGCCAATGCTTAAGAAACAAAGGTTTAATCATAAACAGGAATGAACTTAGTTTGTCTTTACTATAAGATGGCTTTTAAGTGTAAGATGATAACTACAAGAGAGAGAGAGAGAGAGAGAGAGTTTTGGATTGGTGGTCTTTCTCCTTGTATGTTTGGGATTAACATCATCTCATAACAATGAGCCTCAAAACCATGATCAGTCCTTGATGTGAGAAAATGAGCATTAAATACAATATATGTCACTCTAAACATGAAGGAGTCTTAAAGGGAAGGAGCGGCTTCCCTTTAAAACCTGGAGAATGAGAGACAGGGAGAGAGATGGCTACATGAGAAAGGTGATGGTGGGGAAGCCAGTGATGCCTCTTCATGGAGCAGCTTTTAAAGAACTTGCTTGAAACAATTATCCATGAGGAATCTCTGGACCAATCCCGAGAACAAAGAAAAGGGCAGGCTAGGAGCCTTAAAGGGGAGGACAGGAGCCACCTTAGAATCCAGAGCCTTAAAGGGGAGGACAGGAGCCACCTTAGAATCCAAAAAGGAGCCTCAGTAACAGTGAGAGCAATAAGGAAGAGAGATAGAGAGTTAAAGACACAGAGAGATGGGGGGGCATGAGAGAGATAGAGATGAGAAAGAGATGAGCGATTGAGAGAGAGAGAGAGAGAGAGAGAGAGAGAGAGAGAGAGAGAGAGGAGGGGCATGAGAGAGATATAAAAGAAATATGGAGAGGCCAGAGAAGCTTTTCAGAGAAAACCCAGAGGTTAAACATCAAGAACAAAGAAAATATCAGATGTTTAGAGATTTGTGGGGGGCTCTGTTGGAAAGTTTTGCATCATGTGATTTAGTTCCATATGACATATGTGACAAAAAAAACATAGCCTAGCCAGGTACTGCAAATCAAGCGCTGTCAAGTCACAGAGAAGACTGCTCCTTAAGTTTCTGTCCTAGGAGAGATTCAGGGAGGCATGGCCTGATCTCTTCAAGGGTGGGATCTGGCCTTTAAGACAAGGGACCACTGTCTTCCTGCCCCAACAATAGGGATTGCTACATTACACTTCACAAGTCACTGACAGTGTCAACACTTCTGCAGTTCCTTGAGGAACCTGGACATCAATTGTCATGTTAAAGCAGGAGGGAGAATGCAAGAGCACCCACTAGGCCTTTCCAACCATAACATCTTTATTTATGACCCAGAAAACTAACATGATGGTTCCTTCAGTCAAGTTTGTCTGTGCTGCACATCAGTATCTGGAGAAGTAACGCCCACAGGCGGCTGTTGACTGGACATGTGAAGATTCAACTTAGGCCAACTAGGCCATTGGTCGTTTGACATCAGGAAGCCTTGCTCTGAACATGAGCCAGTAGACCATGGTGTCACTTGGTTTTCCCTTATTTAACCTCAATTCTGAGTCAATTTCTAGTAGTCCTTTGAAACTCTTGCTATTTCATTTTCCTTAGTGTCTACCTCTGAAATGTCTTAAGTCCCTGGAAGAAAGTTTAGAAAAAAAGAATATATAACTGAATTTTTCTATCATGAATTTATAGATATAAAACACATTGAGTTTTTGTCATACATTTATGCTAGAACATTGTCTTTCATTCAAATTGTACTGGTCTTATACCCTCTGTGTGCTTGGCCTTGCTAGAGTTTGTGGAGATAAATACTCTCTATAGCTGAGATTTAGTAAACAAAAAAAAGGAAATAACTTTGTATTTCAGATAATTCCAGATTGCAACAAATGCAACCGAAGGAATAGAAGGTGTGTAGTGAGACACTATTTCTGCGGATTTGTGAATATATATATATACTCACCCCAGACCAGAATTTGATGACAGATCAAAGTATGGATACCACAAAACCCCAACTTGGTAAAACAATGAGTTTTATTGGGGTTACTTACAGGAGGATGGATGAGGGGTTGCTGCCAGAAGCAGAAATGACTCAAAGACAGTAGCATCACTAAAGCCCAGCCCAGCATGGGTGACAGCCCAGAAAGCTGGGAACCTGGAGCACAGCACAGCCTGCAGGCAGCTTAGTAGGTTGGAGACTGCCCTTGCCAGTGACTCAGCTGGTCTGAGCCTCTTCCAGGCAGCTGATCTGGCTTCTGTTCCCTCCAGGCTGTTAGGCTGGTCCCTGCTTCTCCCAGATGGTTGGTCTTGACTCAGAGTCTTCTATGCAGCTGGGTTCATCTGAGAATGACTCAGTGGTCTTTATTGGTTACTCTTAGAAAAGAGCATAGTGAATTTAGTCAGTTTTAGGAACTTCCGGGAGCAATTTTTAGTTGTTTACTCTCTGCTGTAATAAGCTCCCTTGCAGTGTCTCACCTTCATTTAAAACATCCTGTTGTTCCACTCCCTGTAAACATCCTATCTTAGGAAGGTTTCCTCACAGAGGAAAGATTTTAACCTTGGAGGAAACTACAACTGTACAAGGTGTTATGAATGGGATGCTGCAGAGAACTTTTTTGAGATGGCATTTTAGATACAGAGGACAGGAGAAATCATCTGAGAGAGGGGTGGTAAATCCTGAAGGAAGCAACAGAGTCAGTCATGAAGAGAACTGAAGAAATAAGACCTGGGAAAAAAAGAACAGGTCTAGCAAAGACCCTGAGATGAAAATGTGCCTGTGTGACCAAAGCTCACTAGCCAAAGGAAGATGGACAGCAGTGAGCAGAGCACATACAACATTATAAGTAAGAATTTATGATGTGGTTCGGGCTATTATACAGCATGCCTTGTTTACTTTTCCTATCACTGTGACTACGCATCCAACTGTGCTATGCCAGAAACAAATTTTCTCTCTCCACAATGCCAGAATGTACTGAATAGAATAAATTCACAAGGTTCATTGGTTTCAAAGGCAGCAATTTGCCAGATAATCTCATCTACTTGATATCTGTTCAAGGTGAATTTAAGTTCTTTTATTCTAATGTTCACTGCTAATAGTAACTCTCATCACACATCACACAGGAAATCAGATACATACAGCGTAAGACTCTAGCGAGCAGAACCTTAGTT
This sequence comes from Arvicanthis niloticus, assembly GCF_011762505.2. Classification (NCBI taxonomy): domain Eukaryota; kingdom Metazoa; phylum Chordata; class Mammalia; order Rodentia; family Muridae; genus Arvicanthis; species Arvicanthis niloticus. Next base: position 21,564,722 of record NC_047661.1, read on the forward strand.
TACAGGAGACCCCCTGAGTGAGCCACTCGATGACAAGAGATCGCTGCAAAAAGCAAGAGGAATTTTTAATGTTTCAGCATGCTGTATCCCAAAAGGAGAAGTGACCCCGCCCAGCTTGTTCAGTGGACATTTGTACAGTTTCTAGGGGTAGCAGCCATTAGGCACAATGTGATTGGCAGAATAGTGACTTTTTAAACTGATTGGATTTTAGGGAATGAAGCGGCAAGAACCTCCCTTGTCTGTATGTGACCAATGGTCCACTGTCCATGTGCTCTGGGCCCCCTCCCCACCAGCAGGTCAGTCCCCACCCCCTGTGGTCTGAGGAATGTTAATTAGCCTCTGCCTTCTAGAGGGGAGGGGTGCCTAAGCAGTCTATGACCATTCTTTTCCAGGAGAGGAGGAGTCTGGAGGAATTTTCCTCTTCATTCCCCTCATTTCTTTGTGCATGCTTCAATCTTAAAGCTATTGTGGATAGTTATGCCGCTCATATCTCTGGTCTTCTGTACCTAGCTCTTGATATCTTTGTCTCAGGACAATCAACTATACTGCACCTATGCAATCTTTAATAAAAACAACTAAACGATTTAAAATGCAAGGGCCAAAAGTAGTAAACTAAGGGGAGTTAGTTGTTAAACCAAGACTCAAACCATCTTTGCTCTCTCTCTCTCTCTCTCTCTCTCTCTCTCTCTCTCTCTCTCTCTCTCTCTTGTAGTCTCTCCTGTGCCTCTGCCATTGAATCTTTAACTATCTTTTTCTTACCCCCTGAATGGTCTCCAGTATGTGCTTCTCAATTTTCTATACTTTTAGGTAGCACAGAAAACGTAGCTCCCCTCTGTAACCGGGTTCTCCTGAGAGGAAGCCCAGGAATGAAGGGGAATGGAGGGTGAGAGAAATGTGGGGACAAGACAAAGTATTCTGATCAAGGCCCGAAGTTTAATAATTTGCTTTCACATATAAAGGGGAAGCCCCCACCCCCCCACCCCCAGAGTCTCTTCTCAGTTCAGCCCAGGGGCTGGGCAAGGAGAAAGCAGTCCAGAAGATGTCAAGGCTAGCTCAGCAGGCAGTCCATTCTTCTTAGCTCAGGTAGCAGGCTCCAAGGCGCCAAGGCTGGTAATGCAATGCCTCTCCTAGGTCCTACTGTTGCTTGGTCTTATTGTGGTAAAAGAGCTTGCAGGCCTTCTCAGGCCTGGGGGAAGGGCACAGTTCCCCCCTTAATTTTTTAAGATGGCAGTGCCAATATCTGAACAGGGCACAATATTTCATCCGTCTAGGGTCTAGAGTGGCTGGGCGACCGTGCCTGGCTTAGGTTGGCATTTATATTATTCCTATATTACCCGTCATTGAGGAAATCATACATAGCATATTGATGTATGCCTCTGCCTTAGGTTTATAGGAGCTAAAAATTACTCCTATAATTATCCGTCATTGAGGAAAACATACATAGCATAATGATGTAAGCCTCTGTCTTAGGTTTATAGGAGCTCAAAACACTCTTACCTGTCATTGACTAACTGGCCATCATTGGCACACTCTTTAGACCAAGACCACATTCAGACCAAAGGACCTGTAGGCATGCACTAGATGCAGTTCTTCACAGCGTTGTGTAACTTCCATGATGAATAGCTGAGCTTCCTGAGAGCGATCCTGTGTGAGGGCAACCAATCTGCCTAAAATACAAGGTTCAAAGGTTAAAAGCAACATGATTATCCAAGCAATGTAGAAAATAAGATTGGAAATGGAAGTATTTCAGTATCTAATCCAACTGCTAATTAGCAGGGATCAGACACAAAGTCTGGCCACCAGGTATATAGTAGGTGGCTTTAAGTAATGATTAAAAACACTCTCCAGTAAGAGTGGAGATTATTAAATCAGCTGGCTGACTTTGAGCCTGGGGGAAGGGCAACCCCCCCACCCCCACCCACACACACTGATGGGCCTGCTGCTAGCTTTTCCCATCTTGGGGACACACATATATGGGGGTTTCCCGCAGGACACTTTCCAACTTTGGGAATTTGATATTTTCTGGTCTGGCTTCTCTAATTTTGGTATACCACTACAGTCTCAATTCACTCCCAATAAACTTACAGACAGCATCTTTCCTATTCCTGGGAACAAGTCACTTATCAGTCTGTGCTAGATGGATAGTACCTGATGGATGGTGCCATTTCTGGGTCTGCCCAGGGACACAATCATTCTCTGCCTTCAAATAGCCAAAATCTGCCAATGTAAGTGATGTCTTTTGGGGCAAGGCCTAGCTTGCAAACCCACTCTTGTTCACAAAATGGAATAACTTAGAGTAGCACATAGCTTGATCTCAAAGTTAGGGAAAAAAATGTATTTTTGGATCATCATTCAGGGAATACCGCCTACCATAACAAGAGCGTATGCTAGATGGTGGTAAAAGACCCCTGAGAGGGGAGACCCTCACTCAAGTCTCAGAATGTCACGGCCACCCAATAATTCACAAGACACCAAACTAGATGCAATCAGCAAGAGGTATATTTCAGGATCAACCAGCTGATGGTCAATCCGTAACTCACACAGGAGCAGAGGAATTGACAAAACAGCCTGGCCAGGGGAGGTCTTATATAGGGGAACCCACAAGTGGGGGGAGGAGGATGGGGGTGAAGAGATAACTAAGGAAACATAACATAAAAACAGTGGAAAGTCCCAAGAAGTCCCAACCCATAATTTAGTCAGGGTCATTCGGAAAACATCTTGTACACTTATCTTTTGCAAGAATGTAACCTTGCCCAACCATTTATCTTGTGGTCAGCTAGTTCCTGGGACCACCCAGATGACTTGCATCTTTCTTTATGGTCAGGAATGTGTCTCCCTGCTTTGAGCCTTCCCCACCTGCAGGCCGGTTCTCATCCCTGAGGTCTGAGGAATGTTAATCAGCCTCTCCCTTCCTCTCCTGAATGTTAATCCAGCAAGTGTTCTCTGACTCAGGGATAATGTGCTCCTCCCAGAATGTAGAATGTATCCTGGGGCAGTGAAGACCTAAAATCTCACATTTAGTTCTGCTTTCTTTGTGGAACTAGTGAACCATCTGGCCTGCATTTTTCTGGCTCAGGTCTAGGGGTCATAAAAACTGTCTATACTTTTCCTGATTTTTTTATATCTTTCAGTGGTAGCACTACATATGGTGGTAGATGCTTGTAGCACAGGGTGCTCACATCCTGCTCACATTGCCAAAGACCAGAGAGTGCAAGCTTAAATAGAGAAGCCAAGAACCTTCAAGACTTACTCAACACCCCTATGTCCACCAACAAGGCCTCGCCGCGCCACATTCCAAATATTTCACACCCTCTCCAAACATCACCACCAGCTGGGGACCAAGTGTTTGAACACTTGAGCAAGAGGGGAACAGGTCATATTCGAACCGTAAGATGACACATTTAATTTTGTAAGACACTTTAGAGTTGTGTAGATCTATGGAATGTAAGTGCAACACACTCTGAATTCTTGTCACATTTCATCCACTTTTAATGGTTAAGTTGTACTTAATTACATAGTGTAATATACTTGACACTTTAGGAAGATCTAAGTGTCAGAGAAGTGCTCTGTGAGTTATTGTGAAATGAGCATTGGAGGGCTATCTCAACCCAGTGGAAGGCCTAAGAGACCTGCCATGGTGTTTATGGCAGGTATCCTATGGAGGCCTACCTCCTCACAGCTGGCTGAGGGGGCTGGGGAGAGGTGTGCAGCATTTGAAGATTTTTATCTGGCTCTTGAATTCATCTAGAGTTTTCCACACAAAAAACAAGTATGAAATTTACTTTATGCTCAATTATTCCTCAACAATGACTTTCCAAAAGGAAGCATTGTGTCAGTGATAATTACACTGTACTTAAATTACATATGAAGCCATTGAAAGGAGTTAAATAGCAAAGTGGTGGTTACATAGTTTTGAGAGAGAGAGAGAGATAACTTGAATAGTTAATAACAATCCAGACTCCAAAATTGCTAACAGAAAATATCTTGAACCATAAAAAGGAATGTAAGATGATAGATATGCTAGTAATCGTGCTGGGGCTGTTTCATAATGTATACAGACGTCAAAACATCATGCATATACCGTAGTTATTTATGATTTTTGTCAATTATACCTTAATAAAGTGGGGGAAGACTCTAGCCCACCACAGGAGTTCACATTGTTAGGAAAGGAGAACCCTACTTTCCTGTAGCAACTCTGCACAAGGCACAGAAGAGGGAGCATGAGTGGTCCTGCCATGGACATGTGAAGCAATTCCCTAAAGAGTAAATTTGCCAACTAGAGAGCCATATATAAGTCACTGAAGGAGCAGCTGTTGAATGCGCGAATGACCAGGCTAATAACAACAACAACACAGCTGATTCTGAGAACCAGTGAAAGGAAAGATGCCTTTGTTCTGTGGAAATCGCAGATGGATGTGAATGCCACTTACTCAAGTAGAAAAGAGCGTGGGATTAGGGTGTGTCCTGTCCCAGTGCGGGTCAAAGCAGGCAGCTGCTTTCAACCATAATGGACAGGCCAGAGCTAGAGCTGCAACCAGTATCCAGATGGTATTCAATGCATGAGATAATCTCCAAGGACAGGAAATTAAATTAGTCAGGTTCTTGTTACTACAACGTAATACATAAGGCAGATGACTTAAAAGAGAAAAAAGTCTTTTTAGTCCATGATTCTGAAGGTTCCAGTCCAAGTTCATGTGGCCCCATTGCTTTTGAACCTCTGATGAAGGTACCAAGTATAAAGGGTAGAGAAAATAGCCCAATTTATAAGCCAGGAAGCAGAAAGAGACAGGATGGGACTAAGGTCTCATAATCTCTTTTTTAAAGCCCATTGTGTCCACCAGCCACCACTTCTGAAAGGTCCTACCTAATCCTAATAGTGTCATTGTGGAGGGCGAGGACAAGCCTTTGGGGGCCATGCCCAAACTGTAGCTCAAGTCCAAAGCCTTTCTTGCTGCAGTAGGTGTGCATTTGAGATTCCCCACCAATTCTACTATCTCACTTTGACTGAGCACCTAGAGCTCCTACCCTCTGTACTGGTGGGCTCACAGCCTCCTGAAACTCCAGCTCCAGGAGATCTGGCACACTCTCTTCTTGCCTTTGTGGACACTGCAGTCATGTGAATGCGTACACACACACACACACACACACACACACACACACACACAATTAAAAATAAAACAAATCCTTTTTTTTAAAGGTTGTTATTAGAAGGTGCTGATGGCTACCACTCATCTGCCTTGGCTTTTGGCAACTACCCATTCCTAGATTCCATAACCATCGCTCAGTCTTACCTACCAAATTCCACCACACGTCTTTATATGCTAACAGACCTTCACTACCTCTCTGTCTCTTACTAAACCTTTTCCTCCATGGGCAAACTCAGTCTCAGCCTCTGTCACAGAGTACATACTATAGACACACCACACATCCTGCATACAAGACTGAAACACGGGTTCTGACTCCCTGGGTTACTAAGTTCTCCATCTTTTACTAGCTGTTCCATAAACTGTTAAGAAAGGGTATTGATTACTGCTTTTGTACTTTTTATTTGTGTTGCACCTCTTACTCTTTATTTTCATCTTGAACAAAATGCATAGTATTAAGTTTCTGGACTCCTTTCTCATCTATTCTTACGTGAATCGTGTCAAAATTCAGAAGTCAGCCCAAAATAGCTTCAGACCAGTCACACTGCTGTGATAAACAATAAAGAGCAGGCCAGATCCAAACTGAAGGTCAGGGGATTGCTGGCTCTCGAAATCAAGTATTCTTATATAGCCCAAGGTGGGCTGGAGCAACTCTCTGCCTAGCCTCACACTCACAGTCCTCCTAGTTCTACCTCATGAGTGCTAGAATTTCAGGCATGTGAAGTATATGTATTCACATGCAAGAAGTAGAATAGTTAAAAAAGAAAAAACAAACAAACTTACGATATTTGTGAAGTATGGTCAACTTTTGTTTAAAAACTATGTAAATGTATATAAAATTCAAAGAGGGCACACTTTTTTTTTGATAGAACAACAATATGTTGATAATGTGGCCTCCAGGATTGCTAGTAACTTTCTTCTATTATACTTATATTTTGAAATTTATTCATACACTAATAATATTATTTGTTATTTTTGTTAATTTATTCATTTTAACATTCTGATTGCAGTCCCCCTCCCTCCTCTTCTCCTAGTCTCACTCCCACACCCCTTCCCACATTCTCTCCCTCTCTCTTCTCCTTAGAGAAAGGAGGCCTCCCATGGGTACCAGCCTACCCTGGCACATCAAGTTGCAGCAGGACTAAACACAACCTCTTCCACTGAGGCCAGACGAGGCAGCCCTCACACACCCCGGAAATGAATCCAAAGGCAGGCAACAGAGTCAGAGACAGTCCCCATTCCAGTTGTTAGAGAACCCACATGAAGGCCAAGCTGCACATCTGCCACATATGTATAGGGGTACAAGCATGCTCTTTGGTTGGTGGTTCAGTCTCTGTGAGCCCCCATGGGCCCAGGTTAGTTGATTCTGTAGGTCTTCTTCTGTTGTCCTTGACTCCTCCAGCTCATTCAATCCTATCTCCCACTCTTCCACAAGACACACCAGGTTCTGTCTAATGTTTGGCTCCACAGTGGGTCTCTGCATGTTTCCATCAGCTGCTGAGTGAAGCCTCTCAGAAGACAGTTGTATTAGGTTCCTATCTGCAAGCATAGCAGACAATCATTAATAGTATCAGGGACTGGGTCTCTCCCATTGGGTGGGTCTCAAGTTGGACCAGTAATTTGCTGGTCAGTCTCTCAGTCTCTGTTCCATCTCTATCCCTGCACATCTTATACACAGAAAAAATGTTGGGTCGAAGGGTTTTGTGGGTGGATTGGTGTACTCCTCCTTCCACTGGAAGTTTTACCTTGTTCCAGGAAGTAATCACTTCAGGCTCCACATCCCCAGCTACTAGAAGTCTCAGCTCAGGTCACCCCATAGATCCTGTCCCAGGTCTCTGATTCATCCCTTGTATTGCTAGTTTTACTATTTCCTGAATTTGTGAAATACCAAATACAGCATTTACATATTCTGTGGACAATAATAGTTTGTAGTCTCCATTTCAGCAGTACCTTTAGTTATAATTTAATTTAATATAATTCCTAACAAGAAGATAGTTGGACAGCTATAAAACTAGCCACACTGAGAAGTATAATATAGCAGCTACTTTAGAAGACAGTGTCGTCTGTTACAATGTCAACAAGATTGCTTCCGATTAATTTTGATTACATCTTTTGCTTTGTTTCTCACTTCCGTGTTTTTCATCTTTTTCTACCTAGAAATAAGTTTTAAGAGAGGAGACAATGACAATGTATTGGCGGCATCGTGTTTCTGTGCAGCAGATCTCTGGAAATGCTAGAAACCAGAGTGACAGAACAGGAGGACTTTAGTGCAAAGGGCTCGACAGCCAGCCACCCCTAATGGCTCAGAGGGAACTTGTACAACAAACGTAACTGAAGTATGAGCATCTCCACTGCAGAGACCATGCCTTGGACACTTTGTATCCACCAGGGGCCATGTGGAAAGAACACAGTGCACTTTTATTGGGGGAAAAAATGGCAAAGATTTCAAGACCCTTGGAAGCTTTGGAGACTGATTGCTCTCAACCTCATCTTGTCAAAAATGATGACACATCGTAGTTATCATGGCCCCTCGGGCTTTGACTGGCCCAGCAAGCGAAGCAGGTACCTGATATCCTGTAACTTGGCCAGCTGCTGCCATGTGTCCAGCTGACTCATGTTTCTTCAGAGCTCTTTAACACCCAGTGTCTGCTTATCACCGAGGGTTCAGGCCTCTCTGCTGATATATGACAGCTTCTGACAGCCCAAAACATATGCTTTCCAGAAAATCAACTTCTTTGATTCAAATTGTCTAGATAGATAATAGATGTGCCATTATTCTCTCCGACCGCAGATATTTCTAGAATTAGGCTCTAATGAAACATATGCATCATTTAGACAGACTAATAATATGCTAACTCTACAGAACAGCATCTCACACGGGAGCATCCATCTGTGTCTGTGCTTGCAGGATTGGTTGCAATAAGAAAAAAATTTTTCAATGCTGCCATTTCTTTTTTCAGTGTTAGATGGAATCAGAAGTTTAAAAAAAAAATCTTCCAAAATAATAAACACATAAAACTAACAAGAGGAAGGTCGTGGGTGTTCGCTGTCCAAGGTCAAAATGCATGTCCTCTGCGAAAGAATAGCTGTGGTATACAGAAATGACATCTTGACATAAAAGAGAAGACGAGATCACAGAGAGCGCCAGTGTTCAACAGCACTTACAGTCCTGCTGGATAAAGAAGAGATCAGAACTGACGAGACAAATACTTGAGAACCTATGCAAGAAGAGAAGAAAAACTGAGACCCATTTTCAGACTACTAGGAAAAATGGTAAGTTAAATCAATGAGGACAGAGAGATCCAACTTCAGAAGTATTTTTTTTTTCTCTAGAAGTAACCACAATAATAAAAAAAAAAATCAAACATAATTAAGTAGTGTTTTTAAAATACTTAAATCTTGAGATGGCCTGATATCTCCCACACCCTACAGCCTGCCTGTCTGCCTCTCAGAAGATCTGCAATAACCAGGAAATAGGTGAGACTCCTGCCCAACTACCCACACCAGTTGGGACCCCCACAGAGCCCAGGTGACCTACATGTTCTGCCAAGCTCCATCTTTCTTCCTGTCTGCCTCTGCACCTGGGCCAGATCAGCAGGTTGACACCCTGTCACATCCCACAGCCTGTCTGTCTCCCAGGAGGTCTGCTTTAACCAGGGACACAGTCCTTCCAGTTTGCGCCTCCTTGACAACTGGAGCAGATCCTGCCACTGGACCCCAGACGCTGTCTCCCAGGAGGTTCACCCTGGCCAGGAACACATGAGCTGTGCCCTAACCAGGGACACAGGAGGCCTGCTCTAACCACAGACACAGGAGCCCCACCCCACCCTGCCCCAACCAGAGACAGCACTACCTGCCTCCCAGGATACCTGCTCTGAGCCAGGTCACAGAGCTCTACCTGCCTCCAAGGAGGCCAGCTCCAGTCAGAGACACAAGGCCAGTTAATACCAGATAATCAGATGGCAAGAGACAAGTGCAAGAACATAACAACAGAACCCAATGCAATCTGGCACCATCAGAACCCAGTTCTTTCACCACAGCAAGCCATGGATACCCTAATATGCCTGAAAAGCAAAATTCTGATCTAAATCCCCATCTCATGAAGATGATAGAAACTTTTAAGGAGGATATAAATAACTCCCTTAAAGAAATATAGGAAAACACAGGCAAACAGGTAGAAGCCCTTGAAGAGGAAACAAATCCCTTAAAGAAATACAAGAAAATACAATAAAGCAGGTGAAGGAATTGAACAAAAACAGTCCAAGAGCTGAAAATGGAAATAGAAACAATACAGAAAACATAAGTAGAGGCAACCCTAGTGTGATGGTTTGTATAAGTTTGGCCCAGGAAGTGGCACTATTAAAAGGTGTGGCCTTGTTGGAGTAGGTGTGTCACTGTGGGCATGGGTTTAAGACCCTCATCCTAGCTGCAATGGAAGTCAGTCTTCCACTAGCAGCCTTCAGATGAAGATGTAGAACTCTCAGCTCTGCCTGTACTATGCCTGCCTGGATGCTGCCATGCTCCTGACTTGATGATACTGGACTGAACCTGTAAACCAGCCCCAATTAATTGTTGTCCTTTATAAGACTTGCCTTGGTCATGGTGTCTGTTCACAGCAGTAAAACCCTAACTAAGACAGAAGTTGGTAACAGGGACTAGAATAATTGCTGCAATAGGCCTGACCATGCTTTTGTTTGAAGAATGTGGATTTGTGGACTTTGAATTTGCAAAGCTGTAGAATGCTTTAAGTGAGGCTTAACGAGCCATCCCAGTAGGAATATGCTAGACTTTGTTGTTGAGGGTGCTTTGAACTGTAGAATCCTGGCTAGAGGTTCCAGAGGAGAAGAATTTTAATATGTGGCCAAGGGACTGTTGTGATATTTTGGTAAAGAGTGTGGCTGCTTTTTTGCCCTCGTATGAAGAGTCTACCTGAGGCTAAGGTAATGACATTTATGTTAATTGCATTAACAAAGGAAGTCTAAAAAAAAAAGCCCAGCAGAGATTTTGTTCTCTGGTTAAGTCTCATGAAGAGTGTTTTCAAGAAGTGTGGCAAACTTAGAAAGGAAAAATATTAAATATATTTTTAAAAATATACTAAAGGGGCACTAGGAAGTGTAATGGTACTGAATCCTATGTTCAAGGATATTAAATTGAATGAAGGGAATGGTGACCTTGGGGCAAGATCCCACCCAGCTAAATTTAGGTCCAGACATGGTAGTGCAACTCTTTAATCCCAGGAGGCAGAGCCGAGCAGAACTCTGAGTTCAAGGCCAGCCTAGGGCAGAGCAAGCTTTCTAAGTGAAGAAAAGCTTAAACCCAGGTATGGTGGTCCATGTCTTTAATCCAGCATTCAGGAAACAGCCATGAAGATCTCTGAGTTCAAGGTTAATCCACAGAGCAAGTGCTAAGATAACCAAGCTTAGGTAGTAAAGGAGTTGGAAAAGGGTGGTGATAATGTAATAAAACAAGGGGGTCATGCTCCAGCTCTACCAAGCAGCAGAACTTGGCAGCTTCAGCCATGTTGCTCTGGTGGTAGAGTCAAACATAGAATGCACTACTAGGACAACTGATGCTGGTTAGCTGGAGCTAAGAAATTAGCAGTGGTTAAGAAGAGACCAGCATCACTGAAGTGAAATCTGGGAAGTGCTTTGGGAGAGCATGAAGAAGCTGTGTTCCAGAGATAGCCAAGGTTGTACCTTATGCTGCAGCTGTACTTGGTAATGTGTAAGAGTCACCCAAGTGGTACTGGTTTTGAAGGCATGAAGAGGTTATGAAGAGCAGCTGAGGCTTGGCACTGTGAGAGGCCAGGGAAGGTGCAGCCTCAGTTACAGATGATGGCCAAGGACTAAACGGGTCGTGCAAAGAAACTGAGGCTCGGCACCATGAAGAGAGCCTATAAGAAGCTATTGGTGACGTCTAGTTACAGTGTAAGACTCTAGCAAATTGAAGATGCCAGTACTGTGGAATAATCACCAAGAACAGCACCAACAGTGGAATGAAGTCACCAAGAGCCTAGACTCCTACAGAGGGCAGAGCTAGAGAAGTGACACAAACCCCTTGGGGGAGTCCAGAAGATCATGTGTGGATCCCAAACATTGAAAAAAGTAGCTACTAGTGAAGCCTAGTTGCAGCAGAAGACCACAGTGTATTGGAGGCCACTACCATGGCATGATCACCAAGAAGAGCAACAGCAGTGAAGTGGATCAACCCAATCTTAGACTGCTCCAGAGGGCAGAGCTGGAGAAGTGACACAAACCCTTTGGGGTGTCCAAAAGATCATGTGTGGATCCCAGACATTGAAACAAAAAGCTGAACATTGAAGTTGCCTTGAGACCCCAAGATTTTTGAGATGCCAGAGCTGTCCTCTATCTGCTGAGGAAAACTGCTAACAGGGAGTGGAACCAGCTCAGGAGAAAGAAGTTTGTTGCAGTCAACAAAGATGAAAAAATAATTGGAGATCTGAAGACTGCTTTGACATCAGACTTGGAGATGCAGAGTTTGGAGTTTGTCCAGCCGTTTTCTTATCTTGCTTTGGGGATTACAGTTAAGTGATTGGATGGATCTCAGAAGAGACTTTGAAATTTGAACTTTTAACATTGTTGAGACTGCTATAGACTGTGGGGACTTTGGAAGTTGGACCAAATGTGCTTTTTTATTATGCTATGGCTAGATATGGCCCACATAGACCCATGTGTTTGAACAAGCCTATGGGGCCATAGTGTGAAATGTGATGGTTTCTTTATGCTTGACCCAGGAAGTAGCACTTTTGGCCACCAGAAGTGGCCTTGTTGGAGTAGGTGTATCACTGTAGGTGTGGGCTTAAAAACCTCATCCTAAGTGCCTGGAAGTCAGTCTTCCACTAGCAGCCTTCAGATGAAAATGTAGAACTCTCAGCTCCACCTGTACTATGCCTGCCTAGAAACTGCCATGCTCCCACCTTAATGATAATGGACTGGACTTCTGAACCTGTAAGCAAGCCCCAATTAAATGTTGTCCTTTATAAGAGTTGCCTTGGTCATGGTATCTGTTCACAGCAGTGAATCTCTAACTAAGACAGCTAGAGATTGACAACTTAGGAAAGAAATCAGGAGCTACAGACACAAGCATCACCAACAGAATACAAGAGATAGAAGAGAAAATCTCAGGCATAGAAGATACTATAGAAGATATTGACACATTGGTCAAAGAAAATACAAAGTTTGAAAAGCTCCTAAACCAAATATCCAAAATATCCAGGAAATTCAGGACACAATGAAAAGGCCAAACCTAAGAATAATAGGAATAGAAGAGAGTGAAGAGTCCCAGCTCAAAGAGCCAGAAAACATCTTCAACAAAATCATAGAAGAAAACTTTCCTAACCAAAAGAAATAGCCATAAGTGCACAGGAAGTCTACAAAACACCAAATATATTGGACCAGAAAAGAAAATTATCTCATCACAAAATAATCAAAACACTAAATGCACAGAACAAAGAAAGAATATTAAAAGCTATAAGGGAAAAAGACCAAGTAACATATAAAGGCAGACCTATAGGAATTACACTATACTTCTCAACAGAGACTCTAAAAGCCAGAAGCTCCTGGACAGATGTCATCCAGACCCAAAGAAAACACAAATGCCAGCCCAGGCTACTATACCCAGCAAACCTCTCAATCACCACAGATGGAGAAACCAAGATATTCCATGACAAAACCAAATTTAAACAATACCTCTCTACTAATCCAGCCCTACAGAGGATACTGGAAGGAAAACTCCAACACAAGGAGGATAAGTATACCCATGGAAATATGAGAAATAAACATCTCACAACATACCCAAAAGAAGAGAAACACACACACACACACACACACACACACACACACACACACACTATCATCTCCAGCAGCAAAATAACAGGAAATAACAAACATCTGTCTTTAATATCTCTCAACATCAATGAACTCAATACCCCAAATAAAAAGACACAGGATAACAGACTGGATAATTAAACAGGATCCAGCATTTTGCTGCATACAGGAAGCACACCCCAGTGACAAACACAGATACTACGTCAGAGTAAAGGGCTGAAAAAAAAAAAAAAAATCCCAAGTAAATGGTCCCAAGAAACAAGCTGGAATGGCCATTCTAATATCCAATAAAATAAATTTTCAACCAAAAATTACCAAACAAGATGGGGAAGGACATTTCACATTCATCAAAGGAAAAATTCACCAAGAGGAAGTCTCAATTCTAAATAGCTATGGCCCAAATGCAAGGGAACCCACAATTGTAAAAGAAACTTTACTAAAACTCAGAACACACATTGAACCTCATAGATTAATAGTGGGAGACTCAACATCCTACTCTCACCAAAGGACATGTCTTTGAAACAGAAACTAAACAGAGACATAGTGAAACTAAGAAAAGTTATGAACCAAATGGATTTAACAGATATCTATAGAACATTTCATCCCAAAACAAGAGAATATACCTTCTTCTCATCACCTTATAAAACCTTCTCCCAAACTGACCATATAACTGGATACAAAACAAGACTTAACAGATACAGAAGATTGAAATAATCCCATGAATTCTATCAGGTCATCAGGGACTAAGGCTAATCTCCAGTAACAACAAAAACAACAGGAAGCCTGGGTTCTCATGGAAACTGAACAACTCTCTGCTCAATGATAATTTGGACGGGAAAGAAATAAAGAAAGAAATCAAAGACTTTATAGAATTCAATGAAAAATAAAGACACAACATACTGAAACTTATAGGACACAATAAAAGCGGTATTAAGAGGAAAATTCATAGCATTAAGTGCCTTCATAAAGGATCTGGAGAGCTTCCATACCAGCAACTTAACAGCACACCTGAAAGCTCTAGAACAGGAAGAAACAGTCAAACTCAGGGTTTATCGCAACCAGTTAGAAACAAAGAGAATGATACAAAGAATCAACAAAACCAAGGTCTGGTTCTTTGAGAAAATCAACAAGATAGATACACCCTTAGCCAAACTAACTAAATTGCACAGAGACAGTATCCAAATTAACAAAATCAGAAAGGAAAAGGGAGATATAACAACAGAAATTAAGGGAATTCAAAAAAAACCATCAGAACCTACTACAAAAGCCTATACTCAACAGAACTGGAAAATCTAGATGAAATGGATGGTTTTCTAGACAGATAACTATGTACCAAAGTTATATCAAGAGGAGGTAAACTATCTAAACAGTCCCATAACCCCTAAGGAAAGAGAAACAGTCATTAAAAACCTCCCAACTGAAAAAAAGCCCAGGGACAGGTGGTTTTAGTGCAGAATTCTACCAGACCTTCAAAGAACAGCTAATACCAATACTCCTTAACTATTGCACACAATAGAAACAGAAAGAACACTACCTAATTCATTCTATGAAGCCACAGTTTCTCTGATAGCTAAACTACAAAGGCCCAACAATGTCTTAGGGTTTTACTGTTATGAACAGACACCATGACCAAGGCAAGTCTTATAAAGACAACATTTAATTGAGGCTGGCTTACAGGTTCAGAGGTCCACCCATTATCATCAAGGCAGGAGCATGGCAGCATATAGGCAGGCATGGTGCAGGAGGAGCTGAGAGTTCTACATCTTCATCTGAAGGCTGCTAGCAGAATACTCACTTTTAGCCACTATAACTAAGGTATTAAAGCCCACTCCCACATTGACACACCTACTTCAACAAGGCCATATCTCCTAATAGTGCCATTCCCTGGCCCAAGCATATACAAACCACAACAAACAAATAGAACTTCAGGCCAATTTCATTTATGAATATCAAAGCAAAAATACTCGATAAAATTCTTGCAAACGGAATCCAAAAACACATCAAAACCATCATTTACCATGATCAAGTAGGCTTTATCCCTGGGATGCAGGCTGGTTCAATATATGAAAATCCACCAACTTAATATATAAACAAATTCAAGGAAAAAAGTTACATGATCATCTCATTAGATGCTGAAAAAGCCTTTGGCAAAATACACCACTCCTTCATGTTAAAAGTCTTGGAGAGATCAGGAATTCATGGCACATACCTAAACATAATAAAAGCAGTATATAGCAAATCAATAGCCAACATCAAATTAAATGTAGAGAAACTAGAAGCAATCCCACTAAAATCAGGGGCAAGACCAGGTTGCCCAATCTCTCCCTCTTTATTAAATATAGTACTTGAAGTTCTAGCTAGAATAATTAGACAACAAAAGGAGATCAAGGAGATACAAATGGGAAAGGAAGGAGTCCAAGTATCACTATTTGCAGATGATATGATAGTATACATAAGTGACCCCAAAATTCTACCAGAGAACTTCTCCAGCTGATAAACAGCTTCAGCAAAGTGGCTAGATATAAAATTAACTCAAACAAACCAGTAACCTTCCTCTACACAACAGATAAACAGGCTGAGAAAGAAATTAGGAAAACAACACCCTTCACAATAGTCACAAATAATATAAAGTATTTTGGTGTGACTCTAACCAAGCAAGTGAAAGATCTGGATGACAAGAACTTCAGGTCTCTGAAGAAAGAAATCGAAGACCTGAGAAGATGGAAAGGTCTCTCATGCTCATGGATTGGCAGGATTAACATAGTAAAAACTGCCATCCTACTAAAAGCAACCTACAGATTCAATGCAATCCCCATCAAAACTCCAACTCACTTCTTCACAGACATTCAAAGAGCAATTCTCAACTCCATATGAAAAAACAAAAGAGTCCAGGACAGCAGAAACAATTCTCAACAATAAAAGAACTTCTTGGGGAATCACCATCCTTGACCTCAAGCTGTACTATAAAGCAGTAGGTATAAAAACCACATGGTATTGGTACAGGGACAGTCAGGTCAATCAGTGGAATAGAATTGAAGACCCAGCAATAAACCCACACACTTATGGACACTTGGTCATTGATAAAGAAGCCAAAACCATATTTTGGAAAAAAAATCATCTTCAATAAATGGTGCTGGTCTGTCAATTTGTATGTAAAAGAATGCAAATAGATCCATAATCATTCTTTGCTCAAAGCTCAAGTAGATCAAGGACCTCCACATAAAACCAGATACACTGAATCTAACAGAAGAGAAAGTGGGAAAGAGCCTCGAACTCATTGGCACGGGGGAAATTTCCTGAACAGAACACCAATGGCTCAGGCTCTAAGATCAACAATTGATAAATGGGACCTTATGAAACTGGAAAGCTTCTGTAAGGCAAAAGATACCATCAATAGGAAAAATTGGCAACTTACAGACTGGGAAAAGATCTTTACTAACCCACAGTCAAAATTTCTAACCCAGAATTGTCCCTATCTAAAGGAACTGCAGGGACAAAAATGGAGAAGAGACTGAAGGAAAAGTGGTCCAATGACCTGCCCATGTTGGGATCCACCTTATGGGCCCAGGGTGGGGTGAGAGTGGGGGCACCAAGGCCTGACACTGCTATGATGCTATGATGTACTCACAGGCAGGAGCCTAGCATGGCTGTCTTCTGAGCGGCCCTACCAGTAGCTGACTAAGACAGATGCAGATACTTACACCCAACCATTGGACTGAAGTCAGGGACCTCTATGGTTGAACTAGGGGAAGAATTGAAGAAGCTAAAGGGGAGGGCAACCCCATAGAAGACCAGCAGTCTCAACTAATTAGGACCCCAGGGAGCTCCCAGAGGCTGAGCCACCAACCAGGCAGCATACAGGGGCTGGTTCAAGGCTCCTGGCACATATACAGCAAAGGACTGCCTGGTCTGGCCTCAGTGGGAAAAGATGCTCCTATTCCTTGAGAGACTTGAGGCCCCAGGGAAGAGGGAGGCCTGGTTGGAATGGGGAACACCCTCTTCTAGGCTAGTGGGGGGGGGGGAGAAATGCAATGAAGAACTGTGGGGTAAATAATTAATTTGAAAAAAATTAAATCTTAAAATTATGGATTAAAATAATCCACTCCATTTCTTAAGAAACAAGCCAAAAGAAACATCTGGTAATAAAAGAAAATTATTATAATGTTTGAAAAATGCTCCTAAGTTTCCACACTGATGAAAGGTACACATATTGGCCTCATTTTTTCCCTTCTATATATTGCTAAACTTTAAAAGCATTGAAGATAGCCTTCTCAGTCAGCTTTCTTCTCCCACTGTGATAAAATACAATTTGTGAGAAAAGTTGTTTATTTTAGCTCACAGTTCAAGGTTGAGCACATTATAGTGGAAGTGAAGGAGCTTGAAGCAGCTGGTCACATTATGTCCACAGTCAAAAAAAAAAAAAAAAATGCAGCAATGAGTGTCTGCATACCGCTGGGTCCCTTTCTTTCTTATACAAGACCCCTTGGGCCCTAAAAATAGTGCAGTAAAAAAAAGAGCCATGTCTGCCTCCCTCAGAGTTAATCTCTTCCTTTGTGTGTAGAGAAGATAATTCTTGGTCACATTCTTTACCCCAAACTTAGTGAGAGTCTCTTCTCCTATATGATGTCTGATGAAAATAATAGTGTGTGCTGTTGTGTTCCACCGTTATATGGCTGGTGGTTGAATTGTTCACAGCAGGCAGCTAGCAGGTGCAGTTATTGCACGCAGGCTTTTGTTTCCTTCACAGATAGGACACCAAGCCAACGCAATTGTCAACTGGGCCTTCTGCTTCTTCTCCACAAAGTCAGAACTGTACAGAGTATTAACAGACATGGCTGTTATCATCGTCGTAAGACTTAGAAAGCCATCTCCCATTCTAGAGACCACATTTGACAAACACAATCGTGTGGAGGTTGTAACTGGAAGAAATACAGATATTGTCATCAAGTCCATTTTTTTATTGCTTTACATCCAAGCCCCAAGCTGCCTTTGTGCTGATTACTCCTTCAGGGCAGCCCCTAGAGTGACTAAGACAGCTCATCCTGGGAGTTCCGGAAGGCCAGCCTGAGCTGAACTCTGCCGCCCCTCACTTCTATATTTTTCCCCAAGTCAAACAGGAACTTGAGCTGGAGGCCTGGCATACTCCAGCTAGGTGGGTTGGTTTGTTTGATTTTTCCTCTCTTATCTAATAGGCTTTCTCCACCAATGAAACTGCAAGTATAAAAGTTTATTGGGCACAACTCTTGGGCAGATTCCCTGATCTCTCTCGGAGGAGGTGTGGGGTGAGAAATGCAAGGAGAGAAAAACGCAGAAAGAGAAGAGGGGAGAGTCTGGATTATATAGGAAAGAGCCTCTGGAGCAAGGGGAAGCCCAGCCCCTGAGCTGGAAAGTTCAGAGTAGAGGAAAAAGTATCCCAGTCATACCTTGTAACACGTTGGGACTGAGGGATGCTGGCTAGGAGAATCTGGAAGCCAGGTTCACTGGGCACCTCAGCTGCTTGTCCAAGGTCTGAAACCCAACACTACCGGTGCCTGAATAGCAGGTAGTTCAGACACAAATAAATGAGATAGAAACGCCAGAATAGTATATAACAGAATATTCCAACACTTACATAAAATTAATGCTGCAAAAATAGAAAGTTGTTTTCAAATTTCTATTAAACTTCACAAATTCTTTTCCTCGTGTGATCAACTAGAGTGACTGTCCAAATATTTTTATTTCAAAATTTCAAGTACATGTTGCATATAATATATCCAGTGTGAAATGTTCTGTTGCTGTTATTTAGATAGAACCTAAGGAGATGTGTAATTTTGGAAGATTAATGAAGTTAGTTGTGAGGCAAACCGTAAGTCAAGGTTTGATGGGGAAACATTCATCATGAAATATCCATAAAACACAATTTTTGTGAGAATTTATTCTAATACAAATCTAGGATCTGAGTAAACACAATGTAGGAATTGATTGTGTTTGAGAACAGAAGATGCAAAGACCTAGGCCCAACACACTAGAATGTGAGCCCACTATAGGCTAACCCTGTTAGTCAGCCTCCTGCTGTTTCCAGAGCAGAGGACACAAAGCTGCTGTGTCAAAGATAAAATATACAGTTACTCACAGTGGAGCAGAGAGATAGGCCACCACGTTTATCACTGGTATCTGAAAACCTCAAGTCCCATTGATGCTGTACAGAGCGTGCCAGGTGGCTACTGCATATACACTGACTTGCGTCTCAACTGAGAGATGCTGAGTTTAGAGAGCCATCCACTTTCATCAAGGTGGCAAGCAAATCTCTTCTTTGTCCAAGTGGAAAATCTCAACCCCATGATACTTCTATAAACCCTACACACCCTGAAACAAACATTCTTAGAACTCAACAAGAACACGAGGGTATTGAGAGTCCATGGTAGAGTGCCTCTCCCAATTCTTGCTATTTTTACTTAAGAACCCACTTTTGTTGGGAGCCGACTTTTAGCAGAAAGCAGCTAGATTATCTTTGCAGCCATCTGGAACCATATACCCTGGTAAGAGATTTGGTTTTCAATAGCCTACAACAGCTGAAGCACACTCTGATATCCCACATATTTTGTTTTGCTGTTTACTGCCTCAAGCTGCAAGGCACACGTGGTAGTCACGCCTGCAAGGCATTGCAGTTCACGTGCTGTCCACGTGCTATCCAGGCCATATATGCCTGTAAGACGCACGTGCTATCCAAGCCTGCAAGGCGCACGGTGCACGTGCTATCCACGCTATAGACGCCTATAAGGCTTATGTCATATCAACACCTGCAAGGCACGTGGCAAAAGCGTATAAATACCTCAGAATTCCCTTCAATAAAAGAGACTTGGCAAGAGACTGGAAACTTGAGACTTGATCAGAACCTCTGTCTTGTCTCCATTCTTCGCGTCTCCTGCCCCAAGAGCCCCACTCTCTCTCTTGACCAGAGCACTTAGCCCCAAAGCGTTGAGGCAGAGTGCAGGTTACCAACACACCTTACTTGCTATTTTTAAGTCTTCACCTTTGAAATAGTTGTGTCTTACAGAAGACACAGGTGTCCTTCATCTTGGAAGAATGGACATTGGGTTCTGAAGGCAGACTGTCGGGGTCCAGCCTCGACACAAGATCGGAGTTCTCAACTAGAAGCAGGGATATCTGGAAGGTGCATAATAAATATACACAGACTACTTTGTGGGTACAAGCTGACAGGCAATTTTTCAAGGCTTGAAGTTTCTCTCCTCTCTCTCACTCTGCTTTCTTTCTCTCTCATTCGCTCGCAGCTTGAGGCTGCACACACTCTGCATTCTCCTGCTCACTCTGCTTTTCTCCTGTGTGCTTTTCTTTTCTTGAACTCCCACACTTCTACACACACACACACCTCTGTGCGTTCCCCTTTCACTCTCATACACACCCTTCACACATACACCTCACATGAGCCACATGCACGATTCTTTCACTCACACATGCACTCTCCATACACACCTCACATTCGCTCTTCCTCACTCTTCACACGTTCTTCTCATGCTCTCTCATTCGCTCTCTATATTCACCTCACTTGCTCTCCACTCACTCTCCACTCGCTTTCTTGCCTTTCTCTTGCCACAGTCTTTTATTAATACTCCAAAAGCCGATAGAAAAAAGACATTGTATAATAATTGCCAAGTCAAAAATTCAAAAGAATAACCACATCCCACGAAGAATTAAGAATCACAATTGTTCCCAAAGTTCCAAGCTTCCCTATTCCCAGGCCTGTAGCCAAAATAATAATAATTACAAACGTATCAATATTTAAACTTTAACTTTTAACTTATACTTCGGAGCTCAGAGCTCCGAGGTCAGCTACTTGCATTTTCCTGTGAAGCTCTAATGATAAATGATGTGGGCAAAGCTGCCAGGCAGTGGCCAGAAAGAATCAAATTGACCCTTAACTCAGTAGTTTCACTTGCTTTCTGCTTCTGTTCATTGCACACAGTGACTCTCCTAAGAGTCCCAGTGCTTTGACTTAGTTTTACTAGTATATGATTTTATGTATTCTATACTTCCTTATCTAGGAACCACCCTTAAATGTTGTGCAAAATTTACTTTATAACTTCAATAGATTTTTCTATTCTTGGGGTCCCAGTACTGGTTCTATTTCATTTTCTAATAATTTCTTCAAACTTTCTTTGTAAGTCAAGCATTAATCTGGGACTACCATTGTGCAGTTATTGCTTTGTTTCCAAGATGAGAACACACAGCACGCACCTGGGCCATTAGGGCTGTGCTGTGCGGTGCCCTGTGCCTCAATTTTAATTGTTTAAGAATCATTACATCAAGGAACATCTAGTTCCACAGAATTCGTCAGAGCAGGAGAAAGGAATAAGAAAGTCAGATGTAATAGAATAATTATGCACACCAAGGCCAACTGAAAAACAGTCACCCACAAATGAAATCTATACAGCCGTTGTCCAGGGCTAAGGTTAGGAGAAATGGGAACAACTGTTTTTTACAAAGAGCTGCTGTGGGCTACTGAGATGTCTCCATCCTGGCCTGCTGCAGGCAGTCCTTTATTTCAGATGGTGGGTCCCCTGGAGGGATGTGTCTCCTGCTTCTCAGGGTCCAAGACACCATCCTCTTTACAAGGAGCTGCCATGGGCTTCTGAGATGTCTCCATCCCAGCCTACTGCAGGCAGTCCTTGTCCTATGTTGTCCCCAGCCGCAGACATGGAAGAAAAATGAAGCAGGAGCTATAGGTTACACATACTCTGCTACTAGACAGAACTGCCCAGGGGAGCCAGCTGAACAGCCAGATCTGGCTGCAGGGCCACATTGAACTCTAAACACTGAAAGAAAAGGACTAGGCCTGTTTCCCCTCTGTCTCCCAACCTTATGCAAATCATCCTGTGTGACTGCTATGTAAAAGGAGTCCAGGGAAGATGTGAACCAGCATCCAATCACCAGGGAAACAAGAATCCTGTGACCAGCATCTAATCACCCCAGGCAGGGAAGAAGTCATCACCAAATTCCCGGTGAACCAGTGAGTTTGTGGGGATTACTTACAGGAATGTGGGTGAGGGGCTACATACAGGAGCAGAAAGGACTCAAAGACAACTGCATCAACAAAGCCCACCCCAATGAAGGTGACAGCTCACTGAAGCTAGAAACCTGCAGTATGTTACACAACCTTCAGGCAGATCAACGGGTTGGAGAGGGTCTTTTCCAGGCAGCTCAACTGGTCTGAAGCTCTTCCAAGAACCGGGCCTGTCTCTGCTTCTAGGGATTGTGGCTGATCCAGGAAGAGGGTATCTCTTTGCAGTCCTTAATGCTTGAAGGGGTAGAGGTTAACATATCTGATCAGTTTCAGGAACTTTCTGAAGCCTTTGAGTCGTTTACTTTCTGGACTTAGTTGTTTACTTTCTTAGCACACTAGACAACCTGCAGGATGGAATATTTCACTTTCCCTTAGATTCTAGAGTCTAGAACACCCTCCTTTTTAAAGCACCTCCAAGATGGAATGTGTTATCTAGGAGAATACTGCCACACAACAGTGACCTATGCCATCCCAGGACAAGACAAGGATGAGAACTCAGCTTAGATAAATTAACTTAGTGCAGTTTACCACAGATGGTGGGTTTATGGCCTCTACAGTACCATTCTTCTGAGTCTGCTACTTCTTGCTGTCCACCTACAGACAAATCTCCTTCCATTGTCTTTTTATATAGTAAATTGCTGAGAACTAATAGGACAAATATAATGTGTATTACATTGTGTCAAGGGTCCACAAGAACACTTTCAGCTCAAAGATTCTTCAGTAAGATTCTTTGATCCCAGCAGCCACAAGTAACAGTGTTGTTGATGACAAAATGACACAAAACAAGATCAGCAGCAGAATATCCTGTGGGCAAAGGGTGGAGGCGACCCCGCAGATGCTCCTGATAGGGTACCATGAGGCATGGTTCATGAGCAGGCATGAATTCAAGGGCGCTCACTCAACTGGCTCCCCAACATTTTCACCAGGGAATAGTCATGCAGGCATTCTCTGTTTAACACATATGAAAACTCTAGACTACAAGAACTGAATACTGTTCACACACTTTAGATACAGTGAGCAGCTCTCATCAGTTCGGCCCATGATAGGAGCAATATACACACTCCCAGATGTAGGGTAACAGGCCAGTGGAATATTAATCTGTCTCTGGACTTCCCCCAGGCTCTGAGACTTGGAAATCTCCTCCTCTGTGACTCAGTATTAATGGCCAGTGTTTCAGAGTTAGTGGCCACGTAATATTTCCAGCTGTGCTGTACTTTTCTAGTAGCTCACTGTGCATGCTCCAAATACCCTGTAGATGCCCCTTTCACCCACCCCACGGCCATCTCTCCTCCCATTCAGAGACAGCTGCCATTATGTTCTCCTCAATAAATCTCTTGGTGAGGTTTTTTTGCTAGGCATGGCTTTGTGGTATTCCTTGGCTCCCAGCTGCCCCTGTGCTGGGAAAATCCTTACAGCAGATGTCACCCAAAGATCACCCAGCCAGCAGAGCCATCCATGGACAGCAGTCTCAGCTATGTTATACTAACCCTGTGGTGCAGCATTTGATGCCATAGGAACCACAATTTTCTCTTTTGCTTTGTTCTCTTTATATAACCTTAGAAATATTATATTCCCTTATTTTAAAGAAATACAAAAAGAAAATTTCCCACTTTCATTGACCAGTAAGAGGATTTTTCTCAAAGATTCCCCACTCCATTTTCTTTCTTCCCTTTTCTCCTATTGATCCTCGAGAGGGGAAGTCAGTTAACTAACTGCTAAATTTGGAAAGAATAAATGGGTGTACTTGACTCACACCACCCTTGGGGGCATCTTAGCTTCAAAGCGCTCATGTTTCCCTTCACAATTTGGCCCAGCCTATCCAGTACACTGTGCATCTGATTCTGAGGGCCAATCTTATTCACGGCCTATGGCAGGCCAGGATCTGCCATCCCAGCAGATCCTTGGGGGGTGAGGTGGGGGTGGTAAGGAGGCTCATGGAGCTCACAGAAAACTTCTAAGACTCAGGAGGCTCTTCTCTAAGGTTATATAAACAGTAAATGATTGGCTTAGGGAGAGAAGACTCTGCTGATACAGGTTGTACAAGGAGGTCCAGAGATACCATTGTTGTGAGTCCTTGCCTACCCTGGGATGGACATTTTGGTAATGTAACTGCAGTTGAATTACAGGTAAGTTCCTATAAATAACACCAATAAACTCTTCAGTTCAAGCAGGCAGATGTGCTGGAGAAAGAACGGAAGCTCTTCTTCTAGATCAGCAAACAGCAGAAAGAGTGAGTCACTGGGTGTGGCTTTGGCATTTGAAACTGCAAAGCCCGCCCCCAATGACATGCTTCCTCCAATAAGGCCACAGCTACATCAATAATGCCACACCTCCTTAATGCCAGTCTCTAAGCAGTTAAATATGTGTCTATAGGGGCCATTTTTACTTCCTGTGTCTATCACCCAGCAATGATATAAGAAAACCGCACTACTAGGCTCAGATTTTTCTGCAGATTCTGAGGATCAAACTCAAGTCCTTGTGCTTCCATGATGTGTTAGTTATTTTGTTGTTGTTGTTGCTGTAATATGACGCCATGACTTACAGTTACTTATAGAAGAAAGGGTTTATTTCAGCTTGTTTTTCCCAAGGGATAGTCTATAATAGCAAGGATGGCACGTGTGGGAATGGAGCAGAAACTAGGAGCTCTCACCTTTAACCACTCACAGAGAAAGTAAGCTGAAAGTGGGGGAAAGATACGAACTCTCAAAGCCCACCCTCCAGTGACGCTCCACAATCTCCCAGAACAGCACCAGAAACTGGAGGCCAGGTACCAAGACAAATAGCAAACACTTTATCAACTTGTAAGTGAAAACCAAAGAATGATAACCTAGACATAAGATGTAAAAAGCAAAGAACATGTTGTTCTACAGAAGTCCAGCATGCTGGAGTTTATGATCTATCAAGATGGAGGCACCCAAGTGAGCTCGCAGGCTCGATTTAAAGCACAGTAGGGGAATTCTGGGGAGGGGTAGGCGATCTTTTTCTTAATCTATTGGCTGGTTTTCTTAATCTATTGGCTCGATCTCTGGGGACATTCTAGAACCATTGCTGGGGCATGGAGGGCTAAAAACTGTTGTTGCTGGGGAAGTCTGGAAACTTGCTGACCCATTGTCCTTTGTTCCAGCCAAGTGACAGAGAAGCTTCTGTTGGCAGGGCAGTTTCTGACTGATTGCCTGAGGCTTGGTTTTTTTTTGTTTTTTTATTAACTGATTTGCAAGGACTTGCCTGGATTTGCCCAGTCCTTGGAAACAGATTTAGGCCTAGTCTTCTGAACTGCCAATTTGAAGCCTGTCATGGAGTCAGCTGGCCACAAACTGAGCTATTCCCCCAGCCCCAGAACTATTATGTTATACCTTTAGAATATTAAGATTGGGTGTGGTGGCACACACTTCTGGAAGACCCTGCTTTAAGGTCGCAACCCACTGTGACTGGATAAGTTCTCTGGGCTTGGCAAAAAATGGAGGGCTCCCTTTCTCAGTGTGGCTTCCTCTTTCCTGCCTGACCTTATCTGGAGAGTGTCTCTAAACACTTACCTTATCTAGAGGATGACCCTCCACAGAGCTTCCTATAAACTCTGCACGATTGAGCACGTGAAGTCCCGCTCAACCCTTCCCACCATATGTTAAGTAGGTACTGTGTCATGACCAGTCAGCCTTTCCTGCTTGAAACCCCCACCTCCCACACCCCCAAAAAACCCTCTGAGAACAGTCATGTAGTTTATGGCCAGATTACAGGTTCATCTTCCTCTCTCCCAATAAGAACCTGCCAGGCTGCCAGGCAGTGGTGGCGCACGCCTTTAATCCCAGCACTTGGAGGCAGAGGCAGGTGGATTTCTGAGTTCAAGGCCAGCCTGGACTACAGAGTGAGTTCCAGGACAGCCAGGGCTACACAGAGAAACCCTGTCTCGAAAATGAAATTAAAAAAAATTCTTCTGTAAATGAAGCATTCCCAGCCCTCAGCCCTAGCCAATTGTATAACCTTGGAATTCCCTACCCAGTCCCCAAGATCTATATAGCCCTTGTTCACCCAAAATAAAGTTGAGCTGTTTTGCTGAAGCTGATCCCACAAGTCAATGCAGGGGTATTCAGGCCATCCAAATCCTGACCTCCTTTCTGCTACCTTTGTCCTTGGGTAGCCAACAATTCCACCACCCAGAGAAGGAAGGGCTATACATGCCTTTAATCCCAGCACTCAGAGGCAGAGGAGAGTGGATCTTTGTGTTTTCAAGGCCAGTCTAGTCTATATAGTAAACCAGGACTCTGTAGAGAAACCCTGTCTCAAAAAAAAAAAAAAAAAAAAAAAAAAAAAAAAAAAAAAAAAAAAAAAGAATATAATTTCTATAATAACTAAATGAAAACTTTTTCTCAAAAGTCCTTGATGTCTTCAGAGAAAAAAAGATTAAATAATCACTGTGCACTGAAAATCTTGGAAGAATTGACTTGTACATAATCTATAAAATCTGTTCAAGTTAATTTCCAAATAAAAAAAAAAATAGGCCAAAATATTGTGATTCTTGTGAATCACATTGGAAATCTGACAAAATCTATGAAATAATTATCTCCATATTATAAAGGCTATAGTTGCTCCAGATGGATAAATAGAAATTGTATCATGTACAAATGCATAGTATACATGGTAACAGCAAATCCATTCCAAAATAATCATGCAAAACATGATTTTACCCCCTTTCCAGTAGGCCATGCATCTTTGAAAATGAAGCAGATTTTAAAGTCTGCATACCAACCCCAGCAGGCTTTGAATCCCGTTTTAACCTCTCTTCAGGGGAAACCATTTGCTGAAATGCATTCTTGACAATTGGTTGACCTCTACGATTCAATTTTCCAACACAAACACTTGACTAAGTTGTTTACTTAGCATTTGTTGGAGCTCTGATGTCAAGGCTAATAAAATTCTCTCTTTAAAGTAACCTTTTTTGAGCTTTCAAATAAATTGAAACCTTTATAAGAGACCATGTTTTATGATAATAATGTATCATTAGACAATTGAATCATTATGGTTGAGTATCAGAGGGAATAAATGTCCCTAACATCCCCGAAGCCAGAGCCCCTTCTCTCTTATTCATAGGTGAGATAGATGACAGACTGACAGACAGACAGACAGACAGACAGACAGACAGATGACAAAAGATAGATGATAGATAGATAGACAGACAGATAGACAGATGGACGATTGACAGATGATAGATAGTGGATAGATGGTTGATAGATCATTAGGGTTTAGAGTGTTGCAATGAAACACTATGATCAATAAGCAAGTTAGGGAGGAAAGTGTTTATTCAGCTTCCACTTCTATCACCAAAGGAAGTCAGAACAGAAACTCAAGGGGTTGGGAACCCGGAAGCAGAAGCTGATGCAGAGGCCATGGAGAAGTACAGCTTACTGGCTTATTCATTATGGCTTGGCAACCTGCTTTCTTATAGAACCCAGGACCACCAGCCCAGGGATGGTACCACATACAATAGCCCTTCTCCATTGATCATTAATTGAGAAAATGTCTTATAGCTAGATCACTTGGAGACATTTCCTCAACTGAACTCCTTCCTCTCTGATGATTCTAGCATATATTAAGTTGACACATAAAACCAGCCAGTATAGATAGATAGATAGATAGATAGATAGATAGATAGATAGATGATAGATAATAGATCCAACATCCACAATGGCAATTTTAATAGCTTTTATTTATTTTTGACTGGTTATCTGATAATTAAAAGAAGATACGTTAAAGAAATTTGGGGAATAGATCAAAAAGAGAAAAGAACAAAATTCAACTATAATTTGACCATCAGCATTTCTTTTACAAGATATTTTTATTTTCTTTCTGCTGTTTCCAGTATTTTGTTGTAAGTGCCATTTATAACTGCATATAACATATGCACAGAATTTAATAGCTATACAAACAAGTCCCTGTGTATCTATCTGTTCTCCAGGTCAAGACACCTAAAGCTACCCACATCCTCCATCTGTCTCTCCCCACTTGTAGTTTTCCTCTTCACTATGTAATTACCTACTTTACCTTCCTTTCAGCTGTCACCTTGGCTTCTCATTACCTACGTATGTGTTATTAAAAATATATTTTTAAAGATTAATTCTGAGCTCTGGCGATCCTGTCAAAGAGAAGGAGGAAGGATGGTAGGAGCCAAAGGGGGTGGGTCAAAAACACCAGAAGAACAGAGCCCACAGAATCAGGTAACCAGGGGTCATAGGACCTCACAGAGACTGAACCCACACTCAAGAAGCCTATATGCATGTGACTCTGATTATATGTTATGGTTATGTAGCTTGGTGTTCTTCTAGGACTTCTAACTGTGAACCAGGGATGGGGTGGGGCTGTCCCTGACTCTTTGCCTGCTTTTGGGACCCTTTCCCTCCTACTGGGTTGCCTCACTCAGCCCTGATATGATGGTTTGTATCTAGTCTTATTGTAGCTTGTTATACCTTGTCTGGTGGAGGTCCCTGGGAGACTTGCTCTTTTCTGAAGGAAAACAGAGAAGTGGTTCTGAAGCGTGGGAGGTATTGAGAGATGGGAAACTGATCAGGAAGTATTGTATAAAGAGAAGAATAGATTTTTAAAAAGGAAAAGGAAGAAAGGTTACTTCACATTATTTGATGGGACAAGAGTTTGTTTTTATTGCTGTGTAATATTCTACTGTGAGACAGATACGTGTTAATCTAATGTTACTCTAGGTAGGCATATGGGCTGGGTCTACTATTTTTATCATATGCTTTCTGTATAAAATTACAGTCTCTCTAAAATAGCATATCTGCTTTATCACCTAACATTTTAGTGTATTTTTCATGGTATAAAAACTTATTTCAAAATATTTCATCTAATTACTATGTGACATTTTATTATACATATATATCATCATTTGTCCAACCATGCCCCAAATAATTTTGTTCAGATTCTTTCCAAGTACTATAAATAAAATTATAATGCACATTTTATAGATCGGGAGTTTTCACTGTATTTCAAAGTATTTCCTTAGGTTATTTCTAAGAAAATAGAATTATCATGTCAAATAGAATAAATACTTTCATCAAATTCTGTACAGAAAATGATAGTAATGTAATGCATTCTTCTCTTGTGAATAGATAAAATTATTTTTGCTTCAGTCTTGCCAGAATTGTTAGACTCAGTCAGTCTGTCTGTGTATCTCTCTCTTTCTCTTTCTGTCTCTCCTCTCTCTTTAATAATTTTGATGTGAAATTTGACCTTTACTTGATCAAAAAGTATTAGAAAAAAAACAGATTTGTTGTATACAAGAAATACCTAGATAAACCACACCTTCATAAAGAGGCAGTACATGCGGCTACCCTGAGGTCTCTAAATGTGGCAAGGCCTTTGCTTCAGCAGGAGCACAAGGCCTGGGCTGCTGGGGCGTGATCTGGAACAACCCCTTCAAATGAATTGCCCTCAAGGTCCTTACAGCAGGTGCACAAACCAGGAATCTCTGCTTCCTGTGTCTTCCTGCCATGAATGAATCCATGTCCCGGGAAGAGAACACCTACTGTGTCTGACAGCCACAGACCTGGCATATGCTGATCACCATCAAAAGTAGATGTTTTAAACTCTTTTGCTATCTGGTTTGGGAACTCAGCAGCTGGGCTTCATGGATCCTATAAATACTTCATATTGTTTCATAACAATGAAACACAAAAAGTTCATACCATACTACATATATCTCTTTTTCTTTGGGTCACATGATGTCTGAATTTTGGCTCATTTTTCATTTTAATAAGGATTCTAAGCTTTAAAGTGCTTTTTAAATTGCACCTCCACCCTTAAAACTACACAAGAAGCCTTGCAAACTGATTCCCAAGGTTTTAGGTTTCTATGGCCATCCCTTCTCTCCGAAGATTAAGATCAGCGGTTCCTTTAGGTATTTTTGTTTAGTTTGTTTTTCTTTGTTTTTGAGACAGTCTTGTCATTTATATGATATTATACTTATATGATATGATATATCAAATTATCTATGGTGGGCCTGCTAGACCAGGCTAGCCTCAATTTGCTATCCTCCTGGCTCTGTCCTCAGAAGGCCAGGATTACATTCACTACCACTCCAGGACAGATGTGTCCTTTGAAGGGGCAGTTTCAGGACATTCTCCTGCCTCATGTCAGCTGTTTCTGCCTCGTGTCATCAAAGGCTCTGCCACCTTGCAGGGCCACCAGGAAAGGACTGAAGTAAAAGTCAGTGCTTCAAGGAGGGTCCTCTGTCCCCTCCCTGCTGGGACCTTCTCTTCTCTGTCCCCAGCCTGTCTTCCCGGAGGGTAGATCCCATGGAGTCCCTTCCCTGCCTCTGCTGCCCCAAACTCTCAGGTGCTTTACTCAGCTTGACCTTGAAAACACAAAGCCAGCCTTTCCTTTCTGGATGGAAATGGGGGAAATGGTATCTTTGTTCCTTCAGCAATGGCAAAAAAGAAGGAATAATTATAAATACAGAAATAGAGTCCAGCATAGACTCTAATAAACTAAAATGGACAATTTTCTTAAGATTGTCTTTTAGTAAAAAAGAGACAGTGAGATACTCTTACATCATCCTCCACTGACTACTCCAGAATGGTCTCTCAGGAGCATGCTATTCATCATAGGCTGGCCATATTCCCCACCAGCCAGTTATAGCTGGAGGCAGGGACACGGCAACCCCAGGCAGTTCAGGTATATCTTCTTGATAATTAGCTTGGAATCCTTACAGAATTCACACCCTCTTCATTTGGCAACTGAGGAAACAGAGAAATTGAGTGAGTGGCTCCGTTTCATAATTAGTAACTGATACAGGAGACCATCACAAACTGTCTGACTCCAGAGACACGTTTCCACTCAACCCTACTGATGTGTGTTGTGTGTCTGTTTTCACAGTTTGAACCCACATAACAGCCTCTCCTGCTGTTAGGACCTTCCTTTTCCATAAAGCCCACATACAGTAGACACATCCGGAATCCAACCAGGACTGTCATCTTCGATCCAGGTCAGATAAGGACTGTTACAGTGACACCAATTTATTGGAACAAAAATGGTTTATCCTTGACCTGATAATTTAGGCAACTGGAGTGAGAACAATGAAGAGCTTCGTAGACTCTGGCTTCATTTCAGTGTGTCTGCCATGCTCGTTCTGATTTGACAGGTGATGGTGATGAATTTAAAGTCACCTGCATGGGAAGTCAAACACTACCCCTGATCTGAGATAAAGATAATACCATACACAAGGAAAACCTTTGGTGGGCATCCATATCCAATGTGTGTTGAAAATTTATCTGTATCTTTAATGCTACAAAACCATATTGAAGAAGAAAACCCCTACAAAAGTTTGTTGTCCATCTCTCCTCTCTCCTCTCTGCTAGCCTGCTTTGTGTTCATGAGCAATCCAGCCCAGCCCCAAAGATGGATCTTGGTAAGATTTTGAGAGCAGGTGTACAGCTAGCAGCCTCTCCAGTGGACAGAAAGTCCCTCATAAACCAAGATTATTTCTCTCACTGAGAAAAGTCTCACTGCTATCATTTGAAACTTTGATGTTCTTATGGTGTCTAAAATCTCTAGATCTTCCCAACAACTTTCATTTCACTCTCAGAACATGCACATGCATGTTTACGTGTATGTAGGGGTGTGTGTGTGTGTGTGTGTACACTTTGTAGAGTTGCGTGTCAACGTATTCGTGCATGCATGTAGGAAGCAACAAGCAATCACAGGAGCTGGTCCTCCTTGAGCATCATCTACCATGTTTTTGGGACATGGTGTGTCACTGGCCTGAGGCTCACCTAGTAGATGCTGGCTGGGCAGGAGCCTTAGGAATTTACCTGTCTCTACCCCCAGCACTGAGACTGCAAGTGTGCATCTCTACACCAGGCCTTTTCTGTTTTAACATGAGTTCTGGGGCTCACACACAGGTATCCATGCTCTCAAAGCAAGCGCTTTGGTGATTAAATAATCCTTTCCGGGCTTGGATGATTATTTTTATTTTTCAACAACAAAAAAAATAATGAGGCTATCATGACCTGCTACGTACAGTTTTTGTCTTCAAAGTACTAAGTATGCTTGATTAGAAATGTACTCATTATCATAATCAGAATGACAATGTGTCTCTCTCATATATGGTTTTATCCTCGGTGTTTCAATCAGAATTGAAAATAATTAAATCAATTATAAAATGTTTGGGTTCTACAGTTGCACAGACTGTTCTGGGAAGAGAAGGGTATGAGGTTCAGAAACAGCTTCAAGGACTTACATTCTGCCGGGGGAAAGACCCAAAAGATCATAAAGACCATGGAGTCACAAATTTCTATTGCCTGCAGGGTACAGGTAGGACACTCAGAAACACAGGGCTCTCATTCAACTGGTGGAAACTTTAGACACAGGACTGAGGCTGAAATAGATCTTGAAAACTGAATGAATTTTCATGGGGTAAAGGTTGTGGAGGTGCCACCCCATGTCTGCTCTTCCCTCCGGGTAGCTGTGCCCATTGCATACCTAGGCAGGAGGTAGGAAAGCTGGAGGAAGGGAAGCTCAGCCAGGTGCAACTGTGCAGTGCAGGATCTCTGTCGGCAGTGAGTGTGAGGGCAGTGAGCCCAACCAGGAACAGCTTCAGAAAACTGATTCATTTATTAGGGCAATTGCCACATCAGCTCCTACAATGTTCTATTCAAGATAGTGGTTATAGTGGTTTTGAATAGGAATGGCCCCCATAGACTCATAGGTTTGAATGCTCTGCCCATAGGGAGTGGCTCTGGTAGGAGACATGGCCCTGTAAGAGGAAGTGTATCACTGTCGGGGCAGCCTTTGAGGTCTTCTGTGCTCAAGCTACACCTAGTGTGGCACACAGTCTCCTTCTGCTACTTTCGGATCAAGAAGTAGAACTCTCGTCCTTCCAGTCTGTGCCTGAGCACTGAGCAGATTTGGGGCCCCAGCTCTTACCCCAGTAGTAACACCCACCCCACACAGTTCTGATACAACCAAGATAATAGGAAAGACAGGCTCCAGGCAGGGACAGGGCAGGTAACACTAAGGACATCCAGATGGCAAAAGGCAAGCACAAGAACATAAGCATCAGCAACACAGGGTACTCGGCATAATTAGAACCTAGTTCTCCCACGCAAGAAAGTCCTGAACACTCTATATTACTAGGAAAGCAAGATTCAGATTTAAAGTCACTTCTAATGATGATGATAGAGGACTTTAAGACGGACATAAATAACACTCTCGAAGATTTTGAGGAGAACACAGGTAAACAGGTAGAAGCCCTTAAAGAGGAAACACAAAAATCCCTTAAAGAATTACAAGAGAACACAACCAAACAAATGAAGGAATTGAACAAAACCATCCAGGACATAAAAATGGAAGTAGAAACAATAAAGAAATCACAAAGGGAGACTACCCTGGAGATAGAAAACCTAGGAAAGAAATCAGGAGTCATAGACACAAGCATCACCAACAGAATACAAGAGATAGAAGAGAGAATCTCAGGGCAGAAGATACCATAGAAAATATCAACACAACTGTCAAAGAAAATGCAAAATGCAAAAAGTCCTTAACACAAAATATCCAGGAAATCCAGGACACAATGAAGAGACCAAACCTAAGAATAATAGGTATAGATGAGAGTGAAGATTCCCAACTTAAAGGGCCAACAAATATCTTCAACAAAATTATAGAAGAAAACTTCCCTAATCTAAAGAATGAGTTGCCCATAAACATACAAGAAGCCTATAGAATGCCAAATAGACTAGACCAGAAAAGAAATACCTCCCGTCACATAATAATCAAAACACCAAGTGCACAAAACAAAGAAAGAATATTAAATGCAGTAAGGGAAAAACGCCAAGTAACATATAAAGGCAGATCTATCAGAATTACACCAGACTTCTCACCAGATACTATAAAAGCTAGAAGATGCTGGACAGATGTCATCCAGACACTAAGAGAACACAAATGCCAGCCCAGGCTACTATACCCAGCAAAACTCTCAATTACCATAGATGGAGAAACCAAGATATTTCATGACAAAACCAAATTTACACAATATCTTTCCACAAATCCAGCATTACAAAGGATAATAGCAGGAAAGCCCCGATACAAGGAAGGAAATTATACCCTAGAAAGAGCAAGAAAGTAATCCTCTTCCAACAAATCCAAAAGAAGATAGCCACTCAAAGATAATTTCACCTCTAATAACAAAAATAACAGGAGACAACAATCACTGTTCCTTAATATCTCTTAACACCAATGGACTGAATTCCCCAATTAAAAGACACAGGCTAATGGACTGGATACATAAACAGGACCAAGCATTTTGCTGCATACAGGAAACCCACCTCAGCGACAAAGACAGACTTTGTTCACCTTAGAGTAAAAGGCTGGAAAACAATTTTTCAAGCAAATGGCCCTAAGAAAAAAACTGGAGTAGCCACTCTAAAACCTCCAGCCTGAGAACACAAAGGGAGGGACTCATGGCTCCACCTGTATAGGTAGTTGAGGGTGGCCTTGCTAGGCATCAGTGGAAGTGGATGGCCTTGGTGCCTGAAAGTTTGGATTCCCTAGTGTTGGGAAATTTGAGAGCAGGGAGGGGAAAATCGGAGGATGGTGAGAGCACACCCTCATAGAAACTCCCAGAATTATATGGATTAGACATGACAGAGGCAGGCTGCCAGAAGACTAGATTCCAGGCTGCCAGAAGACTAGATTCCAGAATTCAAACAAAAAATTATCTTGATACTAAAATTTGTTTTGAGAATTATATATTGCACAATACACCGCCTCGGTGTATCTACTCATCAAGTAAGCTGAGCAGACCTGCTCAAACCTGTGATGTCCTGGAATTTCAGCTGGATACAGTAAAGACACAGACATCAGAGGCTTATCAATTTACTCTTCCCCCTGCCCCTCTTCTAATATTTCAATGCCCATAATCAGCTTGAAGAAGTTAATGAAGAGTTGGCGCCTCTATTCCCTGGGCTTGGGGACTGAGGTGGTTAATATTGGGCTGTCTTTCTAAGAAAAAGTAGTGGTTTTGTTGGACCAGGGAGGATTAGCTAGGATTTATTGCATAGCCATAACCTATTCATAGAAATATTTATAATTGTTATTAAGATGAAGTTATAATTTCTTAAATGGTACAAAATTTACTTTGATTTCAAATTTAATTGGTATGAGCTTCTTATTGATATAAAAGTGAGATTAATATTGTTACTCTCATAGGCATTATGCCTATATAACACATTTAGGAATACAAGGCTTAGACCCAGTCCTTCTTTAACTTTTTGAACTGATTTGAGATGGTTAGCCTGTGAGTTAAGAGCCTTTAGCAAATTCATTGCTCTGAGTTTATTGTTAGGGTGTTTTCTATACTTTAGAAATAGCTGAGAGGAGTTAACAGACAACAGTCCAGATTGCCCTACATGGATAGTTGGTTTTCAAAACATCAGAAGTCCACAGAATTGATGTTACAAACATTTCTGTAATAATGTTCATTTTGATTAGAGACCTGTCTGCTCCTGACAGCTTCCTCTCTTAGATTCTAAGAAGAAATTGAGCATCTTTGGAGTTATTCCAGTTGTGGTGAGACAGCCACTAGGCAAGAATTGCCTTTTTTCATCTACGGACAAACCACCGTCTAGAAAAGGACACACTTGCGGAATAGTTGACTGATTATATCTGCCAAGACAGAGTAATCAGCCCTTAATAATTCTGCATCACTAGGTCTGTCAGATGATCCTGGGCCAGAAGGCTGAAGATCAGATGCTCCAACATTCTGTAGTATAGGGACTGTCCAGGTGTTCAGCGGTCTCTATAATTTGGCTAAGTTTTAGAAGCTATGCTTTGTGCTTCCCATAATTTCAGTTAACTCAGTCATTCTGGATTTCTGACAGGATTGAAGACTTATAGTCTCATAGCCAATCCTGGCCATTTACTTTGAGAGAAATGGTTTGAGAGAATGGTTTTCAGCTGACATTCATTCTAAAGCCAAGAAAAACAAAAGCCAGTTTCAGAACTAAGTCTTTTAGTTAGGAGGTATAACAGAGGTTCTGTTTAGTCAACAAAATGATGGACTGGGTATTAGGTCTATCTTGTACCTTACTGACCCAAATTGGTATAGTTATGTTCTAATTGTATTTTAAGAGAAAAGTTTTATTTTAACAGGAAGGGTGATATGTAGGAGGAGCTAAGGTGGGAGGCATAAGGAGAAGAAGAGGAGGAGTAAGGAGAGGAGGAGGAGAGGAGGAGCTAGGTGACAAGAGGGGGTGACATGGAGGCAGATGTTCAAGTGTCTCTGCTAGTCAAAGATAGTTGATATATCTAGGTTGGGTATTGGGTTACACTTCTAATTGTATGGGCATCTTGTTATTGAGCATTACCAAACTTATAAAGCCTTTGATTAACATTAAAAAATAGTATAAAAGCAAAAGGGAGAAGCGGGGATGGGATAGGGGTTTTCTAGGAAGGGAAAATGGGGAAAGGAGATGGCATCTGAAATGTAAATAAAATATCCAATAAAGATTTTCACATAAAAAAAAAAAAAGATGTAGAACTCTCCGCTACTTCTCCAGCACCATGTCTGCCTGTATGCGGCCATGTTTCCTGCCACAGTGATAATGGACTAAACCTCTAAATCTTAAGCCAGCCCCAGTGAGATGTTTTCCTTTATGAGCGTTGTCGGGGTGGGGGGTGGGGGAAGGGGGGCGGAAGAAGGCAGTGGTTTAAGCAGCAACCCTCATCCACTAAAATGAGAGTTCAGACAGATTCTTACATTAAAGATGGTGGTGGAGAAACCATCAGTACAGAGACAGTCATCGAATTTCTGAGAAAGCAAAGCTGAAGGAGAAAGGTGTTGTATTGGTCATGGAAGGCCAAAACACACCGAGAGGAGGCAGAGGCAGACAGCTGTCACTCACAGACTTCCAACAGCACAATGGTGAGGATACTAAATGAGGCTCGAGACAGAAGAACCAATTTAAAACGTGGATATTACACAGTGAGCACACAGACGTGAGCCAGGAGCTCAGAACATCTCTTCTGCTGGTTCTACCCTTACCCAGAGGAAAAAAGAAGGAAGAGGGACGGAGGGATAAGAGAGACAAACTGCCTTCTTCCCGTTCCAGGTTGAGCGAACCAGGCTCATGGGCCAGTGACACCCAGAAATTAAGAGGTTTTTGAAACACGGGAGGTCGCGGTCGGCTGCTCTGTGGCTGTCATCATGCCACA
This sequence comes from Arvicanthis niloticus, assembly GCF_011762505.2. Taxonomy (NCBI): domain Eukaryota; kingdom Metazoa; phylum Chordata; class Mammalia; order Rodentia; family Muridae; genus Arvicanthis; species Arvicanthis niloticus. Next base: position 21,601,987 of record NC_047661.1, read on the forward strand.
AAATGAACATATTAAATTGCACCGCAAACGATATGGATATCGTTTGGACTACCATGAGAAAAAGAGAAAGAAAGAAGGTCAGGTGGCCCAGGAATGTTCAAAGAAGGCAAAAAAAAAAAAAAAGATTGGCCTGAAGGCTAAGCTCTACCATAAACAGTGCCATGCAGAGAAAATACAAATGAAAAAGACTATTAAGATGCATGAAAAGAGAAACACCAGGCAGAAGGATGATGAGAAGACTCCACAGGGAGCAGTGCCTGCCTGTCTGCTGGACAGAGAGGGGCAGTCCAGAGCAAAAGTACTTTTCAACACGATTAAGCAGAAAGGAAAAGAAAAGGTGGGAAAATGGGAGGTCCCTCTACCCAAAGTTCGTGCCCAAGGAGAAACAGAAGTATTGAAAGTTATTTGAACAAGAAAAAGAAAAAAGAAGGCATGGAAGAGAATGGTTGCTAAAGTCTGCTTTGTTGGTGATGGTTTTACAAGAAAACCACCTAAATATGACAGGTTCATTAGGCCAATGGGTCTGCATTTCAAACAAGCCCACGTCACACAGCCTGAGCTGAAAGCGACTTTTTGCCTGCCTATACTCAGTGTGAAAAAGAATCCACCATCCCCATTATATACAACCCTGGGTGTGATCACCAAAGGTGCAGTTATTGAAGTGAATGTGATCCAGTTGGGCCTTGTGACACAAGGAGGCAAGGTTATTTGGGGAAAGTATGCCCAAGTTACCAACAATCCTGAAAACAATGGATGCATAAATGCAGTCTTGCTGGTTTGACAGTGACATCGTACAAGTCATTCCACTCACTACAGAAGACTACATGCTGTCAGGAAAACACCACCGCTGTGACCTTTCTGGACGACCATGCAGCCTTACCCCATGTGCAGTCATCAAGAAGTATCTATTAAGGTGTAAAGGAAAATAAAACACTGCCCTATTTTCCAGTTGGTCTTCAGTCTGGGGGCCTAATGACTTACATGTTGATAAAATTTAGTGACTGAGTAGCAAGTATACAAAAGCATACTAAGCACTAGGTATGCAGCAATACAGGTTTATTACGTGAAAAGCCACCAGTGTAGCTGAAAGTTCCTGTAAAGGTCAAGTATTTCTTATCTTGATGCCATTAATCCTGAAACTCGGAACATTTTAAACACATGGTAGTGTTTAAATTCATAAAATATTACATTAGAAGTCTGAGAGAAGGTAAATTGGATGAAAAACTTTCACAACTCAGGTTGTCACTTGTAATTAATGCTTTATGTGGCACTTTCAGTGAACTCAAATGCACTTCCACCACTTGCTATATTCTAAAACTAGGGAGTGCACTTATTGAGAATTGGCTTAGATAATTCTTGACCATGTACCAGTGACTTGAGATGTGGCAGCTAATTTAAATTGAAGGTCATGATTTGGGGTTGTAACTTAATCCACATTCTTAAGAGTGTATATGATATTAATTCTGTAATCACCATATTGCTTTAAATTGTTTATTTTTTTGTAAATCTACTTTCGTAATACAGGCAGAGAGAAAGAGAGAGAGAGAGAGAGAGAGAGAGAGAGAGAGAGAGAGAGAGAGAGAGAGGCAAACCAAGTGAGAGAAGGTGCCATTTCTAAAAGGTTAGTCTACCTCTGGAGAACCAGGACACTCATTTTGCAGCCACCAAATGTTGGCATCCTGAGGTCCCAGCATGACAGGTTTACAGCATCCGGCAAGATAAATCAATCCAACCAGAGTATAAAACCTCCAGGGAAAAAACCTTAGAAGGAAATTATAGAGGAGCCACAGACTTCCCGTGAGTGTGGCAATTACAAACACTCAAGAAATAATTAAGATGGCTGTCGTGAGGATGGGGATGAGGGTGCAAGAAGGGAAATCACACACTAGGCTTAGCTACACACAGATTGCTAAAATTTCACCTCCAGTGTTAACAGCTGGCCAGCCTGGCCTACTTGATGAGTTCCAGGCCAGTGAGAGACCCCTGTTGTTGTATTAAAACAACAGTAAAAGCTTCAAAGTAGACAACCCTTGAGGACTGACAGAGAGCTGAGGTTGTTCTCTGTCCTCTACATATGCATGAGTGTACACACACACACACACACACACACACACACACACACACACACTCACTCACACAGAGGCGGGGGTAGTTATAAGCTTGGTATAGGTACACATGCCTCTAATTCCACCACTAAGAGGTGGAAGCAGAAGGATCAAGAGTTCAAGGTCAGCCTAGAACACAAAGAGGCTGTCTCAAACAAACAAGCAATCGAAAACCCAAACAACCTCAAAACAACAATAAGCAAGCAATTTCTGTGATCCAAATACAGAATAGTGGGAGAAACAGAGGCATCCAGAACTCTCCAGGACAAAACTGAATATCCCAACTGACAAAATAGCACATCTCCAAACCACCACAGTGGCATTAAAGATTAGATCAGGGTATATCTGCTGTTGGTGTTTTGTAAGAATAGCCTTCAACAGCTGTCAAATTTCCAAAAGTTCCAACCGGAAGAGCAGTTTGAAGGTGGTAGAGGTAAATCCATGGCAACATCACCACCTACTGGACACAAAATATACTGCACAGATAAGATATTAGGAAACACCTCCCCCCCCCCCCCACACACACACCACAGGCTTACCACAGATATACCACACATATTCACAGAAATACTGACAAGCCACACAGACACACACACACCTCTCAGTTTCTCTCTGTGTCTTACACAGACAAATAGACACACCACACACGTTCACAGAAACACACGCTGACACACCACACACACTGACACACACCACACAGACAGCTCTCTCTCTCTCTCTCTCTCTCTCTCTCTCTCTCTCTCACACACACACACACACACACACACACACACACACACACAGAGTGGGGAAAGAGAGATATTGCACACATTCACAGAAACACACACTGACACACCACACACAGAGAGATAAATACAAGGAGACAGCAAAGAAATAGAATACTTTTTTCAGAGGCTTTTGAAAATTAAAACTAGATACAATTTGCAAATCATAACAAAGTGGTCCTCCTGGTTACATCAGCTCAGTTAATAACCAAAGCCATGTGGTTTGGAGGCTCCACTTCAGCCTAGGATGCAAAAGTTGTCAGAGTCACTTTTACAGTAACAGAGAATGATGTTCCTAAAACAAAATGAAGGTGTTTGCAATTCGTGGCTGAGTCAGGACAAGATCTGCCTATCCTCAGATAATAATTCAGCCCTTGCTTAATTATTGTGAAGCCTGTGGTGGACTGGAGACTTCAGACAAAAAGACTTCTGCAAATGTGATCTTGAGATGGAGAGTGTTCATGAATTATCCAGTGGGCTCAGATATAATCACAAAGGTCTTTAAAAAGGAAATGAGGGCAGGAGAATCAGAAAGGGACAGACTGGATAACAGAAATAAGACTCAGTGGCAAGGCCAGATACTTTTACGGTGGAGCAGGGGTGGCAGTGCAGGGGTTGGTGAAAGGCAAGGGCTGGGGACACTGGATCCCCTGGCAGCCTCAGACTGGCACACAGCCCTGCCAGCGCCAGAACTTTAGCCAAGGGGAGTGGATTCTGGGCTTTTGACCTACAAAAGTGCAAGAAAATCATTTGTGTCATTTTAAACTGCCAAATTAGTAGGTAGATATATCTTTGGTATTATATATTTGGTAATATATTAGGTAGATATATCTTTGATATTTATACACACATGGGGCTATAGGGGGTAAAATGGTTCTACCATTTTAGGAAAAACGGAGGCAGTGCAGAACACAGAGGGATCTTGTTGAATGAAAACACCGAGATTCAAAATAAAGGTCACGGTTCGGTCCCTGTCTGGTACAAAAGGAAAACAGTAGTGACTGCATTTGATGTAAAGGAGCAGAGCCCTGACCCCGGTAAGGAGCTCTTGGCAGTTAATGGCTGTGGGGATGTGCGGAGAGGGGACAGGACATGGGGTGGGGTCATATTTCTTCCGGTGTGCGCTCACTGCTACGTTGTTCATGTTCCAGGAAATGAATCCTACCCTCACTCATTCAAACAGCTCTAATCAAACTCCCGTTAGAGCATTGGATCTAATTAATCTAATTGTTTAAAAAAAGCCATGAAGGAGGAGGGGTACTTGTTGATAAAGGGGGTTCAGGTGGGCATTATAAAGTTTGATGGGGGTGAATATAACAAAAATGTAATGTGTATGAAGTTGTTGAGAGAGAGAGAGAGAGAGAGAGAGAGAGAGAGAGAGAGAGAGAGAGAGATTAGTAAAAGCGAATTCCTCTCTTTGCTTTATGAAAATCAGGTTGCTGTGACCTGGGCACCTGCTGATATCTGTGTGGTCTGCTTATATCAAAGAGATTTTACAAAGAATGCTTTCTCCTGGAGACATGTATTGGACTCAACTGTTAGGAAAAACTGCTACACACACACACACACACACACACACACACACACACACACACACACAAATAGTAGACTATTCCACACATTAGTAGGTGTGGGAACTCTCTTGCTTCCTATAGTTGGGTCTGAAATGCTCCCTCAAGGCGCCTATGTAGAGAGAGTCTCTTGTGTACTGTATGGAAGCTTAACCTGTCAATAAAAATGCTGTTGGCCTATGAGTTTAGGCAGAAAATAGAAGGTGGGACATACGAGAGAGAAAGAGAGATGGGTGGAGGATTCTGAGAGAGAGGTATAGGGAGGTTTTCCCCAGAACACTGATGGAGACAGATGCATGAGTCTGAGGACCACATAACAAGTCGAGTGAAACTCATAGAACAGATAACAAGATAATTAAGTTATGAGCTAGTTGGGGAACAAACCTAGTGGCTAAGTGGTTATTCAAAAATGATTAGTCTCAGAGTCATCGTTCCGTGAGCTTGGGCAGGGGCTGGTGGAGGTCACACGCTAGAGACACCAGGGTGTGCTATTTGTAGATGAGGGAACCTCTGTGAAGGGGGGCTTAATGGAACTTAGGTCACTGGGGGTGTGCTCTTAAGATGGATATGGGACTCTGGCCCCTCCCCTCTCCATTCTTGCTCCTGGTGGCAATAATGTGACCAGCTTTTTCTGTCACTCACACTCACCATAATGTACTGGGTTCCGTGGGTCCGAGAGCAAGTGCCAATTGACTGTGGAATTAAAGCTCTGAATAAACACAAAATCTTTAAGAACTGGTTGTCTTGGTTACCTGTCACAGTAACGCAAAGCCTTCCTCTGGTTGGTGTGTGGGTGTTGACAGTGTGTGTGTGCAGAAAATGTCCACCAAGCTTTTTTCCTCTGGGATATTATGGCCTGAAGACTAGTCCCCTACAGGGATGGAGATTAGCCAAACATGTCTTTTTGATACAGCTGTATGTCATAAACCCTGCCTCCTAGTTTATATGTCTGTAACGGCCCACCTGTCTGTTCAACTCTGTGTAATAAACTGAGTCTCTGGGGTGGCACAGTGTCTGCATTAGAGAGCCCAGGCCCATTTGATCCCAGTTTTCTGTGTATCTGTGTGTCTGTCTTCTCTTTGTTCCCTCACCACCTGTCACGTCCTGGAGCTGTGCAGGGTGTGGCATGCCAGGCCTTTATCCACACCTGCCTCATCTTTGCTTAGTTAAGTGAAAAACTGCACTCACCATAATTTTATTTTACATTGCTGTCATGAGTGATTTTTTTCATGTCCTTGCCCTTTCTTTCTAAGGAGTCATTTTGCTTTCAATATGAAAGGGTTATAGATCAGCAGTTAATGGTCACAGGGTCGGGGAGGGGTGTCAATGGTTTGCCTAATTATCTTAACACAAGTTATTTTTTTAAAAAGAACTGCTTTTTAAATATATATATACATATGTAATCTGTACATATATAATATGCCTTAATTATATATATATATTATATATAATATATGAAATCATTATACCTTTGAGTTATAACTATTTTATAGGTGGTTTTCTTTTAAGCATGCCTATTGGTGCAAGCTGTATTCACACATCAGTTTAATAATTGAACATATTAAGACATGTCACCATGTGACTGATACCACTTCCTCCAGATCCACTCCACACAGTGTTCATCAAAACCTTGATGAGTGTTAGGTGGCGCTGCTTACAACTACTTAGGACCATGGACATGAACAGAGTCCATCTGTTCAAATAAGATTAATGCTCTCATTGTCTATAGCCAAACAATTTAATGCCTCAAGTACCTTTTTAGCATCTCTTCATACAGATATAAGCTAATGTATATTTTTAGTTCTGTCCTTACCTCCTACTGTTCAGACATGAGTTAGGAAAAGTTACAGACACTCTTCTCAACCCTGATTCCCCAGTAAGGCTATCGGAGACTCTGCCAAACCATCCATAGGAAACTATTATAAGTTCCACGCACTACTTTGAGTAGTCTGCTATATGAATGGATGTATAGGTTATCTCCAATCTTTTGTTAAAACAGACTATCATGATAAGAGCCTTGTGTGTGCATCATGCATAACTGGGTAGCGGACAAGTGCCCAGGGTGCTGTTGGAGAGTAGACGGTAAATGCTCTCATGGCTTTGCTAAGTGCTGCCAGTGTGTGTTGTGTTGGCTCACATCCATTCCGTCATGTGAGAGTTCCTACTGTGGTGGCTTTTTTCTGAGGCAGGGGCCTGCTCTGTAGCCCAGTCTGACCTCTGAATTCATAGCAGTTCTTCCTCAGCGCCCCAAGAGCTGAGCTTACAAGTGTTCGCCACCTTTCTTGGCTTTACCAGTTGGCTTTCTATGCCCCCCGCACAGTAAGCTCTTTGTTGGGACTACCCTGTGTTTTGAGGAAAGCTCCAGGCCTACACTCTGAAGCAGCTGCTGACAAATCCCAATGTCTCCTTCAGCATCTTCAGCTTCTGGGTCAAGCCATTCCTTAGCAGCAGAGTCCTAGGCAGGAAGGTCCAGACTGGGGGACACTTCTACCACAGACCTCTCTCCCTGGGAAGGTGCCTCTGGCTACACTCCAGGCAGCAGGCACTTGTGAGGTCTGAAAAGCAGTATAACTGACCAGCTTTGCTTCCTGCCTCTGCATCCCTAACTCGATCCCAGCACCTACTTCCAGAGACCCTTAACAGACAACAGGAGGAAACGTCTTAATCATGATGCAAAGACTAAGTCTATCATTCTGAGACTTAACTGAACAGAGGGGGTTCAGCACTAATCTTCTCTTCCCCCTCAGTGACTGCCCAGTTATCTTCACACAAGTTATTTGTCAAAGGAACTGTATTGCTGTACAGCAAATTAAGACCTACCTACTTTATGAAAGACAAGGCTCTTAATTGTGAGACCATTTTAAGCAAAAGATTGGAAAGAACCTACGTGTCCATCCATATTGGTTTCAATATCTCAGCTTGTTTTTTACTCACTCCTATGAAGGCACTAATTCTGCATAGTTTTAATGACTCTGGCATGGGTGTAGCTCCGTGGTAGATCTCGTGATCTGCTAGGGGCAATTTCCAGACCCACCTCCCCCTCCCCAAAAAGGAAGGAAGGGAGAAAAAAAGAAAAGAAAGAAGAAAGGAAGGAAGGAAGGAAGGAAGGAAGGAAAGAAGGAAGGAAAGGAGGGAGGGAGGGAGGGAGGGAGGGAGGGAGGGAGAGACGTATAGACATACAAAGAATGGTATCTGGAGATGAAGGTTTGCTTAGACTACATGGTATGAGCCTGTCTCTCCAAAGAACTCTATACCTTCACTGCTCTCATTTAGATTAACTCATGAGTCTCTTTCAATGTGATCTAGTTTCTGAAAAGAACTACTGTTGTCACAGCAGGTTCACAGCATGATCCAGAGGAGGCTACAAACTGGGAAAATACAGCACATGGTAAAGTGTTTTTCTTTTTCTGATAGTGTTTCCTGTTGTAGCCCAGGCTAGCCTCGAACTCCCAGAAATCATCTTGCCTCAGCCTTCTCAGTGTTGATTACAAGTGTGAGCCACCACACCAAGCTCAGAGCTCATGAACCAGCAAGCTTTAGTTGCACAGCTTATGTGACAAACCTCAGTTCTGCATGTACGGAACTTGGGCAGGAGTGTGCGTGTGCGTGTGTGTGTGCGTGTGCATGTGTGTGTGTGTTCAACTTCACATTATCACACACAAAATTTTTACAGTTTCCTTGGTTGTTTTGTAGAACAGGAAGGTCTGTGAAAATATCACTGTTATTATTTAAAAGGGAAATTAACGTTTTACCTAGGAAAAAAGTAACCATGAGTATATAGCTTATGTACAAATGGCAAAGTAACTCCACCGTGAGGCACCCAATAGCAGGAAACAGGAAGACAAGGCTGAAGAAATGGCTTTCTTTCTTTCTTTCTTTCTTTCTTTCTTCCTTCCTTCCTTCCTTTCTTTTTTTTTTGTTTTGTTTTTTAGAAGAAATGACTTTCTGAAAAATACCATCTGTGTTATCTGTAACGAGACAGATGCTTGATACCTGAGCACAGGTAACCAGCCACGTGGCAGAATGCAGATCAGAACAAATGAGTTATTTTAAGTTATGCTCTAGTCAGAGAGGAGCCTAGATATACGGCCAAGGTATTTGTAAGCATATATGGAGTCTGGGTCTTAGTTCTGGGAGCATGGGGCTGGGAGGAAGAAGCAGCACTAATTTTACAATTATCTCAAGGGGGAGAAGGCGAAGGCAAACACTCTGAAATTTTACGTTGTGAAAAGACTACTTTTTCTGCTACTAGAAGCTCCATAGTGTTGCCTTAGCTGATGAAGAAGTAAACCTCTCCACCTTCCCTCATGCCACCAGGGGACCCTCCCCCTCTCTCCCAGGGGACCCTCCCCCTCTCTCCCAGGAGACCCTCCCCCTCTCTCCCAGGGGACCCTCCCCCTCTCTCCCAGGAGACCCTCCCCCTCTCTCCCAGGGCACCCTCCCCCCCCCCTCAGGAGACCCCCCTTCATCCCATCAGGAAACTCTTACACACACCCACAGAGGAACACGTGCAGCCCATCCCCCACTCTCTCACCATCCTTCATTCATCTCACTGCATTAGGAAATTTGGTCTGTGGTACTACATTTTTAGTACCTGAAGACCAATGATAGTTGTAGCTTTTACTAATACTACTGTCAAGTGCCTGCTTTCAAAGGGATATCACGGTTAAATAAGCTTTCTAAACACAAACCTACACAGGGTTCGGAGGGAAGGGAATGTTTTTATTTGTCGTCAATGTTTTGGATACAACCATCATAATTTTGCAGGTCCGCTAGAGCAGTGAGCTTGATTGACAGCATTTCCAAGAGTTCACAATTTCATGGCTAAGGTTCCAATCAAGGCAATAGGGTTTATTAACTTAATATAAATGAAGCTTTTAAAAAGGATATAAAAAGCAATTTGTAGACAAGATTAATAACTCAGACATTAGACTGAGAGACAAGGGAAGGTCATTACCTAGATCAGACAGAACATCAGAAGGGCAGGACCCTGATTTCATTTAAGACACCTTTGGTCATTAGCATACTAGCATGAGTAAGGCGGTGTGGCGGGCGGGCGGCACGGAGTGCAAGCGGGCAGGGTGCTGAAGGAGGCTGATGGAGGGCAGCAGGCACAGGGCCCTCCAGGGAGCTCCTCAGTCATCCTCCCCTCCGCAGAGCAGCAGCAGGGCCTTCTTATAGTCTCCAGATGTGTCACCCTGGAAGCCAAACACACACACTGTCAACTCCATGACTCACAAAAGCCCCAGGAAATAAAAGATCAGGAAATAGCTGAGCGTGACTGTGTTCCTCTGACTGTTCTCCCGACTGGGCAACTTCTCTGCGTGACTCTCACGACAGGAATGTTACACGGGGAAATCCCTACCAATGCCATTCAGTTTAACTTTCTAATTTTACCCCTCAAGGGAGTGGAGTATGTTCCTCGGTCGAAAGCAGAGAGGGCAAGGAAACCTTTCCAAGTGTGTTAAATCATCACACTTTCCCAACAGACGCCCAGTTTCTCTCAGGCTAACAAAGGCATGCAGGGCCTCCCGGGTACCCTGGCTTTGCCTTGGACACGGGCACAGCACATGCTTTCCTCAGGCTTGCCTCATAACACTTCTGTGTGAAATACTAGTGTCTTAAGTGCACAGACTCGCTGGCGACCAAGCTCCACACTCATTAAATCCAAAGCTTTTTGCTCAACTAATACTCCACTTCATACATGGTCTACAAGGAAAGATGTCAAGACACCCGCAGCCACACTTCAAGGTCACAGGGTGCTTCTCTTTGAGGGTGACAGCCGTGTTGCCTCAGCCCCTTACTGCAGCTGTGACCTGACACCAGGCACAGGAAAGGCAGACAACAAAGAACGCTGACGAGAGGGAGGAGCTAACAAAGACAGCTGGTACTGATGGATATACAAGCACACATTCTAAAAAATGGCCAAAGGCTTGGGTCTGTTGAGCCTTGGCCAGGGCCGTAACTCAACTCCCCCTTTGTCCTTCTTTAGAACCCCTTGCTCTAATCCTATGACTAAAATCTTTCACTCAGCATAGGAACTGGATTCTTTCATCTATTTCCTTCATGCTGCCCAGTCTGGCTCTGCGTTTCTAACGTACGCCAAAGTTCTACCTTGATCATAGAATACAGGGAGGTGGCAAAGTTCTTCCTAAACTCCTTCCTGATGTTAAACAGGTCAATCTCACTCCTGGACACCACGATTCTGATGAGGGTGTGATCGTCCGTCCCAGCACCCTTTAAAGGAGAAAAGAGGGTAGGTGTTAAAAGTCTTCACATACAGCACCAAATGCCCCTGGTTTGAGGTAAACCATTGGAATCTCAGAGTGTAGGAGAAACAGGCTACAGTCTGAAGGAGACCTGCATTTCCAGGCTGTCATCTGAAGCATAACCAGAGCTGGAGAAGACTGCATTTATTAGATGCAGGGTGTCTACTCACCTTCATAGCATAGTAGAGGGTCTCTGCAAGGTAGGCAGGTATGCTCCGAATAGACTTCACTAAGGAAACACATAATACAACTGTCAAAAGCTATTTGGACATGGAAAATGACATAATCAAAATGCAAACACTGTCTCCTGTTTTTGGCTCTGCTTCTAAGTGTAAAAGTGAGGTGCCCTGCAGAGGGCATCTGTGAGCTGCTGGGGTTCCCTCCTCAGCAGCAGAGGGACATCTGCAAGCTGCTGGGGTTCCCGCCTCAGCTGCCTTCTTACTCTCTAGCTCTGCTCTCTGCAGAGGTCTGTGCAGGAAAAGAGTCTCTCTCTGTGCCCCTTTGTTCTCTGTGGTCTTTGTTGGCACCTGGGTGGTTATAATGCCACAGCCTTCATCACCGATTAGTTATATAAGTGTCTTGGAAGTTTCTGTTCCAAAATATCAGATCAAATGATACAAGAATACTACTCTAATATCTGGAAAAACTTGGACTGACTTTCTGTACTCTCTCCAAATTCTCCGAGCTAAATCTCACAATTCACACAAGCAACCTGGATATATCCACTGCAGTTCAGACACTGGGCCAGGCTGCCAAAGAGGCAGCTCACCCCACCGCATCACAGCTGACATAAGTTAAGGGTGTGCAGACAGGAGTCACTCAGCAAAGGACACCTAGCACACAAAACCTCTACAGGCTACAAAAACAACAATCCTTCAGCTCTGAAACATCTCAATTCTTCCTTTTCAAAGATTAAGAAAAGCAGCTTCTCTCTCTCTTTTTTAAATCTTTTTATTTACTTATTTTATGTATATGAGTACACTGTTGCTCTCTTCAGACACACCAGAAGAGGGCACCAGACCCCATTACAGATGGTTGTGAGCCACCATGTGGTTGCTGGGAATTGAACTCATGACCTCTGGAAGAGCAGTCGTTACTCTTAACCACTGAGCCATCTCTCCAACCCAAAAAGCAGCTTCTCAGGCAGATTGAGAAATTATCATCTGGCTAGAAAAGAGTGTGTGTGTTTGATGTGATAGAAGGTGGTTGTTTTCAGGTTAAATAGTTTGGAGTTTTAATTAAGTACTTATAACAACTTTGTCTTTCTGGTGTGTCTTCATCATGAAAGAGCCAAGTTCTTAACTCACTGGCCATGTGCTCAGAAGAAAGGCTACTTTTAAAAGTTGGTTCTTACACAAATGCTCAGAATAGACAAAGGCTGCCTTCAGGCCATGTGAGCCCAGAACCTGGGCCTGCAGGATCTGAAGAGCATCTAAAAACCACAGCCACCTGCAAATTCACTTCTCCAGTCGTTCTGAGCACTTAATTAAAACTCCAAATTATTTAACCTGAAAAAAAACCAAACAAACAAAAACACCTTCCCATATTCTGTCACATCAAAGACCCGGATTTATCTCCATCCAGATGATAACTTCTCAGTGTGGAGAGTACTCAAAGCATTCTAAAACCCTGTGGGTATCAAGGACAAGCCATGTTTGCATGCCTCTGCGATGGTGTCCAAGACATCAAAAGGCTGTAGTACTATTTTTAATGTGGCTTTAAGACAATTCCTACTAATGCCCTTAGGGCTTCCATATAATCAAGTAAATAACCAGAGAGCCATGTATTCAGAACACTAACACAGACTTCCCAAAGGAAAACTTGGGAGTTTGCTTCATCCAATGCTATGTTATTCCCCTACATTCCATGAAGAAACATGTTAGTTTTCTGGTTTAGCCTCAAGTGGATGAAAATAATTCATGTAAGAATAAATATTGCACATGTGAATTCACCTACCGACAGCCAGGAGCAATCGTTCCAAGTTCCCCGAGGTCTCTCGGTCAATGGTTTCCTCAATCTGAAATCCTGATATTGTCATGTACTTGTCAAACACTAGAAAAAAAAATAGAACAGAATGTGCTTTCTTACTGAAGAGATAACTCCCTCTGAAAAGAAGCTTTAACTTTCACCAGGTGTTATCTGTCCAAGCAGAGGCCCCAACCCCATCCTCCTTGCTGTCAGAGCTCTGTGCTCAGAGCCTCAATGAGTTAAGCTCTAAGCAATGATTTACTTCTGTTGTAACATCATCATTAATTAGGACGTTTTAAAATTCGGTTTAGCTATGAATGTTGTGACACGACTTTGTGATCTCCTACAGACGGACCTCAAATTTGGTCTTCCTATCTCTGCTTCCCCAAAGCTCGGTCTTTACGATGTCATACTGTTGTACCTGTTTGGCTACTGTCTTGAGTTAACAGTCAGATCCCAGATAGGCCAAGAGATATACAATTTGCCTAGGATGGCCTTCCACCCACAAGGACACTCCAAATAAGAAGACACTGACAGTGGCTTGCCTGTGGACCTTGATGGGCATAAGCAAAGAGACAATACTCTTGCATAAGCAACCATGGCTTCTAAACGGTATCTCATCAATGCTGATTTCCTGGCCCCTAGCTAGTTGCAATCAATAAGACCAACAGGTAAGTCTGCCGTGAGAGATTCTGAAAAGCCCTTCTCCTTCCTTCTAATAAGTGACCTACAAATGTGACTAATTTAACTTGCTTTCCTCTTCTTGCCGTGAACCATTTTGTGAAGATGAGGTAACAAGCCAAGAAGGAACAGGAGGGCACAGAGCAGTTGGCAGGGAGGCAGAAAGACATGTGGTCCTGCCAAAGCGACCACACTGCAGCCACGGAAATGAGGCACAACTCTTAAAGCCACGATGTGGGTTGTCGATTGCTACCGAACGTATTCTAAACTGACAGGGTTCATCTATATGAACTGGACAGACGCAAAGGAAGTCTTCGGAGACTTCTTAGTCTCCTGAGGGTAATTCTTACAGTGAGACACTCCTTGGAGTCTGATCGCACCTGATGCCCCCTCACTACCCCTGACAGTGAATGGATTGCTAAGGACATCTAGTTTTGCAAAAAAAACTACAGTAGCAATGTCAAGGATGTCTGAGATTTCTCCAGATTCAACTGTGAAAACTGCTTTTTCTCCGAGGCAGGCATCTAGTCAGACTTGCCCGTGCACTTTCCAGATCTCCCAAAGCATTTGCCTCAAACAGTTTTACTTACCTTTTCTTAAATGAGACACACTGCGTGTTCCAAAGATGGTGATGAACTTTTCTTCATCTGTCCCCCACTTCAGCTCTCCGGCCTGGAACAATGCCTGCAACAAACCACCCTGATGAATCACTTAGCTTTCAGCACCCTGCCCCTTCCTGAACAGTGGATCTGCCTGCCTGTGGACCAGGTTAATGGGTTACATACAAAGCGCAGAAATGTCACAGGAGTTCATCTTTCCAAATGTTGACTGGGATATCCCATCTTCCCGGGGAGATGCTGTGTGCTGGGAAAGTTCCCGTCATCTCACGGTCTAAGACTGATTTACAGACTGGAAACTAACTCAGTGAGAAATTGTCTTGTGTTTGGCTTTGCTCATCCTACAGCTGCTGTCATGTTTGTTGCCCATGACATAAAAGTAAGCTCCATATTTCCTCTTTACATCTGTGATTTAAGCAAACTCCGTTGTAGAAGACCTTGTACCCAGCTGCACACACCACAATAAGCTAAAACGTTTCGGGAATCGGCATCTACAGAGAACTTGATAAATACTCTTGAGACCACTTGAGTACCATACTCACTTGTGACATGAAAAAATATAAATGCTCACCTAAGTTTATGCACAAGCTTACGAAACTTCTAAGTAAGCATTCTGAGATCTGAGGTCACTGGACATGTGGCCAGTCTTCACAACGACATACAGTTATACCTGTTTAGTTACTGTTTTTCATTAACAGACAGATCCCTGTTGGGCCAAAAGGGATACAATTCACCTGGTGATGGCCTTCTGCCCATAGGGACACTCCAAATGTAGATAAGACATGACAGTGGCTTGCCTGTGGATATAAGACTTTTGATCTTGGTAGGCACATGCAAGTGCATTATAGTGGTCTAGAACTATTTTTTTTTTTTTGTTTTATCTCCAGAGAATTAAAAGACCCTTTCCTATATCTTTGCACCAAATAAACAGATTCCATTTTTCTTCTCTCTCCTTTCTGTAAGAGTTCAATCCTCTGTCTAGAGAAAGCATTTGGCAAGGAAGATGATAAATATCAGGTTTTTTTAATATTTATTTATTTATTTTATGTATATGAGTACACCATTGCTTTCTTCAGACACACCAGAAAAGGGCACCAGATCCCACTACAGATGGTTGTGAGCCACCATGTGGTTGCTAGGAATTGAACTCAGGACCTCTGGAAGAGCAGTCAGTGCTCTTAACCGCTGAGCCATCTCTCCAGCCTGATAAATATCAGTTTTAACACTCTTAAAATATTGTCAGTTTAATACATTTTAAAAAGTGCAAATTGATTTAACAAACTTAAAATTAAAAACAAGTAAAGTATACTGTGCATATGTTCAGTTCCCAAGTGAGTGACCTACTGTGGCTTATCAGATTCCTGGTATAACAGGCCTTCCTCAGTGCCAAGTGTCAGTAGTGAACACCTCAGACGTTTATGCAGAAGCCCTTCCACCATCTTGGCTTACATTATATCAAATCACAGATCCCTCCTGGTGAAGACAACCTCGGGGCCTTGCTACAAGGTACAAAGGGCATGGTTCCTCCCAGACCCTAGAGAAGCAGTCTGCAAGAGGCTGACCTGCTGATAAGAACAGTCATGAGCACATGGCTCATGTGGCTTGTTCTCTGCTGCTCCTGGCCATGACAAAGGGCAGAGAGCCGGAGTTCCATCAGGAGATTTTAAAGAAGTCCCCCCATAATAGTACTCACACATACAAAGTGTTCTAAATAGTCTGCTAAAAAAAAAGTATTCTAAATATCTAAATAAATAAATATTTATTAAAAATAAAAGTGTTCTGAATATCTGCTGTGTGACAGGTAGATGACATGCTCACAACCTAGGTAATCAACACAGTCCCCAGATAATGAGTGGGTGGGATGGTATGAGAACCAGGCCTGTAGGACTGGAGCTGAAGCCCAGGATCTGCAGGTGACCCACAGGCCCATG
This sequence comes from Arvicanthis niloticus, assembly GCF_011762505.2. Classification (NCBI taxonomy): domain Eukaryota; kingdom Metazoa; phylum Chordata; class Mammalia; order Rodentia; family Muridae; genus Arvicanthis; species Arvicanthis niloticus. Next base: position 21,617,893 of record NC_047661.1, read on the forward strand.
AACGTGAGAGGCAACAAATTGTGCAACAAATGGTAGGGAGAAAAATCAGTGAGAAGGCTCAAGGGACCTGCTTTCCAGAAGCTTCTCACGTAGCACGGTGCTGATTACATCAGCTGTGCTGGGAAGTCTGCCCACAGGACTCTAATGTAGGTCTCAGCACTGTCACCAGGGACTAGAGTTGGCTTCCCATGCTGTAAGCACTGAAAAGCTTCCAGAGCTCCTAGTTCTGAGAGCAGGAACATGAGAACTGTATTGTCTCGCATGAAAGCCCAGAGGAATCAAAGGCTAAAAAGCAAGGCTGTCTTCTGCAACTAAGCAAAGCCGCCCCCCAGGGGGCAAGACTTGAGAGGTCTGTTCTTCCCCTTTGTCTATAAGAAAGCAGAGTTATGTTGGATCTGACGTGCTTTTAACCTATATTTAGTAAGCACTTCATAGGCTATAGAAAATCAAAATGGGGAGCTAACACTGAATATGAAGCTTTTGTAGTGGAAGGGTGCTGGAGTCACAGAGCCAGGCTGGGGATGGAGCTCCACAATCGCTCAGAGGCCCTGGGCCTGCTGCCTTATTCACAGTTGGAGGAGGCCTCCTGGAGCTGAGTGCAGCACCTCCTCATGCATCACTTACTGACTGACTGGCAGCAAGCACTATTGCAGATGAGAGGGTGGAACTAACCTGACACTGTGCCCTGGAAAGGCAGGCAGCCAGGCAGGCAGCTTCAGTGGGAAGCAGGGAGACAGGAGCAGTAAGCCTGGGATGCTACTGTTTTGCATGAGGGCCACCTGACTCATGTCCTGAAGGTCTGAAAGGGCCAAATAGAAAGCATCTAAGGTGGAACTGACCTTTGAATCCTACGACATGGATTATGAGGAGGTTTAAGAACCACATTCAGGGGCTTGGACTTTATCTTGAGAACAGTGAAACACTAAGTAGACAGGAATGGGACACAATAAGCTGACATATGTGAGGCAGAACACACGTGAAATCCTGTACAGTGAGCCCTCAGTAAATGTTTCTGTTGTTTTCCTCCAGTGAGGCAGGGACCACAATGATTAAAGCAGTTAAGTGATCAACCACCCAAAATAGCAAAGTCAGATGACATATTGCCAGCAACTGCATAGAGTAGTCGACCAGATCTCTCATTTTCAGTGGCACATTAACTAAAACATGACCAGGGATGGGGCTACTGCAGGTGATTCTAGGAACCCAAGTACTCTAGGGCCAATTCCCAGGTTTCAATTGTCCTGATTCATATTTCCTAATGTTTATTTCTTATGTTTGACTGTTTATAAACCACGCTGAAATTGCACTGGGATTCAGAAGTCCCTGAAGTGAAAATGTTCATTTGGGAGTTGACCAGCCTGTTTAGAACGCTGTCACAGGAAACACAGAGAACTTCCTAAAACAAACCAGCTTGTCATTTCTTTTATAATAAAATTCCACTTAAACCATAAACACGTTATTTTTCCTTATTCTATCCTACTAAGAAAATCTATTCCATCTTGGCACTGGAATGGCAAAGTAAGGCTTTTTATTTTTTTTAGTTCTCCATTTTGTGAATGATAAAAAAAAAAAAAGAACATATCTAGATGTAACTTGCAATAAAATTTGTATATTTTTACCTCAGCTTTAGGATGACACGATTTTGTTGGCCAGATCATAATAAGGAAAATGTACCTACCTACATAGGTCATATGTTTTGTAGGGAGCTGTTAAATCCATCTTTTAAAGGTTCTGAAAACACACATTTTCACTACTATAAATTCTTTTTAACTTCTAAGTCATAACAAAGTTGTCATAGAATATTCACCCACCTGAGCGTCCAGTTCAACTTGAGCATCGTCAATTGCAGAATCAGGGTCTCTATTTGCCTGTAAGAAACAACATCACAGCCTGGATTTTAGAGCCTCTGCATTCTGATGGAAAGATGCACCTGATGCCTATGCATAAGGCACTGTCTGTCCCAGAGAAACTACTCTTGTGCTAAAATCACAGCAACCCTACAGCATGGTATACCACCACCACACAGCAGTGTCCAAACCAGTCCAGCCCTGCTGATTCTAAGTACTATGGATGAATGGGATGCATACAGCTGCCTGGGATGAATGAACAAGTTGGCTATTTGCAGTCTGAATCAGATATTCTGAGAGCATGTAGCCATTACAGTGGGAATCTGCAAAAACCAGAAGTCATTGAACGACTTTTAAGTGGCCTTAACTTAATACAGGCAGGTCATTCCAATAATTCCTTAGTCAAATTATGTTAAGTCTCTACCAGTACCTGAAGGAGGACCACCAACATCCTCTGGTAGTACCCTGAGGTATCCCCGACCACATCATCTTCTAGGTTGGAACCATATTCTGAAAAACAATGACTTCATAGTTGTTCATAGCATCTCTGAATCAGAAAGCCCTGCCCCATTAATCAGGTGAGTGAGGCACAAAGGAGGACATATTTGATTAGTAAAAATCCTTTCTCCGCCCCATCTCTCAGTATTCCAGAGATGAATGGCAAATTCCACAATGAGTGCCAGGTGAAAATAGGCTCTGCCAACATCTGCCAAAAGCATTCACTCGAGCCTAAATTATGGCAGCCACTCCAAAATGCTCTCCCCGTATGTAGTTAGTAATATGAAGACACAGGATAGCAGTGTAAAGCACAAAAGCATGATAGTCCTAAACTGAAACTATGCTTCGTGCAAATGTGTTATATGATTTTTTTGGCCAGATGTTTTTCATCCTATGAATTTTTGCCTTCGCATGGTGGTATCTCCCCGTAATTACTGGTGCAGTGTTCCTTTGCACCAGTTAAGTCACCTCTGGCAGACAGCAATGTCATTTTGAAGTATAACCCCTTCACCTTGGCTTCCAACTCCACAGCCCAAGGTCACAGGAAAGCAGAGAATTGAGAGCTACCCACACCCTTTCACTAACTCTCAAACTGCATCTTAAAGTGTTCTTGCTATTATAAGGTATTACAGTGTTTAATCACTGTTCGAATATGCCTGGGATAGTTTTAAAGCCCGGAGCTTCTGTTTTATGTGCATTAGAACCAGTCAGCCAAATACAAAACCTTGTAGGCATCTCTGACTCCTTCCTCTGCTCCAATACCTGTAACTGGTTATCAAATCCACCCCTCCAAACATTTGCCCCCCTGCTTAGTACTCTCCGAGCTCCCCACCTCCCAGTAGCCTCAGTGGTGCCATAATTACTACAGAGCGTCCTCGTTGCCTCCCTAAAGGGCTGTCCACCTAAGACACCTCTAGACTCCAATCTCCTTCCTTCTTTCAACTGTTCATTCAACATTCCAGCAGCCGAGTTCATCATCCAGGCATGCAAAATCCCTAAACTGCCCACCTACTGAGTGCGGTGTGTCTCCATGCAGACACACACGTGCCCTTCCCTAGAGCGAGGGTCCGTCAGATCTCTCTGCCTACTGTCTTCAGGGTCCAAGCCACCGATGATCTAAGTCACCTTTACCTACTGAAACCCATATTGTCTTTTCCTCTTCAGTTTGCTAAGTTACAAGGAGCATTATTTAAGGCATACATTGTGCTTGATACACTGTGAAATGGTTACCACAAACTAACTGGTTCCGCCATGTAGCTTTCTGTGAATGGTGAAACACTTAAGATCTAGTTTCTTAGAAAATTTCAGCTACTCAATAGAGTACTATGAGTAGTCACCATACTACAATCCAGATCACCACAACTTCTCCACCCTATCACACTGTCCTGTGGACACCATCTCCTCCCTTCACCGCCCCTCTTGTCCAGCCTTGGCAAACAGCATGTTAGTATCAACAGTTATAGTTGTTTTATCATTCATTTGGACTCTACCAAAGTAAGGTAACACAGTGTTTGTCTTTCTGCACCCAGCTCACTCCACATAACATAATACCTTCTCTGTTGACCTGTGCTATTGCAAATATCACAAGTTTCATGTTTAAGGCTAAGTGATGTAGCATTGTGTGTGCATATGTATAAACCCCACTCTTTTTCCTCATGCATTTTCCAATGGATACTTAGTAAGTCACCTACTCTTGAAATTCCACTATCTAATTTGTATCATGAAGCCTCCCCTAAGACCAAAAGCCATGATGCCCTCTCTCTCCTGTCTGCATTCTGAATCAATACTTTTCATGCACAACTTTTACATTTTTAACCATCCTTTAACTATTGAATATAACATCATTGAAGACAAGAGTTGTGGTACACATGTCTTTTATGCTCCTCATGACAGCCAGGGCAGCAATGGACACAGAGCCATACCCAGTTACACACTGAGCAGAATGCAGCATGCACATTTACACACAGTTACTGTAGCACAGATGCCCAGTCCTCAGTATTGGCATACCAAGATGGAACACTCCAAAGACCACATCAAATAAATTGCCTCGATGAGATATGTGTACCATCTCTGCCACAGTGGTAGCAACCATATTGATTACAAAAAGAAGCTGGAAAGAGACCTGGGTAATTATTTAGTTGCAATAAATTCCATACTGTTCTGATCCAGTGGGCTACAAGCATCACATCTAAATTCTATACATCATTCCTATGAGAGAGCCACAATCTCTGGCTAAGATTCCAGGTTGGGTCTGATGACAGAAAAACCTGACAGATCAAAAAGTCTTCCTTCACTCTCATTTCATGGACTTGAATACATTCAAACCATTGAAATATGAACTAGACTGAAACACAGACTTTGCTTTTACACACGCACACGAACACATGCACATACACACAATCGGTCACACTAAAAATAACAACCAGAAAACAGAACACTTTAACCAAGTACACCCACCAGCTGAACAGTATACTTTATCAATGTTTTATCAACTCCAATCCAGAAAGGGTTTTAGTCTCTCTTCCTGTTCCCCAAAATATCTTCTACCTAGTTCTTAACATCTTCCACAAAACTGAATTTATTCAAAGAAACTTAAATTAAAGGCTATTCTTATAGTGTCTGCAAATCCTGTGCAAAAATAACCTACGTTTCCCTTCAGCATTGTCAGTCACTGTAACTGCTGCAACTAAAAAGTTGGGAGTTTGTTCCTTTGTTATTATGTTGTTGTTTGGTTTTTACTGAAGAAGAACAGCCTGACTTACAGCTCTTCCACCCAGCAATCATGTACTGCCTGGGCCCTGTACCTACTCAAGACCACATCCACATGACAGAAAGGACAGATCATAAACTCCAACTGTTTACCTTCTTCATAAACTTGTTTTATGGCGCTGAGTTCTTCAGGTGTTCTTGAAGCAATGATTTCAGTCAGCACTTTCTCATCTGTCCCAGCTCCCTGTTAGAAGGTTTGTTTTTAACAGAGAAAACATGTCAATAAGATAAAAAAGAAAAGAGAAGAAAGCTACTTCCCTGGATGTTATCCAAATTATATGATCATAAAAATATCCAAGACAACATAGATCTCTTCATATACTTGTTCTATTATGAGAGCTTAAAAATTCAGCAGTCTAATTCTGTCTTTCTTTTGTCTGTTTTCTTTTCTAATTTGTCTTTCTTTTTTTATTTTGCCTAATGAAAAATGTAGTTGACTTTTCTAAGTCCATCAAACATACCATTATAATTGAGGCTTTAATTCTGTCCCCTAAAAGCCCAAACATGAAGTTTTGTGTCCAGAGTGGCACTAGAGGGCGCTAACCAAAACCTTTTAGGTCCTTGGGGGATGTCTTTAAAGAAGGTGGTGGCCCACCACTGACTCTTCTCTGTGCCCGGCTTCCTGTCTAGCTACAGGCTCCAAAGCCTTGGGGCCAGTTATTTATGAGCATGAGCCAAATAAACCTTTATGCTTAAAGAGATCATCAAAGACGGGTACCAGCATAGAAACATGGCTAACAAACAGAGACCACTTGCTAGAACACTTTTTCTGTGTTTCTGAAAAATAATTGTAGCTGGTTCCTTTCTGTGCTTGTAAAAGTCATGTCTACACTGCTACATCACAACATATAACTAGAAATATGGCTAAAACTTAGTGTGGTCTGGCTAAGATAGCGTAGGTTCTATTTCTGCTTCTTTGCAAAAACTCAAGCACTAAAACACCTAAGTCCATCCCTATGGGAAGATCTCTGCCGCTAATAGTTCTTGAGATGTATTCTGTTAAAAGGCCGTTTCCTCAGGGTCCAAAATCCCATTTACTACAAACTGCAGTTGCAGAACAGCATAGAGACTCAGCAAGTGCAGACTCTTGACTGGGTGATTCCCATTTTTCCGTGGTGTGATCACAACTCCTGAGCTGCTTATTTCGTCTGCCCGTTCAGAACCAACCTACTAAGGACAAGCCATTCCATGTCACTGTTCCAGCAAATGTTTCAACACAGTCAACTTCCACCTTTTCTATCTCAAAAACTAAACCATTTCATCTGTAACATTTTCAAGGCCTAGAGATATAAAATAAAGATATAAAAATCCAGCGCACTAAAATTTTACAGACAGTATTTTTGACTACAGAGAAAGAGTAAGCTTGATCCCACTTTCCTTCCTACTGACTCCACTGTTTTGTCTGAGCAGCCTTCGCCAAAATGAGTCAAATAAAACACAGGGACAAAGCGAGCACGCAGTGGCGCACGGCTTTGGCGCCCACTGCCGCCAAAGGGCGGACTGTGCCCGACTTTCCGAGTTCAAATCCCGCTCCCCTGTGACTCTCAGCGAGACTCATGGGGGGATGGGGGGGGGAAGAGACACGGGACAATTACCAAAATAAAGCAGCATGATTTAGGACAGAAACTCCTTTATCCCCTTGTCACATCCCTTTACCTTAAGAGCATGCTTCAGCTCGTAGGCATCGTAGAGCCTTGAGGGCTTCATCATAGCCACAATTAACTTCTCAAACTTTCCAGTCAGTTCAGACTTCAGGTCATCCAGAAGATCCTACCTCAGAAGACATAAACTTAGTGACCACAGTCTTCCCAAACAGAAATGAATACCCTTTGCTCTAGTCAATTCTGTATGTTGCTTCTCTGAGTATTAGAGAAGATATCTGTGCTAAACAAAGCCCTAAGGAATGTGCCCTAAACCTCAAACACTGATATCTATCTACCAAGGTATTTAAAGATGTTCCCATTAGCTTTGCGCACCAAAATCTTTACAAGGCAGGCTATTAGGTGTGGTAACATATGCCTGCAATTCCAGTATATGAAAGACTGCAGAAGGAGGCCAGCTTGGTAACATGTGACAGGATAAAACCCAGGGTCTCCTCATGCCAGGAAAAGACCTACATTCTCAGCCCTTTATAAATGTTCAGGCAGCTGTCCAGGCTAACCTTAAACTCACTCTGTACCCCAGATAGGATTTATTCCTCTTCCTCCCCTTCTCCTTCTTCCTCTTCTTTCCCCTCTTCTTCTACCCTCCTTCCATCCCTCCTTCCTCCTTCTTCTTCCTCTTTTTTTTTTTTTTTTTTTTTTGAGATGGGGTCTCTGTATTATGTACCTCTGGCTGTCCTGGAACTCACTATGTAAATCAAGCTGACCTTAAACTCACAGAGACCCACGTGCCTCTCTGCCTCCTGAATACTGGAATTAAAAGCATGACCTACCACACCTGGCCTCTGGGTAGGATCTGAACATGTGGTCTCATCTCAACCTCTGAAATATCTAAAATTACAGGCCTGCAACACTATGTTCAACTTTATATAGTAAGATTCTACCTCAAAATCCCAAGCCCCACTCATCCACCCACCTCCCCACAAAGTTTAACTAGAAATGTCTCTCTGTGGCAGAGCACCTGGGCCACGTAAAGCATATATTCAGCACATATATTTTTCCCAGCATCCTTGCAGAAGTATCCTTATAAAAGTCCCCCCCCCCCCAAAGGCTTGGTTGTATCTCACTGGCAGAGCACTGTGTCACAGTTTACAGGGCTTTTGGTCAAACCCCCACCACCAAAATGAAAAAAGATAAAAAAGAAAGAGAGAAATTTTCTCAAAACTCACAAATATATTTTTAAGAGCAAGATTTATTTTATAATATCTAAATAATCTCTTAATCTCTTCTCTTTTACTATCCAATTCTCATATATAATATTAACATTCTAATAATAGTTGACAATCACTGTTATGCTTTTGACTGGCTAAGTGGCACCTTTAACGTGGTAATGTTTGAAAATTTATGAAAAGGAACAGTGTTTCCTTCCCCAGCATGCCAGGCGGCAGGATTGGGATTGGATATCTTCCAATGGGCTGCACTGCACTCTGCGGAGAGCACCTGGTCGTGAGGTCTAGCCCCAGCAACACTAGGGGACACTTTCTGCTCTCATACCGCATTTGTTTCTCAGTAAAATAACAAATGTAAACTGTCAGAATAACAAGACTACATTATGGTGTGTCACATATGCTCTCAGTAAGATTGCAATCTTTACTATAAATTATTAATCAAGAAATCAAATAATTTAAATAATTGCAGTATAGCTATATACCTAAAAAAAATAGCTAATGGAGGCAGACAGGAAAGACGAGGAGCAGTTATCAACATGGGACCACTGACACCTTGACACCAACCCCCAAAAGCATCATGCAAGGAAAAACAACTGTGTGCGGCTAAGTTTTTCATTATCTTCTAAATGATGTGGTTTGACTTTTTTTTTTGGTACAGCGCATGTACTTTTATTGCAATTGCTGACTGTTTAATAGTCCAGGGATGGTTTAAAGTGGTTGGAGACAGGTGAGCAACTTGAATGAGAGCACCGTGCTATTCTTGAGGACATCTGAGGAGCGCAGTATCCTTGAGGTAGAGAGGAAGGGTCCCAAAACATTCCTGCACATACTCAGGGCCTGTTTTATTTCTCAAACTCTTTTAGAACTCATAGCTGGACTCGCTCCCTCTCGGATGAGCTCTTACCCTGCCAAACAGAGTCTTAAACTCCTGAGCAATTTCCTGGCGCTGAGCATTGCTCCGAGATGTCAACAGGGTCAGGATGCTGTCCTCATCGGTGCCTGAAATGGATGGTTAGCAATGAAAGCTTGCCTCCCACACGCCTATTTTCTAAACAATCTTTCTAATTATCCCAGAAGTTACTCTGTGCTCCTAATACCCTCTATGAAAATACATAGCACAGCATATACAAAATGAAATATAAAATTAAGAATATATAAACTATTATATTTCATATACATATGAAAAGATACATACATGAAAAAACATATAACTATATATAAACATATATATAACCCATATATGTAAAACATATATATACAAACCTATATATGTAAAACATGTATATGTAATACTTTGTACAATATATTACAAAGTATTATATAGAATATATGATAGATTATATATAATACACACACACACACACACACACACACACACACACACCTTCTATTCTCAATTGGACTTAAAGTAAGTGGACAAACACTCCCGAAGTTGTAAAACCTTGGCATGCCTGCCTTTCACGTATAGTTACAGTTACCCCAATAATGGCTATTCACAAAGCATAACATGCTGGTTATTGCAGGAGATTAAGAAAAGAAAAACCATAGTCTCTGGCCTCAAGTTATAGATATTTAACATAGAAAACATTAGAACAGACTCGCAAGTGCCTTAGGGAAAATCCAAGTGTTACACGGTCAAAGGAAGGTCTTCCGGTTAACAAGGGTAGAAAGGAATTTGGGGAAAGGAGACACCCAACAGTGTCTTGAAAGGCAGTCATATAGAGAAATACAGAGCTTGCATGCACAGCAGACACCCAGGCCTGGTTAGATCAGGGATACCAAACAGTAATGTGAGATTAGTCTGTTAAAAGGGGGCCTGGGGATGCCGTAGGCAACCCCCTTCAAGGCTCAGGTGTGGGAGTCTGAGAGTAGATAAGACAGTTACACAGGAGAACCCTCAAGAGGCTGGCAACTGGTTAGAAAGACACCAGTGGGAGCAGGGGGAGGTGGTCTGTAAGAGCTTCTTAAGCAGAAGTGAACACTGGATGGGCAGAGCCACAGAGCTAGCAGCTTGCCTCATGCTGTGTGCAGGCTGGACAGGTGACCCCCACAGTACAGAGCTGATGATACTTGCAAATCAATTCTAGAGAATAAATCTTCAGGATGGTCTAAGATATTCCTTCATTATCTGAATGTATTTGTCCCTGACCCCCCCCCCCCATCCCATTATTTGGCTTTTTAGAATTAAAAGGTTTATGTTACCCAAGCCTTTCATGGCCTTCCGAAGAACTTCTGCATCAGCCCTGCCATCAAATCCAGGGAAGTCAGTCACGGTGCCTCTAAGAGCCTGAGACAGGAAGGACAATATTATTCACCCCGTGACCAATATCTGACCTTGCCCACTGCTGTGCTTGGTCTCAATGTAAATTTGCCATCTGATAAGATCTGTGACCCACGGAAAGGGGAAGCAACTGCTTCAGGAAAAGTGACAAGACTAGCCAAGGAGAGAAGACACCAAGACCCACTGACAGTAACATTGTCAGGGGGCAGCTCCCCCCTCCTCCTCACTGTGATCCCACCCAACCAAAGCTGACATGCCTGCAGGCTTCATTGACTTATGAAGATAAGTCTGTCTCCATTCCATCTTGAAGCACATCGAGCGTGTATTAAAATGTGAAGCCCCACCCTAAGCACTCAGTTGCAAAACCAGCTCTTGATTTCCACGGCCCTCATACTGAGTCCAGGTCCTGTGGATCTAGTGGTCCTGATTCAGCAGTTTCTGAAAATATTTGGTAATGTGTGTGGCAAGTACCTTGAAAGATACTCTAAGCTCCCATGATTCCTACAGCAGGAAAGTGACAGGCACATAAGTAACCGAGTGCAGAAGAGCAGGCAGGTGCACACACTCATCAGGACTGCACATATGAACACACACACATACTCAACACACACACACACTCACACACTCACACATGCACACTCACACGCACACACACACACACACACACTCACACATGCACACGCACACACACACACACACACACACACACACACTCACACACACACACACTCACACATGCACACACACACGCACACACACTCATACACACACACACACACACACATGAAATACACTTGAGAGGGAAAGCGCAGAAGTGGGAAGAGAAGAAACTGAGGTGGGGGGAGGATACCCCAAGACTTAAAAGTTGCCTGTAAAGTGGCCAAGATCATAAAATGGACAACTGCAGAGTTGCAGCGTGTCACCTCTCAGCACACATAAAAGCACACAAACCTAAGATGACCTATTACTCCAGGCAAAGTGCTGCAGTGGAACGAAAAAAGCATTACATTGGATAGACAAATCAACACAGGAAAATTCTACAAATGCCACACGAATAAATAGTAAAGGTCTGATCATGCAGGCAGTGGGGCCAGGAACAGCGTTGCCTCTGCTCAGCACTGACTGACAGTGGTGGGACAGAGGAACAGGCTCTCTGAGAGCGGAAACCAGCAGGAATGGGAGTCGGAGCTGATGGTGCTGGTTTGGAATTTAGACCTGGACAGTCCATAGCAGGCGCTTGGGGAAAGGGGCAGGCTGCAGTGACAAGGTCATACAGGTGACAGCAATGCTGTTGGAGGGAGCCAGCACACCAAGTCACATTGAAAAGGTGGGAAGAAGTGGGTGGAAGGAAGGAAAGAGGGGTGATTACGATCAGAATGACAACAGCTACCTGCTGCAACACTGGCCCAGGTGCTGTGTGGGTGCCCTGTGGGTGTCTCAGTGAGACTTGACAAATGACACCAGCTTAACAGTTTAGCAAATCCTTCATGAGCAACTAAGTAGGAGTTAAGACTTGACTCAAGCCAAGGACCTCTGGCTCCTTAATCATGGGGCGATGAACTGCCTGCCACAGAAGAAGACAGGGAGAAAGAGGCTCCCAGAATGTCCTACTTAGGGTCACTACTGCTGTGGTGGAACACCATGACCAAAGCAACTTGGGAAGGAAAGTGTTTAGTTCACGCACAGCTCCATACAACCGTTTATCATCGTAAGCAAGAGGGGCAGGAACTCAAGCAGGGCGGGAACCTGGAGGTAGGAGCTGATGCAGGCAGCCATAGAGGGGTGCTGCTCACCAGCCACTGCTTCCCCTGGCTTGCTCAGTTTGCTTTAACTCAGGACCGCCAGCCCAGAGATGAGACCAGCTACAATGGGCTGGGCCCTTCCTTCCCCATCCATCACTAGTTAAGAAAATGTCCTACCAGCTTGCCCACAGCCCATATTAATGGAGGCATTTTCTTAACTGGGGTTCCCTGCTCTCAGATGACTTTCCTTGTAGCAAGTTGACATAAAACTATCCAGCACACAGAAGAGAGGGATGGAGGGGACAGAACACAGGGCTGCCCAGAGATGGGACAGGAGGGTGCGGCAGATGTGTCCCTGTGGTAGACAAACTATGCTGCAAGACACTGAGATGGTTTGCCTCCTCGGGGAAATCACATCTCACAAACAACAGATTGTAAATGCACTTTAAAAGGAAATATTGATCTGATCTGTGAGTTAGGAAGAAACTGCAGACAGAGCTAAATGTGGGCAAGATTAAACAAAAAAACAGAAGTCATTTGTCTCAAAACATACATCTGATCCTAGGGACTGAAGGAAACTGACAGGTGTAAGGAAAGAAAACATCCTTAAAGGTTTCAGCTAGAAGAAATAACTTCCAGCCACATACTTAAGAACTTTCTAGAGATTGAGACACAGTTGTGCTATATTCCGTACGGGGCTAGCGAGGCCACGTGGCAGTACTAGATCAGACATGAGTCATATGTGTGAGTAATGTGGACAGAACCCGAGTCAGGGCTCTGCCTGCCCCTTGCTACCAACACAAAATGCAATCTGATTCTGAGTGACTCATTGGGAGGCCCCCATTTCCTGAAATCCCCATAGTCTACCAAAAGAAGCCTCATCCATAGCAGGTTCTGGTCCCTCAAGCAGCCTCAGCTTAGCAGGTTCTGGTTCCTCAGATAGTCTCAGCTTATCCTCTTTGAGAGATGTAATTTCATCTCTCACCAAAAAAAAAAAAAAAAAAAAAAAAAAAATTATGATACTTGGATACACAACATCTGTTCACAATATAAAATTCACTTTTTAACTCTTATCTAGTCTTTAGCTTGAAAATTGTGTTGCCTGGAAAGGTGGGGAGACAGGAAAACAGAGTTCTGCACCCCCTCCCAGTGAAACAGGAAGGTCTGGCTGGATGAACAAACTAAAGGCCCACTAATACTTCCTGTGATAAGGCAACCAACTGATGAGGAACAAGACATCCTTATCACTGAATTAAGATGAGGCAAAGGCAAGCAGTGAGTCTCTGTGAGTCCGAGGCCAGCCTGGTCTACAGAGTGAGGTAGTTCTAGGATAGCCAGGGCTATGTAGAGAAAATCTGTCTTGAAAATAAAACAACAGCAAAAATAAAAAGAGAGGAAGGGAGGGAGGGAGAGAGGAAGGGAGGGAGGGAGGGAGGAAGGGAGGGAGGGAGGGAGGGAGGGAGGGAGGTAAGGAGGGAGGGAGGGAGGTAAGGAGGGAGGGAGGAAAGGAGAAGAAAAGGAAAAGATATTGGATGGTCAAGAACAGCTGGCAAAGTGAGCCTGACACATTTGAGCATCACAAAAGGAAATAAACACAGGGAAAAGGTTAGACTCTTTAACAGGACCCAGAGGTGCAACACATCTAGGTCAGACACATCTAGGTCACACACATCTAGGTCACACACATCTAGGTCAGCCCTGACCCCAATCCTTCTCTGACCCTGTTCAAGCTAGAGTAATCAGAGAGGAAGAAGCCTCCATTGAGGAAATGCCTCCATGAGATCCAGCTGTAAGGCACTTTCTCAATTAGTGATCAAGGGGGGAGGGCCTAGCTCATGGTGGGTGGTGCCATCCCTAGGCTGGCATCCAGAGTTCTATACAAAAGGAGGCAAAGTAAGCCATCAGAAGCAAGCCAGTAAGCACTGTCCTTCAATGGCCTTCAATGGCCTCTGCATCAGCTCCTGCCTCCAGAATGCTGCTCTGTCTGCATTCCTGCCCTAACTTCCCTCAATAATCAACAGATTGGAAGTGTAAGCTAAATAAACCCTTTTCTCCCCATCTTGCTGTTTGGTCATGGTGTTTCATCACAGCAATAGAAACCCTAAGACAATGACTTAAATTCTGTTAGTCGGGCTTTTGGGGCATGCCTATAATCCTAGCTACTCAGGAGTCTGAGCAGGAGGAACAACAGTTCAAAGAAACAGAGTGACTTCAAGGACAGCCCAGGCCTCAAAAAACTACAAAGAAAACGGCTGCTGATGCAGCTCAGTAGCAGGGCATTTGACTATTGTCTGTGAGGCCTAGTTCTGTCCCCAGTGCCAGTCTCCCACACACCCCCACACACACCTTTGGTATGTATTTCTTTGCTGTTGTATGGTTTGATTTTAACCTTCCCTGCAGGTGCAGAATGTCTTCCATTGGCAAACATCAGTCAATGAAAGACACCCGGTGTACTCTTAGAAGCTGCCCCAGTTAAGGGAGGTGTCTCCACTGCTGATGTGTACAAGAGCTTCAACCCCCCAGGAGCTCTCCAGGTAGGGGACCGCCCACTGCTTCACCGAACTGTCCTGAGGGCCATTCTGTAAACCCTACTTGGAAAGCAGCCAACCCATCCATTTGCAAGATGATCAGAAACCAACCAGGTTTATAGAAGAGTCAACAGATTCGAGGCTTTATTTCCTCGTATATTTCAGAAGTACAAATTTAATGACTATGACTTCAACTATGCTAAGGTAGAAACTTTTCAAGGCTGTTTAGTTACAAAGAGAGATACATAATCAGCTGATACATAATATCAGCTGAGACGTGGGAAGACTTGGGGAGTGTGAGTACCTTGCTGTCCAGTGGGAAGTGCAGCCTAGCCACTCTTCAAAAATTCTGTATGTGGGTGTTTGACCGTTTGTACGCATGTGCACCACACAAGTGCCTAGTGCCCACAGACACCAGAGCAGGGCATCAGATTCCTTTGACTCAGGGCTACCTACAGATGGTTATAAGTAGTTATGGATGCTGGTAAGTAAACCTGGATCCTCAGCAAGAGCAAGTACCCTTAACCATCTCTCCAGGCCCCAGTAAAGCTTTTTTTGTTTTTGATTTATGTGTATGCATGTGGACCTATGTGAGCCTATGTGCACCAGAGTATGGGAACCCACAGAGGCCACAATTAGACATTTGATTCCCTGGAATTAGAGTGACAGGTAGTTGTGAACTGCCTGCCTAATGTGGGTGCTAATAACCTTAATATTTGATAAGAACCAAAATTCAATAAATCCAGTTGTCTCATCTGTCCAAACCTAAACTCCATCCTGGCCTGCACCTAGCCCCTCATGAGCCGCCTCCTCAGTCACGTATCAAAATGGACCCCTTCTCCCATAGGTCCCTCCTATCTAGGCCCAACTGTGCCCTACATGGTGACTAATACCTGTATTCTTAGGACTCTGGAGGCTGATACAGGAGGATTGTTGTAAACTCAAGGCAAGCCTGTGCCTGAGTGAGATCTTATCTAAAAAAAATAAAATAATAAAAATAAAGTCTTTGTCACTGCCTAGTTTAGTTCTCTGGTGGTGGGGCACTACCTGGGATTACTGGAACAAGTTCCCAAGTGATCAGTTTCCCTTCTAACTCCAACAAGGCTATCCCCCTTCTACAACCCCTAGAAATGTAGCCACCATGCTAGCAACAGAACACTCTGTTTTAAACACAAGCCTGGTCTGGGCATACTCACCTTTAATGGCCCAAGAAGGGTTCTCTCCACCACCTAGAAAACAATTCCTATTACTTGGCTCTGCCTATCTCCCTGGTATCCCTTTCCTAGTCAGGGAAACTTTCACCTCCCTTACTATGGTCACTCTGGCAGTACTACCTCCAGTTTCATCTGGCCAGATTCTCAGCCTCGCCCTAAGCATTTGCACTTGTTTACGATGCTTCCCCTCCTTTATCCTACTCAAAGAGTGCCAGCAAAGCCACTTCAAAGTAGAGTAACTCCTATTTCCAAAATGTATCCCAAGTACTAGCCGATGCATCTGAAGGGCTTGGCAATGCATCCATTCTAGCAGCAACTCTTAGTCATGGCTCCATTATAGTTTCCAGTCTCACAGACCCAGGATGGAGCGGGAAAGCAAATACCCAAACAGTCAGTGTTCACACACAAATGGGAAGTAAGGACAATGGAAACAAGCATCCCAAGAAATGAAGGCAACTGCAGTACACATTCCTTCCAACCGATGGCTTGCATGTTTGCATACTGTGTGAGCCACTAACAGGAGGAAAGGATGGATCCAAAACATTTGAAGCAAAGGCCTTAGAAACACTAATTCTAACTCAACTAATACATTTGTGCAATTGTAGAATAGTAGACAGTTATGCAACTAAGGTGTGTTTCAGAAATGGATCTACAATTAGAAATATGTTTTCTGTTTTGAACTCTGAAGTCATCATAAGAAGAAAGTCACAGTCCACACATCTCTAGGTCACCACTTAAGCACCAGAAGAGGTCCTCCAAGGAGCCTGGGTAAGCGATAAGGAAACCAGGCCTTGCTGGTGCCAGTGAAGGGTTCAGTGGCTTGCAAAGCAGCCAAGTTGCTTTCTCAGAACCCACATGAAGCCAGAGTTAAAGGGATCAGGATTTGTACCATACTGAGCGGGGGCAGCAGAGGCCCTGGGTAACAGGCAACCTTGACCCAGGATCCCACAATGAGCAACAGAGATAATCAACCTCCCAGAGATGGAAGTCAATGTCCAGAGATTCCTCTGCAATGAGCTCAGAGAAAATGTTCTTGTTTACTCTGATCCTGCCAGCTCTGCAAAGGACCTTGGTAAATTACTGTTATGAGTGCCCGTAATTCTAAACCAACTCCCAAATTTTCCAACCAACTCTTAAACAGTTTAAATACACATCACAGAGGTAACTGCTACTCTTGGAGTTTTTACTGAACATTTATACAGCCCAATTTTTGCCTTCATGATATTCCTACTGTAGTGAATATATTAACTCTTTAAGAACAGCAAAACCAGCTGGGTGCATGCCTTTGATCCCAGAACTTGGAAGGCAGAAGCAGGTGGATCTCAGTGAGGTTGAGGCCAGCCTGGTCTACAGAGTGAGTTCCAGGACAGCCAAGGCTACACAGAGAAACAGTCTCAAAAAGCATCCCCCCCCCAACTCAAAAAAAGAAAAAAATAGCAGCAAAACTAATAAAATTAAATTCAGATTGCTCAAAATTAAATTCTTAAAATTTGATTACCTTTAAACTGAATTAAAATTTATGAAATGGTTCATTTGTCTACGAAATACAGACAACTTTTTTCCAACCCCCCCCCCACCAAAAGCCCATGAGCTTTTAAGTATTTAGAGTAAATTGAAATACCTATTAATTTGGCTGTGTCTAGACAGTGAAATGAAAAACTAACAACGCTGTTATATGGAGCTGTGAGTGAAATAAACCCTTTCCTCCCAAGTTGCTTTGTTATCATGGTGTTTTATCACAGCAGTAGTGACCCTAACTAGGACAAGTTGGTACCAGGATGGTGGGGTACTGCTGTGGCAGACCTGAGCATGTTGTTTTGAGGGGAGGATTACAGATGAATTTTAAAACTTTGGGCTAGGAAAAAAAATCACTGAGGCTGGAAAGATGGCTCAGCGGATAAGAGCACTGGCTGCTTTTCCAGAAGTCCTGAGTTCAACTCCCAGCAACCACAACCATCTGTAATGGGATCTGATGCCCTCTTCTGGAGGGCACGAAGACAGTGTAATCATCTACATAAGATAAATATACACATACATAAACACCCACTGAGTGTGCAAAGCTTGGTGAGCTCTTCTCGGGGAGCTTGGGAGATAAGAATGTTGGATGCAGTGCAGACAATGAAGGCTGGGGTTGTCAAATTTCACAGGGAAGCAAAGACTCTACCAGTCCATCTGAGTTAAGAATCTGTGGTTCTGACAGACTGGGGACGAAGACTCACTCAGTTGTGATTAAGAAGAGACCAGCATCACTGAGGGCAAGTCTTCTAGGAAGTGTTTTTCCAGGGTTAGAACACAAAAGCTGTGCTCCAGAGGTGGCCAAGGTTGTATCGTATGCTGGCAGCAGAACGTGGTAATGTAATTCAGCCAAGTGGTACTGGTTTTAAAGGCTTGGCACTGTGCCAGGCCGGAGTCCCGAGGGAGCTCAGGAAAGGCGACTGGTGAAGTATAGCCCAGTAACAGCAGAAGATCCCAGCATTTCTGGAGATGCCAGGACAATGGGAAGACCATCAAGAACAGCAGCAGCAGTGGAGTGGAACCAGCCAGAGCCTAGAAGACAAGCTGCGTGTGGTGCTGAGGGCAGAGTTGGAGAAGGGACCCAGGCCCTGTGGAGGAGTCTAGAAGATCCTGAGTGGATCCCAGACATTGGACATCAAATTACTTACACTTTTGGAATTTGGTTTTGGTTCTTTCAGATTGTGACTATGCCCTGGTTCTTCCTTCTTGAAGTAAGAAAGTATTTAACTTATTTTTTTTTATTTTTACAGGGTCCTACAATTGAGAGAATTTTAACTTTTAAAGAGATTTTACAATTTTGCAGACTCTGGCTTTTTATAGAGACTGAGTATGTTTAAGGAGAATGAATTTTGTTTGAATTTTTAAAGGCCATGAAACTCTTAGAATTTGTAATGCGTATAATGTTGATAATTATGTGTGAGCTTGCGGAAGAGCAAGAAAGGAAATGTGGCTTAACAGTGGTGTGTGTGTGTGTGTGTGTGTATGTCAGTCTGACAAGGGGTCAGTTGTGCTGGCTAATCTTATGTCAATTTGACACATGCTAGAGTTATCTGCAATTGATAAAATGCCTCCATAAGATCTGGCTGGAAGGCATTTTCTTAATTAGTGTTGATGGATAGGACCTGGACCTTTGTGGGTGAGATCATCCCTGGGCAGGTGGTCCTGGGTAGTAGAAGAAATCACAGTAAGTGTCTTTTTAGTCAGGGTTTCTATTCCTGCACAAACATCATGACCAAGAAGCAAGTTGGGGAGGAAAGGGTTCATTCAGCTTACACTTCCACATTGCTGCTCATCACCAAAGGAAGTCAGGACTGGAACTCACACAGGTCAGGAACCTGGAGGCAGGAGCTGCTGCAGAGGCCATGGAGGAGTGCTGCTTACTGGACAGCTTCCCCTGGCTTGCTCAGCCTGCTTTCTTATAGAACCCAGGACTACCAGCCCAGGGATGGCACCACCCACAATGGGCCCTCCCCCTTGATCACTAATTGAGAAAATTACAGCTGGATCTCATGGAGGCATTTCCTCAACTGAAGCTCCTTTCTCTGTGATAACTTCAGCTTGTGTCAAGTTGACACAAAACCAACCAGTCCAGTAAGCCATGGGGAATGAGGAAGCCAGTGCATGGCACCCCTCCATGGCCTCTGGATCAGCTCCTGCCTTCAGGTTCTTACCCTGCGTGAGTTCCTGCCCTCACTGCTTCTGATGATGAGCTATGATATAAAATGTAAGTGAAATACCCCACCCCAGGAGGCTTTTGGTCACGGTATTTCATCACAGCAATAGTAACCATAACTAAGATAATTGCATAACATCTAAGAAATTTTAAAAAAAAAGCTTCAGAACTCAATTTTTAAAATCTAACCCAAAATATGATAAGTCTAACTAAAGAAACTTTACTAAGATGTAAAGAAAAAAATTACATTTATATAAGAAGTTGGATATAGGAAAAAAAGAATTGGATATAAAAAGAAAAATATAAAATGATTCGTGCATGTTTTACTATATAGAGATAATCCAGGCGTCTTTAACAGCTTTGTTAATGCTTAAAAAGTAAGTCGAATTAGTTTGCACTCAAATTCACTATGATGGAAAATGTACTAATCCAATAATCATAGTCATTTGTTACACAGCTGCCTTGTTATGCTAAAATAGCAGAGGCATTATGATTTAAAATCATATAATTCATTCAAATTAATATTTTCAAGCATACATTTAAAAATAGCTACTGCCTACTAACGGTTTATAGGTATGTTTATAGATATCATAGAAAATAAAGTTAACCACTATGTTTTATTTGAGAAAGCTATCATTAAAATATTTTCTTTATCACACAGCCAATCTGTCGATGCTAACGGACCAGGATTAGGACTGAGAAACGATCAGATCTCACAGTGTTAGTCTATGGATTCTTATGGTTCTGTATATTTTGGCAAACGTGATGCTATGAAGTCACATGGCTCTCGGTATGATCCTTTGCCACAGTGTTATTCCCTACTCTGGCAGGACTGAGGGAAAGTTTTATTGAAAAAGAAAATACACTGGTAAGCCAACCAAGCTGCATTGAGTTGTTACAGTCATGACCACATGATGAGTCCACCAGGCTCCAATGGACTGTTACAGTTGTGACCACACAGGCAGCCCTAGTTTAACTTGATGGGTCACATAAACGATAAAAAGAGACATGAATGTGGGGAAGGGACCTGCAGCCAGGAGGCAAGGGTGGAGGGCTGGGAGGGAGATACAAAAAAGGAGTAAGAGTAATCAGAGTGTATTATATGCATTCATGAAATTATGAAAGAAATTTAATCATAGAAATATGTAACTGAAAAACATGTATTTGTCAGATATATATATATATATATATATATATATATATATATATATATCTGAGGGTCCAAGGTATCTACTTTTTTCTTTTGTTGGGTATTTTTCTTTTCTTGTTATTTACTTATTTATTTATTTAACATCCCAACCACAGTTTCCCTACCCTCTTCCTCCTCCTGCCCACCTGCTCCTCCTCCCTTTCTCTTTAGAAAAGGGCAGGCCTCCCATGGTTACCCACCAGCCTCAGCATATCAAGTTGCAGTAAGACTAGGCACATCTTCTCCTATTACCTGTCAGCCCAGTTAGGGAAAAGGATCCCAAAGGCAGGCTATAAGAGTCAGAGAGGCTCCTACTGTTAGGGAGTCCCACATGAAGACCAAGTTACACAGCTGTTATATATGTGCAGATGGCTTGGGGGATCTCTGAGACAGGCTAGAAACCTAGATCTGTGGGAACTCCCAGGAATCTATGAGGGTGACCCTAGCTAAGACTCCTAGCAGTGGGGAATATGGGGCCTGAACTAACCATCTCCTGTAACCAGGCAAAACTTCCACTGGAGGGATTGGGACACCCATCCAGCCACGAAACCTTCAACGTACAATTTGCCCTGCCTACAAGATGTGCAGGGGTAAAGATGGAGCAGAAATTTTGAGGAAATGGCCAACCAACTGGCCCAGCTTGAAATCCATGCCATGAGAGAGAGCCAACCCCTGACACTATTCATGATAGTCTGCTATATTTGCAGACAGGAGCCTAGCATGACTGTCCTCCGAGAGGCTTCACCCAGCAACTGATGGAAACTGATGTAGAAACCCACAGACAAACTGGGGAATCCTGTGGAACTAGGTGCAACTTGGGGAATCTTGCAGAAGAAAGGGAGGGAAGATTGTAGGTGAGGGACACTATGAGAAAACCCACAGAATCAGCTAACCTGGGCCCATGTGAGTACACAGAGATTGAACCACACAGAAAGCATAGACCATCCATGGGACTGACCTAGGTCTTTTGTTTTTTTCAAGACATGTTTTCTCTGTGGTGTAGCCCTGGCTGTCCTGGAACTTGCTGCCTCTGTCTCCTGAGTGCTGGACATAAAGGAGTGTGCCACCACCTATCTCAACCAATTATTTCTAGCTAAATTCTTAGCAAGACAGTCATAGTCATGTTCTGCCTAACATCTGCCTCTGTATTTTTGTACTTGTATAAATGGTGCAGTTCCAACAAGTAAAGTAAATTATTAATATAGATACCTAATCAAAGTTCATAAATATGAAGAATTGCTGTAGTGGGAAACTATTTCAATAAGCAAGAGACATTAGTATTTAGACAATGCATTTTTAATTACTGAAGCACACACCTCTGAGATAGAAATCTGATACCATTCATCTCCAAATGTCATGGAATGGAAGTCTCTGGTTCCTATTTCCTTGGGTCAACAAAAGAAACTCTGTGAAACCTAAACAAAGCTCCAGTTTTTTTAGATGCCACCTGAATCCAAAGGGGGCATTAGACAGCAAAATGCCATTATAGCCAGACTTGGGAGTGCACATCTGTAATCCCAACACTTGGGAGGGTGAGGCAAGAGGATCAAAGTTCAAAGTCATCCTCAGCTACATATTGAGTTCAAAGCCAGGCTGAGCTCTTTGAGACCTGGTCCCCAAAACCACTAGGGAGAGGGAGGGACAGCACTTATAAAATGGGGATGGACATTCTGCATCACCAAATGCAAGATACAAAACACTATCCTAATCTGAGATATTTTAACCAAACGGTTTACTTTTGTGCTTTCCAAAGATTACTGACAAAGCTGCAGAAAAGCTTAGCATGCTACAGTGTTTCCAATACTATCTTGGATAAAGAGTGGATATAATGGGAAATAACTGATTGTGAAACTGCAAGCTGGCTGCAGTGGCACACATTTGTCATCTCTGTACTTGGGAGGCTGAGGCAAGGGGATCTCAGAGAAAGAGGAAGCCTACCCTTCCAAACCAGCCTGGGCTACACATCAGGACCTTGTCAAAACCAAAACACTGGAGATATCCTGGGAAATTTACAAGATATTTGAGAGTAAGTCAAATGGGCAAGGATGGAGGGGATTGTTCTGTGAGGCTTGCTAATCACCATGTCTATTACCACACCAACATATGAAGATATATACTCCTCAGAGGAGTAGGGCTAATCCCACCAAAAAAAATGCACTGTATTGCTGAAGAACCTAAACCCAAGGTCCCCTTGAGGTAATATGAGGGAACTACCTATGTGCAAATCCAGAAGAATGGCAACACTGTAACACTATAAACTTAATAGCTAGAGTTACCAAATCATCTTAATCCCTCCACGGACTCTTGGGAAGAGCCATGAAAGTTTATCCAATGGTACTAAAGTAACCTAGCTAGTGAACTGGTGAGAGAGGGAGGGAGAGAAGGAGGGGAGGGGGACGGGGATGGGGAGGAGTGGGAGAGAGGGAGGAGGAGGGAGAGGAGTAGGGAGGGAGAAAGGGAGAGAGAGGGAGAGAGAGGGAGGGGAGAGAGAAAAAAAAAGAAGGAGGGAGGGGGAGAGAGATTGTGTGTGTGTGTGTGTGTGTGTGTGTGTGTGTGTGTGTGTGTGTGTTCAGGCACACTGAGTAGGCTGAAACACTAATTTAAAAGATTGTCCAGACTCTCAACAGGCCAGTTAGATTGGCAAGATGTGTGAAATTAGTTTCGTTCGGGGTGAAAAGCTTTGTTGTTTTGTTGTTGAGACAGTCTGTTAAAGCCAAGGCCCTTGAGGACCAAAGATGACCTTTAACTCCCGATCCTCCTGCGTCTATCTCCCAAGACGTGGGACTCCAGGTATAACCACCCTGCCTCAGGGCGGAATATTTTAGGTATGATAACTTATTCACATGACCAACTTTGAAAATTTACTACATAAGCTGGGCGGTGGTAGCAAAGACCTTTAGTTCCGGCACTCAGTAGAGTGCTGGCACTCGGCATTCTGTGAGTTCGAGGACAACCAAGGCAACACAGAGGAACCCTGACTTGGAAAACAAAACAAAACAAAAACTAACTTTTCTTTGCTACACTCTTGACAAATATTAGATCTTTTAAAACAATAACAACAACAAAAACCTATTAGGTAATCAACTTATGAAAGAGTCCCAAGGCAAAATTCAATTCAGAACTCGTTTTGCGAGTTCATTACTTTGGAAACCCAGCTTTTTGGTTCAGTGCCTTTAACAGAAAAAAGAAAGAAAGAAAAACGACAATCGGTTCCTTTTACATAAATTGTGCCTTGCGCTGGAAAAAGCTCCCCTGAAGCACCATGGAAATCGCCCACGCACACCCAGTATTCAAACACAGGAAACTGCGGGAAAAATAAAAAAAAATAAGGGAAGCAGAAAGGGCGTTCTCCTCACATGACCAAGAGAACTGTTCCTGCTCCGGATCTAATTTTGGCAACTCTGATTTGGGGCGGCCCGATTCACATGCACCGGGGAGAAACACCGGCTGGTTCCAGACACTCCGGGGCGAGGGAGGAAACAGGACAGCGCACACGGAGTGGGACACCCAAGAGGTCACAGAGAGGACACAGAACAGGACAAAGATGGAAAATCGAAGACCAAGAGACTCCGAAGGCAGCTGCCTTCAGAGAGGGTCCCGATCACACAGCTTACTTACCATGATGCCGTCAGTTAGGGGTGGGCTGGGGCTGCAAGGAGAGGGAAAAAGAGAGAGAGAGAGACGGTCACTGAAGCTCTGATCCCCGACCCAAAAGGGCCCTGCGCCCTCCGTAGAGGAGTCGCTCCCGGGACTACGGGCCACTCACCAGACCGTAGAGCGCAGGCTGCGGGTGAGAACAGGACAGATGCACACTCCGAGAGACAGGGCAGTACTCTCTGCAGCTCCGTGCAACGGATACGCCCTGGCCAACCCAGCCTAGAGCGACCTGGCCCCGCCCTGCCACGCCCCTGCCAAGATCATACACCCACCAGGGCCCCGCCCCCAACGCCGCTGCACTATAAGCCCCGCCTTGTCTCAGACGCCCGCTACAACCCTGACTACCACACTTTCCTGGCGGGACTAGGTCCTCAGACAAGGCCACGCCCCTACTACTGTCACCTCCCTAACTTAAATCCCAGCCCAGACCAGATCAGGGCACGCCCTGCCACGTCCTAGTCTCCAAACTCCTGCGCCTGCGTGGGGCGCGGCTGTTCCACGCCTACTCTCCACTGTGCTGGAGGCGCTGCAGGCCAAGGGGTCTGGGTGTGCCTGGGCAGCTGAGGATTGTCACACGGGGTAGTAAGGATCTTACCTAGATTGCTTTCCAAGTGTTTCGTGCTAGAGTTTGCTTCTGGATGTCCGTGTAGCAGATGGACAGCCCTTTTATGTAGAGTGCCTGGCTGTGTCAAAGCCTCAGAGTGGAAGGAAACAGTTTGATTTCCAAACTCAGCCTGTAACTTGAAAGACCCCAGGTGCCCAGGTGCAAGGTGACTAAGGTGGAGGCCCCCGCGAGGCTTACTAAATTTGCAAAAGGGTGCGGATGTTCTAGAAGGCAGTGTCAGGATCAGGTCTTTGAGCGGAAGAAGCCAAGGGGGGGGCGGGGGGGAGGGGGTTGGGAAGGGGGGGCGTGCCACATGCTTAGTCTGGCAGTGACTAGGTAGATTGATGGTTTTCTGAGGGAAGCCTGCCAACTTTCCCAGAGTGTACTCTTGCCCCATTACTTTTCCTGCTCATGCGCTCTGTGGAATCCCTTCTCCAGGGACCTAGCCACTCTCATAGCCTCAGACATTCCAGCACCTACCTTTTCCTAGACTACTTTGGTTTTTGTTTTGTTTTGTTTTGTTTTGTTTCCTACACTAAGGGATCCTCCCACTTGACCCTTCAAGTACTGTTCCCACTTCGATGCACCTATTTCCCGGCCCCTCCCCGCATTCCTTTAAGACCCACGTCTCTCTCAGTAGCTCATACTTGTCTACTTTCTTTCTAATAGCATCTCCTTCAATCTGACCTAAGGTTTTTTTGTTTTTTTTTTTTTTTTCCTCACCCACATCTACTCAACTCCGTTTCCTCCTTCTCTGGAGTTAGGATCGCAGAAGTATGTTTAACAATGCTGTAGAAAAACCATGCCTTACAGCTGGCTGGCAGTGAGTAGTGATCCACCCTGCAGCCCAGTAGTAACATAAATTATTAGACGCAGACCCTTGATCTTCCCCAGCAAAGGTTTTGTTGACATCCTATTACAATTAGCTTATTCACCTGGACCCCAGCCATCATTCTGGAGGAGCAAGCTGTCTTCCTGTATCAATCTGAGGTCTATGTGGAAAGGCAGACTCGTGGATGAGAGGGCAAAGAATCACTATCCCAAAGGAGGCTTTCAGAAGATTTTCCGACTAGAAGAAAGTCTGGTTAAACGCAATTGAGTGTGCTGAGCATCTAGGAAAACATGCATAAAAAGGCCTACCTTAATATTCTAAATATAGCACACATACAAACACAGAGGACAGGGCACACTGTAAAAGAATGCATGAGACGCTGTAACGTGGTTTCTTACAGGCAACAGAATTTTATTCCTTAGCTTTCTGGAAGCTGGAAAATTCAAGATCAAAGGTCTGCACATTCAGAGTGGTGAGGGTCCGCTTCCTCAGAGAACCTCAAAGCATCACATGGCGCAGGATGTTCATGGGCCCTCTGGAGCCTCCTTTATCAGAGCATTAATCTCAATCACAAAGTGAAATGTCCATAATTTAATGCTTTTTAAAGGTAATCCTATGACCTTGGAAGCTGGGTTTTCAACATATCAATCTGGGAGCGAGTCATCAGATGACATCTTCAGAATGTTGTCTGGAGCCACCGCACTAACAGCTGTGTATGTGTTGTCCCAGAACTTAAAAGCTGAGACTCTGGAGATTCATAAAATTAGATGCCCTTCCACTAGTTTTATTCAAAACATTTGTATTTATTTTTTTTTTTAAATCAATCAGCTTCCCAACAGGAGACTAGACTGTGGATCTTAGATAAATAATTACAATATGTCATAGGACTCTTTCAGAAAGAATGTTTTTGGTCTTTAAAGGGCTAGCCAGGCCTAAGGGTGGAGGCCTGTTGACATAGCTGCTTAGGAATCTAAGGCAGAGAAATGAAACTTTCAGTCAGTTTGGTCTACAGGAGTTCAAAGCCAGCCTGGGGAATTGAGTGGGATTCTGTCTTAAGATCCAAAGTAAAGTTAACAATGGGAGTGTAGCTCCGTAGCACAGTGCTTTCCTGGTGTTGATCCATGGCGCTGCCATAAACAAACAAAAAGCAAGCAATGAAAATGTGTAAGAGGCTCTCCAAAATACACAGGAAAGGACAGGTAGCCTGTGTCTTATTTCTGCTGGGCCGTGAGCCCCTCCCACAGCCCAGGCATCTATGGTGGTCACTCTAGCATGGCTGTGACTGACTATCTGTAAGAAGTGACTTAACAAAAGGACAACTGCTCTTGGCTTACAGCTTTAGGGGGTCTGTTTCATGGTTGCTTGGACCACACTCCTGGATAGACTGTCATCTCGGCAGGAGTGTGTGGTGAAGGAACTTCTTCACCTCATGATGGACAGGGCAGAGTGGGGAAGCAGACCAGATGTAGTCTTCAAGGTTGCATGCACCCAGTGAGGCCCCCATCTCCTCAAGTTTCAGTAATCTCCCAAAAATGGCACCACCACCTGAGAACTATTAAACACAGAAGCCTACAGGAGACATTTCATATTTAAATCACAGGAGTACATCAGTGGGCGAATGCAGTATAAAATGGGCTTTGGGTTTATTGTTTTTCAACAAATGCTACCACTTACCACAAAATCCTAGTATTCAGAATTATTAAGAGAAATCAAAATAAACCTTGAGAGAATTGTCCTAGACAAATAGACGTATTCTCAGACAGACTCTGAATTCTGGAGAAGACCCATTCCTGATTCAATTAAAATTGTGTCTTGTGATCTTATTAGTATATGACCTTGGATGGTGATTTGATTTTTCCTTGTTTGGGGTGCTGGCTAGAATTACAGGAGCTGCCTTGTTCAATTCCTGAAATAACAGAACAACTGATTTCAATTCCTCATGCCTCTTTCTCCTTCCAAAAACTGTTGCCACCAAACCGAACCCTCATTTCTCATGTCGATGATTCAGTCCCTACCCATCCCACTCAGAAGTGAAAATACATCTCTCTAAACCATTCACAGCTCCACAGCTGTGAGCCTAGCTATCAGCTACCACATGCCCCCACCCCATTTCAGACTTATTTCAGACTCCAGTCCTAACATTAGCATCTCCCTCTCACTGTTCATTCATTCATAAATTTATTTATGCCTTGCCGTTGACACTGAGAGCACAGGGGTGGGAAGAAAGATCCACAGAATCTGTCTGACTAGCACTCAACCTGACAGGTTAAGTAAGCTGCTGGGTAGTAAGGGAGTCAGTCAGGGAAAGCTCCTATTGGTATTAAGAAGGATTATGTGTCAACTTAGCTGGGCTCCAGGGTACCCAGATGTCTGGTTAGAGGTTGCCTCTCACTATGTCTATGAGGGCATTCCTGAAATAGAGTAGCAGTGGATTGGTAAACTCTGTAAAGCAGACTCCTCTATGGTAGGCCTAACCCCTTTGTTAAAGGCTGGGATAGAACAAAAGACCAGGAGGACCTGATCCACTTCTGCCCAACAGCTGGGATGATGGTCTTCCTCCCATTGTGCTTCAGGTTCAGGCCTTCAGACTGGAATTACGTCCTACCCATAATTCTCTTTTGTGCTCTCCCACCAGCCTCTCGGTCTCCTGTGTACACATGGCAGATGACATAACTCTTTGTTTTTCCAATCACATGAGCAATTTCTTTTCTTTTTTTGATATATATATATATATATATATATATATATATGGTTCTTAATGTAAAGAACTTGGTGCACAGCTTCTTACAGTAAGGTAACTTGGCACTCGCTCTAAGGAGTAGACGAAGGCTCTTCTGTTACTGGGAAATGACAAAGTTTAGATTTGTTGGGATTATTTTTCACCAGCCAATCAGCAAGCTGGATAGGTTCAGAGGTTCAGTCTATTATCACAGCGGAAAACATGGCAGCATGCAGGCAGACATGGTGCTGGAGGAGCTGAGAGTTCTTGATCTGCAGGCAGCCAGGAGGAGGCTCTCTTCCTGGTGCCAAGCCTCAACTTCTTTGCATGACCCATTTAGTTTTGGGCTTTCCGTGGCCACTGAGGCTGTACCTTCACCAGTGTCACCTTTCCTGGCCTCTCACAGTGCCAAGCCTCAGCTTCAAAACCAGTGCCACTGGGATGATCCTCACACATTATCCAGCTGCAGCACGAGGTACAACCTTGGCTATCTCTGGAACGCAGCTTCTTTGTGCACATGAACAATTTCTTATCAGTCTCTTGGTGTATGTCTGTGACATATGTATTTCATTGGTCTTATTTTTCAAAGTAATTCAAAAGGGGGAACACTTCTGATACTAGTTAATTTGTGGGGGGTTCCATTCACAGTAAGCAATTCTCCAACTCCTCAGATAACTGTATAAACTCCAATTGAATTTTTACTCTACCTGATATAGTCTCACAATACCACCTTCATTTCAGACACCCATTGTGATTCCTGGGTTGAAAAAGAAAAAAAATAGATTTAAAAAGAAAAAAATAGATTTACTTTATGGACATAAGTATGTCTATTTTATGTATCATATGTATGTCATGTGCATGTTGGGTGCCAAAGGAGGTCAGAAGAGGATGTCAGGTCCCCTGGGAGCTAGTTACAATCGTGAGTCACTCTATGGGTACTGGGAATCAAACCAGATCATCTGCAAAAGCAGCGAGTGCTGAGCCAAATTTCCAACCCCCTCATGCACATTTTTGAACAATGTCTATATATCGGGTTTCCCACAGCCTCTTCCTTAGGTTTCATATAGAACTGAATAATGAGTCACAAGACTCAGTAAGAGATTTACATCTACTTATTAATTCATTATAAAAGCTATTACAAAAGATACAGATGAAAGGGGATATGGGGCAGGCACTGAGACCTCAGCTCCACCCTACTTTGTGTTCTGGCAACCTATAACAGGGAGTGTGGCTGCAGGGGCAACCATTCTGATGTTTCTTTCCACTATAGAAACATACTGTACATGTATGAGCAAGATGTGTGTGTTGGGCCATCCCCTGAAAGGGGGGCCTTTAGAACCTGCACTTTGGGTGAGCAGTTAAAGGCTTAACCTCTCCCTGCTGTTCCTGGTACCTCAAGCAGGACACCTGGCTCCCATGGAGAAGGACTCACCATCACCTCAAGGAGCCCCCTCAGCAGGGCAATCCTATCTCAGCGCTTTGACTGCACCACATGACAAGCCCTAAGTGTCACACAACCTATTAAGCCTGCTCTGGATTCCTGACCTACAGACATGGTGAGATTCTCTGGCCTTGAGGGTAAGCTATTACGAAGGGATAGTTAATGTTCAAACAGTCTGTGTTGGAGGTCAGTGAGACTGAAATTCCAGGGCCACCTGCCAAGGTCATCGCATCCATTCTTTGTGGATTTTGAATGATATCTGTGACCTACTTTTATTTTCCCACTTCTTCACTTTCAGACATGGTTTAAAAATATTATGCTGAAGAAGAGTTCCAATGGCTTACCTGAGGAGCTATCTAGGAAACAGGGGGTTATCTGGGGGTAGCTTGAATGGGCTATATGGGAACAGCTTGCGTGGGTTATCTGGGGAACACCTTCAATGAGCTATCTGGGGAATAGCTAGAGTGGTTATCTGGGGACAGCTACAGTGGGTTATCTGGGGATAGCTGGAGTTGGGTATCTGGGGATAGACTGAGTGGGTTATCTGAGGAACAGCTTGAGTGGGTTGTCTCATCAGTGTCTAATAGGATGATATGCAAAGAACAGTTCCAAATTTCTTTCACCACTTACATGGCTTTAAAGAACTCTGGGAGGGAAACAGACAGTCTCTTCGCCTGAGCCCCCCCCCCCCCCTTCTAGAATACACCCATGTGCATCCTGTCAGAGTCCCTAGGAAACGATTCAAGAAATCTGAGTCACATTTTTATAAGCTGTCAGGCACTGGTTTTGATCTTCTGCACTGGAAGAAGGTAGGGTGAGTGGGTGAATACTATGTAGCTGATTCTTACTCAGTAGGGAGAGAAGGAAGGAAGGAAGGAAGGGAGGGAGGAGGGAGGGAGGGAGAGAGGAAGGAAGGAGGGAAGGAAGAAAGGAAAGAAGGAAGAAAGAAAGGAAAAGACTGTTGAATGAAGGAATGAGACTTAGGAAGGACGAATCTATTCTGTTTCCATCTAGATGAAGTTTAGGGGCCTGTGTTCTAGTAATAAGTCAGAGGGCTGCTCCTTGGCTTGTTTTAGGGGAGGACTTTTTAGTTGACTAAAAGCACAAGAGAGAACAGTTTTTGAAGTGATGGGAGGTTTGTGGATGTTAATATAGTCACAAAAAGGAATGTTTTCAGAATTTACTAGTAAATAAACATGAGGTTCACTTCAACATATGTGTGTAGAGAATGTAAAATAGCGTGCAATTCCGATATCAAAACATGCTTTTAAAATGTAGGCTTCAGAACACGGAGTAAAAGCAAAGCCAGTGTTTCCAGTTTTCAGAAACTGCTCTTGAGAAGGACAAGCCCCTTGTGCCTCAGCTTGATACATTCTTTTCTCACTTTTCTCCCGGCAAAGGAAACGTAGGTTGTGAAAGAAAGGGCCCTCTAGGTTACAAAAGGCCCAGCAGCTGCAGTGGAGTTAGCAGGCCACGGGTGACTCATCAGCCAGGAATCAGAAGAGGCCACCAAGGAGGACTTTGGCTCAGAAGGGAAACTGAAGAGGGAAAACATGCTAACAAAGCCCTCCCAGTTTTAGTCTGAGGCACCTCAAGGGGCGCCTGTACTGCAGCTGTAACAGACAGGAAGGCCATGCTAGCATGAGCGGAGGCCTGGGGAGCCAGTGAAAGCCAGTGCAGTGTCCTAGTTCAAGGAGGCTGCAAGCCAGCTGCCTCCCAGGTCACAAGCCTGCCTTGAGGCATTCCTAACCAAGGTAAAGGCCTTTCTGTGGCCCCCTGGGTCTGTCCAGGGCACCCCTTGCCGTTTGTAGTTTGTGTCCAGAAAGTAAAACTACAGAATTCATTGCTATGCTTATTTGTATATAACATATTCATACTTATGGATCTAATAAAAAGCAACATTAGCATTGTTTGGCATGTTTAAGTTTGATATAACTATTATTATACATGCTTTTTAA
Organism: Arvicanthis niloticus; assembly: GCF_011762505.2. NCBI lineage: Eukaryota > Metazoa > Chordata > Mammalia > Rodentia > Muridae > Arvicanthis > Arvicanthis niloticus. The sequence continues at coordinate 21,649,690 of NC_047661.1, forward strand.
CAATGTTTATACTCTACGTTGTGTTTCAACATATGAATGAAGACAATGTGGACACAGAAGCACATGATTTAAAAAATGAACCAAAAATGTTAACTTCTGAATGTCAAGCTAGTCTATAACTCAAGTTAAAGAACATAAGCTGTAAAACATCATTTCTTTTCGAAACACATTATGTCACAAAATAATTATAATTGTGTTTAACTTATTTATTAGAGTGTTTGTATATATGGTGGGGGATTACGTGCTATGACTGTCATGTAGCAGTTTCAGAGAAACTTCGTGGAGTCACTTCTCCCCACTTCTACATGAGTTTAGGGATAAAACTCAAGCAGGCCAGCTTTCCCTGCAAGCACCTTAACCACTGAGCCATCTTGCCAGCCCTGCAATTTAATAGTCAAGAATGTTTCCTGCCTTTATAGTTAAAAAAAAAGCCTTTTGCCTTACTAGAGACTGTTCTGTTCTCTGGAAGTATATTTTTTTACTCCCTCATTTTTTTTTTCTTCTGGAATTAACGTCTATGTCAGCTGTCATAACCATACAGAATTTTTAAAAGAATAATAGCTATTGACCCCACACACCAAAGTTAACGATCTATGCATTTCAATTGTTACAAATTCTGGTTGGAACAATAACCAGTGTTTAAGTAACATGGCTAAATAAATGGAAGTCAGAAAGGAGTCCAGTGAGCAAGCTGATTCTACTCACCCCGCCCACTGCTTCCCCATTGTCCTCAGTACCTTCATCCATGTCTGTGTCTGCAACTTTCTTATCTTTAAACTCTCCCCTAAAGGAATTCCTTTCAAGCATTCAAACTCACAGCAGTGAGGGAGACTTCCCATGTCCAGCTGTCCAGCTGAGTGGTCTATCCCGGCCACCTCCTCCCCAGCAGAGTTCCAAATCCAGCACCCCCTTGGGTCATGCAGCCTGGAATGAGTGACTGCCTACCCAGAAGCTCTTGGACCCTAGTTTGTCTTTTTCCTGGCTCAATTGCTTGCTTTGTGGATCCTGTTCTCCAGTACTTTTTCTGATAAAGACTGAAAAGGGTGGTAACATGTTTATAAGTGGCATATCTGAAATGCCTTGAACCTCCCGTCTTGCCTACTAGGGACCCTGGCCTGGGAAGGACTCTAGGCTTGAAGTCATTTTCCATCCAGGTAGTAATGGACACAGTGAGAAGCCACTCTGGTCCTTGCTCTTTTTAATCTCTGGGGCTCTGTAGGATCTTTTCACACAGTACTCAGGAATAACTTTTCAAATATTTCCCTGAAAATATCTCACCCCATTTTTTTTTTAAATATTCTGTTCCTGGAGTGCCTCTCATTAGTGTTGGGCTTCATGAATTCTAATATCTCCCTTCTCTATTTCTTAAATTTTTTTTATTGACTTTCTGGACAACTTCCTAAATTTCATTCTCCAAACTTCTGAAATATTCCATTACATTTGGTGTCAGAAAGGTATATACTAGTGTCAGTATATACTAGTCTTGACCAGTTTTACACCAGAGCTACTGCTCATTTACCCCAGGCACGTCTCTTCTTACCCACATGAAGATAGTAGTAACTATAGGTGTTCGTGTGTTTGTAAGATTTCTTCCTCTCTGGGTTTAGCTGCTGCTGCTGTGTATTTTATTTTATTTGCTTATATCCATCAAGATAAACAAACGTTTGGCTTGAATGTCTGATGATTCACATTTAAAAGAAAAAGCTATCCTCAGTGATACCTGCCTGCAGTATCAGTTCTCAAGAGACAGGTGAAGTTGGAGAACGGACTAGGCCTCGTAGCAAGACCCTGTCTCCAAACAAACAAACAAACAAACAAAAACAGTAGAAAAGAGCTTGGAACACATCCCTGAGACCGAGCTGGGCAGTTTAACTGTGTTCGATTCTTCTGGCTTTGCTCTCAGCCAGCTACCCCAGTAAAAGTTTGGGTGCCAACTCACTTCACAGACATGCAGTAAATCCTCTTATTCAATCTATTCTGATGTCTCTAAAATATTTCTGAATTTCCTTGTTGCAGACCACCAGCCCTCCTGGTTCCAACTGAGTTTTCTACTCCTTCTGCCTCATAACATTTGTTTTAAAACTAACCCAGCTCCTCATTTCCAGAATTCCACAGCCACATATGCTTCACACCTATTTTTATGACTTCGTGCCTGACTAGCTACATAAAACCACTTCGTTGTCACTTTTTATAATCTTGGCAGGGATAGTGATGAACATGTATTCATGCTGCCATTTTTAATCTTAAAGTCACCTCTTTTCTCACTTGTATTTCTTGTTAAATCAGGGGTAGGCTGAGGTGAGGCCTCTAACGAACTCAGTTCAGTCTACTGTAAACCCTAACAGAGTGAGAGCTTGCTGCGCACATGAGGACCTGCATCCAGTTCCGTGGTGTTTATTGAACACTAACCAGGTTTCTCCAAAGCGTCACACATCTCCCATTTCACCTGCTTGATTAGAGAACACACGGGGCCATTCCTAGTTTGAGTTACAAAAGCTTACATCTTTAGTAAAACTAAAAATACTCACAACATGAAATACTGTGATACTGTCACAACATGTGATACTGTTGTGTTATCACTTCTCTAAATGCAGAAGATGGACCTGGAAGACAGGCTACACTTCTCTCCCCCAGAGATGGTGAAGACCAAGGGGAAAGAAATCATTAGCTAGTGTGTGGAGACAATTGGGAGCATTTTATGAGCCAGAGATAGACCCAGGGCCATCTGTGCAGAGGGTTTACGTTTCTGCGGCCATGTGTAGTTTCTTCTCTTTAGATTGGATCAGGAGCAGGACATTTCCTTCCACCTTCATGAATGAAAAGTGTTCAGAGGAAGGCAGGACTCAAAGGGAAGGTGGGTTGTGAGGAGACAGGAAGTGCCCACTTAGGGGGTGCATCTTGAACAGATGACCCCCCATTTCAGCCTTGATACTTTGCTGCTTCATAAGCTTCTTGCTGCACATCTCCAAGAAAACCCCAAATTTCCTGGGGTTAAGTTGTATCATCCAAAGTAAAATAGAAATTCAGAATGAAAGTGTGTAGTTATAGACATCATGTTTCCCCAATCTCTTGAGCAGCTCTTTTATTTTACTTTATCTTTTGTTTTGAGACAGGGTTCCACTATGTAGCTCTGACTAGCCTGGGATTTACTATGTGTCCAGGCTGGCCTTAAACTCTCAAACAAATGGTGATCCTTCTGCCTCTGCCTCTCTAGTGCTGGATTTCAGATGTGTGCCATCATCCTCAGCCTCAGTTCCATATACACTATCTAATATGGGGATTCTGATCACCTAATAGCCAGTTTCAAATCCATAAAAATTTGACTGGCAAGATGGCTTAGCAGGTAAAGGTGCTTATTGGCAACCTTGACAAGCTGAGTTTTATCCCTGGGACCCATATGGAAAAAGGAAAGAACTAATTCCCACACATTGTCATCTGCCCTCCATACTTAGTTGACATGGCATGTGAACATGAACTCTGCGTGCTTGGGTGCACACAGAGAAAGAGAGAGAGAGACAGAGAGAAATAAACACAAATATGATAAAAATTTTAATTCATAAAAAGTCATAGAATAGTATTTTAGTGGCTAGTAACCAAGTATATTAATATATCAACATGCTAATTTAGGATAATTCATCTCTAAAATTAAACACATAGTCAATGGGACCTGTAGATTCCTCATCCAAAGTTGATAGTGGATTATTGTTAATCTCTTGAGTTGGTTGGTTTGGCTTGCTATGTCTTGAGACAAGATCTCATGTAGTTGAAGCTGCCCTTGAACTCCTGATCTCTCTGCCTTTGCCTCCTAAGTGCTGTGGCTATGGCCACTGTCACCATGTTCCTATTGTTAATCAATAGAAATAAATACACAATAAATGAGAAATCATCTGTCATGAATGTGTGTCGGAAATCCCTTCAACTAAGATGAATGTTAGGGGTAGAGGCTTGCTGGGGCTGCTGGGGAAGCTGGCTAAGGTCCACAGATCAATGTCAGTCCAGAAGCTTGGAAGGATTGCTGAGACACTGGGAGTTGGTCAAGAGGACCCCAGGGAAAGAGGCCGCCCTGGAGAGGAAAGTTGATGTTTTCAAACTGGCTTTTCCCTTGGACAGTGACTCACTCTGAGCACTGGGACAAAGGTCAGGAAGCCAGGCAATGAGCAGAGGAGAGCCACTAAGGGTCAGGAGACTGCAGAATTTTGGCCTTTGGGGTCCTAACAAGAAGATGCAAAGCTCAGACCAGCCTGTTTTTCTACCAAAATATTTACTAAATTCTGGAGCTTCATGAAAAATCAATCAGAAAGCTTCTCTGAAAATGGAACATGTAGGCTTATATTCTTCAAACTCTACTTTAGTAAGTGTACTTAAATGTTTTAACCTCCCGTCTAGCCCACCACATACCAGAGGTAGTAGAAAGGAAAGGTTAATAGGGCAAAAGGAAAATGTGGACCTGTTTAAAAATAGTTTTGGGTAGTGAATCCAATCTGCATTGTCAGGATATCAGCAGTTCAGTTCACATGAACCAGCAGTGGTGGCTCAATCTACTTGCAAACACCATTTATGAATTAGCAACGGTAGTTTACTCCAGAAGAAACCACAAGGCTCTTCTAATAAGCCTGAGTCTGCAGAATCACCAAGGAGCTACCAAACACCACCAGTTCTTTGGTACATTTCTTTCTACACAGCCATGACGAATGATGATCAGCAAAGAACAGCAAGGCGAACCAATACCACACAGCATCTGTTGGGTTGTATTTATACTTTTTCCGAACATTATGTGTTCTCTCAAGCATCTGCTCTAGCAAAACATCACATGCCCCTTTTTCCAGGGAGCTTCCAGAAAAATGTCACATGTCTGTTCTCAGCAAAACATCCTTCCACATATCTGCCTCAGCAAAAATAAACTCTTAAAAGCCAGTTTTCAAAACAAAACAAAAAATTAAAAAAAAAAAACCAAAAAATATAACACAACTGAGTCTCCAAAGAAACAAAAAATTTTAATTTCATGAACAGCTGGGCCTTTTGTCTAAAAAGACGCATTCAGGAAAAAGGCCATGGAGAGCATCCAGGCCCTGGTAGACCCTAGATGAAACTCATCTGCAACAAGCTGAGTCTCAGGTAGAAGAGAGACTCTAGGGACCTTATAGAGAAGTGAGTCCATGATGTCTAGCAAAGATATAGAGACTGAAAACACTGGTTTGGGCAATAGTGTGGTCTAGGTGGGCAAGAAGAGTGTTAGGGAAGGGAAGCTGCTCTGCTTGGTGTTTTAATGTGATATATGTCAGTGTGCTTTTGCCAGAACACACAGCATGTGCACCATCAAGAGCAAGGTCTGGGTGGTAAGCTTTGGACATCACATGATTGTGATGCAAATGCAGGCTCAGAAGTTGGAAAAGTACTACAGTGGTGGATGATGTCATAGATGGGGCTCTGTGTGGGCAAAGACAGAGATCTCTACAGTTAGGCTCAATTTTGCTATGACTCTAAGACTATGTACTGTGGGGTTGTCACCCCAGAAGACTGCTCAGACATGGCTTTAAGCCAATAGAAAGCCTTTATTAGCTGACTGGTAACTACACACGGTGTTCGAATTCTGGTGCAGCACTCGGGAGGCAGAGGCAGGCAGATCTCTGTGAGTCTGAGATCAGTTTGGTCTACAGAGTGAGTTCCAGGACAGCTGGGGCTACAAAAGTAGACCCCATTATTACTTAAAGCCAAATATATATTGGAAGTACAATATATACCAAAATAGCTTCTCACATTTATTATTTATTGTATATAAAACATTTTTGTAATGTAAATTATTATTACAGTCTTGTGAAATAAATGCTATTATTGTCCCCTCTTTATGAATGAGTAAACTGAAGTACATGATGGTTTTGGTGGTAATAAGTGGTTTTGGTCAGCGGGCAGTGGTGGCGCACGCCTTTAATCCCAGCACTTGGGAGGCAGAGGCAGAGGCAGGTGGATTTCTGAGTTCGAGGCCAGCCTGGTCTACAGAGTAAGTTCCAGGACAGCCAGGGCTACACAGAGAAACCCTGTCTCGAAAAACAAAAAAAAAAAAACAAAACAAAACAAAAAAAAAAAGTGGTGGTTTTGGTCAAAGATTAGTAAATGGACAAGCTGGGATTCAAACTCAAGGAGTGTAACCAGAGACCCTTTGTCTCCATCATGGACCCTACTTACCCACAGTAGTCACAGGTGATGCAGATTTGATTGAAGATAGTGTTATTTTGGTCACTGTTTTCTGTCACTTGTCCCACCCAAGAGAATTTGGACTTCCATATACAGCTATGCAATTTTTAAAATAGTGCTACTGTACTGGGTGGTTGTGTGTGTCAACTTGACACAAGCTGGAGTTATCACAAAGAAAGAAGCTTCAGTTGAGAAAATGCCTCCATGCAATCCAGTTGTAAGGCATTTTCTCAATTAGTGATCAAGGGGGGCGGGCCCATTGTGGATGGTGCCATCCCTGGGCTGGTAGTCCTGGGTTCTATAAGAAAGCAAGCTGAGCAAGCCAGGGGAAGCAAGCCAGGAAGTAACATCCCTCCATGGCCTCTGCATCAGCTCCTGCTTCCTGTCTGCTTGAGTTCCAGTCCTAACTTCCTTTGGTGATGAACAGCAATGTGGAAGTGTAAGCTGAATAAACCCTTTCCTTCCCAACTTGCTTCTTGGTCATGATGTCTGTGCAGGGATAGAAACCCTGACTAAGACAGCTACCCAATAGTTATTGGGTGAGAATTATCTGAGAATATGAAAGACTGAGAAAAATATATTTCATGTTAAGTAGATTAAAACAGAAAAATAACAGAAAGAAGCATACAAGTGAAAATGTACTCAGTGTCATAAGCTCCTAAGTCATGTCGCAAACATAAACATGTCCCACTTGCCTGTCATTGGTCTCTGTGTGTCCTGAGCCGTAAAACAACAAATTCCATTCATTTTTCCTGGCTTTGGGTAAAATTCCAGCACACATGTACTCTCTGCCCTAATTAAAACTGACACACATCCATCTAGTGGATAGATGTTCACGCCAGCTCTGCCATCTTACCATAAACACTGAAGCGGTGGCTCAAGGCAAGAATCCACTTCCCCTCCTCCCACCCCTGCTCCGTTTCTCAACACTTTCTTCTGTCTCAGAAAAACCTGCCTTTAGATTTAATTTCTTCAAGCATCTTCTAAAAAGCTGTCATTGTTCTTACCTTAGTACTAATTGATGACAATTCCACCCACCTGTGACTGCAGGACAGCGGCGAAGTCTTGCTGCAGTGAAGTAACCACCTGTTACGATAATTGTCAGACAGACTACAGAGTTGGTATGGGTTTGGTTTTTTTTTTTTTTTTTTTTTTTTTTTTTTTGAATCATTACAAAGTTAAAATAACATCATCCACCTCACAGACTCTGTTGAGGGTTACATAAAAATAATAAGTTTGAAGACACTTAGGACGGTATCAGGCACAAGGCAGATGATTATAATGAATTGTAATGACTTTCACTGAAGAACTGCATTGTGTGTCCAGGAAGAATGCTCACAGAATTGCTTTTGTCTTGAATTTCCTTGTCCTTCCATTTAAACTGACATAACTGTTGTGAGATACCTTGTTACTTCTTTGCATCTATAAAGATCCTTCAATGTTGCAAATTTGCATTCAGGGACTTGGACTTTGAGGTAAGATACAGTGTATAAGAGTGAGCAGAAGCCTCTTACAGTTTGTATGTGAGCCTTTGGTCAACAACACAGTAACAACAAGCCATTAGCTCCCCTGGTGCTGTGCAGGGAGGTAGGGAAGAGAAAATGATGGGTAAGGAAAGAATAGCAGAAGTCCAACTAGGAAGAAGTCTTAGACTTCTGTTAACTGAGGGTCAATAAGGTGGGAAGAGATAGCAGAAACATTCTGGGAAATTCCAGGGAAAAAATTCAGTCAATAGATAAGAGGCAGCTCAGCCAACCTCCAAGAAGCCACAACATCGATCAGAGAAGTCCACAAGAATAGCTATTATTCAGTGTCTTAGTTATTATTCTACTGGTGTGAAGAGACACTCTGATTAAGGCAACTCCTATAAGAGAAATCATTTAATTGGAGGCTGGCTTACAGTTTTAGAGGGTTAGTCTATGACCATTATGATGGGAAGCAGATAGACCCGCTGCTACAGCAGAAACTGAGAGCTATACATCCTGATCTGTAGGCAGCAGGCAGAGAGAGGTGGCAAGGGGATGGGGACGGGGGGAGGGACAGAGAGACTGACCTGGTGTGGGCTTTTGAAACCTCAAAGCCCACTCCCAGGGACACACCTCCTCCAACAACAAGGCTATACCTCCCAATTCTTACCATACAGTTCCACTAAGAGGGGAACTTAGCATTCAAACATATGAGCCTACACAAGCCATTCCCATTCAGACTCCCACAGGGGAGCAATGGCTCTTCATAGCAGGAGAGGTTGCTTCTATTCCCTTTCACATACTTGTTTTTGTGATTCGTGAATTCCTCTTCCCCATCCTTCTTTTTTTTCTTCGTCTCTTCCATTCTCTTTCCACACTGAGAGCTTCAGATACCCAGGCTGCAGCTGCTTTCAGTGCAACTATGATGTGTGTCGTCTGGTGTAATGCTGATCCAGGTGACAAACGGCTGCTGTCGTGCACAGCAGACCTCTGGGGAGTGTCACTTGTTTGTTTTTCCTCTCTAGTAGTCTTCAACCCCCAGCTTAGCCCTCATCCTTTCTCCAATATAATACCACATCTCTACAGACCGTCCTCTCAGAACATAAAACACAGCTTCATGAGGAAGCCTGCTCCAGTGGGCTTGGAACTCACTATTACTGGATTCTGCAATAACTTTTTAAAATGCTTACAACTCTGCCTATACATCCCAACACTGGTCCCAAGGAGATCTGTATGTGAGACCGCCATTAAATTGTACCTTTGAGTGGAGAAGCACAGGATGAAACAGTGGAATAGTAGCTTCCAGGGACTGCACTCTATTGAAACATCAAAATGGAAACTGATTTCCCATCCCTTAAGTAATTCCCTGACTGAAAGCCACAGAACATTACAGATGGGCGTCTCCAGATCCGAGGAAGGCGTTTCTCTAAGACCACAGCCCTCTCCCAGCCCATCAGTGGAAATGAGAAGAACACAAACACATGCCTGGTGGGCAGCCTGCCTCGGGAGAAGCCGGACCACCTCACATTTTCCTTGACAACGCAGAAAACAAGTATTCAACACAGAAAGTGGATCCATGGAGGAAAGGCACAGCACCAGACATCTCTAATTACTTCCAGCTCAGAGGGAAACTCGAAACCATCGTCTTAAAGCCCAATGCTGAAAGCAGCAAGTCACCACAGAGCAGAAACATCAAACCAGAACATTGTCTTTGCAGGACAGGGTAATACTTATCACTTTCGCTGGGTTTGCTGATAAGAGCAAAGACACGCAATCACTTTACCTCAAAACTAATAGTAAGGTATTATCTTCCTTTCTCCAAAGATAATCCTGGCAATAAAATAATGAGCCGAGTGACTAATGACAGCTTGAATCGTATCTCAGTAGGTTTCACAATGACCTTAGCGGTGGAGAACAATCTATGTTCCATATTCTGGAGCAGCCTTGGACAGTTTTCATATGTTCAGTAGTCCCTTTATCTCCCTAAGAAAAGTCCCCAGAAAACTGTCATTGCCCCATTAGTGTTTCCATTGTACCAAACACTAGCCTCTTGTTCTCATAGTGACCCATGAACATTCTTCTGTGCATGCCCCCGTCACCTGATGGATCACAAGCCTTCTGGGGATTTGAACTGTATCTTATTCACAGTTTTCAACGTCTCAAACACACAGGAGACGAATATCTGTTCAGTATGTGTTTGCCAAGAGTGGGGCTTTATTAGTTAGATGTCCTTGTTCCAGCTATGGCACTTTACAAATAATTCATTTGTTTTCATCTCGGCCCAGGAAGTTAATGACAGAGCCTCCTTCACAGGGTTGTTGAGTGTGTTCTTAATGTTCAGTGCACACTGGGTATTGCTGTTGCTGTTGCTATGGCCGTTATTGCTAGGCAGCAGTGAGACATCACTCACAACGCTGGAAGGACCTGAGATCAGGGTCCTTTGTAAACAGAGCCTCTGAGACAAGAGAACTCAGCCAGATCCATGTCACGTGGCACACAGACAAGAGAATGATATCTCAGGGCTCCGATATCCAGGAATGAAGCTTGGACTGTGTGTGTTTTCATATTTTAGAGTTTTGACTTAGTTTAACCTTCATATGTGGGACAGAGAAGTTATTCATATCATTCTAACTCTTGAAGAGGAGGAGACTAAGACAGAGGTCGAACTGTCGAGGATTATACTCTCTTAGGTGAGTCAGCGGCACAGACGCCATGAGTTTAAGTTGTAACAGAACAAAGCACAGGAGTGTCATTAAATGTTTCCTAGAGAGCCTGGGCTAGACCCAGTCAGGTTCTTTCCTGTTCCTGTGCCCACCTGCCCTCAGCCCACCACAATATCTAATATCTATTCTATTTTTCCTTCCCAGGGAGATCCATGCATCTCCTCTTGAGCCCTCCTTGTTACCTAGCATATATATATATATGCATGTGTGTGTATACATATATATGTATATATATATAGTATATATGTTGCATATGTATATGTATGTTGTTTAGCTTGGTGTTTTTGTGGGACTTCTAACAGAGGGAGCAGGGGCTGGCTCTGTTGCTTTTGCCTGCCCAGTCTTATGATGAAGAGAGATGCCTAATCGTGCTGTAACTTGATATGTCATGTTTGGTTGGTAGCCCTGGGAGGTCTGCCCATTTCTTAAAGGAAATGAAGGAAGAATGGATGAGGAGGAAGGAGGTGGCAGGGCAGGGAGCTGGGGGGAGAGGAAGAGGGGAAAATTGTGATTGGGATGTAATATATGAGAGAATAAATTAATAAAAAGAAAGTTTCCTGAAGTAGCACCTGATTCATCCTTCTAAGCCGTCATAGCCCCAGGTCCTCAGCCTCTTACTGCAGAGGGACCAGGAACAGTGATTCCCCAAACCTCGTGGTTGTTAGTGTTCCCTCCATTCATCAGCAAATGCACTGGGATTACTTCTGTGAGGTACAGAATACAATTTCTTTTAAAAAGACTATAAGCCAAACCATTATTAGATAGTAAACAGTCATAATAAAATACTAATGCATAAAATTTCCTCTAGCAGTTTCTATCAAAATTGTACTACATCCAGCTACAACACATAAGTGAGAGGGTCTCAATATTTTATAGCCCACCATTAGTCACAGAAGTCACAGAGCATTTATTAAATAGACACGAAAATAACCAGGCATTTTTAACTTTCATCAGAGTTGTGTGAGGGGAAGTTGCTTGTGGCCTCTCATAAGCAGAGTCAGAGGAAGCTGCCAGCATCCCTACAGTGTGCAGGATAGCCCCAGACAAGGAGGAAGTATCCAGACTCAATGCCAGTCCTGCCAAAGCTGAGTATCTGGGAAGCTGTATTTTCCATTAGACAACAAGCAATGTCTGGAAACTTTCTCTTGGCTCACCCTGGAGCCAAACCAAAGTGACCAACATTTCCTTGTCAGAAGTCTTAGCCCTATTGTGGTGACCTCTCTCTTGCTTCCTGATATATTGGCAAAGTCAGGTTGGCTGGAAAATAGGCAGGTCAGGGGTGCTGAGAAGTAATGGTATCACTTTTAAAATCCTGCACTAATGGCTATTTTAATATTCTGAGTAGCGGAGCTATTTGTAAGGTCTGTACCTCCTCCCCGGAGGTGGCACAGGGCCAACAGCTAATGATTCATTAGCTATCTTTACTTAGTAATGATAACAGCAGCAATCATGGCTGGACATTTGCTAACTGCCTGATAAGAGTCACCTCAGCATTGTGCAGTGACTGTGACCTCTCTCCAGGGCTGCTGTGACCTCTCTCCGTGGAGACGCGCCCCTATTAAGAGGAAGTAGGAAGCAGCGCCACCTGGCGGACTCTGTCAGAAGTGTGTAGTCAGTTCAGGGAAGTCTCAGTTCAGTGTGTGTGGGGGGCAAGGGACCTGCTGCAGTCTGTTAGGCCTGTGCAATTCTGACAGCTCCTGCCTGTCAGGTCCCAAAGAAACTCAGGACAAATGGGTAACTGAAGTGCCTATTTAACTCACAAGAGCGGATGCCAGTAGCCAGTCTCAGCATCTCTCAGTAACCCTCGCCTGCAACCTAAACCTCTCCAACACCTGCCCCCCAGCATCTGGTTCCTATCAAGCCCACCCAATTTGACCACTAGTTTTCTTACTTTCTGTACTCCTAGCCTCTTGGTTCTTCCTCTCCTGCCCCCCTCTCTTGTCCCTCTCTCTCCTTCTCACTTGCTCTCCCTCCCCTCTCTCCTCTCATGATGGACCTATCTGCTGGCCATGTTCCATCCGCACTCTTCCAGATGCCTCTGACTCTTCTCTTCCTCATATCTACAATAAAAATCTTCTCTTCAACCACACCTAGGAGGGACCACGCCCTTGTTTTCATCACTACCCTCAAGGAATTTGCAAAGACAAATAAATTATATTGCTCTACTTCATGAACGCTTGAATTTAGAGACAGCCCCCCTGCCCCCAGTATAGTTAAATGTTCCGTTTTTCTCAATGAATCAAGGGGCAGGGGTACCCTTCAAAGACAGACATTTGGTCCCAGGTCTAACGTTGGGACCTCTACCTTACATGGCAGCTTTGGTTGCCAGAGAAGGAGACCGGTGTCAAGCAGAGCGGCTAAGACAGAGTTTAGTGACTTTCTCACGCCTAGCCTTTCAGGTGGGTTTTGACCAGCAGAGAGACAATTTTTTAGCTGGGTCCTTGATTCTAGTAGGAAAGGCATTATTTGTTGCCACTAAATAAGACACTTTCCATACTGGGACTTTCTGCTTGACTTAGCAGGTAGTCACTTCCAGCTACCTGTCCTTTGTGAATCCCTGTGTCCTGGGTGAACGTTGACGGCTGCCCTTGCTCACAGAATTGATAGCATAGCCCTCAGCCCAGGTTTGGAGATACCCAGGCCAGTTTTGGAGACATCCTTCTGTGGAGAAAGCTGTTTCAGATCCAGGATTCAGGACTGACAGCTTTCACCAGGACGGAAGAGGCTCAGGCAGAAAAAGAGTGGAGCCGAAGCTGAAGCTGAACTGGCTTCTCAAAACTTCGGAAGAGCTTTTGCAACTTTGGGGCCCACAGCTTTGCACACGTCCGCAAGAGACAGCGGCGAGATGTCGCCCCCAAGCGGCTTTATAGAGTCATAACTCAGTTTCCTTTTTTAACCTACCACGTCTCTGATTCATTGTTCCATGGAGACCAGTGGAACTTCCTAAGGCATACGGAGGCTGTAACGCGTAGGTAACAGCAGGAATCTAGCAACATCAAGTAGTTTACGGTCGTTTTAAAGTCGAGAGTGAAGAAATTAATAATAAATAATTTTCTAATGTCCGTCTAACCAAACGATTCTAGAAAGTAAAAGTTGCTTATTAATACGAAAAAAACATGTTTCTTTTAACTTTAAAAGTAAAGAGAGCTGGCAATGGTGACCCACACCTTTAATCTCAGCACGTCAGAAGCAGAGACAGGAGGATTTCTGAGTTTAAGGCCAGCTTGATCTCCATAGCAAGTTCCAGGCCAGTTAGAAATACACTGAAAATGTCTCAAAAGGGAGGAGGAGGGAACTGGAGAGATAAGTGGGTAAGACCCTTGCCACACAAGCATGAGGACTGGTGGTCAGACTCCCAAGCCTACACAAATGTCCAGTGGGTGTGTTGACCCATCTGTAATCCCAGCGCTAAGAAGGCAGAGAAAGGAGTTTGCTAGCTAGACTGGCTGGATCAGGGGCTCCATGTTCAAGTATGAGACCACACCTGAATATCTAAGATGGAGAGGAATGAGGCAGACACCTGACATCAAACTCTGGCCTCCGCATGCACAGGGGCACACATGCAATCGGCACATACACCTGCATCCATGCCCACACACATACTAATGCACATGCACACTGTATGCACACTGTGCACACATACAAAGAAGACAAAGTTCATGTGTTCGTGAGTACAAAATTCTTGGCGGCCTTCATGTGTGATTTGAAACAACCGTTCCTTCCTAGAGGAAAGGGCTTGTTTGCTACTCCAACCTTCCTTGCTATTCCTTTACTTACGTTTTCCTTTGTGTTGCTCCCGCCTTAAGCTGTGTTTGAAATGAATCAAATCACAGATACTTTCTTACGGATGTTCCAACACCTTTTGAGAGACACCTGGCCTGTATATATCTACCACCTGTTTCCGGTGCATTTTTAAAAAGTGATTTTCACACTTCTACTTTAAGTGACTAATAGCAAAATATAGTAACCTTTTTGTCTCCTGAAAATATTTACATTTTAAAAGTCCTACTGTCTCTTCCCTCTTTTCAAGCCCTCTTTAAGGAACAGAGGCAAGTATATTCTTGAAGCATGGCAGAGCCTGCCTGAAATCTCAAATCCAGAAGTTCAGGGTCTCTGACTATATAGGAACTTAAAGCAGCTGGGGTTCCTGAGAGCCCGCCTAAAACAACAAAGCAAAGAGTTCACCTAGGTTATGTTTACTAATGGGTTATTTTCTCTCCAGCTGGGTGCACGTGGCCCAAGAGACTCCAGGCGCTGAGTCAGCGTGTTCACGCATTTGCTCCTCTGGTGCTGTGCCAGGTTGTGGGCTCAGGCAGCTTCTGACTTCTTCTTCTTCTTCTTCTTCTTCTTCTTCTTCTTCTTCTTCTTCTTCTTCTTCTTCTTCTTCTTCTTCTTCTTCTTCTTTTTTTTTTTTTTTAACTTTCCAAGTGAAAGCCTAAAACAGCTTGTTAAAGTAGGTGTTTTAAGAAAGATAGAAAGGAGCCGGGTGGTAGTGGCACATGCCTTTAATCTCAGCACTCTGAAGGCCAAAGCAGGGAGATCTCTGAGGGTTTGAGGCTGGGCTGGTCTACAGAGTGGGTTGCAGGACAGCCAAGGCTACACAGAGAAACAAAGACTCCAAAAACCAAAAGTAAATAAATGAAAGAAAGGAAGGAAGGAAGAAAGGAAAAGATTATAGCCCCAGTAAGAAGGCTTGCCACACCTTCTCTGCCAGGGCCCTCTGGAACACCAGGTGACAACCTGGGTCTTTGTGGCCCATGCTCAGGAGAGGTGTGGGGACACTGCTCTCAAGTTCTCCATTGTCATCTCCTTATGGGCCCAAACAGCCCAGAGAGCCACCCCTGCTGACAGCTCCAAGGACCTCATATTTGCCACTTTGTGTCTTCTGTGAATTTTTGGTTTCCTTGTGGTGCTGAAGATCAAGGTCAGAGTGTAATGTCAGGGGTCTACCAAGCCCCTGTCTCTCCTTAAATACCCTCTGTACATGGTTTCATGTGGCTTCAGGTAACTCTATGGCCTGGTTTCTCAGACACTCAGGTCGTTGCCATTCCTTCTCTGGCTGGCTTTTTTTCTCATGCCCAAATTCTGAGTGCAACCCAAGAACCCATAATGTGGAAGGAGAAAGCTGAGTTCTCTGACTGTCACATAAGTATAGGTTGTGGTTTGCACATGCAGACACACACGCACACACACACACTCAAATACACACACTCACATACACATACTCACACACATATCACACACATACACACTTGAATACTCACACACATACTTGAATACACACACACTAAATATAAAAAAAAAAAACCTTATAAATGTTCTAGGGCCATAGCTTATACACAGTGGTACAGTGTTTGCCTAGCATGTACAAGGCAAAACAAAAGAAAGAAACAAACATCAATCACAAGTGACCAGTGTGCGATACCCTTGTATTCTACTCAGAATCACAGTCCTATCTTCTCCAGGCCCAGATACCTCCAAAAATGCAAATCCCACATGCTGTGTAGAGCTCAGATCAGGAACATAGCAATTCCCCAAGTGCAGTTTGCAGAATTCTCCAGTCATAACAGTGAGCTCAAGGATGTGCCATGGATGTGAAGAAAGGCAGGCACAGAGGAAGTCGTTAAGACATAAGCACTACACTCTGTCAGGGGATGTTAGGGGATTCTGGTATCAGGATAAGCCAACAACACAACCCGAACATGCCAGGTAAACACTTAACATGGATCTGTATTGAAGACTCAAAGATGGAGCTAATCAGGACCTCCCCAAACCTACTGGGGAAGGACACATATCATGGACAAATCTGAAGTGAGATAAAATCCTAAGCATGGAGCTCTTTCCCAGGAAAGATACTCCTTGTAAAAAAACAAACAAACAAGCAAACAAACAAACAAAAACAAAAACAAAAAAACGGGGGTATGAATTTAAAGTGATTGACAAACTTTATCTCACAGTTTGGGGAAAGAGTGGTCTTGACTGTTAAGTGATGTTGTAGGAAGATCCAGCCCATTGTGGGCGCTACCATTCCCTTGGGCAGTAAACCACAAATAGTCCAACACAGGTGCTGGCTAGCTGATAGCAAGCAAGCCAGTAGCATGGCTTCTCCCTCCTCTTGGCTATGTACGTAATATGACTAGCTGCTTGAGATCTTGTCTTGACTTCCTCAAAATTATTGGCTTGGTCAGGGTGTTTCATCGCAGCAACAGAAATGTAGCTAGTGCACCCAAGTGTCAATAGCACAGGAACAAACCAAGAAGGCTGGGCAGAGGATAAGGACTTCAGTTGTCTCTATACAAGCTAATAAAGTATAGGCTGTAAACCAAGTGGATCTGAAACACTAGCAAAGAGTGAGTAGTACTTTGTCAGAGAAAAGGCTAAGGCAAGAAGTAAGAAGCCAGCAATGCCAGGTAACAGGTTTCTGAGGAAACGCTAGCTGACAGCTACTGAACAGTCTGCACATGTGAACACACACAGGCGCACGTGTTCAATGTATCTCAAAGGGATTAATGCTGGCCAGGCCTGTGATCCAAACTACATGTGAGGCTGAAATGAAGAGTCAAAAGTTTAAAGTTATGGGGGCTGGAAAGATGGCCAGTGGTTAGGAGTGTCTGTTGCTCTTCTAGAGAACTGGTGCTTGATCCCCAGCACCCATGTTGGGTAGCTCACAATTGCAACTCCAGTTCCAGGGGATGCAACACCTCTTCAGACCTCCTTGGGTACCTGTACAGATGTGGTAGGGCACACCTGCAAACTCAACATTTGGGATACGGAGGACCTCAAGCTCATACTTAGCTACAGAGAAAGTTCAAGGCTAGCCTGGGTTACATGAAACCCTGTCTCCAAAACTTCCATAGCCCAGGGATTAAACAGGTAGCACCTGCGCCTCATAGAGATTCAACGCCACAGAAACACATCATCTCCGTATTTCATATGGGAGCTGAGGGAATGAATCCAGGATGTCAGTGCTCTGACGTTTTCCCAAGTGCTGCCTCTCTAGCTGGGAGAACCAGGCAGTAAGTAAGTACTACATAAGGGGAATCCATGAGCTAGAGCTGAGTCATGGTGAGATCATTTCTGTTGGGGAACAATGAGAAAGGAAATAGAAGTTCTTATGAAATGGGCATCCTGACCAGATGTCAGACATAACTGTGCAGCCCAACTCAAAGGACCAGCGGATACAGAGACAAGTGTTGTCATGACTAGTAGGCATAGCTGTTGGGAAAGCTGCTATCCAATGTCCTGCTTGTGTTGAAGAAACAGAGGTTGGGCGTGGCAGCCTCTCACTTCTCATAGCTCAAGGATGCAGACGGACCTTGCTGAAGGGCATGGGTACCATACACATATGGTAGGCAAAGGGTCTTGCTTTCAAAGATCAGGCAAGGTGATCAGAGACAAAGGAGCCCAGGTATTTGGATTGAGTGAGGTGAGCTGAGTCTCCATCCACACCAAAATCCAATATGATAGCTATCAGCAGATTGCCACGAAGCTGGACAAAACCCAGTGAGTCAGGTAGGTTTTGCTGGAGTACAGGTGATGGATATTGCAGGTGGAATTTTGCAGTTCCTCTTCTTCAATAACAGCCTTTCCTAGCTATACTCTCCTGTGCCCATCCAGATGGTGAGTACCCTGACAACCCAGTAAGCCAGATCTGTTGGCACTAGGTATCTACAGTGAGTCTTGGCACCAGCCACAGCAGGGAGCCTGCTTGCCTATCCTTTCAGCCTGCAGCATCTCCAGCAGGCATCCTTGCTCAATTACTTTATCAAGGCCCCCTCGGCTTGCTAGCTTGACAACCACGGGGCTCTACTTTTCAATCCCAAAGCTCTCACTACCTCTGCTTTATCTCTTAGTTGAACTAGCTCCTTTGAATATATGCAATAACTTGCCGATTACATCTGCTGTTTATTTTCTGTCTCCCTGTCCCAAACTAACTCCCACAAAGGTGGAGGTCCCCCCCCCCCATTTTGTTCATGCTCACACTCCATAAGCCAGAGCCACACAGGCACACAAAACATTTGCTGAATAAATTAAGAAGTTTGACCAGCTGGTTAATTAGCAATTAACTAGCCACTAATTGGCTAGATAGACAGCCTGGTTTTTATATTTTACTATTAATAGCACCCCCAGCGTTTTACCTGGGTGACGAGGAGGATCCAAGCTGAGGCCCTCAAGCTTGCAAGCATGTACTTTATCTTCAGTCACTCCCCAGATCTCCCAACTTCTCATGTTTCTCTAGATCACAACATGGGGCAAAGATAGTAACCTGTAAAGGGTGTGAAATAATTGAATGTTTTTATGGAATTTTAGATTCAGAAAAAGAACATAAACACATGTCTTAATACTTTGGGGGCAAAGGAATAAAAAGTCATACAGAAGGCACTGTACCTCAGGGCTCTCCAGCCAGTCCAAGCTGGCCAGGCCTCATCCTAAGAGAACATGCCAGGGCTTAGGTTAGAAGCATGCATACAGTTCCACAGTGTGCATTTCCTAAATTGTAGATGTCAGGCTGGAACTCCTGCTCATCTCCCTGGGAGACCCTGTATGCCCTTCTTCCCCCAGCCCCACCCACACAGAAAAAACTCCCCTGCCTGCTTGGGGGAAAATGAAGAGTCATTACTCCTCCTTTCTGAGTTCTTAGCAACCCACTCAAGAGTGCCTGCCTAGGGGCTCAGTTTTTGACCATGTACGGACATAATCCCAGCTCCGAGCTGGCACGTCACCACTCCTCGACCAGATGTGCGACTTCACTGACCTCCACCTATGAGGTCAGCGAACCCACCCAAGAGCTGCCTCCTAGTAAATCTGCCTTTATCTACTTTCAATGTGGTCAAATCTGGCCTGTATCTGCATCACTAAGAGAGAAAAAATGCCTATCAGTAATGAATTCATTTTCCAATTATTAAGCATTCAAATATTTTTAAAGCTTAAAAAAAATCAGAGAACCCTATAGCCCACAGTTACTTTTATTTGTTTATGGCCTATTTGTGTGGTTTATGTAGTTATAGCAATGGTAAACACAAAATTTTATGGAAGAACTTTTAGCATAAAATATATTAGAATATTATTTTGTTGCTACATAGGCTTCGTATGTTTTATTTTCTTATTTTTTTAAATTCACAACTTTGAAATTTTCTCTTTTTTTTTTAAAAAGAAATTAATTTGTGTCTATGGATGTTTTGCCTGCATGTATGTCTATGCAGTTTGTGTACCTGGTGCCCCTAGGAGGCCTGAAAAGGATATTAGATTCCCTGGAACTGGAGTTACAGATGGTTGTGAACCACCGTAGAACTGCTGTGAGTTGAGCCTGGGTCCTCTGGAAGAGCAGCCAGTGTTCTTGGATGCTGAGCCATCTCTCCAGCTGGTTTTGTTTCGTTTTTAAGTAATTGCATGCTATCACACTGAGTAACTACTTTGTATCCCGTTTTGTTTCGTTTTTAAGTAACTGCATGCTATGACATTGAGTAACTACTTTGTATTTAATCATCCTGCAGCCACCAGATTGAGTTTGTTGTCAAATATTTACTGGAGGTTTCTATAGTGACTTTTTTTTTCAGTAGCACAGATGTGTTAAAAACAATTTTTAGCTCTGGCTTATTTTCACACATTTTAAAACTGTGGTCAGGCTAATATTCTCATGAGTTCCTGGAGTGGGTATTTTGATTTTTTTTGTTTTGGTTTTGGTTTTTGGTTTTTGGTTTGTTTGTTTGTTTTTGTTTTTTGTTTTTGAGACAGGGTTTCTCTGTGTAGCTCTGGCTGTCCTAGAACTCACTCTGTAGACCAGATTAGCCTCGAACTTAGAAATCCTCCTGCTTCTGCATCCCAAGTGCTGGGATTAAAGGTATGTGCCACCACTGCCTGGCTTTTGTTTGTTTGTTTGTTTGTTTGTTTGTTTGTTTTAAAGTAAACAGATGCCATGTAACATTGAAGTTGTAAAATCTCAGTCGAAATCTGACATGGGAATCCTAGAGCAAATGAACTTCCTGAGGTACCTATTTAAGTTTCCTATGATTAGAAACCACCTGGACAGCCCCTGTGCACCTGACCACAGAACATGATCCTGCTGTGTCTGTCTGGCCTGCAGGATGCTTATATTTCTGAAGAAGGACATTTGAAGGTAGAGAAAATGCAATCAATCTAGTTAGAGCCCTCTTTTCTCCCCCATGCACATGCTTGTGCACACATGTGCTTAGATACACCGGCACGTACACAATTCACAAACAGAAACACACAATACACAGCACACCCATGTAAAATTACATACACTCAGCTACACAAAAATGCACATATAGACACACAACTATACAAACAACACAGACAGGCAACCACATTAACACTATATATATTAACACTCAATGCATATTCCTGCACACACACACACACACACACACACACACACACACACACATACACTTATGCCTATCTACAATCCACTTGACCTGAAAAGGTGTTTGGGTTTGTGTTGCCTCTGTTAATCAATCAAGTGTGAAGACATGGAGAACCAGCAAAGTGCCTCTGTGTACATACGCAATGAGTAAATTTAGCTAATGCTGTCCATAGCAACAAACAGTTGACTGTAAAAATTACCATTTAGACTCAGATATGTAGATATTTTAAATGTGTAAAAAAATCATATTTTTATTTGTTCTGTTTCAAAAATTATGTCCTTTTTGAGATTGCCTAAGACTAGGGAAAAAAAAAAAACAAAATAAAGAATCTGGCAGACTAATTATATTAGACTTACAAAGACAATTTCAACTTTTTAAGTACTTCACATCTGTGGTATATGGCTCTGGAACAGAAAAAAAAACAATTCAAATAATATTCAAAGACAAAGCTGAGATGATACATTCAAAGGTTTACAATGGAGCATCAAAGAAAGAAACATTTAGAAGACAATCTCATCATATTGCCCAATCTGCTTTCCCAGAAAACCCTTCCTGGTACTGTCTAGCCCTATAGAATTCCAGCTTTGTTTCCTGAGATGATGCCAAAGGACTCTTTTCCCTTGAATCACTGTATCTTTCAGAGACTTGGGGCATGAAGCAGCTATCAAGCCACCCCATCGTTATTATGTTGCCTGTGGCATCTGGAACTCAGGAAGAATAGAGCTATTCTCAGCTCTGCCTGCATCATGCCTGCCTAGACACTGTCATGTTCCCACCTTGATAATGGACTGAGGCTCTGAACCTGTAAACCAGCCCAATTAAATGTTGTCCTTTATAAGACTTGCCTTGGTCACGGTATCTGCTCACAACAGTAAAACCCTAACATCCTACCCTTTAGACACATTGTTAACAAGATAACCTCTTAGATATTTATTTTTGTTTTGTTTTGATACAGGGCCTCACTGTGTATGTAGCCTAGGCCGGCAAGAAACATACAGTGATCCTCATGCCTCAGTAATCCCAAATATATTAATAAAAGGGATCAATTGTCTCTCAATATGCAGTATCCCTTTTCTCAACAACATCCCAGATGTTCATTGGGCCTCAAGTCCTGCACACTCTCAGTCCAAGTGATCTAGATGCAGACCCATCTCTATCCCTTTTTGGCCTTCTGGCTAAGATGAAATGCAGGCTTGAGGTGGAGCAGAGAAACATGTCCAGACTATCCGTATCAACACATTGTACCCCACTGACCAGGTGACTAGGTCAGGGCTCATGTCCAATCAGAGTCAAAAGAATTTTTTTTAACAGAATATAAGTTCATCAAAAGTAAGTACTTGGAGGTAGGGAAGGTAACTCAATTAGTAAAGTCCTTGCCATGTATGCACGAGGACCTGAGCTCTTTCCCAAGAGCAAAGGCTGGGAACAGTGGTCTCAGTGTTATTTATCATAATATTGATGCAGGTGAATCCTTGGGATTTACTAATCAGCCAATTTAATCAATAACCTAATCAATAAGGTTCATGTTAATCGAGAGACTCTGTCTCAACAGACAAGTTGAACAGCAACTAAGGAAGAATATCCCAGGTTGACCTTCAATTTCCACAAGTACATGTAAACACATACGCACACACATACACACAGGCACGAGTCACCTGTTTGCACTGCCTTCCCAGCATTTTAAGCAGTGCCTGAAACAAAGCAGGTGCTCAATAAATATGACTGAGGAAGAGTCAAATACCCAAAGCAAAGTTGGGAGATGATCTGAGAGGAAAACTGGATTTTGATGACATTTGAATCTATCTATGGTTTTACTTTGAAGTTGAGAATCAGCCAACACTTCATTCTGTAAAACAGAATACTGCTCCAGTGAGCTGAATAGACTGGTTCTATGAACAGAAAAGAATTTGAAGGAAACAGGAACAAACAAACAAGACAAAAGGACACTGGCTGTTTCAAAATTACCCTGCTTGTGATGCAGAGATGAGCATTTAGGTAGTTCATGTTGTTTCTTTTGTGCAAGGATTAAGACAAGAAGAGAGAGCATCTTTACTGTTCTGATTTAAATCGGCTTGTTAGGGAGACATGGCTGCTGTCTTACCAAGTCAGAGGCTCATTTCAGCTTGGTGGTGTGCAGCCTGAACCAGTCTCTCGATTCTCTTTGACCTGGCGTCTGTGCAGGACTTTAGTTCAAAATGATGTCTGTCCTCTACCTTATGTGCCATCCTAGTTAGAGGACGAGCTGCTTGATAGGATGATATGCAAGTGAGGGGCGGGGCATCTTTGGTGAGCCCATGCCACGGCCTGTCTCTGAAAAATTATGCCGCACAACAGATATGGTGTAGGAAGTTTATTGGGGGAGGGGAGAGCAAAAGACATCTCTGGACATGAAGGAGAGATAGAGACAGACAAGAAAACATGCAGACCGTGCAGACAGAGAAACAGGAAGATAGAGAGGGAACCAAGAAAGAACTAGGAGGGAGAGAGGGAGGGAGGGAGGAAGGGAAAAAGAAAGAGAGAGAAAGAGAGAGAGAGAGAAAGAGAGAGAGAGAGACATGGGAGAAGAAGAGGACAGGATGTTGGAGAGACATCTGGGATGGCTAGGGACCTTTATTTCCACAGCACACACCTGGCCTTGTCAGGTGACAACAGACATAAGCCTTGAGAGCTGTCTGGTGGAATCCCCTGTTTGCTAATACAGCTTCTAGACTTTAACCTTGGGTAAAGGATGTAGTCTCTGCCTTGAGTGAGTGTCTTAGTCATGGTTTCTATTCCTGCACAAAACATTACGGCCAAGAAGCAAGTTGGGTAAGGAAAGGGTTTATTCAGTTTACACTTCCACATTGCTTGTCATCACCAAGGGAAGTCAGGACTGGAACTCACATGGGGTAGAAACTTGGAGGCAGGGGCTGATGCAGAGGCCATGGAGGCATATTACTTACTGGCTTGTTCCCATGGCTTGCTCAGCCTTGCTTTCTAATAAAACCCAGGACTACCAGCCCAGGGATGGTACCACCTACAATGGGCCCTCCCACCCTTGATCCACACTAATTGAAAAAATGCCTTATAGCTGGATCTCATGGAGGCTTTTCCTCAAGGGAGGCTCCTTTCTCTGTGATAACTCCAATGTGTGTCAAGTTGACACAAAACCAACCAGTCCAGTGAGTTTCCTCATCAGCAAACAGCAGTAGTGGTGGCATCACAGGTGGGTGTGAGCTCTAGAAGCAGGACCACGCTGGGGTAAGGCAAGCACCACTAAGTCCGGCTCATAATTTTACATAGAATTCTGTGCCTTAACTAAATCTACTTCAGGGTTTTTCCTTAAACAGGTTAATATGTTTCCCTTTGTCTGCTGTCCCAGTTTGAGTTCGAACTTCTCATTTGCAACCCAGCAGTAACAAGGAAGCAAGTCTCAGCCTACAGTGGCTGGCCAGATCAAGAATCTAAGCAGGAATCTAAGGGTTTAAATATTTAATAGGTTCAAGACATGACCACCATTTTTATTGTGCAAGAGAATTGTAAACAAAGCTGAACAGGAGGTGCATGCCTGAAATTCCAGGCCAGGAGGGGGGTAGGGGTATGTGGAGGCAGGGCATCAGGACTTCAAGGTCTTTCTTGACTATACTGTAAATTTGAAGCCTGCTTGGGCTACAGCAAATGAGAGACAGAGAGCTAGAGACAGAACACATTAATTGACAGCAATTTGAAATATAAATAAAAAATAAAGATACAGATTTGCTTTTTTAAAATTTATTTAAGTTTATTTTACGTGCATTCATGTTCCGTCTGCATTCATGTCTATGTGAGGGTGTCGGATTCCCTGAAAACAGAATTACAGACAGTCCTCAGCTGCTGTGTGGTTGCCGGGATTGAACCTGGGTCCTCTGGAAGTTCTCTTAAACACTAAGCCATCGCTCCAGCCCCAGATTTACTTTTTGATGAGATATTTTGTTTCAAAAATCCAAGTACTCTTTTCAATAAACGGCTCTGTAATGAATAACATCCACATTCAAAACTAGAAAAAAAAAAGAGAAAGAAATATCTGGATTCGTGCTTCATAACTTTCATAAAATTTAACTCAAAATAGATTACAGACCTAAACAACAACAACAACAAAATACAAATAAAATCCTCTGAGGTGACTTATGAGAGAATGTGATAACCTTGGAATTGGCAATGATTCCCCGATGCAATACCAGCATCATGACCCACAAGAGGAAACCGTGATGAACTGATTCCATCGCAGTGGGAAGCTTCATCAATAGACACTGGAGAGAGAATAAAAAGACAAGGATGAGGTGGTAAAGCAGGGATACTTATAAATCACCAGTTTGACAAGGTTCTAGTATACAAAGAACTCAAATTTTACAATAAGAAAACAGTCAAGTTTGAAATGGGCCAAAGGTCTAAAGCTACACTGCAGCAAGGAAGATAAGCAGATGTCAGGTAAGCGCGTGGGGTGATGCCCGGCGTCCTATGCTGCCAGGGGCTGCAGAGTAAAACAGTGACACACTTCTGCACAACCTGCTTAACTCTCAGGAATAGAAAACACTGGGGGCTGCTGAGGCGGCTCATTAGTCCAAGGCACGTTCCGCCAAGTCTGAGGAACCGAGTTCAATCCCTACGACCCACACGGCAGAAGGAGAGAACTGACTCCTACATGTTGTGCTTTGGTGTAGTGAGCCACTGTTTCAGTGGCTACACATGTGCATTTTCCAAGATGGCGCTGGTCTCATGTTTCCCCAGCAGTAAACAATCTGCGCAGCTGCTAGGCAGAAAGAGCGCCAAGTCACTGGCCTATCCCGAGGCGTAATATTGGGTGGTGAGCGAACAGCCATTCAGAAGTGAATACGTCACTCTAGGGTGTATTTAAGGGAGCCTCTTCCGGTTTCTTCCGTCTTTCCGCTTTATCGTGTGGAGTAATAAAAGGTCCTCGTCGCAGTACACCCGATTACCACCTCCCTATCCTTATTCGCAGGCGAAAAGGGATTTTGGGGGCGCTCGTTTCACTTTGGCTTCCACGTGTCCTGTGGCATGCACCCCTCCACCTTTCCTACACAATAAATCAATAAATATCAGAATATATACAGAAAGTCCCAGTGACGGTGGATACTGGTGAAGATGTCCCCCAGCAGAGTGATTGGAATTCATGATGGAAAGGCCAGACAGCCGTTTTACAAAACTAAAGCTAGTCTGACCATGCCCTCCCACAGTCTTGTGTCATGGTGTTTACCCACCATGTATTTTGTCCACACAGTAACTTGTATGGAAAAGTTCATAGTTGAGAAACTTGAAAGGAAGCAAGACGTCCTTCGGCAGGTGAAAGAACCAATGTTGTATCGCCAGACACTGAAAGCCCTGTCAGAGGTCAGCGGGTGAATGAACCAACGTTGTATCACCAGACACTGAATGACCGGTCAGAGGTCAAAAGCAATGAACCCTTGGTCATGTAGGAGAGGGAAGAAGCTTAAACACACATTGATGAATGAAAGAAGACATCTGAGAAAGGCTGCAGCCCTTGACTGCATGACTCTCTGAAGGGAGAAGCTGGAGACAGTAAACAGATTTGTGGTTGCCTGGGACTTTCAGAAGAGAGGAAGAGATAAAGAGATGGAACACTGAACTTAGGGCAGTGAAACCCACTTATGAGTAATGGGATATATGTCACATCAGCTTGTTAAAACAGAACTACAGAGTGAATCTTAATGTAACCCGCGCAGACACCAGTTAACATCAAGGTGACAATGCCGGCAAAGCAATGGTCGCCCAGCAATGATCTCCAGAGTGTCTGCCCACAGAGGTTTCAGACTTACATCCACACAAAATGTGACACACTAATACAGGGTCTTAAGAATGATAGAGGAGACTGCGTCACTCAGGGAAGGGGGTCCATTTTAAAACTCTATTTTCACCAGACAGTGGTGGCTCACGCCTTTAATCCCAGCACTTGGGAGGCAGAGGCAGTTGGATTTCTGAGTTTGAGGCCAGCCTGGTCTACAAAGTGAGTTCCAGGACAGCCAGGGCTATACAGAGAAACCCTATCTTGAAAAAACAAACAAACAAAAACCCTCTCTATTTTCTACTTAATTTTTTTTTTCAGTAATCCTAAAATTGTTCTCTCAGACTTTGGGAACTGTTTAAAGAATAAATTAAGCCAGGTCATGGTAGCACATGCCTTTAATCCTGGCACTCTGGAGGCAGAGGCAGGTGGACCTCTTTGAGTTCGAGGTCAGCATGGTCTACAGAGTGAGTTTCAGAACAGCCAAGGCTACACAGAGAAATTCTGTCTCAAAAAAACTAGATAGATAGATAGATAGATAGATAGATAGATAGATAGATTAAACTTTAAACTGAGAGAAAATTTTGCTTCCTTTACTTTTAGAAAATTTTAAATTTTAAAAAGTGTATACTACAAAGTGTTATGGAACACATGTACCCAGAAGTGCCACAAGGAATGGCAAATGCCTAGACAACTACACGTGCATTAAGAAAGCAATAGTTGAGCAGATGATTCTTTTACATGGGATACTACAAAATCTTTAGAAAGAGGCAGCCACATGTGTACAATATAAGGGAGCCCCATGAGAAAGGAACTGTTGTCTTTTTTGCTTATGAATCAAGCCTAAGTAACTAAAATTATGCCTAGGTCTCCAGTAAATATTAACAAATGAATATGAAATATTTGATGCATTTTAAAACAAAGTACAAAATACGTATATATTTGCCATTTAGATTTTAAAATGTAAGTATGTGCACTAATATACAGACATGTATTTCACATCTAAAAGGGTACATAACAATTTGGTGGTCATGCAGGGTGTGGTGGCTCATGCCTATAATCCCAGCACTCAAGAAGCTAAGGCAGGATCCTGAAGCAGGAGGATTACTTTGAGTATAGGCTAAGACTAAAACCACATGTTAAAAAAAAAAAAAAAAAAACATACAACAAAGCAAAGCAAACTGCTGCCACCACCAACAGCAACAGAACCTGGCAACTACGGTGAAGAAATTTGATGGGAGGTAGGAAAGGGAGAAAGAGTTGATCTTACTGTGTTCCTACTTATAAGTAGAACTCTCTGATGGGTGGAAAGTATCAGTAAAGACCAATGAAGAACTGAAGAACGCTGTGACAGAGAATCAGGAAGCTGAGGCAAGAATCCAGAGAAGTTATCAATGCTCAAACTAGAAACATATTTAATGCTAATGACAGCAAAGCCTCACTCAGTAGGATCATGCTGACAGACAAAAAGATCCTCACAATGCAGAGTTGGCATAGTTAGTGAGGTGGACACTCTTGCTCTGGTCATTGAAACATAAAAACATATATTCTTCCTGGACACCATTCAATCCTTAAACACTTCTATATACAGTACGTTAAGATACTACCTGTATCTATAACCCAGCCTGCCCCCATGTCAGCAAACAAAGACTGAGACTATACAAAGATTCGAAACAGTGTAGATGGCGTGGACACGGGGAACTATACTCATCAACAGACTGAGTAGAGAAAGTTTATGTGTAGACACAGTGAAACACAATGCGGAGCTTCATCCCTGAGCTCTGACTTCAGGATTGGAAGCTGCTTGCCCCACCTGTACCAACAGTAAAGGGATGCTTTTTGTTTGCCATGACTGACATGACATGGAGGCACTCTTCTTGAGCAAGAAACACACCAGATCAGGACTCAGATTTAAATGAAGGAAGCCTAGTCTCCATTGAAGTTTTCTTACCGATTTCAATTCAAAGTACTCAGGCTTCCTAGTGTGTACTGTCAGCCTTTGACTAGGAGTTCATATTAGTAATTCCATTCATGCTATTTATGGTAAATGATAAGACATACTATGTGACTAAGACATTGGCATTTGGAGGGGCCCATGGAACATTCACACATTGAGTGCCGATGAAAGAGGCCTGGCGAGACAGTGGGAAAGTGAAGTGTGTTCAATCAATGGAGGAGGAGCGGGGGAGGGAAAAAGAAGAGAGGAAGAATGAGAAAAGCTTTCTTTAGGAAAGCTGATATATTTATACAAAAAGGGGAAAACATTCTTTACTTCCCACCATGTTCAAACCTCAATTCAAAATGACTAATAGACTTGGTAAAAGTTAAAACTACACTTCTAGTGTAGAAGAAAGCAGAGCAGAGTCTTTTTAGGTAAACAAGGTGAGGGCAGGGTAGGCAAATGTCTCCTAAAGAGGACACAGAACGCAATGAACAAAATGTGGCTAAATTAAAAACTTCAAAATTGCCAGGCAGTGGTGGCGCACGCCTTTAATCCCAGCACTTGGGAGGCAGAGGCAAGCAGATTTCTGAGTTCGAGGCCAGCCTGGTCTACAGAGTGAGTTCCAGGACAGCCAAGGCTATACAGAGAAACCCTGTCTCGAAAAAAACAAACAAACAAACAAACAAACAAACAAAAAACAAAAAAAAAAATCTTCAAAATTAGTAACATACCTTTAAAAATCTCTCCAATTAAATCCATAGATGAACCACAGGTGGCAGAATATGTGTCTGTGAAAGGAACATGTCTGGGACAGTTAATAATTTCTATAATTCAATATAATAGCCCAAACAGAGACATTAGAGACAACATATGTTACTCAAACTTTGACTGTAACAGAAGACTCATTTAATGTTTTTGAAATATAGCACTCGTTGGCATGTAGATATGTCCGCTAAAATGGAAATCTGATATAAAAATCAATATCACTTTCCATTTATTAATCATATCCTAATCAATACAACAAAATTTGGCTAATAAGTTACTAAAAAATACAAACATACACACACACACACAAAACATGAATCACATATAATTGTTATTTTTTATTTCACAACCTTAAAAAATAGAAACCATTAGGTATTTTGAAAAACATACACAATAGTCATTTGGGATTCACAATATTAAAAAGGAAACTGAAATGGAATAAACTGTGTAAGACCCTGGTCAGGAACAGGGGCTGGGAACACAGAGATGTGGTGAATCAACACTGCCATTTTTTTCCGTGAACAATTATCACTAAAACCTATCCCGTTTGGTACGAGAGAACATGCAGTAGATAGATGATAACACTCTCAATGTAGGGCTAACATACTGACTTTATTTGTCTTCAAGGAGAAAAGCTGGAAGCACGAAAAACAACAAAGACCATGGCCGTGGGATGTGGAGTCCATGGCTAGCAGCCACCTCCCCACTTTGATTGTAAAACACACAAAGAAAATGGTGTGAACCGTATATACAACAGCCACCAGCCCCTCGTGGTTGTCTTGGGTGAAATTAAATACAATTTAACCCCCGTTAGCCATATTTCAGTGTTTACTAGACACATGTGACTAGTAGTTGCCGTATTGGGCACCACAGATATAGAACAGTTTCATATCACAGAAAGTTCTTTTGCACAGCTCTGGGTGTGGGAAGTGTTTCTTCTCCCTCAGCTTGGCCAGTACGTAGGCTGTGAGTAGAAGCAGCTTGAGAGGCGATCTCCCAGGATATTCCTGGATTGAGGGTGGCATCGCAGAAAAGAAGAGAGGTAGCCTTTCCTTGTGTATGGAAGGGATGGCCTTTATAGGGATCAAATATAGAAATTAGCTAACACCCAAATTTAATTAACTGGAACATGACAGAGGGGACCAAAAAGGAGCAAAAGAAAACAACCTAAATTGATCCTATACCAAAGCTCCATAAAAAGATTATGAAGACCCCCTCAACCCCCAGACCCCTGACACACACAAATACGAAGACTTTCAGGCTACTTGCTTAGAAAATTCTGGTGCAGGGGAGTCAGCTGACCAGAGAGGAAGCCAGTCCTGACAAACATTTCTTGAGAACTAGGGAGACATCGTCACTCTGCTGTGACACATCACTCGGGGCTGTGAGGGAACCAGGAGTTCCATCTTTCTTGAACACTACTTTCTGCACAACTGTGCTTTGTAACTAGAGCATAGACTTCTGGTTGTCCACCCGAGATCCTTTGTCCTAATCTAGAGAGCTTGGATTTTGGTTGAAGGCAACAGCATCTATATTGTTAAAAGACAGTAGCCCGTGACACAGTCCTGGCCACTGAGAAACTCTTTAGAAGGAAGTAGACTCAGGCTGGCAAGCTCTGTTTTCCTCCTCGCTTCCTCCTTCTTCTGGGGAGTGAGCCATGGAGACCATATAAGAACCTGAAAAACAAACACCACCTCATATAAAGTGTGACTTACACAAGACATAGCAAGACCCCCAATTTGTTCAAGTCCCTCTTTACTGGGGCATTTAATCTGGATCCTTATTTATTTATGAAAACAAAATAGCAAATGGATATTGGAAGAATCTGTGTAACTGATTCAAGCAAAAAAAAAAAAAAATCAAAACAAACAAGACCCCACTATATCAACAACTCAGTTCTTAACTTGCCCTTGTATGTAATACAGAAACCCAACTAATTCTAGTGATTTTAGAGTTTTAATCATGGATTGAGCATAAACAAGCACGTGTAGCTCAGACTAGCTCCAAAGCTGTTTTGAATATACAGAGCTCTGCAGATTCTTCCTATGTCTGCATTAGTATCATTAGAATTCTAAATCTCTAGATTGTATGGTTTAGAGGGGAAAAACCTCACTTCCTACTCTCTTTAAATGGCTTAACCATTCACAATGTTCAAAATTCTCACCGTTTATAATTGAATTCTAGTGTACTTAGTCTGAAACTAGGCAAAATTGGGAACATCAGAATGTCACATTAAAAATAGGGTGTTGCGCGTTTTTTTGCATACCTTATTCCAAGTTTCCAGATCTGCAGTGAACCAAAAACAAGCCCTTTTTCCTCAGAAGCCAGTATGGGGTACACTCTGGGCAAATCCCCCATGCTGTAGGGCTGCACCAGATGGCATCAGGCCTTCAGCTACACCTGTACCCTGTAACTGAAGTGTGGGCATAGAAACCTTTTTTTTTTTCTTTTTCTTTTTTTTTTTTCTTTTTCCCTTTTGGTTTTTTGAGACAGGGTTTCTCTGTGTAGCCCTGGCTGTCCTGGAACTCACTCTGTAGACAAGGCTGGCCTTGAACTCAGAAATCCGCCTGCCTCTGCCTCCCAAGTGCTGGGATTAAAGATGTCCGCCACCACTGCCCACACATAGGAACCTATTTTATCAGACATTTGAGATTTTGCAAATGAGAATGTGACATACTCTCATTCAACAGAATCATCTTCTCTAGTCAGAACTGTAGATTCATTATATTACAAGTTTGAAAATTATTGAATAATCGATTGTCCTAAAAAGAGGGGAAGTCATTTTAAACAGCTAAAATATATACCTAATTACTAAATAGCAACATCTAAAATAAAACACTAATAATACATTTTATCATTATGGCCCATTTCCTTATAATGTAGGAAATTTGCACTCTAACATTTGTGAGGTCTTTTTGTTGAAAATGGAACTATACTATTTTATAATAAAATTATATTTACAAAATGAGCAGTTATTTTAAATGTACCAAATGTTACTAACTTACCAAATGTTTTGGTGTCTAATTCATATTTACCTCATCTTTCAAAATATGGCCAGGCATGGTGGTACATCCTTACTAAGAGGATGAACCAGGGAGACGCTGAGTTCCAGGTCAGCCTGGGTGCCATAATGAGGCCCTATCTTGTTAATACACATATTAAAACTGACAGGGCTAACAGAACCAAGGCATGGTCACTGAATTGAGTAGTCAATACATAGAAGTGGTATTGTGGATGTCAACTAATTAGATCTAGTTCAAACGTAAGATTTTAAACCAAGCATGGAGGCACATTACTGTAATACCAGAATGCAGAATGCGGGGGGGGGGGGGGGGGGGGGGGATCAATCTTGTGCTGTGTCTTGGAAAATGGTAGTGGGATAAAAGAATTAGAAAAGACATTTCTTCTACAGATGTCAAATTTTCAAAGGCAGAATTACTAACTAAAGAGCAGGCAGAAGATGTCAACAACCCATTTTACAGATGTGAGGAATCCTAACTCCTGTAGTTTAGATATAAGTTCCAGATAGATGCCAGTTGAGAATATACATCCTTGGGTGGGTCTTAGTGGCTCATGGGCAGGGCTATGTAAATAAGAACTTAGTAGTTAAACAAATTAGTTAGTGTGGTGGTAATAAAATGGTCTTGAGCCCCAAATGGAAAGGCAGCCAGTCCTTTATTAGTAACTTGTCTATTAAACTGCAGTTCACCTAGTACTGAGATGCCCAAGTTTTCTGTTCTCTCCAGTCAGTGAAGAGTTGGGGCAGATTACTCTCCTGGACCGAAGGAATACCAGGATGATAAAAAGATCACAAAGTCAAGAAGCCACGCTGGTGGTTAAATAGTTTATATTTTGATTACTTATCAAGCATGAAATCATTATTTTCTGTCCTTATAAACAACCATAATTGCTCATTAGTCACTCCCACGGTTATCACCCACATTCATGTTAACCTGCAGGCCTGTAACAAAACATCACCGCAGAGATATCAGCTAATTAGAGGATTATTGTGCAAATCACAATGCATATTCATGTCTTCTAAGTTTGGAATTCAGACTGGAAATCAAAAGCAAGCCTTACTATAGCTCTGATAAAGACATGATAAGGTGGGGGGTGGGGAGAGTGGAGAATTTATTCAAGACATAATAGCTAAAATAAACCATTGTCTTCATTTAAGACTGGCTTTATTGTGTTCAAATGAAATAGAATATGTAGGAAATCAACTTATTGTCTCAGGCCAAAATAATTTCTGATAGTTACTCACCAAAATGGGCCTGTTTTCCCTTTTGTTAAAACCAACAGTTCTCTGTGTTATCAGCCTAGGCAAAATTAATGTTAAGAGTCTTAACTCAAAAAAAAAAAAAAAAAAAAAAAAAGTCTTAACTCTTCAGTCTCTGTCTCTCTGTCTCCACCTCTCTGTCTGTCTCTGTCTCTGTCTCTCTCTCTGTGTGTGTGTGTGTGTGTGTGTGTGTGTGTATAAAATGAGTAGTTTTACATGTTGTAGTTTGTCCTATCCTGAGAAAATTATCTCCAAATCCTCCCTACTGAAAACAAATGCTATTCTCTACTATTTTCAAAAATGATGGGAGGGGGTGGCTATTAAATTTTACAAATGTTCCTGGCTTCTCTTTCTAATTCCCACAAACCCCAGTCTCCTCGTTGGTTTTTGCAAAGGTTCTGAAATCACCTTGGCTTCTAGATTCTCGGGGAAGCTCTCCACTTCAGAGCAGGAGAAAACCCTTACCTTCCTGGTATGTGTTTCTTGCATCCAGACCCCTCTCTTTGCTAGACCCTGGATCTTGAGACAGTCAGCCATAGTGAGGGGCCCCAACATACCTTTTGCAAGATTTCCTCCACTCCACAGCTTGGCGGGGGTGGGGGTGATGGTGGGGGGTTCCTAGGCTGTGATAGGAGTTTCCGTCCTAGGTGCCATTGGTCAAGGGCACCAGCCTGGGTCCAGATGACATAGATCTAGGAAAAGCAATCGGATCTGATGGACGAAATGATCTCTCAGACTAACACTGTCCCACCTTGCACAGGTGAGTTTTACTCCTGAAAGTCAGTCTTTTCCAAACGGTCTGATGTACTAACCACAAACAGGCCTCTCCTCTCACACCAGCTTTCTTTCCGCTCTTCCTACGCTATGCAAAGTAGCCCCTTTTGTCGGTCCTCCATGCCATCATCCAAAGGTCATTTTCCAGCGAATCATTCTTATACTCGCCCTCTGTTGTCTTAAAGTCTAAGCCCACCTTTGACAAACCTCAGGCTAGACTAGGAATAGCAATCAAAAATAGGAAGAAACCCCCTACCCCCAAGAGGCCACTGAATCATTTCCCTCGGGCACCACCATAGAAATGCTCCTCAAAGCTCGCACTCTTCAGTATTTAGATAGTTTTGTTGTAAGTGGCTGAACCGAGTTGACTGAATAATAAGAGTTTTCCCCCTTTAGATACAAGTGAAGTTGGTCTGGGAAGAAGAATTCTCAGGTGTGCACGCCATTCTCAGCCCCAAAGCTGTCCTCTCGAGTCTCCTCTCAGGAATCAGGCTTACTCTAGAAGAACTCGGTCCGGGACTAGACTCCTGTCCCCGCGGTCCCCTGCACTGTAGTGGGTCCAGAGATCCGGGAGGAACAGAGAGTGCGTCCCCTTACCGCTGCTCTAGAAGGGTGTACCTGAATCCCCGTGGAGCTGAGACCCCCACCAGCCGGGTCACACTGCTTGTTCGTTATTGAAACCCCAGGGCTCCCGGTGCAGCGACAGGCGCCCGGGCTGCAGCGTCCCGGCCGTATTGGCCACCGAGTTCTTCAGCTGCTTGATGACCACGAAGAGCAGGAGGAACAGGAGGAAGAGCAGGAAGAAGAAGAGCGCCAGGTAGAGCAGCAGATTCAGCTTCCACTCCATGCTGGGCGCCGCCCGGGCGGTGCGCGCTGCCTTTCGCTTGGAAAGGCTCTGCACACTCGCCCCCGGGTTTCCAGCTCTGCTGCGGTCCGCCCGGCCTCCGCGGCTCCCCAGGAGCGCCGGGACCCGGGACCAGATCTGCAAGCGCCGCGGATCTTCTGTGTGGGGATGCGAGCTAGCTTCTCCAGAGCTAACTTCAGCGGGTGGAGATGAGGAGGAACGACCCAGAGTCCGCTGGTGTCTACAGCTAGCTGGCTGCAGGTGTCTTTAAGACTCCCAGTGGGAACAGACAGTGGAACCTCTGTCCCCTCCCATCGTAATTAAGGTTCTTCGTAATTTGCGCCACTTGCACGTTTCCAAAAGAGACACCGAAAAATAAAAGGTGCCTGAAGGTGCCGTCTGAAGGGATGGGAGATGCTCCTTGCTGTGAGGTAGACTACGGATGCATCCATAGTTCCACTTCAAACTGCCTTGCCTGTTAGAATTGCAAAGGGCATGCCTTGACAGAGTGCTTGCCCCACCCCTCTCTTTGCTATATAGGTCCTTACAAAGCACTAACAGCAAAAGACATCTCCAATGTGATATTTACAAAGGGTTTCTGATGTTGACTTGAAATTCAATTTGTGTGTGTGTGTGTGTGTGTGTGTGTGTGTGTGTGTGTGTGTGTGTGTGAAGAGAGAAACATGAAGTCTTCCAGGTGCTTTGTGAGACACCCCCCCCCCCCCAACAGCTCTGTATTTGAAATTACCCATACCTCGGTGGTGAAGCTCTGAGAGAAACGAAGTTGTTTGTTATTGAGTATGCTAGTCAGTTTTCATCTGTGTGACAAAAGGCATGAGAGAAATCAGCCTTAAGGAGGGCGGGGTGACTGGGGGTCGTCATTGAAGGAGTTTGGGTCCGGGTTTGCTGGTCCCACTGTGTTTAGACGTCTTGTACTGGCCAAGAAGCCCAGAACAGGCTGCTGGGTTCATGCAGCCAAGAAGATAGCGGAAGTGGAAGGAAGAACAGGTGTTCTTCAAAGCCACACCCTCAGTGGTTTAGTGCCTCCAATCACGCCCCACTCTCTGAGGGCCCATTCTAGCTTGAATTTCGTTCATCCATCGATGAAGTTTGCGTCCTCATGGTTCAGCCACCTCTCAATTGCCACTTCCAGATGGGGGCCACACCCTTGGCACCTACAATTTTTTTTTTCCCAGTCAGGGTTTCTCTGTGTAGCCCTGGCTGTCCTGGAACTCACTCTGTAGACCAGGCTGGCCTGGAACTCAGAAATCTGCCTGCCTCTGCCTCCCAAGTGCTGGGATTAAAGGCGTGCACCACCACTGCCCGGCGGCACCTGCAATTTTTGAAGGACACCTCATGCCCAAATCATAACACTGTTACCCCATAACTAGTTACCCCAAACTCAGTGGCTAAAACCACCAAGAATGTTGCTGATTTCTCCAAGTGTTTGTGAGTCAAGAATAATTTGAAACTACTTTCAGTCAGGTGTGGTGACACACACCACACAATCCCAGCACTTGGGGGCTGGGGCAGGAGGCTCATTAGTTTGAGGTTAGCTGGGACTACAAAGCAAGTTGTACGACAAGTTAACCCTAAGCATCCACGCCCCCCCCCGTGTGTGTGTGTGTGTGTGTGTGTGTGTGTGTGTGTGTGTGTGTGTGTGTGTGTGATAAAATCAGGGTGATTCTAGTTTGGGAACTCTCAGATGCTGTGTTGTTTGAGGACTGCTCTGCAGCCCAGGTTCCTCAGCTGTGAGGGCAAATACCTCTCAGCGGGAGTAATGCTGGTTAATGGTGGGAAGCCTCAGTCCCTTCAAAATGGCCTTCTCCATAGGCCTCCACGGGCACCGGCATCTGGCAAAACATATGAGGCAAAGGCTGTAGGGCCTGTGCCCACTAGCTGCAGATGTCAGGAGCCATCACTTCTGCAAAGCCCTAATGGTTAAACAGCTCATATGCTTAAGATCTGGGGACATGAACTCCAGAGAAAAGCTTCCTGGAGACCTTTAAGTCTGGCTGTCACTAAAGTTTACCTAAGCTACTTCCCAGACCTTCAATTTTATTTCATTATGTGTAAAGATTCGAGAGCTGCCAAGACTGAGATTGCGGGATGAGGCATGACAAACATATCCCAGATTATGTAATGGCCTGAGCACAGTAAGTGCTCACACTAAGTGACATCATTTCAGTGATGTCAGAAGTCATATAGACAGGATGGTGGGAGTAAACTGAAAGGCTCAGGACTCAGTTGTAGTCTCAGCTCTACCTGGCAATGGTTACAGCTTCCCAGTCTCTCTGTTCCCTTTGCCTAGCTTTCCCTTGGATTTGCTATGAGGGTCAAAATGATTGGGGTGTTAACAATTCATTTTTCTATATGTATGTCATGCACCGATATTCTATTTATAGTATCTCCAACATTACAGGCTACTGTTAAATTTTTATAAGTTTTTGCTGTGGGCTGGAAAGATGGCTCAGCTGTTAAAGGCTAGGCTCACAAGTCTTTGCTGTAAGCATCTTACTGGCACAAAGTCAGTCTACAGATAAGTACGTAGGTAGGTAGATGTAATGCGCCACTATCTCTCTCTCTTCTCACTCTCTCTCTCTGCCTCTTTCTCTATTTCTCCGTCTCTTCCTTTGTCTTTCTCTTTCTCTATACATGCACTATATATGCACTATATATAAGTATATACACTATATGGAATATAGAGATACAGAGGCATAGAGATATAGGTCTACTTTGTAAGACAGGGCTATCTATGTTGGAGCTGGCTCCTAGAAATTATTATTAAATATTTCAAGAAAATTGCTAAAATACAGCTATTATTAGAACTTACATCATATAAATTAATAATGCTAACAACAAATGACTACGTACTCAAGCCTCATCCTCCCATTGATTTTTCTATGCATCTCCGTTATTAATGGACTTGGGATGTGTCTGTTGCTGCTGTCAGATGGGTGTGCTACATACTCTCGCTCGATTCTTCCTATCCATGCTTGCTCGGGGAAGGTACTGTCTTTGTCAGGATTTCTGCTGTCATGAAACACTGTGACCAAAAGCAACTTGGGGGAGAAAGGGTTTATTTGGTTTAGACTCCCATGTCACTGTTCATCATTGAAGGAAGTCAGAACAGACTCAAACAAGGCAGATAGTTTGCCCCCAGAAAATGGGCCAACCAGAACCAGTGCCAATTGCTAGTGTTATCTGATGATCCACTATCACAAGGCTGCTGAGTAGAAGCTAAATTCTTATCCACATTTAAGAGTTCTGACTTTCCAGAATCCCAGAGCTGGAAGCACCACATGTTCCTCTGGGTAGATTTCTCTGTTTTATGTAATCCTGGCAAGAGAACAAATCCCTAAGCTAAGTTTCCGTTTCCTCATCCTATTATGGAAACCTGGGTATCAGATATAGTTTCTATCCTACTCTGACACAATGCAGAGAGACGGGCATGAAGCATCATCATTCCAGAAACATGACTAAACATCCTCTATGCCAGACTCACACTTGGGAAAGGACAGACTGGAGGTGATGATTGGGGTGGTCCATATGTCTATACTTTGGTGTTCTGAGATCCTGAACAATCTCAGGATCAGGACCTGGTTCCTGCTATCCATCTCCACAGCAGCCTGACTCCTGACCTTTCCCAAACAGGGACCGCTGCCTTGTTTCCACTCTGTAAGTTGCCACTGGTACTCCAGGGGTTCTCCTCCTGCAGCTAGGTAAGATGGCTAAAGACAGCTCGAAGATAAGCATTCTGACTGACTAGAAAAATATTGCTCACACACTGCACCCAAGATAAGGACCATAGTCAACAAGGTGTTTGAAAAAAAAAAAAAATCACATGCCAGCTAGATACCTACTGGCTTCAAGGATAAAACTGAAGCACAGAAAGGTTCCATGACCTGATTACTTACCTGCTGTGTGTCCTTGGATACATTTAATCTCTTTAGATTCGAGTTGACCTTCTAGCACCTTCTGTAGGGCTGCATTAGTAGATAGATATTGCTTAAATTTGGTTTTATCATGAAATGTCTTATTTTCTTCATCTGCTGTGATTGAATGTTTTGATGGGTATAGTACTCAGGGCTAGCATCTGTGGTCTCTAAGGATCTGTAGAAACTCAGGTCCTTCTGGCTTTCAGCATTTCCATTGAGAAGTCAGGTGTAATTCTAATAAATCTGGCTTTCTATGTTACTTGGTCTTTTCCCCCTTGCAGCTTATAATAGCCATTCTTTGTTCTGTATGTCTAGTGTTTTGATTATTATGTGCCAAGGAGAATTTTTCTTTTCTTTTTTTTTTTTTAGTCCAGTCTATTTGGTGTTCTGTGTGCTTCTTGAACTTTTGTAGGCATCTCCTTAAGGTTAGGGAAGTTTTCCTTTATGATTTTGATGGAAACATTTTCTGTGCTTTTCACCTGTGTTTTTCTCCTTCCTCTATTCCTTTTATTCTTACATTTGGTTTTTTCTTTCCCTTTTTAAAAGTTTATTTATTTTTATTTTATGTGTGTTGGGTTTTGTCTGCAAGTATGTTCGTGAGGATGTCAGATCTTGGAGTTACAGACAGTTGTAGCTGCCATGTGAAAGAGCAGCCAGTGCCCCCATCAGATGAGCCATCACCTCTCCAGCCCCAACTTGCTTTTTTTTCAGTGTCTCAGATTTCCTAGATGTTTTGTGCCTGAATATCTTTACATTTTACATCTCTTTAACAAGTTACCCCTTTCTTCCCTTGTCTTCAACATCTGAGAGCTTTTCTTTTCGTGCCTTCTAATCAGTTGGTGAGGCTGACCTCTGAGGTTTTTCTATTCTTTTGTTTGTTTTTTAACTTCTTAGTTTTTTTTTTTTTTAATTTCAAGCTTTACTTCAGTTTGACTTTTCTTTAGTGATTCTGTTTCTACCTTTGTGTCTTAAAATGTTCTCATTATTTCATTCAGTTTATGTTTTCATGGTCTTGATTAAAGCATCTCTTCATTTCTTCCTTAAGGTCCTTGAACATATTTATTTATCATTGCTATTTTGACATCCTTGTCTTGAGCTTTAGCTAAATTGCCTTTCTCAAGGCCTATTGTAATGGGGTGGCTGGGTTCTTAAGGAGACATATTGTCTTGGCTGCTTACATTTCTGTTTTTGCGCTGGGATCTAGGAATCCGGAGTGTTTGCAGTGTTTCTCCGTATAAATATCTGGTCTTGTCTTTGTTGGGTAGGTGCTTTATTCTTTGGTTGATGTTGCCTACTCTGAAACCCAGGCAAGTGTGGTGGCTGTGGGGTCCCTGGAACAGTGTGCTTATGCTGCACAGAAAGTGACACAAAGGAATGGAGCTGAGGAATGGCTGAGAGGGCAGAGGGAGAGAGCTGGGGGTGGGGGTGGAGGACTGGGGTATCCATGAAGAGGAGAGACCAGAATGGAGGGCAGGAAGGATAGTGAAAATTGCTTACTTTCATTCCAGTCCAGTGTGGCCACTGGGGGTCCCTGGGAGGAAGTGCATCTTCAGATCAGTAGCTGACTCAAAGGAGTGAAGGTGAGCTGGAGGGCAGACTGAAGTAGGTTGGTAGGAAAGAGCTAAGGGGACCCTGGGTCTGCACCAAGAGCTGGAGTCCGAAGGGGGAGGTAGGGTAGGAGGAGCTGCTCCTGGAGGCAGGGTGCACTAGAACAAGTGAGAAGCCTGGCAAGATCAGGATGAAAGGGCAGGGGACCCTTTCCTGGAAATCTTGAAGGTTGAGGTGGATGTGGTGGAGCACACTTGTGATCCCAGAATTTGAGAGGGGACAGGAGGCTCAGTAATCTGAAGGCAGCTAGGTTGAGTGAAACCCTGTCTCAGGAAAAAAAAAAAAAAATCTCAAAGGTCAAAACTTCAAGTGAACCGGTATCAGTCTGAAGAATGGACTGGGAAGAGGCTGAAGGTTTTATGTTGCCTGGCTCAGATTCACCTCAGTATTCCTAAACGTAACTATTTAAGATCAGACATTAATCTCAGTAACTTAAAAAATTATAAATATTAATAAATATTTAATCCACTCTCAATAGAATTTGCACTTAAACTAACTTTGTTACCACAAGAATAGCATTTAATGTACCCCACGTTCCCAGGCACTTTATATCATATAAGGCCATCTGAATGGGTTCCAAGATTTAGATAGCTCAAGGGAACAAATCTTTCTCTTCCTAGGTATGCATGTTAGTGGAAATCCATGAAAAGAATGCCTAAGGTGTTTTCAGAGGTAGAGAAGCTCACTACAGATGAAAAGCTATATACATTCCTCAGCTAAAATGAGCCCTTATAATGCACAGGTAGGAATGCTGAAATCCATGCCAGCAACCCACAAAGCGGATGGTGCACACACTGCCACCACCCCACCCCCCACCCCCACCTTCATCAGGATTTGTGCGATTTCAAGCCTTTTGTTTCCTCCCACAGGAATGCTGCTCCAGATCCCAAGGTCTGGCCTATGACATCTGTGGTGCTTCATTAACAGCTATTTGGTGTCCTGACTCCTCCCTAACCTCCCTTTAAGCATGGAGAGTATCCCATGTCATAACCAGCACAAGACATTTTCAGAAAGAGCTAAGAGCCCACAAGAGCTGACTTGTCTTGTTGTTGTGCTTCAGAACTCCAAGGGCACAGGAATAGAATATGGTCATTTTTTTTAGTTCCTAAGTTTACCTGTTGGGGCTGCTACAGGATGGAGGCGGCTTTGTAGTGAGGAGGGGTGGGGCAGGGGCAAGGGGCAGGAGGTGGAGGAGCAGGAGGCTTCCAGAACCTTCATAAAGCTGGCTCAGTTTGATCTGAAATGAACACGAGAAACAAAAGAAACATTCTGCTCCGTGCTTTGATCTTGAGAGATGGTTTGACAATGATTGACAGGTCTGGATTTTTCTACACATTTTCCTAGGTGCCGTGGGCCATGAAAACTGAGTTAGGTATAGATAGCTCTGATTAGATAAGGTAGCTTTCAAAGCTCTTCATTATGTCCTGGGGTGGAATCCATACTCTGTAGATGTCTCAGGCCCCAGGACATGTTTCTTAGGCAGTAAGCATCCCGTCATTGTGACCAGTGATATCTCAGAAGTATTATGCTATGCTGTCCACAACATTGTGATATACACACTTTCCTTGCCTTTGGTTCATTCACCAATACAGCACTATGTCCATTTTTAAGGGATTCAAACTGGAGTCTCTTGAAACTGTCCTTATTCACGGTTGTTATATGCAAGATGAGGGTTGGAAAAGCTGAGACTTACCCACATGTGTGGGAGGGCAGAAAGGTGAGTCACTCTACTTGCAGATGTTGTATAAAGTTAGCCAACCAACAGCTGTCACATCACCCAACAGCAGTATCCATTCTGCAGGCCTTTTCTTCTCCCACCCCATTCCATGGGAATAGTTGAGGTGGTTATGCAATGCTTTTACCATGAGATCCTCTTCAGGAGATAAGACTTCTGAGATGAGCTACTTGTGACGGTCTCATGTAACCATCTAGGGATGTCAATGAGCAGGTCGAGAGAAGGGAAGACAGGAAAGAAGCAGGGACACCTGGGAAGAGATTCTGTAAGGGTCTGTCTTCGGGTTACTATTGCTGTGATTAAAAAAAATCAAGTTCTGAGGAAGGAGTTTATTTGGCTTATATTTACATCATTGAAAGAAGTCAGAGGGCTGGGGAGATGGTTCAGTGGTTAAGAGCACTGACTGCTCTTCCAGAGGACCCGGGTTCAATTCCCAGCACCCACATGGCAGCTCACAACTGTCGGTAAC
Source organism: Arvicanthis niloticus (assembly GCF_011762505.2). Classification (NCBI taxonomy): domain Eukaryota; kingdom Metazoa; phylum Chordata; class Mammalia; order Rodentia; family Muridae; genus Arvicanthis; species Arvicanthis niloticus. The sequence continues at coordinate 21,692,592 of NC_047661.1, forward strand.
TCTTGTTCCAGGAGATCCAACACCCTTACATAGACATGCATGTAGTCAAAACACCAATGCACATAAAATAAAAATAAATATTAACAAAAGAGAAAGAAGTCAGGACAGGAATTCATGCAGGGCAGGAACCTAGAGGCAAGGAGCTGATGGGGAGGCCATGGAGGAGTGCTTCTTATTGGCTTGCTCATCATGGCTTACTCAGCCTACTTTCTTACAGAACCCAAGGCCACCAGCCTAGGGATAGCAAAATCCACAACAGACTGGGTCTTCCCATATCAACCACTAATTAACTGCCTATAGCCTCATCTTATGAAGACATTTCCCCAACTGAGGTTTTCTCTTCCCAGATGACTCAGATTGACATAAAACTAGGCAGCCCAGGGCTGTAAGATGATCCCAGAATTCATCACTTAGGATACTTCTGCAAAAACCAGTTTAGATTCTGTTCTTGGCTTGGAATGTCTTAAACACAGCAGATGATGTATCAAACCTATCCATTACTGAAGACACACGTAAAGTGGCAGAGTACAATCATGACCGAGCAGGATTTCTTTAAACTAGAGGCTTTCTGGTAAGTTAGCCAGGAATAATGGAGTCAATATGACTGTGGTTAACCTGAAGCTTGGATCAATACTGCCATGGAGCAAAAGAAAGAATCAGCATTCTTAAGCAACAAATCTTTGTTCCACCTAGTTTTATGCGCACAAGCACAGGTACATCACAGTTAAAATGGGCTACCCCGTGATGAAAATAAATTGAAGGGTAAAGGCCCTTCGTTTATAACCCACGGCCTCCTTGGTGAGTCACTAGCTTGCCAGATCTGGCTACTCTCACAGCCACAGCCTCAGCTCTCACATCTGGAGCTCCAAGCTGTTGCTCACACATCCACAGTGAACACTGAGACAGCCAGACTTGGATCCCAGCCCTGGCCCCCAACACTCTATCCTTTTCTATGCCACACAGTGCTGCGAGTTGCCCTGGTATTTCAAGTGCTGTTAACTTGGACAATCTACCCTGCCAGCTGGGCCTCCTGGACACTTTCAGTTACCACCAAGACCCAATGTTCTTAATCAGAATTCTGACTTTATTCAGGAGTCTCCCTCTTCCCTTATGGCATGGATAAAACTGTTTCAGAGAAGTGGGTCCTGAATGGTCTAAAAATGCACTCAGAGAATAGAATGATTTCTTATTTTTGGTCTACAAGAGAGCCTGTGGCCTACATTGACTTAATCTAATGGAAATATATGAGTAAGCCTTCCCAAAAGCTGAACAGCGCTGCTTCTGTGAGCATCATCTGTAGGCATACAGGCTGTTGAGTGGGGAGAGGTGCAAAACAGTGAAGTCTAGATACCATAAAATCACAACCCAGGGCTGGAGGCACAAAGGATTGATCAGTACTACAGAGCCCACTGTCACTGTGTTGGGAAAGCCACCAAAGTGCTGGAGGACTTGAATCCTTCTGCAAGAGCCAAGGGCCAGTTATCTGCCAAGGCACATCAGTATGGCAGTGTGGGGAAGAAATCTTGCGGGGGCGGGGGGGGGCCTCCTCATGAAGGAGTCTTCCCCGCAGGAAGAGGGAGTCTGGTGGTCTGGCATCAGGGTCCCGGGCGGGCTTCCCACGTTGCCAGTGGAGGGTCCCACATTGGTACAGCCGCTGCGGGCTGGCGGTGGGTGGCTCAAGTTTCCAAAGGCTGGGAACCTGGTGGTGGCAGATCAGGCGACATGTGGAGTCCGGTTTTCCAAAGCTTTTATTGTTAATGGCATGGTAAATGGATGTAGGTGGTATTCGCTCCCCCCCCCCCCAAAGGCCAGGGGATTATAGGGAGGGGAAAAAGGGGAGGGAATAACTTAATTAGTTACACCCCTGGCCTTAAGATAACTCATTAATATTTAAATCTCTGGAGGTGGAGACCTCTACCTGTGCTACGCTATTGAAGGTTGCAGGTTAAATGGAGCTACCTCGTCCAAGGCCCAACATGCCAGGAGGCAGGGAGGTTTCCTCCACAGCAGATGGTCCAGATATTCTACAGGAGGGAAGAGAGACAAGACATAGGAAGCCCAAGAGAGTTTCTGCCATGAAGGTTAATACGATTCTGCAATTCACACTTAAGGATTCTCAGTCTCCCCTTCCCTCTCCATCCTCCCTCTGTCCTCTCTTCCCTCCCTCTCTATCCTTTTTTCTTTCTCTCCTCTGTCTCCATATATAAGCAAATCAGAATGGCATCCAAGTTTCTGCTGGCAGTCAGCCTGCATCCTCCAGAAACAGCCGCAGGGTAAACTCACTTGATAAATGTGTGGCAAAGCAAACAGACAGAGCCTGCAGCCCTGGTGGCACTGTTGGGCTAGCAACAACCCAACCAGTCCCCGAGGCTTGCCTTTTTTTTTTTTTTTTTTTTTGTCCTATTTTGGACAAATCCACATTCTATCATTTTAAAATCTGGTATTTCTAAGAGTACTTTGCAGAAACCATAACTTTTCTTATCTGTCAAACAAGGCTAAACTATTTTAAAGACATCCAGTAGTTGAATTGTAACTTAGTGGAACAGTGTGTGAAGCAAGTAAAGAAAATATACACACAGCCCGTTGGGTGCTTTTCCTCTGGAGATCTCAACAAGTACAGTTTTGATTTTATTTATGCACACTCTGATCATATGTGCTGCCTTTAGATGAACAAATCTCAACCCCTAAACAAGATGTCCAGTTTCAGAGCTGTAATGGACTCTAACCTTTTTTTCATGTCCCACAAGTTCAAAAGCCATGGGTGATAAATTGGACAGTGAAGAGAGTGTCCTATTCTTTTCTTTATGACGCACAGAGCATGTGACCTAACGGCACTGACTACCAATGCGTCCTTGTGGGTTTCATTCCATCTGAAATCTGTTGGTTGGACTACACATAACTCTTACAGCAGTTACTCAGTAATGAAACGGAAACTTTGCGGTACTCAAAGGCAGTGCATGTTCCTTCTCTTCCGGCACCGTCTGTGCTCTTCATCATCAATCTCTCCATGGATTGTAGGGCTGAGCTGTGAACTTCATGATCCATCAAGAATTTCTCCGCCCACCCCAGCTGTACCACAGCCACCCCTCACAACTCATTGCCTAGCACATCCATACATCACCTGTCTCCCCCTTTTCTTCTGTATTTGTCAGCTGGAAGGGTTTCTGGAGGAGGAAACCAGCCAGACATCAGCTTCGTTTGCTGATACCGTGGTTACTTACCACGTAACGCCCCCACCCCCATCTGTTGAATTCCCTCGGAGGATTCTCAGGTATTGTAGAGAAAGTGGGTGGAAGCTTAATGTTAGAAGCTGACTCCCCATTTCCGGCTTCACTATTGATTTTAATATGAGTTAAATAATAACAGGGTCTCCAGTCTTCCTGTTGTTCAGCTTCCAAACTTGTTTCCTAAGTCTTGGTGTTAGCATTTTGTCTAAGCTCCGCCCCACAATTATCTGGCAAGAGCTAGGTGTGCCTGACTCACTATAAAAGGGGTTGCTCGCCCCCCTCCGCTCCCTCTTGCTCTTGCCTTCTTGTTTCCACTCTGTCCTCTTGCCCCTTCTCTCCCCATTCCCCCTCTCCACAGGCTGGACTCCTCTCCCTCTCCTCTTCTCTCCCCTCCCCTCTCCTCTCCTCTGCTCTCCTCTCCCTCTTCCTCTCTCCCTCCTCCTGCTCTCCCTCCCTCCCCTCCCCTCCCCTCCCCTCCCTCCACCTTTCTCTCTCCTTTCCCCCCTCTCTCTTACCCTCTCAACTCCCCTACCTATGCCCTGAATAAACTCTTAATCTGTACTATACCGTTGTGTGGCTCCTCCCTCAGAGGGAAGGGATGCCTCAGCACGGGCCCACAGAGGTACCCCCTTCCCCCATACCTGACTACACACCCACCAAATATATTCCCTCTCTCTTTATCTTTTTATAAGCACAACACTTGGGATTTCTATTTCTCAGGTAAAAGGAGATTTATGTTTCTATTGTGCAGACTGTTTTTCAAACCAACAGACCACAAATATCTCCTGAGAGCCAGGTCGACTTGATTTAAAAACCGAGGCTTTCTGAAAATGGCTGGCAATAATGATTTAAAAACTTGTAACGTGTGTTTACATAAATGCCGATCACTAACCTTCTGCTTCTATTAAGCTTTGTTTGCTTGCAAAGGTCATGAAAGACCTATATAAGATTCTCCCTGCTGCAGCTGGGGTCACTTGCTCAGTCCTGATGCTGAGGAGAGCAGGTGGCCTGGCTCAGTTAAAATCTTTGCTTCGCACTTTGTGGTCTCTGTGAGTGTTTGGATCTCAACTCTGACACTCCATAAGAGGCCAGCATTCTGAACAGTCTTTGCTGGCACAAGTCCTGAACTCTGGGCATGGTGGTAGCTTCTTTGTGTCTCTGTTCCCCTAAATTAGGGACATGCATACAATTATCTCCACATCCTTGGGTTCCAAGACTCAAATGGCTTACAATCTCTGCCCAAACCAGAGGTGGTGGAAGAGAGAGATTATCCTGGTGAATTGCTCCCCAGCTGCTATGATGATAGGCATGGTTTGGAACCCAAAGGGCCTTTTGTTCTGCAGAGTAATTTACTCTTGGAAGGACCTTGACCCACAGCAGAGACTTCTGCACTCTTAAGCCGGGACATCATTCCCTTTGCTTTTAACTAGTTGTTCAATGTAACGAGCTGTTTCTAACCAGCCACTTGACTGCAAACCAGGAAACAAGACTGAGCACAACAGGGCAGCTTCTCTAGGAAATCATCAAGGCCACAGGGGTACCTGCTTTGCTTTTAACTTTTCCGTGATGAAATGTCTCTCTCCTGCGTTTCGTTTTGTAGAAAACCTAGGCTTCAGCCTGAACTAGCTGCTGAGGTGTCAGATTCTCTTTGAAACTAAAAGAACTCTGCCCACAGAGGCTCCTAGCTGTTGACGGGGACCTCTTCAAGTTCCTTGATCAAGCCCAAAGCACCTCCTACTTGGAAAGGGTGTGAGAAAGACAGCAATGCTGATGAGATATAACTGCAGTGAACAGTGTTGCACGCTTGAGTTTTGTTGTTATTTGTTTGCAGTTGTATGTTTTATTTTCTGCCTTTTATTTTTCTCCCTTTTTAATACTTTGTAAAGTAAAACAATTATATGTTTTAAGTGAATTATTAATGCAGGCAATCTTTTTTTCTAGAGGGTTGCTAGTGGAAATATGAAGTTTGTTTAAATTTATTACTGTAAATACAACTTTGAGTACTTTATTTGTCACCCCAGAATATGAAGCATTTTCAAGAAGCATATAACATTAGACTCTGCTTCCCACCAGAATGTGGTGACTCCATGTCTGAGCACTGGAAGTCTTGGCTTTATTCCTAATAAGTTAGGGCTACAACTCTCTTTGCTCAGTTGTCCTGTCTACAAAACAGACAAGGCATAAGTCAATCTTTCCTCCTTTTAAGTCTCAGGTATTTACCAATAAAAGAAAGTTAACAAAGAAAAGTTTTATTTTGGGTCATGGCTTTGTTGAAAGCCTCACTAAGCACTGGCTGCCTCCCTGTTCTAACACAGTTATCCACCTCCAGAAAGCTTGGCTGTCCTGGACAAATAAGAGTTCCCTCCTTTCTCAGAGTTGCACAAATTGGGTCATGAAGCTAAACATCCATCCCTTCTGTGGGCCGAGCTTGAAAGAGTCCCATTGCATAGGCTCTTGGATCTGAGACTTCCTGGAAACTTGGCTTAGTGTTTCCCGTGTTATCTGTGCCATTTAGCAGTCATCATGATTATTCATGAAGATCGTAGTTTCTGCTGTTTCAATCAAATGTAGGTTAGTAGCACTTGTAACAGAAAGTCAGTACAATAGAAATTGTTTTGCAGCTATGCTCACTGGATATGATCTAATGAACTATGACAAAACTAACTAGTGAGAGATTTTCGGCATCAGTATATTGTGTTAGGATAAAACACTGAGGAGAAGTGAGAAGAGTAATGGCAGTTGAAACAAAAGAAAAAAATAGAAGTGCATTAATGTTTTCGAACAAATAATGATGGGCTTCAAACAGTGTGATATTTACCGAGAAAGGATAAAACCACTTAAAAAAAATTAACTGGTTGTAGTGATTTGCACCTATAGTATCAGGACTTGGGAGACTGAGGCAGGAAGGTTGCAGATTTGAGGATTTATGGGAGATTCTGCCTCCATAGCCCACTCTATTCATTGCTCTCATTCCTCAGCTCCCAAAATAAGATTCTCAGCCAACATGGGATCCTTGGTAGGATGAGGGTGCTCCTGTCTTCCTGCTTCAGTATGCTAGCACTTAGTGGATTGAGAGTGGGAGGTGGGAGACCAGGAAGTTGGAGGATGGGAGGGGCTCTCTCCGTTCTATTCTAAACCTTTTCAGCTTTAGATTAAAGTTTTCACCCTAAATGTATTTTCCTTGATGGTCACACCATTCCCATCTCCTCCAGGCAGTAGCCCAAGAGCCCCAGCCCGAGCCCCTTTGATACCTGGTTGAGGAAACCCTTGAGAGCTCCAAGGTATGTATCATCAGCATCCTCCATCTGCCGACAGCACTGTGCCCCCAACGTCCTGCTTTAAAGTCAAAGCTTCTCCTGCCTTTGAGGAAGTTGTTCCAACAGTTCAGAGCAGATTGCCCATGTAGTGGGCATAGTCCATGAGGCCCCAGGCAACACTCAGATCTGAAGCTGTGAAACAATGGGAAGGTAGCAGCTGTGTGGCAGAGCTGGAGGCCTGCAAAGAGCTGCTGCCATCTCCTTGTTATAAGATATAGATCAACCTCATGGTCCTGAGGGCCCTATTCTCCGGGGTTTCTTGTTACTGGGCAGTGGCTCACAGCAGCTAGTCTTGTCTTTCCTAGTGGACTCATGGACAGTACAGGGTTCCATCCTTGTCTCCAAAGAATTCCCTGCCATTGTACAGAACTGTTCCACTGAGTTCCTGAATGCTGGGGTCCTGCTGTCTTAAGGAAGCACACGGTGAGAAGGTCAGCCCTCTGGGCTGGGTCCCTGGTGTCCTCAGGAAAATGTGTGGTCTCTTCAGTTTTACACACCTCTCAAAAGTCCTTGAGAAACTTTAAAAATTTCCAATCAGCCATGGAGAGCACTTCCCAGTCTTGCAGAGGCTACATGCTTAGTAGACAATGCTGTGGCAAACCCTACCTCCCGCTCCCAACTGGCTTGGAGTCAGAGGAAGCTCTTCTTGGCTTCTTGGGAACTTGAGTGTCTCTATGCTCTGCCCATTCTTCTGCCTTCCCTGTCTATAGCGCACCCACTGCGGATCATGTCCTCCATCCCAAAGCCATCAACGATTGTGTCCCATCTCTAGGGGGCATCATTTCTTTCTTTATTCCCACTCATGGTCAAAGATGGAATCGTGGTGTTCTTTTCGCCTCTGTTCTCCCACCCACCCACACTTGTTCTTGGCAGCTCAGAAAAAAAAAAATCTTGGCACTCCTCATAGGACCAGCAGATGTTCCTTGCCAAAGGGGTTCTGACATCAAGTCTGCTTACTGCCAATGGCCCTCTCTCCAGCTGTTTCCTGACACCCACAGAGAGAGTGGGGTGAGCATCCCTCTGTGTGCTTCTGAGCTCCCTGGAGGCTCTTCAATAGCCAGAATGTATCACCAAGTGTGAGCACATGGCTATACCGCTAAGCACAGGACTTCACAGTGTAAGCTAACCAACCATCAGTTTGCTGGGTGCCTTGGGATAGAATCAAGTCTTGCTAACCAATGCTGTAAGTCTACAGTCAGAACAAGTCTGTAGAGACTTGAGAAGCAAAAGGACTGAGCTCAACCTCCAGCCCCTACTTAAAAACCTAAGTGTGGTGGCCTGACCATGATTCCATTGCTGGGGCAGTGAAGAAAAGCAGATCCCTGGAGCTCACTGGTCACCTAGGCTGGCCTGATCAGGGAGTCCCAGGCCACGAACAGGCTCTGTCTCAAGACTAACAACTCATGAGAAACAACACCTGAGGTTGACCTCTGGTCTACACACACACACACCCTCCTCTGCACAAAGAATGTGTAAGCTCACAAGAAGCAGCCACAAAGTGAAGCCGCCCATCTACAATTTCCAGGGTTGTTGAGCCTACTTAGATGATGAGCCAAATGTTCTCTCCAAGTCGCTATAGAAGGTCTTGCTAAGCAGATCTTTCATCTTCCTGGTTTTTATCTACGATGCATACAATATCAAAAACAAACAAATCTCACCACTCTAGTGCATTCGCTGGTTTGAATTTTATGTATCAGGCTTCTCAGTTCTTACTGCTGTGAATTTAGCTTACACAATGGCAATACACCTGCATGTATTTCTTTCAGGACAAAACCTGAGTGTTTCCATTTAAAACCACTTCAGCAATGAATACACACGATCCACTTCTTTTGTGTTTTGTTTTTGTGGGTACAGCAGACTTTATTGAGGGGAGTCTGGGATGGAAACTGTGAGGGAGATGCTCAGTGTTGGGGACAGGGACTCCTCAGCAGCCGAGGGCCTCTCTCTTGCTCTCGTGTCCTTGCTGGGGTGGGTGGTCCAGGGCTTCTTACTCCTTGGAGACCATGTAGGCCATGAGGTCCACCACCCTCTTGCTGTACAGCATTCATTGTCATATGAGGAGATGGGCTTTACAAAGTTGTCATTGAAAGCAATGCCAACCCCAGCATCAAAGGTGAAGTTACAAAGAAGTGGGATTTACTGTTAAAGTAACAGGAGACAAAGTGGTCTTCAGTGTAGCCCAGGATGCCCTTTAGTGGGCCCTCAGATGCCTGCTTCACCACCTTCTTGATGCCATCATACTTGGCAGGTTTATCTAGGTGGCATGTCAGATCTATGATGGATACATTGGGGATAGGAACCCAGAAGGCCATGCCAGTGAGCTTCCCTTTCAGCTCTGGGATGAGCTTGGCCACAGCCTTGGCAATACCAGTGGATGCAGGTATGATGTTCTGGGCAGCCTAATGGCAATCATGCCACAGCTTTTCAGAGGGGCCATCCACAGTCTTCTGTATGACAATGATGGCATAGACTGTGGTCATGAGTCCTCCCATGATGCCAAAGTTGTCACTGATGAACTTGGCCAAGAAAGGCTAAGCAGCTGGTTGTGCAGGAAACATTGCTGACAATCTTGACTGAGTTGTCACACTTCTTGTTGTTCATACCCACTGACAGAAGGGGCAGAAATGATAACCCTTTTGGCCTCACCTTTCAAGTGGGCCCCGGCCTTCTCCATGGTGGAGAAGACACCAGTAGACTACTCCACGACCTACTCAGCATCAGCATCACCCCATTTGATGTTATTGGGATCTCGCTCCTGGAAGATGGTGATGGGTTTCCTGTTGATGACAAGCTTCACATTCTCAGACTTGATGGTGCCATTTAACTTGCCATGGGTAGAGTCATACTGGAGCATGTAGACTGTGTAGTTGAGGTCAATGAAGGGGTCATTGATGACAATGATACCCACTTTGCCAACTGCAGAGCAGAAGGCAGCCCTGGTAACTAGGCACTCAGTATGGCCAAATCTGTTCACTCCCATGTTCACTATCCTGTGGATGAGGCTCACACTGCATGAGAAGATTCGGCTGTCTCTGGAACAGAAAGGATCAGAGAGCCCTGATCCTCTCCTATGTGGAAAGCAGTTTTGAGTTGCTTTGGGGAAACCTGTTTATCAACTAATATGTCTAAGACAACTTATTGTGTAGAAGAGTTTTTGAAACACATTTTGAATGGTTAGCTATCATAGGATGGTTTATATTGTGTGAAATTTCTCAGTTCTGAACAATTTATTAGTCTTAGGTCATCAGCCTGACTCTAGTCAGCCAGACTCAGTGGATTCAAGAGAAAGGGGGAGCATGGTGAGGGAGGAAGTGAAAATTAAAGTATAAAAACTGGTTTCTGAGGGTGTTGCCATTCACCAGATGGGACACAAAGAATGACAAGTTTGTGAAGAAGATATCAAAGTTCATGTGGATATTTCTAGAGAACTAGAAATACCCATGGGACATCTGGAAGCATCCAGAGTTCAGCTAAGAGGTCAAGTGTATTGCATTGTGGTCATTTTGTAGAGAAGAAAATCCCCGAAGGACACAGAAAAGAAGCAGCCAAAGAGTAGGGGGAAAGTGAGAGAAACTACAGTGCCCTAGAATGAAGGAGAGGAAGTGTCATCAAAGGCACATTATACAGAAAAATCAAGTAAGAGAGACCAGGTTTTCATTAGTTGACAGCAAGGGGCAAGCATCAGTCTGCACTGCAGACCTGCAGACACAGTAGGGATACACATCCTGTGAGCATCATACCTTGTTAATGTGGCCTGGGGATCCCAGAGCTGGTTTTTTTGTTTTCGGTTTTTTTTTTCTTCTCTCCTGGTGCCTCCAACATTTGTAGCTGTTTCATGACTCAGCTGAGACCTTTCCATGCTCTGAAAGCAGAAGAGGAGGGAGAAGAGGGCGTGGGGTGCGATTCACAGCTCTGCAACTAAAGCCAGATCCTTCCCAGTGGTTCCTGATTCAGGCTGCTGGCTGGAACATCATTTTAAAAATGCTATCTCTGTGAACTGCTAGCTTGACCATAGGGCATTGTGGAATTTAAGCCTTACCTCCTAACAACAGTATTGGTAAGAAAGGGGTCCACATTTTAATATTTTATAGCCTTTAGTACTAGCCTTCATGTCAGACCATACCATTTGAACACAAACAATAACAACATCACAATCAAAGGGAAACACGCATGGCTTAATTCTCTGCTGGCTTTAAATGATCACAAATTACTTGTGAAAAGAAGGTACATGTAGTAGCAGAGGCTTCTACAAGGATGATAACCAACTTACTCCCAAAGTCTATTACTCTGAGATGGTCAAGTGTGTAAGAACTCAGCAGGTTAGACCTGTAGCACTTCTACATTAAAAGAAATAAATAAAAATAAAAAAACAAATAAAAACCCTCCTTCCAAACATAGGTTTACTTAAACAGGATTTACTTACGGGACAAGCATGTCATATCATATGACTCATGTCCTACCTACATTTTCCTGTTGGAACTTTTCTTGCTAACAGATGGTCTAATTTTGTGTTGGCTCATCCCCACAGTTTGATGGAGTTATAGCTTCAAATGGGCACCGGTTGGTTGCTGTATATTTAAATGTTCTTCAGGGCTGTGCCATCATCTTATTCCTCTTAGAAAATGTCTAATGACCTCATTACTTATGCATATATATCATATTTTACCTGGAGGCAAACAGAAGTCCCCAAATATCCAGAAGTACCAAACTATAAACTAAAGGGGAAAAAACCCTTTTACTATGTTTGGAGAATATTCTAAAACAGGTTCCCAAAAAAATATTGTCTGCCTGCTCTTAGAACTGGATGAGAAGCCAGCACAGGCTCAGTCCAAACCAAATTTGCCAGATAATCTAATGTCCAAGTAAAATCAGATTATTTTTACAAAATTAATTTGCAAAGCTGACATAACACACACAGGGAACCTAAAACCATAAAATAAGTAGTTATTATAAGCAAATAATTAGTCATAATAAAACATGTAGGTATTTTCCTTCCTAAGGATATAATTTTGCAAAGTAAAACATTCAACAAATATTTATTGAGCTCTCATATTGGGCCTTGTGCTGTCCATGGGCTCAGGTATCCTCCTTGTAATACATACTTATCTGTGAAATGGAAACCCTTATTAGCAAGGGTCATAGAAGAGAGGGCTTCAGAACACACATGAGAAACCAGAGAGCCTGCATTGAAATTCTGACTGTTCCTTAAAGTGCCATGTGACCTTGGGAAAGTCACTTAGTCCCTGCCCAGTTAACAGTGAGAAGGGATCTGCAGAAGGGTGAAGAAAGTTAATCAGGAAGAACAGATGATAGTAGCCCTAAGTACTCAAAGGTAGGGGCTGTTTTAGAGGCTACAAGCCACTGATATACTCTCTCAATATAGTGCTGCTTTGCTTGCTGAAGGTGTTCACATGATTCCATGTTATGACCTTGGTGACCCACTGACATTCACTAAAAGTCTGCATTGTCTGATGGGGTCCAACTTCTGCTGAAGTTGCAGCTTCTAAATCCACACCAGCTTCTTTTAAGAAGAGGTGAAACAGAGTCAGTGCTACATTGTTATTGTACAACCAGTGGATGGATGATATAGGTACAACATCCCAACAGGTTAGAAATAAAGGAGTCACCAAGATTGTGTCATCGTTTTAAGAGTCCATCAAGCTTGAAGATCAACCTTTCTGTTCCTTACAGTGAAGGTCCTGTGCTATACTCTTCCTTGTCGTGTTTCTGCATCACGGAGCTCTATTTATGTGAATTGCATTTGAATAACCTAATGGCAGCAGCTGGTTCTCGCTCTAGCTGTGAGATAGCAAAGTAATCAATTGAGGGATGCCTAAATTTTCACTCTAAAAGATAGCATCTTCAGGTTAGGGAGGAAAGGATCTATTTGGCTTGCAATTCCACATCATAGTCCATCATTGAAGGAAGTCAGGTCAGGAACTCCAACAGTTCAGGAACCTGGATGCAGGAGCTGATTCAGAGGCCATGTAGGGGTGCTGCTGACTGGTTTGCTCCTCATGGTTTACTCAACCTGCTTTCTTATGGAACCCAAAACTACCAGCCCAGAAATGGCACCACCCACAATAGGCTAGGACCTCCACCATAAATCACCAATTAAGAAAATGCCCTACAGGGGATTAGTTTGCAGCCGGATCATGTCTATGCATTTTCTCAGTTGAGGCTTCCTCCTCTCTGGTAACTCTACTTTGTGTCAAATTGACATCAAACTAACCAGTATAGGTAGGAAATAACCTGGTTTGATACTAAATGTGTAGAAAACACACTTAGCAGAAATTGAATTCCCATTTTAAGATGGAAGATGGGATATGTAAATATTACTTTTATTTGCCTGATGTAATTGTTTTCTCCAAGTCTTACTGCCTCCATCTGCTAACCTAGGCCTAGTCCTGGAAGCTTTTAGCCTCCATACAATCTAATCTAGGCCTAGAGTGTTTTCAGCTTCTGAGACTTACTGCTGAATAAGCTCACCCTTTATAGTTCTTTCTGAACTCTGGCTGGCTGGCTGGTTCAACTCAGCTGTTCTGGCTCAAACTCCTCTCCAAGCTGACTGATTCAATCTGATTTCTCTGCTTGCCTCTGCTCTGGTTTGTCTCAAACTACCTTTGGCAATTTGTTCTGAAAGGGTTAAAATTTTTCAAAACCTCCTAGCAGACTGAACAGAACCAAGAGTGCAGGTCAGCTTGGTTATGAGCTCTGTGTTTCAGGAACTTGGCTGACCACAAGATAGATGGCTGATTACGTACAGGCTCTTAGAGAATAGTCTATACAAAATGTTCTCCATGATGACTCTTCCTTGTATCCTGTCACAAATTGAATAATGGGCTGGGACTTTCCACAGGTGCTCTCCAATAACCTTCCTTCACTCCCCCTGGGTTGTGGTTTGCCCCCCGAGTTGTGGTTTCTGGCTTTAAATTCTGTCTCCAAAGCCCCGGGGTCAGACCCCATTGCCCCTGCGTGGGCTACAGGTCTTGACCTCAACATGTTGATTGAAATATACCTCTTGCTGATTGCATCAAGTTCAGTGTCTTGTGAGTTAATGGGTGGCCACAAATTCCCAAGACTTGGGTGAGGTCCTCCTTTACAGTTCTAAGGTTCTGACTCCTCCTCATTCTCTGGTTCTGTCTTCACCTGTGTCTAACTTGTTCTCTCTTCAACCTGTCCCTGTAAAACTCTCCTTGTAAAACTTTTTCCTTCCTCCTGCACTACTTTCTTGTCTCTTTCTTTTCTGGTCTCATGAGAGTCAGACATATCCTATTCTGTCACATCTTTCTCTGATTCATCACTTTGTCTGCCTCTCGATTAGACATCCTTTTCAATTATGGGTGCTTCCTTCTACAAACTAACTTTACTTCCATTGTGTGGTATTATAAGTGTGTACTAAGGGTGTGTCTGTATTCCAGCCAGAGGGATTAAAGGTGTGTGCAAAGGCTGAGCCACAACACAACTAGAAACAAATTTTTCCAGACAATACAATCTCGGGGTTCACAGTATGATCAAATATCCTGCAATGGGGTGTATCTATGAATGGAACTAGCCATAGAGCTGGGAACAAGCTATTTGGTTATAAATGTTGGTTCTGCACATACTTGCATTTCAAATGAGAAAGTTACTCAAGTTCTCTATGTTTTGTAAAGTATATACTTTTAAAACAGGTAACAAATGCTGGTTTGTTATAAGTAATACAGCACTGAAGGAGATGTTGTCTGCACTCCAGAGCTGACCCTGTGCCACAGCTCTTCATACCCAAATTCCTCCCAGGCTTGCAGGAGGGACAAGCCACAGTCAGAGACAGCAAGACCAGCTAACATCAGAGATATCCAGATGTCAAGAGGCAAGGGCAAGAACACAAGCAACAGAAACCAAGGCTACTTTGGCATCATCAGAAGCCAGTTCTCCCACCACAGGGAGCCCTGGATACCCCAGTGCACCAGAAAAGCAAGACTCTGATTTAAAGTCACATCTCATGGTGATTGCCAGGAGCCAAACCCAGGAAATTACCCCCTGTTCTGGAAAACCAAGTCACTTAAAGTACCATGTTAAGAAAGGACGTTCCCAGTCTCAGGCCCTAGGAACTTGAAGAACATCTGTTATTTCCCAGAAGCCACTTATGATAGTAGGATGGTCTTAGGCGATGAGGATATGATAGTGGGATAGCCTTAAGCAATGATCCTTGCCTAAACTTCCCATTTTGCTATGTCTTTATAACCTGCAACCTGAAATTAAAATTTGAGAGCTTGATCAAACCCTTCAAACTTGCCCTCCTTCTTCTTGTCTCTTGTCCCTTCATTCTTTCACCCCACCCCCTCCCTATGTCCTCATTGAATTCCCCTCGGGCTGGAGCAGATGATGATGATAACTTTAAGGACAATAACTAACTCCCTTAAAGAAATACAGGAGAACACAGGTAAACAGCTAGAAGCCCTTAAAGAAGAAATACAAAAATCCTTTAAAGAATTACAGGAAAACACAACCAAACAGGTGAAGGAATTGAATAAAACAATCCTGGAACTAAAAATAGAAATAGAATCAATAAAGAAATCACAAAGGGAGACTACCCTGGAGATAGAAAACCTAGGAAAAAGATCGGGAATCATAGACACAAGCATCACCAACAGAATACAAGAGATAAAGAATCTCAGGTACAGAAACTACACCCTAGAAAAAGCAAGAATGCAATCTTCTTTCAACAAACCTAAAAGAAGATAGCCACACAAACGTAATTCCACCTCTAACAACAAAAATAACAGAAAGCCACAATCTCTATTCCTTAATATCTTTAACATCAATGGACTCAATTCCCCAATAAAAAGACATAGAATAACAGACTGGATACATAAACAGGAGCCAACCTTTTTCTGTATACAGGAAATGCACCTCAGTGTCAAAGACAGACACTATCTCAGAGTAAAAGACTGGAAAACAATTTTCCAAGCAAATGGTCCTAAGGAACAAGCTGGAGTAGCCATTCTAATATAGAATAAAATCGACTTTCAACCAAAAGTTATCAAGATAGGAAAGAGTACTTCATACTCAACAAAGGAAAAATCTACCAAGAAGAATTCTCAATTCTGAACATCTATGCTCCAAATACTAGGGCACCCACATTCATAAAAGAAACTTTACTAAAGCTCAAAGCACACATTGTACCTCACACAATAATAGTGAAAGACTTCAACATTTCACTTTGCACAATGGACAGATCATGGAAATATAAACTAAACAGAGACACAGTCAAACTAACAGAAGTTATGAACCAAATGGATTTAACAGATATCTATAGAACATTTCATCCTAAAACAAATGAATATACCTTCTTCTCAGTACCTCATGGTACCTTCTCCAAAACTGACCATATAATCGGTCACAAAACTGTCCTCAATTATTCAAGTAGATTGAATTAATCCCATGTATCCTATCAGGTCACCACAGACTAAGGCTGGTCTTCAATAACAACAAAAACAACAGAAAGATGCCAGGCGGTGGTGGCGCACGCCTTTAATCCCAGCACTTGGGAGGCAGAGGCAGGCGGATTTCTGAGTTCGAGGCCAGCCTGGTCTACAGAGTGAGTTCCAGGACAGCCAGGACTACACAGAGAAACCCTGTCTCGAAAAACAAACAAACAAACAAACAAAAAACAACAACAGAAAGCCCACATACACATAGAAGCTGAACAACGCCATACTCAATGATGACTTGGTCAAGGAAGAAAGAAAAAAAGAAATTAAAGACTTTTTAGAATTTAATGAAAATGAAGGCACAACATACCCAAACTTATGGGATACAATGAAAGCATTGCTAAGAGGAAAACTCATAGCTCTGAGTGCCTCCAAAAAGAAACAGGAGAGAGCATACACTAGTAGCTTAACAGCACACCTGAAAGCTCTAGAACAAAAAGAAGCAAATACACCCAAGAGGAGTAGATGACAGGAAATAATCAAACTCAGGGTTGAAATCAACCAAGTAGAAACAAAAAAGAACTATACAAAGAATCAATAAAACCAAGAGCTTTTTTTTTTTTTTTTGAGAAAATCTTCCCTTCCTTCTTTCCTTCCTTCTTTCCTTCCTTCTTTCTTTCCTTCCTTCCTTCCTTCCTTCCTTCCTTCCTTCCTTCCTTCCTTCCTTCCTTTTGCTTCTTCTTTCTTTTTTTCTTTCTTTTGTTCATCCTTTTTTTTTTTTATCAAATATAGTCTAACAGGAGTTAGACTCTAGCATGAGGCAAAAGATCATTGAGTGTTTTCTTGATGATTTACTAATGCAAGCGCCATCCATGAACAGCTAGAATAAGAAATCAGTCTGCACAAGATAGTAATTCTATTCCTTCATGACCTCTTCTTCAATGCTTGCCTCCAAATTAATGTTTGATTTCCTGTCCTGACTACCATCCATAATGCACTATAAGATATAAGATGAAATAAACTCTTTCCTCTCCAAAAAAGTCCCCAGAGTCTGCAGCAGTCTCAACAATATTAAAAGTCCACAGTTTAAAGTCTCTTCTGAGATTCATGCAGTCTCTTAATTGTCATCCCTTAAGAAATGAAAATAAAAAAGCAGATCACATACCTCCAACATCACATAGGATATATATTACCATTTCAAAACATCATGAGATGATAATGTAATACTGGACCAATGCAAGCTATAAAACCAGCTGGGCAAACTCTGAATTCTGCATCTCAATGCCTGATATCAAATCACTCTTCAGATCTCGAGCTCCTTTTATCTTTGTTAACTGCAACAAACATTTTTCTCTTGGGCTGATGTCACTCCATGTTAGCTTTCCTCTGCAGGTATCCCATGGCTCTGGCATCTCTAACATCTTGGGGTATCCAAGGCTACTTCAACTTGTTCCAATGTTTGGGATCCACACATGATCTTCTGGGCTCCTCCAAAGGGCTTGTGTCACTTCTCCCTCTACCCTCTACCCTATGTAGGACTCTAGGCTCTCATTGACTCCACTCCATTGCTGGTACTGTTCTTGGTGATCATCCCAAGGTACTGACATCTTCTATTCACTAGAGTCTTCCACTGTAACTACACTTCACCAATAGCCTCTCATAGGCTATCCTCATGGTGCCAAGCCTCAACTTCACGTGACCACCTCAATCCTGGGCTGTCACCTGCAATTGAGGCTGTGCCTTTATCAGTGGCCTTCCCTGGCCTCTCACAGTGTCAAGCCTCAGCTGCTCTCCATGACCTCTTCATGCCTTCAAAACCAGTACCACCTGGGTGATTCTTACATACTACCAAGTCCAGTTGCAGCATGAGTTACTACTTTGGCTACTTCTGGAACATAGTTTCTATGTGCTCTCAAAAAACACTTCCATGAAGATTTCACCTCAATATCTTGTTTCTTCTTAATCTTAGCTCCAAGTAACCAGCATCAATTGTCTCAGTAGTCCTTTCTATTCCCGTCTCTAAAGTCAGAGCCACGTGGCCAAAGCTGCCAAGTTTGCCTGCTTGTTAGAGCTGGAACATGTCCCTTGTTCTATTACCAGCCTTTTGTTTTCCAAATTTCTCACTACCTAAGCTTAGCTATCCTAGAACTTGCTCTGTAGATTGACCTTGAACTCAGAGATCTGCATGTCTCTGACTCCTGACTCCTTGGATTAAAGGCATGTACCACCATACACGGACTTAAGCTTTTCTTTATTTGGCACTTTGTGCCAGGCTGACCTTGAACTCAGAGATCTGCTTGCCTCTGACTCCTGGGATTAAAGGTGTGTACCACCATGTCTGGACCTAAGCTATGCATAGTAGATATTAATCAAGTTGAAAACCTAGAATAGCCATCACAATCCATTCCTTGTCAATTTGAAACATAATCATCTCTCCTTATGTACAAATGAAAACAATAACCAGGTCATAATTATACCTAACATGATATAGCTCTGCCTTGTACAACTGCAAATATATGAGTCTAGCTAGGAGGGATCTTACCTTGAGATCACCACTTCCTTATTTCCGTTTGATATCGATGAACCCAGGATTTAGCTTCATTCTACTTCCTGGTGTCCTTTACTCTTTGAACCATAGATTTTGTATTTTCTCCTTTTAAGCTTTCTATGCTTGATCAAAACACTCTTCATAAGAGAAAACCAGAGGACAAAGTCTATGCTGGGTGTTTTTTGAGACTTCTTTGTCAATGCAATTATTATAAATTAATATAAATCTCTTTACTTTAGCCTTAGGAAAATTCTTCAGACAAGGGGAAAAAGCAGAAACATTCTTCACCAAAACATAAGAATTATCTCCAGACCTCAAATCAACCTCAGCACCAATCTTCCCCATTCCTACTAGGATGACCCATTAAGTCCTACTTAAAGCATTCCATGGATCTCCAAATCCAAAGTCCCAAAGTCCCAAAATCTATATTCCTCCAAAATCTACATTCCTCCAAACAAAAACCTGGTCAGCCATATCACAGTAATACCCTGGTCCCTTGTCCCAACTTCTGTTTTAGTGAGGGTTTCCATTGCTGTGAAGAGACACTATGACTAAGGCAATTCTTATAAAGGAAAACATTTAATTGGGGCTGGCTTACAGGTTCAGAGGTTCAGTCTATTATCATCATAGTGGAAAGATGGCAGCATTCAGGCAGGCATGGTGCTGGAGGAGCTGAGAGTTCTACATTTTGATCCAAAGGCCAACAAAAGAAGACTTGGCTTCCAGGCAGCTAGGAAGAAGGTCTCAAAGCCCAGCCCCACACTGACACACACCCTCTACCAAGGCCACACCTCCTAATAGTGCCCTTCCCTGGGCCAGGCATATTTAAACCACCACACCAGTCAAGACCCAAAATTGCTTTTAACATTTAGCATCTAAAAAATCACAATGTTAAATGTGCTTCAAGATGGAGTTGTAATTGAAGGTCACAAAATATGAAGAGTGAATTGGAAATGGTTTAAGAAAAGCCTTTCTTTTTCTTATAGTTACCCCACCTACCACACAGTAGGAGCTTCATCTTGCTTTTTATAATTATCCCACCTACTATACAGTGGGAATCTCATCCTGCTTTTCTGATCCCTTCTAATTCTGGGAATCTGTAAGTAGCTAACGCCCACTGGGAGGAGGAAGAGGTGCTTACATCTGTCATCATTTTGTCCAAAGCAGATCAGGCACTGAGAGCTACATAAGACTGGCTGTATCTTTTCCCCCAAGGAATTTAGAATAGAGGTTCTAATCTAGAGTAAAGAGAATATTTAGAATAGAATATTTAGAATAAGCAGATTTAGATGAACTAGAATACATTTAATAAAAGGCTACGACTATCAGACTGCTAAGTCTCACTCTTGGAGTTTCTAATTCAGTTTTGTCTGGAATGGGATCTTGGGGTTATTTAACAAAAAATAGTTCTCACAATTATTTCAGAAGTTGATCTATAAGCAATTTATACTAGTTCAGGGTTTCTGGAGTTAGCAAAAAATTTTATGAAAAATTCAGTTACATTTGAATTTCAAATAAAATAAAACAATTCAGCTTAGAAATGGAGACCCTTCCTGTGATCATGGCAGGAAGGAGAATGAACTGCAAAGAGGTAAAAATGCAAATCAGGTCAGACTGACTTCTTCAACCTGGACCAAGACTTTGGGAAGTCTGGTCCCAGGTAGTTTATTCCCAACTAATTTAAACACAGTATAATCTTAAAAGAAACTTTCCTGGTGTAATACAATCTGTGGTGCACAAGGAATCATAATTATATTGAAACTCACTTCCTCCAAGAAGATGGGTTCTAGAGATAGGCTTCCTGTACTAGTTTAAGGGTATAGGGGTCTTGATCATACAGATAGCAGAGGTCATCTGGGCTATTAGCCACTTCTGGCTCTGGTTGTAGGAGCTTGGGGAGCCCCTGACTCTAAAGGTTATTTAGATTACTAGCCACCGTCACTCCTGGTCGTAGGATCTTGGTATGGCCTGGTTCAACAGATAGATAGATCATCAGACTCTTAATCATCTCCAATTCTCAGCCCTTTGGATGAAAGAACATGTTTCACATCTATTTCTTTGAGAGGACAACCATGGTTGCTCAACATTGTTAGTTTTCCCTAGATATCTGTGGGCTCAAAGACCTTCATGCTGTGTTCCCAACAACAACTAGGTATATTCTGTATAATATCTGGGACCATTTGGACATATATAATAAAAAAAAAAATAATGTGTTTATCTGAAATTCCATTTTAAGGACACATCTTTTATGCTTTCCGACAACAAACTTTCCGCTTCTTGCTTGCTGTGGTGAACCCTTTGTTTTACTTGTCCTCTGCTCCAACCTGCCAATTTCTGTTGAAATCCTGACCCCCACCCCCATCCCACCCCCACCCCACCCCCACCCACCCCCACCCACCCCCACCCCACCCCCATTCAATGGTTTGAGAAAGTGGCTTGGAAGGATGATTGGAACATTAAGAGAAGAGGCTTTGTGCGTGGGACACTGTGCTTGTAAGAGACCTTCAAACTCCTGTACCTCGTTACTGTGTGAAAATCAAGACAAGCACCATCGCAAGCCAGGAAACAAGTCCTTACTTGAAACCAAGTTGGCTTTGCAATGATTGTGAACATCCAAGCCTTTAGAACTGTGAGTTATACACTTCTGTTGTTTATAAGCCACCCAGTCCATGACATATTATCACAGTGGTCTAAACTAAGACATCACTATAACACGTTATTCAAGGGTTCAAAACTTCATGACAGTTTAGAATTCTGATGGTCGGAAGTCTAAAAGGTATTCATAAGGCAGCCTTCTGTTTAGAAACCATTTTTCATTTCCAAAGCTAGCTGGACAGTGACTGCTTTCTTTTTGGATCTCGGCTCCTATCACAACCATGCCCTAGTCGCTTCCCTTTTCCTGCCTTCCTTCATTAAAGACTCTTGCAATTATAAGAGACTTGCTCACAGATAATCCAGGATAGTTCATGCACCTCAAAATTTCAATTAATCACAGCTACACAACATTTGCTACATTAAATGCCATATTCATCATTCTCAGAGATCAGGATGTGATCTTTTAAAGGTCATTAGACTGCCTGCCTTACAATTCTCTTCATATTATGTGCATTATTGTCAGCTAACCCCATGTCTTAGTCACTTTTCTATTGCTGTAAAGAGATACCATGACCAAGGTAGCTCTTATGAAAGAAAGCATTTAATTGGGGGCTTCCTTACACTTGCAGAGGCTTAAATTATTATTATCATGGTATGGAGCATGGTGGTATGCTGGCAAGAGCAGTAGCTGAGTAGCTGAGAGCTTTAGAGCCTGATCTATTGAGAGAGAGAGAGAGAGAGAGAGAGAGAGAGAGAGAGAGAGAGAGAGAGACTGGACTTTTAGTTGGCATCTGAAACCTCAAAGTCCTCCCCCTAGTGACACACTTCCTCCAACAAGGCCACACCCACTCCAACAAGGCCACACCTCCTACTACTTATAATCTTTTCACACTCCTTCACTTGTAAGCCTTCACAATTCTTCCACTCCCTGATGACTAAGCTTTCAAATATATGGACCTAATTTCGGCCATTCAAAACCACTTACTCAAACCACCACACCCCACAATAAAATTTTAAACTATGATCATATTTGTAGAAATGTAATGATTGACATTAAATTAAACATTAAAGTTTAATAACAGCAACATTTAATAAAAATTATCTTCTCTGGGGATAGTGGCTCATGTCTATAACCCCAGTATATGAGAGACTGAGGCAGGGGGCTTGTCATGAGTTGGTAGCTATTCTGAGCTACTCATATCCTGGATGACAGTGAGCTTCAGGTTAGCCTGAATTATGATGTCAAACTGTGTCACAAAACAAAACAAAACAGCTTTTTTCCTACTACCAAGTTGCCTGACAGGAAAGAATAGACTGTGTCTATAAAAGTCTTTATTTCAGAAAGAAAGAAAAATCACACGGGTTGGGACGAGGGTGCAATGAATTGAGCTTTTGCTGTGGAAGTGCAAGGACCCAAGTTTGGATTTCCAGAACCCATATTAAGCAGAACTGCTCATGTCTGCAATGCCTGAACGCATGGAGAGATAGGAGGCAGAAATGAGAGAAGACCTAAAAGCTCAAGGGTCAGCTAGCCTGGGATACAGAGGGACAAATAACAACAGAGCACATTTCAAAAAACCAGAAGGCAGGAGTGACATGCGTAGTTGTCCTCTGACCTCCACATGTGCTGTGGCATGCATTCTCATACACATGCACACAAAGGTTAAAAAGAAATTACTGAGCACTTGTTGTGAGAGGCCAAATAGTCGAATGAATGACTAGCTTACTCAATAGTATGTGAAACTGCTCTACAAACTTGGATCTGTTGTCAAAGAGCTCAAAGAGCCTGTGTCCTGCAGTGTGCTGGCTATCTTGAAACTAATGAACTAAGTGTGTGTGGACACAAATCCTGTCCCCTGGTCATAAAGCCTATCTTGCTTTGGTCTTTGCAAACTCCTCTACTTGAAACACCTTTTAAAGTCACCACGGTTTAGAATCCCACTAAACAGTCATGTCTTCAGACAGCACTGATCAGTGTGTGAAACTATTAATTTGTTTAGGATTTTATTGTCTCTTGCAGAGAGACTCAAAATTTTCTGAACTTAGGGAATTTTCTATTCCTTATTCTAGCAGAGATTTCTTTTCTTCTCTTTCTCCTTTTTCTTTTTAGGACAGGGCTGCACCTTGCAGTGTACGATGGCCTGGAATTCAATACATAGACTAGGCAGGTCTTGAACTCACAAAGATCCACTGGCCTCTGCCTTCCTGGTACTGGGATTAAAGCCTTGTGCAATTGTGCTCATTCTTAAAACAACAAAAACTCAGGTATTTAGTAAGTACATACATTCTGGAAGTTTTACAACTGGAGACTACAATGTATCACTGGGAGGGGAAAAAAAGCAGGGAAAAGAAACCCAGGAGGGTCAACCTGGGCACAGCTAGTGACTTCTAAAGCAAAAGGAAACATAGTAACATGCAAGCCTTTTCTTTGTATTTCCTCCTCCACCAGACATTGCTTTAGCTTTTTTTTTTTCTACACATATCAACTCATCTTTATTCCTCCTAGGTTGCAGCTTTATATAACAAAGCATATCCTTAAGGTTTTTATTGTTTCGAAACACTGTGACCAAAAAGTTGGGGAGGAAAGGGTTTATTAGCCTTACACTTCTGTATCACTGTTCACCATCAAAGGGAGTCAGGACAGGAACTCAGGCTGGGCAGGAACTAGAGGCAGGAACTGATGCACAGGTCACCAAGGTAGCCAGAGCCTAGATGACAAGCTATGTGTGTTACAGAGGGCAGAGCTGGAGAAGTGACTCAAGCTCTTGGACATTGAGTTATTTATACAGTTAGAATTTGGCTTTGCCTGGTTCAGGGTGCTGCTTACTGGCTTGCTCTTCATGGCTTGTTTACTTTTCTTTCTTTCTTTCTTTCTTTCTTTCTTTCTTTCTTTCTTTCTTTCTTTCATTTTTTTTTTCGAGACAGGGTTTCTCTGTGTAGCCCTGGCTGTCCTGGAACTCACTCTGTAGACCAGGCTGGCCTCGAACTCAGAAATCCACCTGCCTCTGCCTCCCAAGTGCTGGGATTAAAGGCATCGCCACCACTGCCCAGCCACTTTGCTTTCTTATAGAACCCAAGACCACTAGCCCAGGGATGGCACCACCTACAATAATAGGCTAGGCCCTCCTCTCCATTACTAGGCAATTAAGAAATGCCTTATATCTGGATCTTATGGAGGCATCTTCTCAATTGAGATTCCCTCCTTTGAGATAACTTTAATTTGTTTGTCAAGTTGACACAAGACTAGCCAGCACAATCGACCCCTTGTCAATCTGACACACAAACACATCACTATTAAGCCACGTTCCTTTCTTATTCATCCCCAAGACCTCATATTAAAAACATGGATAAATTTCAAAGTCTCACTGTCTTTACAAATTCAAGCACATTAAAATGCCAGTTTCTTTAAAATATTCAATCTCTTTTAAAATTGAAAACCGCTTTTAAAAGTTCAAGGTCAATCTGTAAAAATCAAAATTAAATCAAATGCCTTCTTCAAGAGGGAAGAACCAGGGCACAGTTAATCTTATTAATCAACACTAATTTCTTATCTTTAGCTAACCAGCATCAATTGTCCTAGTTATACAAAGGTATAACTTTCAATGGTACTGGTCTCTTGTTAATCTCAGCCAATTAAGACAATAGAATCTTAATTCAAAATTGCAAACAGCCCGGACAGAGTCTTTAAACTTCCCTCTGAAACTCCATAAACTTCTCCATCTTCTGCACTACTCTCAACATTCTTATCTGCCAAGCTCCAAAAGAACATTCCACTGAGCTCTCAACACTCAATGGCTTTTCTAGCACAAGGTTCCAAAGTCCTTCCACAATCCTCCAAAAAAACAAGGTCAGGTCTGTCACAGTAATACCCCATTATGCTGATACCAATTGGACTTTCTTAGGGTTTCTATTGCTGTGATGAAACACCATGACCCAAAAGCAAGTTCGGAAACAAAGGGTTTATTTAACATATACTTCCATATGGCTGTTCATGACCAAAGGAAATTAAAATAGAAACTCAAACAGGAGCCTGGAAGCAGGAGCTGATGCAGAGGCCATGGAGGGATGCTGCTTACTGGCTTACTACCTATGGCTTGCTCAGTCTGCTCTCTTATAGAACTCAGAACCATCAGTCCAGGGATGGCACCACTCACATACATTGGGCCCCCTTCATTAATAACTAATTAAGAAAATGCTTACAGCTGGATGTTACAGAGGCATCTTCTCAGTTGAAGTTCCCTCCTTTCAGAAAGCTCTAGTTTGTGTATCAAGTTGACATAAAACTAGCCAGCACACTAAATAACCTGTCCAGAATCACAGAAACAGTCAAAGGCTAATTCCAATCCAAACAATTTAGAGTTCTTGCTTTTAATTACTTAATATTATAAACCCATCCCCCCACCAAAGGAGTGTTAATTCTTACATCATCACCAGAGTTTCTGTGCAATAGATGAGGGGGGCTGCTTCTTCCTGGAGTACAGACAAGTGTTGAATGCTCGCGGGCACTTCAGAACTCTGAAAGGCACGATTAATGTTATTAGTGTTCTTATAGTAAGTGTGCCTTCTAATTTTTTGGTAAATGAGCAAAGACAGTAGGGTTGGGCATCGTGACTCCCTATTCAGCAGCTGTTGGTCTCTTCCTGCTGCCCGAGCAAAAGAATATCAGTCAGCTGTATTTCTACACCAGCATCAGCCTTCTTGAACACCCACTGACACTGAGAACACAACATACTGATTATAGCTGGTTGCCAGTCTTCTGGACTCAGCCATGGCTGTTAGGAACGGTTTGAATCAGATTTTCTGGTGTTATGAGCCTCAGTGAACTCCACATTAGGCCATCTTAAACTTTTCCCACTCTTGCCCCCTTTTCATCTAAGAAGCTTTTATATAGACCTAAGTATGCAGGTATGTAAAATAGGCATGCAAATAAAACATATAACATAGTTTGAGGAAGCTTATTTATTTATTTATTTAGGTTCTTTGAGACAGGGTTTCTCTGTGTAGCCCTGGCTGTCCTGGAACTCACTTTGTAGACCAGGCTGGCCTCAAACTCAGAGATCTGCCTGCCTCTGCAACCCAAGTGCTGAGATTAGAGAGTGCCACCACCACCTGGCTATTGTTCTCATCTTTTAAAAAAAATAAGTAAACAAATAAACTCATTTTCTTTTCTTTCTTTCTTTCTTTCTTTCTTTTTCTTTTGTTTGTTTTTCGAGACAGGGTTTCTCTGTGTAGCCCTGGCTGTCCTGGAACTCACTCTGTAGACCAGGCTGGCCTTGAACTCAGAAATCTGCCTGCCTCTGCCTCCCAAGTGCTGGGATTAAAGGCGTGCGCCACCACTGCCCGGCATAATAAACCCATTTTCAATGATAAGGATAAAAGTAAGTTTGCATGCTATTAAAATGGAGGTACATGTGTATGAGTGCACGTCTATGTGTTTATGATGTATGTGTGGTATCCTCAGAGGCCAAAAGAGTGGTTAGGATCCCAAGATGCTGGAGTTATAGTTGTGCAGGACCCCATGTGAGTACTGTGTTTGATAACTCAGGTCCTCTGGAACCAACTGTTCTTAACTCTAAGCTACGTCTCCCGCCCATAAACCAAACATTTTAGCACGATATAATTCAAGGGTATACTGATTTAGTACACGCTGAGGAGTGATGGTAGAAAAACATTAAATTCTTTGTTTTCCATAATTAAACCATTATGTTTCTGAGAGAAAAGCAATCCAGAAAAATAGAAGATGCATGCTCATGGTCACTTATTAAGCTGCTTGGAAGGCACTATCCTGTGATGTCTTCTCTGGTTTTGGAGCATCTGATTTTCTCTTAAGTGAGCTTTTCCTGTCTTTATGTTTTGTGAACTGAGGGGTCAACCTGAAAAGCAGCTGGGGCAGCAGAGAGTGGTGAGGGCAGATGCAGCTGCCCAGTCTGTCAGCCAAGGGGAGACAATGGCAAGGCTCAGCAGCTGAACAGTTCAAAAGCAGCCCTGACTGGAAGAATGGCAGCGCAGTAAAAGGACAGCTGGAGAGAACAGAGAGCAAGACCAGAAACGACAGTTCTGACAACTGGAAAGTTTCAGAGTTGTTAAATCTTAGGGGCCAAGGTCTTAGACCCTGGGTCAAGAGCCGTGGCATTGTTGCTGCAAATCTCAATCACTAGGTCAGCTTGGAAGCTGCTAGTTAGCCATAGCCAAGAACTGGAGAAATCCCTGCTTCCTAATCCCATGCAAGAGCTGTTACAACTTTGTAGGGACAGGTGGATCTGTTTGTTCCAGTGATACACAGTGAGATTATGTAATTAAAATAAAATTTAAAGATAACAACAAAAAAGGAGGAACACGGGGCCTAGGCACCACCTGCTGGACCACCTCCTGCTGCCTCTCTGTTGTCCAAGCTGCCAAATACCATCTCTGGATGTGGGTGGACCACAACACCAGCTAGGAGATGGAGGACAAGTCTCCGTCTGTAAAAATAAGCCTGTCGATTTAAAGTGAGATACAAGCAGTAAACGAGGTTTCAGTCAGTGAAGTTACACTTCATTTCTTTTTCTGTCCTCAGATCCCATGTGAACCACTTCTGTCTGTCACATCCTCCCAGCCTTTTTGGTCCTCACCATCCGTCCCAAGCCCTTGCAAAGATTCTCCACCGACTCGCACCACCCTTCCAGTTTTCTCTGACAAAAGTCATCATCCTCTGTAGACTGTCTCTGTGGTGAAGTTCCAAGGAATCCGGATACTTAGGTCAGCCTGGAAGATGGTAGACATCCAGAGCCAAGAGCTGGGGAAATCTTTGCTTCCTACCCTCAAAGCAAGAAACTTTTACGACTTGTAGGGATAGGTTAAGTCTCTGCTGAGTTCAGTCGGAGATAGAGTGAGATTCTGTCTCAATAAAAAAGTAGGAACAGGACTGCGTGCAGATGCTAATCCCTGCTGCGATGTCGGGCTGGACCAACCCGGGAAATTCTCACAGATTAATTACACAGCTGATCCCGGCCGCAGCGGTCCCGCCTACACTACGCCCCCGAGCCGGCGCCTGAATGACGTCGTTTTTCCGCGCCGGGAAGAAGCCGGTGTGCGGACTTGTTTCGTGCGATTCTTCCTCTGAGTGACCCGCCGCTATGAAGGAAACGCCGCTCTCCAACTGCGAACGCCGTTTCCTGCTCCGCGCAATTGAGGAGAAGAAGGTACGAGGCCTGCGGTGTGGTCTTGGTGGCTTTGGGTGTAGACTCGGGTTGTCCGTAGATTCATTGTCAGTTCCCCCTGTTGTGTGGTCGTGGTGTGCACTCGGGTAGTTCCCAGTGTGAACTCTGCCAAACCTCAGGCTAGTATTTTACCTTGGCCAGTTCCTTTGAGCCTCAAGCCAACAGTATTCAGTGGCAGGGACATTGGGAACCAGAACCAGACAGACACAGTTGCTACTCATGTTAAGGGAATAAATGATGTTTGCTTTTTAGCGGCTGGATGGCAGACAAACCTATGATTACAGGAACATCAGGATCACATTCGGAACGGATTATGGATGCTGTATTGTAGAACTGGGGAAAACAAGGTAATGGGATTCAAGTTAGATAATGTAACAGGAGGTGTGAAAATTACAACATAGTGACTCGGTTGTTTACCGAGCAGCTCCGAAGTCCAAACATGCGTTGTGTGTGTGTGTGTGTTTTTTAATCTGCAGAGAAATATGTTTCTTTAATGCCAGCCTTTTTAGTTTTGTGCTTACATTAACTTTGAACAACGAGTGCTTTCTGCTGTATGAGTATCATAGTTCCGTATGACCTTTATAAATCATGTAGACAGCTAACATTGATGTCTCATTCTCTGGTGTGAGGTGTGTATCGATCATGTCATCAGTAACCCTCAGTTTCCCGTTTATTCTCGAGTGATGTAAGAAATAAGAGATTTCCTTTCTGTCATCCTTTTATGTATACCAATATTTTTTATTTCTACGTGAAATCTACCTACATTAAAAAAACATTATTATTGTATATGTGCACTATTGTGTTTGAGGAGGCAGGTTGCTGGCCCCAGTTTACTTCATTCTGTATGTAATTTCTGCCTCTTAAGTCACGTTGTGTTATTAGAGTAGGTTTTTTTCTGTTTTAGATTTCTTCACACACCCCCCCTTCTTTTTTTTAATTGAAAAAAATGTTTAGTTGACTGCTTTGTATCTCTGTTTTTGCAGAGTCCTTGGACAGGTTTCCTGTGAACTTGTTTCTCCAAAACTCAATAGGGCAACAGAAGGTATCCTTTTTTTTAACCTTGAGCTTTCTCAGATGGCTGCTCCAGCTTTTGAACCTGGCAGGTATCTTTCCTTTGTTAAGCTACTTTAGCCATAGAAAAATTTACCATCAGTGAAATGTTGTTTTAATGCTCACAGTTGAAATCTATGACATTAGTTCATTCTTATCTCCACAGACAGTCAGATCTCTTGGTGAAGCTGAACCGACTCTTGGAAAGGTGTCTAAGAAATTCAAAATGTATAGACACTGAATCTCTCTGTGTTGTCGCAGGTGAAAAGGTGAGAAATATGCTCAAAATATCTTAACAATGAATACTGTTGATTCAGACACAATTAAAACATAATTAGGAGCCTGGAATCCTTGCAGAGGGTTTGGGTTCAGTTGCCAGCACTTACACAGCAGTTGACAACCATCTATAACTGTAGTTCCAGAAGTTAGAGTCTTTAGGGGCACCCAGCATGAGTGTGGTACATACATACATGTAGGCAGATGTGCCTACATGGAAAATAAAAATAAATATTTTTTAAAAACATAAGTAAGTTTCAAATATTGGAATGCGTCCATTTATTTACATATTCTCAGTCTTTCAGATGAGTCACATAGAAAAGTTAACCATTAGTATTTCAAGTGTTTGTTTTTCTTAAAATTAACTTTATTTTTACTGAATAAACTGGAAAGATTAACTGTATAGCTTTTTTAAAAAAATGTGCAGTATTACTTTCCCAGTGGCCATTGGCCAGGAACCATTAGTATTTATTTTTGTATTAAATTCGCTTTCAGGTTTGGCAGATCCGTGTAGACCTACATTTATTAAATCATGATGGAAATATTATTGATGCTGCTAGCATTGCTGCAATTGTAGCCTTGTGTCA
Organism: Arvicanthis niloticus; assembly: GCF_011762505.2. Classification (NCBI taxonomy): domain Eukaryota; kingdom Metazoa; phylum Chordata; class Mammalia; order Rodentia; family Muridae; genus Arvicanthis; species Arvicanthis niloticus. The sequence goes on from NC_047661.1 coordinate 21,722,807, forward strand.
CTTCCGAAGACCTGATGTCTCTGTCCAAGGAGAGGAAATAACACTGGTAAGTTTCCAGGGTTCCTATCAGAATGGTTCTTGTGAGTGAATGGGTATCCTACGTGTGCTGACAGGTAGTCCATAGTGGCGACATATGGCAGATAGCATTTAGGTCTATTCTAGTTTTTGTTCACAAGACAAAAACTGCAAATGGTTAGAATTGCCCTAGAAGTTTCAAGTTCTCTCACAGAATTGTCTGTCAATAATAACACGACCCAGCTTGTTTTTTTCTATAATAGAACTGTGGCTCTTTCTTTGAATTGACTACTGGAGGAAATGGTTGCTCTCTTTGTAGGTCAGCATGAGAGGCCTGTAATACCTGAAAAGGACTGAGGTTTGCCAGATTTTCATGTTTCTTCAGGCCCTTTGTTCATTAAGCAAAGTAGATGACTTACGTTCATGAGAAGTGCCTGGAGGACTTGTTAACAACACACCACTGGGCTCTGCTTATAGAGCAGGAGAGAGGAAGGACCTCTCTCTAACCTCTAACCTCTAACTCAGAGTGCCCAGATGGTCCTGATGCTGGTCCAGGGATCACTGTGAGAACCAGTGGTCCGTGATGTTCTTCGCTTTTTGCCAGGGTGGTCAGCTTTGATTCATATATATTGAATGATAGAATAATGAAAGTGTACTGTGTGAGCCCTGCATTGCAAAGGGAACCATTGAAAATGCTCTTTGCCAGAGCAGACTTTGAAGGCTTGGAGGCAAGGACAGTGCTCCTACAGAGGAAGGAGAGCATAAAGAAGTTTTAAAAAGAAAATGAGAATGTGATTAGTTTTACACAGAGGTAGACTCCTTATCCTGAGACGTTCAAGGGTTCCTTTGCAGCACTGGACATATACCTTCCTAAAAAGGCCACTGGAATAAAGCTCTGGGGTAGAAGATTAGACATGAGATTGATGTTTATCATCATAAAAATAAAGTAGGAACACAGTTGTCAGAGTCACACAGGTAGCTAGCCATAAAAGACATTATTTAGCTACCCACTATTAAGAATTTCCTATCTTAGTGTTTCATACTTTTCTCATTTGCTGACTTTAAGACTTTGGCCTTTTCTTCTGAGACAGTATCCCCCCGAGGAGCGTGACCCTGTCCCACTGAGCATTCACCATATGCCCATTTGTGTCAGTTTTGCTTTCTTCCAGCAAGGGTGAGTGTTACCTTGTCATGTGTTGAAAATGTAAGTATACCTGGGAATTGGATTGGGTCCTGTAGCTCAGTTCTCTATATATCTGAGTTGACTATGAACTTCCGATCCTTCAGCCTTCACTTCCCAAGTGCTGGGATTACAGACATGTGCCTTGGTGCCTGGTGTATATAGTGCTGGGGACTGGACTCTGGGCTTTGTGTATGGTGTAAGACACTCTGCCAGCTGAGCCGTATCAGCTCCAAGCTAAGAACTTTATTGCTCTATTCAGATATGTGTAGACCTGCTAGCCTTAATATTAGACCATTTTCTGGTTTCTTCCTGTCTTTGTAAGGGTTTTCTTAATAGAACTGACAAATTTAGCTGTTAGGAATGAACCTCCCATCATTTCTCTGCTCACAGCATACTTAGGAAGTAAGACTTTAATGTGGCATGGTAGCATCTACCCTTCCCTGAGCTAGATAAATGCCTTGAGGATTATATGCGGGTTCAATTGAGATTGTGCATGGGGTAAGGGTTACAGTGTGAGGCATATTACAGGGAGTAGTTTCAGGAGCCCATTGCAAGGGGAAGTGATTCACAAACTAGAAAACTTGCTTCCTCCAACTGTCTAGCCTTTTCTTCACAACTCCTGTTAAACTCTCACAGTATAAAATAGGGAGGCTTGTACATTTATATAATGTGCTTCTAAGTGAAACGTGATTCTTGGATCTTCAGGAAAGGAGAGACTTCCTCGCATAAGAACTAGAGAAAAGATTTCAGCTGTTAGGCACTGTAGGTGATTCTCTGTCAGGAAAAGGGCACTGCACAGGCAGGCAGACTCTAGAACTTAGAGGGCAGGAACTCAGTGCCACTTTAAAATGAACCAAACTAATGCTACCTAAGTCTTTATCTGAACTTAATGTGACTTCATTGTAATGGCCAGAGAGACATAGATTTTTATCTAACTGAAGTTATTGAGTTGCAGTGACTCAAATCCTTCAGTGCTGACTTTGAATGCTAACTAAAAAATAAGACAACCCCGTTCTCCTAGAGACAGCACTCAGCTTCAGATATGTTCAGGGCCATTTAACATTTGTTTCAGAACATATTTATTGGTGGACCCCAATGAACGTGAAGAACGAGTAATGGATGGTTTGCTGGTGATTGCCATGAATAAGCACCGAGAAATTTGCACTATCCAGTCTAGTGGTGGGACGATGCTGCTCAAAGAGCAGGTTAGTGCTTTGACTAGTTTCCCTGTATGAGGTCTCTTTTCAGAAGTTTTATTGGTGTTTCTTTTGTTTTTTAAAACATATTTTAATTGAATTTATTTATTTATTCATTTTAAAATTCACTTTATGTCCTGATCATAGCCCCTTCCCCTCTCCCAGTCTCACCCCCACAAATCCCTCCCAACATTGCCTCCTTACCTTTTCCCTAGGGAAGGGGAGTCTCCCTTGGTTACCACCCTACCCTGTGGGATCTGGTGACAGCAGGACTAGGCACATCCTCTCCCACTGAGACCCAGTCAGGCAGTCCAAGTCAGGGCAGCACACTCAATGCCAGAAGACAGAGACTGAGATAGCCTCCCTTCCACTTGTTACTGCACATTTTCTACTAATGTGTCGGGCCTAGGTCCAGCTCCTGCATGCTCCCCATGTCTTAGTTAGGGCTTTACTGCTGTGAGCAGACACCACGACCAAGGCAAGTTTAAAGGACAACATTTAATTGGGGCTGGCTTACAGGTTCAGAGGTTCAGTCCAGTATCATCAAGGTGGGAGCATGGCAGCATCCAGGCAGGCATGGTGCAGGAGATTTCTACATCTTCATCTGAAGGCTACTAGACTTATAGCCTACACTCACAGCGACACACCTACTCCAAAAGGGTCACACCTTCTAATAGTGTCACTTCCTGGAAGGAGCACATACAATCACACACACCTACTCCAGCAAGGCCACACCTCCTAATAGTGTCATCCCCTGGGCCAAGCATATACCAACCATCACATCTGATTAGTGGCCTTTTCTTCACAACTCCTGTGTCATCACATCTGATCTGTGAGCTCCCGTCATCCCAGGTTAGTTGTCTCTGTCTTTTCCTGTGGTGTCTTTTGCCCTCCATCTTGTTTACTTCTATCCACCACTCTTCCTCAAGTCTCCCTGAGCTCTGCCTGATGTTTGGCAGTGGGTCTGCTGCTGGATGAAGCCTCTCAGGAGACAGATATGCTAGGTTCCTGTCTCCTAAAAACATCTTTTAACCAAAAGCCACAAGGGTGCTTTAGATGACTATGTCTAGTTATGTTAGAGTCTGGTTTCAGTACAGTCATTACATAGCCCTGTAATATCAGTGTTCACGAGGTATCCTTTCTTTCCTTGCCTTTCCATGTATTTGTCCTTCAACCTTCTTAATGTTGCCACTCTTTAAAACACTACTCATATTGTGACCCCAGCCATATAATTATTTCATTGCTACTTCATAACTGATTTTGTTGCTGTTATGAATTGTAATGTAAATAACTGATATGTAGGGTATCTGATATGTCACACACACACATACACATACCCCAGAGGGGATGCAACTCACAGGTTTAGAACTACTCTTCTAGGATTTGGCAAGGAACCCAAGTCGGTGAACAAAGATTCATATTACTATTTTTAAGCATTAAATGTAGAAATTAAGAGAATAATACATTTTATTTTTAGAATTTGGATAAAACCAGCAGTGATACTCAAACCCAGCCACGTATCAGTATCACACGGACGATATTAGAAAATAGAGTGCCATGTAACATCTATTATAAATACTAAATGCTAGAGAGAGGAGTTAAGTCGTATTGTAACTGAAGTTTATAGCTTTTGGGCAAATGACTTGTCTCTGGGTCTCAGTGTATCTGTACATTAGGAAATTATTTTATTGCTGGCACCAGAGAAGCCACTGAAGTGTTAGTATGTAGGCGTCTGGATACAAAGTGCTCAGTGAATGTCATTTCCATTATTGTCACCAGCACCATTGGAATTAGGATTGCGACCACTATTGATCCCTGTGTATTATTGTCACAGAAAGGAAGTCTGTATTCCTGAGCCCGTTTTATCTGTGGTCTCTGTAGTATTTTCGTACTTTGTCTTAGTTTTGTTTACCATGCCTTAATTTGTATGTGGAGAAGAAATGCTTAAACTATAAAGGTAGAAAATTGATGTCATGGTTTTGGGTTCATTAAAAATAGCTGTTTGGTTTGTTGTCTGTAACAGCCTGTATTTATAAACAGGTTTTCAGATGCAGTAAAATAGCTGGTGTGAAAGTAGCAGAGATCACAGAGCTAATACAGAAAGCTCTGGAAAATGACCAGAGAGTTAGGTAAGTATCAGTTTTCAAACTGTATGCTCTTTAGATTCACGTTTTCTAAGTTTCTCTCACTCAAGGGCAGCCACATCATTTCATACTCGCTCGTTACTTAGTCTGCTGTATGTACTAGTGTTTAGTTGAGACTATTCTACAAAGTTACAGAAGTGTTTTCTTTAAAAGTTCTGAAAGAAGAATCTAGTAACCTAATAGAACAAGCATGCTGGCTCACAGCTCAACCTTCTGTTACTTTAAGCAACCTGAGTGTTCTTTGTTGTGTGGAAGCCTGGTCCCTTCTGCTCCAGCTGACTTAAGAACTAGAGAATATACTTCAAGTACCTCATGCATGTGCAGCAGGGCTTCAGTAAATAGTTATGAGGACTTTTATGTCTTGATAACTATGGTAGTATGCTAGTGTGATTCCTGTTGCTGTGATAAAACACTGACCAAAAGCAACTTAGGGGAGGAGATTTATTTGTCTTATGCTTCCAGATCCCAGTGTGGTGGTGGTGAGGAGCCTGAAGCTAGACCTCCTTACTACCCATGTAATCAGGGAGCTCACTCAGAGCCAAGGAGGTGCAGCAGATCCAAAGGAATGCTGGTTGTTGGCTTACAGGCTCACGCTTAGCTACATTTCTTATACAGCCCGGGACCACCTGTCCAGGGAATGGTGCCCCTCACAGTGGGGTGAGCCCTCTTTGATGATTAATAGTCAAGATACTCCCTCACTCACTCATATCTGGTCTGATCAAGGCCTCCCTTTTCAAGTGACTCTAAGCTGTGTCAAGTTTAGTTAAAGCTATCAAAAGTCTAGTAATGAAGCAAATCTACTTCTTATCTACCAAAGGTAAAATATGAACTTTTTTCTTTTGTCTTTTTATCTCCAAAACAACTACTACCAAAACCCCAACTACAGGAAAGAAGGTGGAAAATTTGGCTTTGCAGAGTCTATAGCAAATCAGAGAATCACAGCATTTAAAATGGAGAAGGCCCCTATTGACACTTCCAACATAGAGGAGAAAGCAGAAGAAATTATCGCTGAAGCCGAACCTCCTCCAGAAGTGTATCTTTATTCAGTGGTTTTTACAGTATAAGATGCATAATTTTTTTTTTAAGGCTGGAGTGTACATATTGAAATTTGTTTTGGGAGAACTTGTACTATAAAAGAAAAATATGCCAAATTGAGCTCATAATGTAACATCTAGCTTCTCTTGATTATCTCCAAAAATCATATATTTTTCTATTTAAGAACCAACTTAGAGCTGGGGGATGTCGCTGCACTTTCCTAGCTATGTTTAAGGCCCTGGGTTCCATTCTAGCACTGTAAGAAAATACAAATAAAAACCCAGCATTCATTCCCCTTTAAGAAATGGTACTTAAATATTAATGACATGGCCAAGTTCTTTATGCATTGCTACATAATCTGCAGGTCGTGTCCAGTTATGTTATTCCTAAGAATTTGTGGAACACCATGAAGCAGTCTTACAGGAAACTTGATCTCTTCTCAGTAGCCCATTAAAGAGCAGGGTTTTGGATTTCTTAACTTGTGTTAAGTGTTTCTAAACCTGTGCTGTGGACTCCTGGAACTGCCCAGATTGGAGAAGGAATAGAAAACTCCTGGGGTGACCTTGAAGATTCTGAGAAGGAAGAGGAGGATGAAGGTGGCATTGATGAAGCTGTCATTCTTGATGATGCAAAGATGGACACTGGAGAAGTTTCTGATATTGGGAGCCAAGGTAGGTGATGCTTTTAATGTGTACAGACAGCTACAATTGAGATATTTAAACTATAGATTAAATTTTGTATGGAGATTATAGATCATACATAGGGTTATTTCCTGTTTCGAAGGCTAAATATTTTGGAATTTAAACTAAATTTTAATTAAATGATTGGAATGTTTTTAATTTTTATAAACTAGTGGTATGCTTTGGCATACTAATACTTTTAATTGAACAATTTTTAAAAATTACATGTAGCCAGGTGTGGTGGAATACACCTTTAATCCCTGCACTGTGGAGACATAGGCAAAGATTTCTTTCTTGCCAACAGCCTTGTTTAGATGATTCAAATATAAAAAAAGCTCATGACATGGGCCAGAGAGGTAGTTCAGCTGTGGAGACACTTCTTGATGTTCTTTCAATCATGATAACCAGTTTGGATCCAGTACCCTCTAATTCCAGCTCCGAGGAAACTGACACCATCTTCTGGCCTGTGGGTGCTAGTAAACATACTTACACAGAAAATTCTAAAAGTATAATATGACAGTACTACTCAGTAGAATTCTGTTGTAAGAAACGTTACTTATGTACATTGGCTAGGGTAGCATAGCAGCCATTGCTGTTCACCTATTGAACAGTTTTTAGAGAACAGTATTAGAACATGGGAAACTTTTATGTGCATGAGAATGCCAGGGTATGCATATGGAATTCAGAGGAACTTGCTGGGATCCAAGGAAGTTGTGAGCAGACTTCTTACTAAATAAGTGTGCCTTAGAGGCTAAAGTCAGGCATCAGATCTGGAGTCGCAGGTGATTGTGAGCTGCCCGTGTGAGTGCTGTTACCTGAACTCATAGCAGTATGCACTGATAGAGAACATTCTGCCTGCTTCATAGAAGGGAATTGTTACAGCTATTTCTTGTCATCTGCACCTATCTCTTTTCACAGAGGCTTTTGTTTGTGGTTTTAAGAATCCTGAGCAATGAAAGTGGACCTGAGATAAGTAGGATGGTGGAGAAGGTAGATTTCTAAAACACGTGAACAAAACAAAGTTGAGACGCAGCCAGCCAATGAGCAAAGGGGCTAATTTGCATGTTTTATTTACACACATATATAATTACTGTTCAAGAGAAAAATTGGCAAACAAAGCAGTTTTCTACATTTTCATGGTCAGGTAGCAAGAACTAGATCATCCTGGCCTATGTGTTCTCTGGGAAGAAAGAAATGAAGAAGCTCATAGAAAATGTCAGTTTTTACAAACTTTCTGAGCTGTGAGGAGCTCCTTAGAGTAGGGAGGGTTTGGAAAGAGTCAGCCTTCAGGCAGCAGAGCCTGAGCTCTCTTAGCCTGGAAACGGACACATCAGGACCTCAGTAGTAAACTCCATTTTTGGAATTTTCTTAAAGGTGCCCCTATAGTGCTGTCAGACAGTGAAGAAGAAGAAATGATCATTCTGGAGCCAGAGAAGAATCCAAAGAAAATAAGGTAACAAATTTTGGTCTTTCTTTGAGTCCCAGTGACCCAATCCAGGACTGATGGGGTACAGCAAGCTGTTATATTACTTTATTCACAGAGCTCAGACCAATACAAACCAGAAGGCAACAAGTAAAAGTCAAGGGAAAAGGAGGAAAAAGAAGAGAACTGCTAATTAAGCTAAAGTGGTGGACGTGTATGTATATATAACTATATAACTACCAAGAGGATATTTATTCAGTGCTAACAGCTCTGGATATTTTTTATTAAAAACTGAACTTCTTGATAAACTGTTTTGTCTTTTACATTATGCTTTGAATAAACTTTCTGGAAAACTTTTCTGCTGCACAAAAGCTTCCCAACTCCTGTAGAACCTTATTTGTAAAAGTTGATAAATATCTCCATCAACTCCTGTAACATGGGAGTCAAGTGAGCCCTGCTACCCGGCAACAGGCCTGTTCAAGTCAGCAATTTGGTTGGTTGCTTAGAATAATCAAATCAAAGTCAATGTCAAATTTTGAAGGTCTCTTTCTCTGAAATATTTTAGTCCCACCCCCACCCCTCCACTGAACAATAAAACATCAAATTAGCTTCTAAGTGACATTATCATTCATTACCTCAAATTAACTTTGACTTGCAAAGATTTCCAAATCAATTTATTCTTATTATCCTGACAGTTGGCAGCACCAATGCTAACAAACCAATTAAAATGATCCAAATATCTAAGACACATGTACAAAAGATATACAAATTAAAACCATTTTAAAAGCAATGGATACCATAATTTGTCTGTGGCTATACCATCTACATTCAGAAATGATTGTGAAGTTAAAACCCAAGATAAAAACTGTACAGGATGAACTCTGAGGATTCCCATTTCAAACCAAGGCAGTCAGTCTTTCATTCTCACACATTTAGTGTCTCTGGTGGGTTGAGAAGAGAAACACTGTGATATCTGTTCAGCAGAAAAAAAAAAAAAAAAACAAAAAAACCTTTTAGTAAACATTCACTGGGATCACAGAACAATTCATGTACCCCCCAAGACTGGAGGAATGCTACTTTTATTTGATTAGACCAATCAGTTTAAGAACATTTGATACTTAGGACACATACATCTGTTCCCTTACCCATCTCTTACCAGAAGCAAAGGCACAAAAGCTTTCTAAGACATGGCTTAAGATCTTACTGAGATAGCTGTGGCAATTATTAAATTCTTGTTAAAGAATACAAGTATAGAATGATTCTTACTTCGAATGCTTGTACTTTTCCCTTATTGACTGTTGGGCATGCTGTGGTGCTTTGAGGTAGGTCTGGTGAAGGTCCACGAGACAAGGCTTCAGACTTTCTAGGGTATATCCAGTCTGTTGTACCAATGACTCAGGCTACAGAGAAGGAACAACCATTGAGTTTTTGGTAATAGCATAGGGCACCTACCATGAGCTCACAGTTGATCTAAATGTTGGCACTAATCTTAGACATGATATTTTGTTATTGTTGTCTCCCAATTCTTCACTCTCTCTCCACCCCCGTTGCCCCTGAGTCACTCCATCTTTTACTTCCCCTACTAGCAGCAGGTAGATGGCGAGTTTATGGTTAAGCTTTCTGCCCAAGTCAAAGCAGCACCAATACTTGTGAAGGCAACTGTTAATACATACCCAGCTTTGTCCTGTGACTGTGTAGAGAGCTAAGTGAAAGGCAGCTCCAGCAATAAGTGATGGCAAATACTTGAGGTATGGGTCAGCATCTATCAAACTTAATTCTCCCAAAAACTGAAATGAAAAACAACCCCCAAGAAACGTTATAATCACACATAAGACTCAGACTTGGAACCCTTGCTTACTGACCAGTTTCTATTGTCTTGGATACACACTGGCTCTGTATCAGCTCTGGGGAAATTGTTCCAATGTTTTGCTCTATTCTCCACTTACGTTTCTACCCCCTCAACTACTAGGTTGTTCTCTTTAAACCACTAGTTAGTGCTTTTCCAGCATGGTCACCTTTGGGTGTTCACTGGAAATTTTTCTCCTGGACCTCTCAGCCCCTATCCATGGACACCAGATAACTTAAGTCTCTTATATATAAAAGATACCATTTTCATAAGTTAATGCTATATACATAGACCATCACTAAATTACTTGTAATACAAAATAGAGAATACACGATTGGTGTGTGCTTATCTAGTACATAGGCAGTTACATTTAATGACTGTTCATTGATTCCATAAGTGCAAAGCCCACAGCTATAGAGGGCTATAGCATTTTCTTTATCTCTTAAGCAGTGTTATACAATGAAACCAGGCTTGCTCCTAATTGCAACTTAAAAACAACCCCCCAATTGGACTTACCATTGCTAAGCTTTCAACCTTGCAGTTTGCAGGCTGCAGGTGCAGGAAGTACTGGGTAAGGAACTGATTTACTGTTGGTGCAGCCAAATCAAAAGCAAGGACTTTCAATACGAGGTGCTCCATTCTCAGAACCTGCTTCTTAGAATAGGTATCATCTGTAATATACACAAACTCTGCCACTTCTGGGGGATAAATTTCTTCAAATTTCCTATGACAAAAAAAAGTGAGTTTTTTCAAAAGCAGGTTTGTCTTGATCTTAACTGCATAGACTGTAGACTCTACTTACTTCCGTCAACCACATTTCCACTGACAGTTGACTGCCATCTCTAGATGAGATGATTAAAAACTAATTCAAAGGCCCAAGTCACTAAGGGACTTCTGATTTGTCTCCTGGATACAATTTATTTCCTGATGGAAGGAAGACATTGCTTATACCCCAGAGAGCACTTTATTGTAGAAGAGCCACACTTTCAAACTCTCAATCTAGTGTGATAAAATGTGGTTGGTCTGTGCTCACTCAAGGATGTGAAAGCTTTATATTTTAGATTAGAAAACAAGTTTCACCCTCTATTCAGAATCACCCTACAACTGTCCCTAAAGCTGTCAGTGTAAAACAGGGGGTTAAAGAGACGGCACAATGGTTAGAGCACTGGCTGGGACCCACATGGTGCTCATAACTGTATCAATACCAAAGCTTAGGGGACCCAATGCCCTCTTCTGGCCCCAGCAGGCACCACACTTGTGATACAGATAGACACGCAGGAAAACATCCAATAAAATATAGATGGAGACTAGGAATAGTGAGTGATGACTTTGAACCAAATTATCTGGACTTACGAAGCTAGCAGCATAGCAGCTGTGCCCACAAGCTGAAGCTTTCCTCTTAACACAGACATGGAGGAGAGGAATCTATCAATGTAGTTCACAGCCAAATGCAGGGTCTCATTCTGTAGTTTATATTCTTCTCCCACTTCAACTAGCCAGTCCACGAGGATGGCCCGCATACTGTTAGTGATGTCTGGCTGCCTCTTCATATAACCCACTTTAGGTTTACATTTAACCTGAAGAAAAACTCAGTAGTGTTAATTAGGTTATTATGTTACTTCACTATTCACAAAGATGCTATTAATATACACTGTAGTCTTATATTTAGCATTAGAGTAACTTGCTAGTAGTTAGCAGGCGTCAACATTATCCTCTCCACTTCACTTAGTGATTTTAATGAACAGAGCCTTACCTCCATTTCCCTAAGGTATGTGTGAATATCTTCGTGATAGTCAGGTACTTCATTGACATTCACTGGCTTTTCATCTTCTAAGACAATAGACATGTCCATACCATGTGGTGATTCTGTGTATGATATTAAAGTCAAAGTATTTATCTCTTCAAATTAAAAAGACCCTAATGGCAAAGCAACATAGAATCTTATTCTGGTTTTAGGACTTCTGTCAAAGTTCTAGGATAACCTTAATCCCAGCAAAGATATAAATGTATGTACACCAATAGGCTACTAGGAGGACTGGGAATTACCTTAAAGTATCATCTTTCTCAAGAGATGAGCAGATGATATAATGGGTTCTGTTAGGTCAAGTTTGTTAACAGCAAAGGTTTAAAATAATAATTATTTTTTGTCTTAAGAGATTGCAGGTCCACAGGTTGACAGTCAAATCATAATGAGGGACTAGAATTAGGTAAATGGCATGTATTAACACATGTTAGTAAAGATACTAAGTTTATCATATCATGTTTTAAAAGACTAACTATAATCTGTAAGGGACTTGGTGTTTGTTAAAACAGGGTCTCATTCTATAGGCCAGACCGGCCTGAACGTGACCCTGTAGCCTAGTCTGGCAATCTTGCCTTAGCCTCCTGAGTGCTATTTATAGGCATTAATATACTCAGCTCTAGTTTTTACCATTTCAGTTATCTTGAGATGGGAGATCTGTGTAATAATGAATGTTTCCATACCCTCCTTCCCCATCAGCAGAACTAAGTAAACTAAAGAGCCGGGAAATGACCTAGAACAGTGCCTACTGCGTAAGTGTGAAGCTAGGGAATGCATTCCCAGCACCACAGAAACTAGATGTGGCATTATCTGTAACCCTAGGACTGGGTGAGGAAAAAGGGTTGAAAATAGTCATATCCTTGTAGCTTGATGGCCAGGCTGTCTAGCCAAATCAGTGACCGCCAGTGAGACCTTTATCAAGAAATGAGATGGAAGAATGGTTGAAGATACCACAAAGTCAAGCACTCCTCTAGCCTCTACATGTAGCAGCACAGGCAAGCATAACCCTTCTCTCTCTCGCTCTCTCTTTCTTTCTTTCTTTTTTTTTTTTGGTTTTTCGAGACAGGGTTTCTCTGTGTAGCCCTGGCTGTCCTGGAACTCACTGTGTAGACCAGGCTGGCCTTGAACTCAGAAATCCGCCTGCCTCTGCCTCCCAAGTGCTGGGATTAAAGGCGTGCGCCACCACTACCCGGCACATGCCCCTTCTCTTGACACACACATAGCATAAGGTAGAGAGTGACAGATACCAACATCTCTGGTCTCCACACAGTGAGGTCATAGCAACTGCAGAACTGTCTACAGCAGCTTTTTGCCTTCCATGTGTCTGACCTGCAATCTGATGAACATTCAAATTAGTTTTAAAGGAATGGCAGATATCATAATCCTTAAACCTGCAGTCTCCAGGAACACTCTTAGGACTGGCATGTTAAGAAGTGAGTCATCCTGTTTTCCCAGCCAAACATTTTTAAAGTCAGATTAAGATAAGTATTTAAGATCTAATTAAAATTGATTGCAGTGCCCTCTCTGCTGTCAAAGATTTGAATCCTTTTATAGGTCAGTGGATCTGAGTATTAGTTATGAGATCTGATATCCTTTCTAAACCCACTATAGTAATCTTAACTGTGTTATGATCAGGTAAGATATAATCTTAAAACTCAAAATATCACTAACCCAATCAAGTAACTGTATTTCTTAGCTTGATAACAATCTTTAGAATGTACCTAGCAAGGTATGGTGTCACAGGCCTGTAATTTAGAATTTAAGAGGTTGAGGCAGGATAGTTTGAGTTCAAGACTAGTCTGAGCTACAGATTGAGATCTTGTCTCAAAAATAAAAAGCAAAGGCTTGGTGGTGGTGGCACATGCCTTTAATTCCAGCACTTGGGAGGCAGAGGTAAGTGGATGGATCTCTTAGTTCAAGGTCAGCCTAGTCTACAGATTGAGTTTCGGGACAGTCAAGGATACTCAAGAAACTCAGAGGGGGGGAAAAAGACAGAAAAGAGGGAAGGAAAGAAGAAAGAGAGAGACTGGTAAAAATAAATAGCAACCTTACCAAAACTACCATCCATTGGATAATCAAGAGGTGTCAGTGGTTTTCTTGCTCCAGGTAAAGAGACAGCTGCATTAAAAGCCAGGGCATCTTCACACTCTGTGTCTTTAAGCTCAGCTGGCCTCTTCTGAGTCTCTTCTGCTTCATCCACATGAATGGTGAAGGCAGGCTGTTTACTGACTGCCTTCCATGAAGGAACAGCAGCGACATGCTCATCGTTTATAGGAAGGTCCTTAAGAGGCGCAACCTAAAGAGGAATTTTTTTTTAAAATACAACTTTGCTTCTTACTCTGTAGGCATCAGCTTTTATTTCCAAATACTCTAAGAAAGCCCAGGTAAGGTGTCTAAACCAATTTGTCTACAAAGACTATACATAGAACGAACTGGAATTCCGAACTAATCAGAGACCAAAGTTAGGGGAAAGAACTGATTCACGACTTTAGCCCCAGGGAGGAGCAAAACTGCAAGTATGGCTAAAATGGCGGAATTTACCAAGCAGAATACTTGCTTTATGTCCTTCCCTGAAGTTGTAATCTGTGAAGCAGATGGTGAGGGGGAAGGGATGACCATCCTACAGCAATGCCTGGCTTTAAAAGTGGAGAGAAAGGTACACAGCTGGGGGAAGTCGACACGCGGGTGGCATCGCTTGGTTTGACCCCGGACATTTTTAGGAAGACGGCGCCACTAATGCTTAAGGGGCTATTTGGTACTAGAAACGCCGAGACCGAAGACTTCAGCCCGACTCCTCTAGAAGGCTCAGCGTGCCTTCTGGTCCTCTCGGCTACTAAACCCAAGACCGCTCCCGCTCGGCCCTCCTACAGACCCCCGCGCCCTTTTACCCGCCGAGTCTTGAGCTTCTGCTGCGGCGCGGGTCCCCGCACGTTCCCGGCCTTAAGCACAGCCTGCGCCCGCGGCTGCTGGGCTGGCGCCACTTTTTCGGGGTTGACATTCTCCTGATCTTCTTGATGCAACGAGAGCAGGGCTGAGCCCGCCTGGCGACCGGACTGTCTCGAGGTGCCCGGCATCGCGGCTCCAGTCGGGATCTGTTGGCGGCAGAGCGTGCACAGCGCCCGCCGCTCCCGGGCTGTGCGGGACCCCGGCGGCCGACCCCCGGAGCGGGCACTGCGGGCGGGAGAAGCGCAGAGCCCAGGTGCCGCGAGCTGCGCGCCGCCCGCCGGCTGTTCTTGTAGTTCAAGTAGCCCGCGACTATTGAAATGGACCAATAAGGGCGGCCGGAGTCCGTGACGTCACCAGGAGCGCCGGTCGCCGCGAGCGAAGGCCCGACGGGAACCTTGCAGGGCGGGCGCCTGAGGACGCGCCTGCGCAAAGAAGGGCGGGGCGAGCGGCGGCTTTTGGCTACCCTGCTGCTCAGTGGGCCTCTAACCTTACAGGATCTGCTAGAGAAGCTAGGCGGTCCAGAAAAGCCCTCGGGGCCTCGAAGTGTCAGCATTCCCCCTCAGCTAAGGGCTGTAGCGACTTCCCCTGGTCGCTGGGTGGCGCCTAGGCAGGAGCGTACGGACTCGGCTGACTAAACTGCTCGTTACCGGGGACCCTACCGGAACTTCCACTCCTTTCTCGGGGGTGCCACTGTTTACTATTGCTTCGCCTCTCCTGTATATATTTTTTGTTTTGTTTTTTTTGAGGAAGGGTCTCATAATGCAGTCCCAATTTTCCTGCGACTCACTGATACCCGTCCGCTTCAGCCTCAGGAGTTGTTCTGGGATTAAAGGCGTGTCACTGTTCCAGGCATTCCAGTAACCCTCCACTCCCATAAAGATGGATCAATTTAAAATGCCAATTTAACATGCTTTACTGATCTCGGACTGTTTTAAGGAGACATTTCTGAAGGATGAGATCCAAACATATCTGTGGATATAACAATAAACATTTTGAATACAGTTAAAAATTATGATTTGATAAAGTGAACTGGGTGCTCCTCCAACATGAAAGCAACACTATATAAACATAGCAGATTATTTTATAGATAGAAGCCACAGATTTGAAAGAGCAAGGAGAGTGTAGGGGAAGGTGCAGGATAGTGAAAAGAAAGGGGAAACGGCATAATTATATTTTAATTTCAAAAATAGAAAGCATTTAAAAAGTTGAATATACTGTTTTCCCCCTTTTTTATGGTAGTATAAAACAGTACTGTCTTGGATAGTGCTTATACAGATATGTATCCTCACTAACTACTACAGTTCTTTCCCAAAATTCTTTTGAAAATTTTTTTATAAAGCCTTGATAAAACCTTGTTGCATTGGCAATTAAAGATAATTCTAGAACCCTAACTTTTTCACAGAATCCTCCTCAGACACAATCATAACAAACTACACTGTCTTACACCAAGGTGCTCCCTTCCTGACAGAAAGCTAACTTCTGGTATTATAAAGGGGCAGTACCAAGCTTTGTCTGAAAATCTAGACCGTTCCCCTGTCCAGTAATTGCACAGAATCTTTCTCCACTAGAAGATCAGTCCTACAGTGAAGCCAGTGTAGGCATTATCAGACACCTCTGGAGCCACTGATCCTTTACTTACCACCCAGTGCAGGGTCTGGTGTCTCCCTAACTACTTGTGTCCACATAATCAGTTCTTAAATAGCTGATTATTTTTCTCTTTCTTTGAAAAAATAAAACTCTCCAGCCACTACTTCTTAGGTCCGTAATTCATGTCCCCATCTTTTGAAAGATGGCTCCTTTGCATCTGCATTGCCAGCAAGAGTTACTCGACTGTTCCTGGTCTCACTTTCATCTGGGCAACACAGTTTATTATTTGCAAAGCCTAGAACTTTTATTTTAACAATTACTGTCAGTTTCTTCCACTCCTAAACCCAACAATTTCTTTTTTTTTAAAATTTTTTATTGGATATTTTATTTACATTTCAGATGTTATCCCCTTTGAGCTATTGTTGATACCAAGTGGTGTATTACAAGAAATTCAAATGCCCATTAATTTTGCTAATCCTTGGTTGTGACATCAAACAAATAGTAAGAACACCATGAAGTTTCACTGACCCAAATAGATACTACATTTAGAAATGAAGTGCATGATGGTATATACCCTTAATCCCAGAGTTCCAGATCTCCGAGGTCAAGTTAGTTCCAAGTCAGCTATATAGTGAGACGATGTCTCAAAAGTAGAAAAAAAAGTGTTCATAAGAAAACGGGGCAGCCATGAGGCAGTGGCCAAGCCTTTAATCCAGGCAGCTCGGGTGACAGAGGCAGGTGGATCTCTTTTGAGCTAAAGGCCAGCCTGAACTACAGAGCTAGTTCCAGGTCAGCTACACAAAGAAATCCTGTCTTGAAAACCAAACCAGCCCCCCCACACACACACACACAGAGAGAGAGAGAGAGAGAGAGAGAGAGAGAGAGAGACAAAACCTAAATATAGATGAATAAAGACATAACTATATATGCCTTAAATATTCACATTTAATATTTAAGAATCACACATAAAATATAATAAAATGTAATTGTTTTCATAGCTTATTTTCTCTTATTTTTACAGTATTTTAAAACTTTCAATGCAATATTCCCCTGAAATGAATGACTAAAACGTCTTCTTTTTCCCTTCAGGTATACAATAAGAAGGAGTTTCGGGGATACTAGTAGGAGATCTTAGAAGCTGTCACTCTTCTGGTTACATAGAGAACATCCACCTGAGTGAGGTTCCTTAGGTCTGATCCGGCTCTGCTTACTTCTCGGGCCACAGTCTATAGCACTCAGCCAAGTATTTCAGATTGCAGGAGGAGCATGTCACCAAGGAAAAGAAAATAGGAATCCATTCCAAATCCTAGGAAAAACTTGGTAGGTTATTTCTACTTTCTGATAATACAGAGCCTCAGCCCCATAAAATACTAGTGTGGTCTCTTAGTCATGAGTTTGCAGAATAGTCAGGAAGATCAAGTAATATAAATATAAAGGTAAAACACATTATGAAGCATGAAGTTTATATATATTTACACACACACACACACACACACACACACACATATATATATATATATATATATATATATATATATAATTTTCTAGTTCTCAACTTAGAAATTAAAACATCACTTGCCAAAATGTTGTTAATAACTCATAATTATTCTACTTATGTTGGTTTGTTTGGACTTTTGAGACAGGGTCTTCTTTTGTAGCCAAGGCTGACTTGGTCCCCTCTCAGACTTCTGAGGGCTAAGAATTCAGGCACTAGTCATCACTTGTGTTTTAAAAAGAAAAGTATCTTCACTGTTGGACAATTCCAGTAAATAGGAGCACCACTTACAGGTATAACATCATGGATATTTTATGTAGTAAGAGTGTTGCTCTCCTTTACCTGTTTTGTTTGTTTGTTTTGTTTTTAATTAAGCAGGCTGCACTGTTGGGCCTACCTTGTTTATCTTTCATGCTGCATCAAAGAAAGAAATCAGTGTGTTCTGGTCATAGCTGTCAAGAATCTCCAGGAGTACAGGTACTTTGGTTTTTACATTAGTGCCTTTGAACTTGAATTTATCTATGAAAAGATCAGTAATCATACCTAGAAAGAAAAATATTATTTGTCATTGATTAGTTCTTTTAACAATGCAGGTGGCATTCTATCATCACCTGAAATTTCATTATTCAATATATACAAGCCTAGAAAAAGTTGTTGCTATTAAAAACAGATGTGTATGTGGAGAAGGTTTGAAGCAACTTTCAAGACATAAATATTTGATAACCTTCCTAACAATGGGTTATAACTGCTGACTCACACAAGCCACTGCCAGCCATTTTGAATTTCTGTTGACGCTGCATCACAGCGACTGCTGTTTCATCAGGAAGAGGCGTCTGAACTGAAACACTCCACCTATGGGCTTACTGAGTGCAGAGGTCTGAGAAAATTACTTCATCTTTGAGTTTTCTAGATGGAAAACAGGGACAACTCAAGTTGTCAATTATTTATACAAGAACTTTGAGAAAAGTATATTTTAGAAGAGAAAAAGGAGAAAAAGTGTTGGGGGCCGACTTTTAGCAGAAAGCGGCTATCAGCTTTGCAGCCATCTTGAGCCATATACCCTGACATGAGACTTGGATTACAATAGCCTACAACAGCTGAGCACACTCTGATAACATCTTGCTTTAGATACACAGGACTTTCCTTGGGTGTGTGAGATTAAAGGTGTGTGACTTAAGAGTGTGACCTAGAGATCAAATTTAGAGATAAGACATAAGGGCATGATTAAAGGTGTAACTTAGAGGCATGGCTTAGAAGTGAGACATATAAAAGGCTAGAGGCAGACAGAGAAAGCAATAGATTACTTGACATTAGGTAGAAGACACTTGGCTCTAGAGAGAACAACTTAGAGAACAATTTGGAGTAACAGAGATTCAGACACTAGGAGTAGGAGTAGACATTAGACACTCGGAAGAGAACAACATTGAGTACAACTAGGAATCAGGAGGAGTATAACTAGGAACTAGGAACTCAAGACTTGGGACTTGGACTAGGAAGAGAGACTGAAGAATAAACGGGATTGAATCACACTCTGTCTGGTCTCCATTCTTCACTCTCTCTCTTGCTGAACCCCGACCCTCGGACCGGAGCAGCAGCTTGGGCCAGGAAACAGTGGCCGCCAAGTGTGGAGTGGAGAGAGGCAACATTTTTGGTGCCTGAACAGGGACTAGTTCGGTTCCCAACATTTTTGGCCGCCCAAAGTGGGCCAGCCTAGGCTCCAACAAAAAAGAATATACCATGGATGGTATTGGTCTAGTGGGACTGAGCGCTGATACCTGCTAAAAAAATGGCAACACTTTTACCATAAAATATACAGGTGAATATTTGCACTAAGTGGAATAAAAAAAAAAAAAAAGATTAGAAAAAGCCTCGTGTCAGTTTAAATCAGGTTTTATCATGAAGTCAATCAGATTAAGACAGATTTTGCTGGTAAATGATTTACAAAAGTAAAACTTTGGTTTTCAAAGTTGCTTTCTGGATTTTGGAATCACAGATGAGAGATGGTGGATCTGCACTACCATCATGTAAGAGACCCTGTGCTTGCCATGTAGTGAACACTAAGATATCAGTACTGTTCATTTGTGAGAAAGTCTTGGGTGCATAATAAATTATGTAGGCAAGTTAGTGGATCAGTGTGGGCTGATGATACCAATGTAGGCAGCAGGCCTACATTTCAAGGAGAGAAAGGCCTAATGAAGGCTGTGCCACTAATGAGCAAACTTTACTCTCAAATTTTAACTAAAGATTATTGAAAATGAAGATGCAATCATTTACCTTGCAGAGCTGTTACAACGGTTAAATATCTCAAGAAAGATGGTGCAGTGTGCTGCACATAAGAGGTCTTAGAGAAAGACTGCAAGCAAAGCCTTTCCTTAGTCCTCCCTTCCTCATCTCTGCCTTCCTTTCCCTTGGCCTTTTCGCCTTCTTTCAATACAATCTGTAACATACCCAACGTATCACCAAAGCAAAACAAGTTGTAAGCTGTAAACTTAAACATCACATAAATATCCCTACTAGTTTTTGCCTAAATAGATTAAATGCTGAATTTTTATAATAGCAAAGAACCTGAAAAATCACTGTGAGAAACAGTGTGGATGCCTAGGCTGTGGGGTTGTAGCACCTCTTCACTATACACATATATGTTCATGGTACAATTCCACTTTCACATTTATTTGCATTTTAAAGTAAAAAAAAGGTTAAGATGTAAGGTCACATTGGAAAAATACATAAATATTTTGTACAATAAACTGGTTGCCACAGGTCCATGGCTGCTGTGATCTCTGCCTAGTTCCTTTCACAAGGAAGGTTTATTTCCTTGTGAAATAAGGACAACCAGACAAACAAACAAACAAACAAACAAACAAAAAACCCCCCAAAGAACTGCTGAAAAGAAGCACAGCAGGTTTTTCACTCACCATAGAGTCTTTCAAGATGTGCAGGCTGCTTTTTGTACTCCTCTTGTAGATGCTCTGCCTCTTCTAGAATACAGCGGTACTCCGGAATCAAAAAGTCTGTGTTTCCCTCATGAACCTGCAATTCCTTATTTAAAATAAAAAGAAATAGAAGCACCTTAATGGTCAGCTTTTATTTAGTGTGACAATGTGTTTATAACTTAGAAAGCCCAGAGCTAACAGTTGTGGTCGTGACCCACCACACACACCCTTACCTTCAAGGCGTCAATTAACTGCACTTTCTTAGCCAGAAGCAACTGATACTCCAGCTTCGGGTGAATTAGCTTTAAAGTATGCTTGACTGACACTTCATTTATATCTAGAAGAAGTTGGTCAGGCACAGTTAAGTCACTTTCATGAAAAACATTGCTATTATAACTGTAAAAAATTGGAATGAACAATTTCCTTTTTTTTACCGTATGATATGTTGAGATTAATTTTCCTTTTTGTAGCTTCTTTAGAAAGCACATCTTTTAGGATGGATATTGTAGAAATGTTGTCAGATTTAAAAACTCCATCTCCTTTTCTACAAAATCAATATATTTTTAAAGAAAAGTTGTAGGAGCATGTGACTATAAATACACTCTAGCTCATAAAACAAATATTAATAGAGATAAAGTTACAGGTTAGCCCCCACACAAGAACAGCAGGAAACTTCAACACCCCATTCTTATTGATTGACAGACCATCAGGGCAAAAAAATAGAGATATCTTAAATGACATCATAAATTTAATTGGTTTAACAGACATCTTTAGAGCATTCCATCTAAAAACTGTAGAAAATTATATTTACAATTCAAATATCATGCCGGGCGGTGGTGGCACACACCTTTAATCTCAGCACTTGGGAGGCAGAGGCAGGCAGATTTCTGAGTTCGAGGCCAGCCTGGTCTACACAGTGAGTTCCAGAACAGCCAGGGCTATTCAGAGAAACCCTGTCTCGAAAAACCAAAAAAAAAAAAAAAAAAAAAAAATCAAATATCACAATAGATTTTATATAGACATTATTGGAAAATATTAATCTTTATATATTCATCTTTACTAATAACATTTTTACATTCATTAATTCTATTTAATAGCTTCTGTTGAACATTATAGATTTTCAGTTATTTTGAAATTATTCCTGTCTTTAAAAAATTAAAAATAGGTGTTTTACACGACGATTTAACAATTAATCTGATTTACCTGTATACACACTCAAGTTGTGTATCCAGAAAGGTATTCTGAAAGTAAAATGTTGCGCATTCCCCTGCTGGAGGCTTTTCAGGAACTTCAGGCAGGCAGAACACTACCCAGGAGTGAACTTCTGCAAAGCTGAACTGGCCTATTAGAGTCAATGTGTTCATGGGCCTGCAGTTGAACAGCAGAGGCATACATTTGTGTAGAGCAAGGAAAAACTATACATACACATTTATAAGCAGAATTTCAAATACAGCTAAACATCTTGTCCTATTAATTTTTTAACTTTTATACAGGGGCTCTCCGTGTAGCCCAGAAATTCACTACATAGACCAGGCTAACTGCAAAAGCATGTCAGTCTTCTTGCATGAGTCTCCCAAGTGCTAGATAAGAGTTACAGGTATGAGCTACCACTCTCAGCTTTAAATCAGTACTTTTAAAAAAGTTTTCTAAAATTAATATTACACATCAAACATGAACATTTTAATTTTATAGATGAAACTCTGGATGCCTGCCTATTCTTATATTTGCTTGTGATAGGTGCCTTACAGTTGGGTGATGTAAATAGCTCTTCTGTTCATAGGAACATGCTTTGTAGATTAAATTGAGATTATTCAAGTCAATTTGCTTGTTTGAAAATGTATCTGGTATCTGTATTACACAGACCACAAAATGTATGAGTCATTTAATGAAAATAACTAATTGTGAAGCCCAGCAGCTGGGCCTGAGGTAGGGCAGGCACAGATGTGAGTATTTATTCTTTACTAGCTGTGAGCCAGTGACAAGTTAGGAACCAGTACCTTCTACCTTTTCTGGATTTAGTTAAACAACTTCTATTAATTATTATAACGAAGTAAGGGAGAGACTGAAAAATAAATCATAACCAGGAGTGGTAGCCTACATATCTAATTCCAGCACTCAGGAGGCTGAGCCAGGAAGATCTGGATCAAGACTCAGTCTGGGCTACAGAGTATGAACCTATCTTCAAAACATAATTATCAGTCAATCAAACAAAAGAGCTTAAAAGACAAATGGATAATTACGAATAGCTGAGAAAGCACAAAGCATTAGAAGGGGATGTTCACAAGGCACTTCAGTGGGATATAGAATCAAGCTAGGAATCAAAAACTAGATAGGACTTGTGAGATGTCAGAGTAATCCTCTCATCTGCAGATGGAAAACCTAAACCAGAGAACTAACAAATCACATAGGAATACGACAGAACCGAGTCTCTGATTGCCGGTGTTCACTGTTCTTTCCGTGGTGATGCTGGGTCCATTAATGTTAACCTTGACTTTTAAGCAAAAAATACAACCAAAAAGGATCTATTTTTCAGCAAACCTGGTGGCCACATACGTAATCCCAGCTATTTGGAAGGATTGCAAGTTTAAGACTAGCCTGGGCAACTAAGTGAGACCGTGTTTCAAAATAAAAGATATAAAAACTCTCAAGATACAGCTCAATAATAAATTATCTGCCATACAGGAGCCCCTGGGCTCTATGTAAAACAGAAAAAAAAAAAAAAAAAAAAAGGCCAAAAAAGGAATTCTCTTTAATGTTTCACAGAAAATTTCCTAATAAAACTTCCCCCTCTTATCATATTCTAATTATATATCCTTTAACATGTAAGTTGCATTAGAAAGAACATGGGCTTTGGCTTCTAAGTACAGCTATGGCACATGTATCAAAAGTGGGCTACTTTTCCAAGCCTCTACTTCCCATTTGCAAAACAGAGACTTAACCTGTCTTAAGAATCAAGAGGTGAGGACTGAGAGATGACTCAGCAGTTAAGAGCACTGGCTGCTCTTCCAGAGGACCAGGGTTCAATCCCCAGCAACCACACGGCAGCTCACACCTGTCTTTAACTTTAGTTCTAGGGCTTCTGATACCCCCACACAGACATCCATGCACACAAAACACCATACCTAACACAAGACCTGCACACAAGCTCACACCAGGCAACATCTTAGCACAGAGGTGGAGAATTGGGCATGAAGTCCAGTTTCTAAGACAGAAGCTATTTGAAATTGATAGCTGCTGAAACAGAGAAAAATCAGTCTTCTTCAGTGGAATGACACTGGGTCATCAACCACACCAGGGCAGGCCCCATTCTAAAGAGTTAGTCTGCCAAGACAACTGAACTCCTTGTTCATTTGGCTTTTTGCTGTTGTTTTAAGAGAATGTGGTTAATAAAGATGGGTGGATAGGCAGGTGGGGGAGGGTTTGAAGGCAGTTGGGAGAAGGGAAAAATATGGCCAAAATATATTATCTGAAATTCTCAAAGAATAAATAAAACATCTAAGTAGAAAAAATAAAAATATTAACTTTTGTAAAAAATTTAAAATAATAAATAAATAAACAAACAATCAAGATGGTTCAGCAGGTAAAAACACTCCTGCCAATCCTGGCAACCTGAGTTCAATCCCTCAGACTCACACAGTGGAGAGAGTACCAACTTCCTCACACTGTCACCAGACGTCAGCATTCACACTGTGGCACCTGCGCACCCACATACAACACATACAGTCAATAAGATGTAATCAAAATAAAAATAAAAGCAGACTTGACTGAATAATGTAATATCTTACAAATATACCACTCTCCCCAGCTCTATACCTGTTGTGATCAATAAAGTGAGTTCTTTGATGGAGTGAGAGAGGTTTGATGTGGTATTGGCGAACCTGACAGGTTTTCGGTTGGATTCTTGGAGTCACATATGCCTGGAGTGTGCCATACTGGCCTTCGATTGAACGGATCTGGTAACATAAAAGGAAAAAAGAAGAAGTTAGCAGCACAACTATATGTTCCTATGTTTCCTTAGGTATGAATGCCTCTGTCCAGTCTGTCCTGGACTATTCTGATGCATACAAAGCATCTCTCAAACACTTTCCATCATGAGCGTACAGGAAAACTTCAAATGATTCAGCAGTCTTAAACAACAATGATTATCCTTCCAGCTATTACCAGCATGGATTTTCAGTTCATCTGTCAAAGGTCAGATACTCATTCTCAGATAGTACCCTGTCTGTCCAAAAGATGTGTGTATAATATAGTTAAATATTCAGAAGAAAAATAATAAAAACTGGGCATTTTTGTCAAATAGAAAAGTAAATTCTTGAAATAACTAAAACTAAATTCAACTACTTCATTTCCCCCAGACTTGGGGATTATACAAAGGCATTGTTACAAGGCTGTTCACAGAAATAAATGTTTCCAGGAAAGAAAGTAGAGAGCGTATTATAACCAGTTACACCTGGACTGGAACATCCTTCCAGGTTATTTTGATATGGCTGCTTTGATCCAGAGAGAGTTGAAGCCAAGATTGACTTACTAATCTGCAAACACATAATATCAGAGTAATGCTCGAGGGGCGCTGCCTCTTTGACTTGTCTTGCCAGTTCTCTCTCATGCCACAAAAGTAACTGCTGTGACTGAGGTTTTATAGTTCATGCTTTTCCAGTACATGAAGACAATCATCTTTTATCTAAGTGTTAAATATAATTTAATGTTTAAAACAAAATTCTTTGCAAGTGTGGAAAGGAGAAAGGTGAAATTTTAACAAAGATGGTGAATAAGAATACAGAAAGAGCCAGTTATAGTGGCACAAGCCTTTGATTACAGCACTTGGTAAACAGAGGCAGGCAGATCTCTGTGAGTTCAAGACCAGCCTTGCCTACATAGTGAGTCGTAAGACTATGTAGAAAGACCAATCTCAAACAACAAAACAAAACAAACAAAAAAGAAAAATAGATATAAAAAACTCCAGCTGGGGGTTTAGGTTAAAAGGTAAGCTGACATTGGTAGCACAAGTCATCCGTAATAAAAAAAGAGCATTAAAACAAATGTAAGATATTTATAAAATTAGTTTAATATTGAATATGGCAATTAAGATTCATTATTTTAAAATTATACAATATGGAAAAGTAGGATAAAGGTGTAAGTCCCTTAAAATTTGACTTCTCAGCCATCTAGATCATTGTTCATTTGTATGGCTCTATTCATGTATAAACTGAAATGCATGCAACTCTGCATGGATGTGTTTCAGCTAGTGTGATAGTTTGTATCTGCGTGGCCCAGGGAATGGCACTATTAGAAGGTGTGGCCTTGTTGGAGTAAGTGTGTCACTGTGGGGAGAACTTTAAGACCTCATTCTAGCCGTCTGGAAGCCAGTATTCTGCTAGCAGCCTTCAGATGAAAATGTAGAACTCTCAGCTCCTTCTGCACCATGCCTGCCTGGATGCTGCCACGTTCCTGCCTTGATGATAATGGACTGAACCTTTGAACCTGTAAGCCAGCCCCAATTAAATGTGCTTATAAGAGTTGTCTTGGTCATGGTGTCTGTTCACAGCAGTAAAACCTTAACTAAGACAGATGTTGGTACTAGGACTGGGGTATTGCTGTGATAGACCTGACCATGCTTTTGTTTGGAAGAATGTGGAGTTTAGACTTTGGATTCGGAAAGCCATGTGTTGGGAGCCGACTTTAGCAGAAAGCGGCTAGATCAACTTTGCAGCCATCTGGAACCATATACCCTGACGAAAGATTTGGTTTTCAATAGCCTACAACAGCTGAAGCACACTCTGATATCCCACATATTTTGTGTTGCTGTTTACTGGCCCCAGCTGCAAGGTGCACGTGGTAGTCACGCCTGCAAGACATTGCAGTTCACGTGCTGTCCACGTGCTATCTACGCCATACATGCTCATAAGGCGCATGTGCTATCCACACCTGCAAAGCATTGCAGTGCACGTGCTGTCCACGCTATAGACGCCTGTAAGGCTTACGTCATATCAACACCTGCAAGGCACGTGGTATCCACACGCCTACAAGGCACGTGGCAAAAGCCTATAAATAGCTCCGAATTCCCTTCAATAAACGAGACTTGATCAGAATCTCTGTCTTGTCTCCATTCTTCGCGTCTCTTCCCCTTTATCCCCACTCTCTCTCTCGCTAGACCCTGACCCTCGGACCGGAACGGGCAGTACGGGCTGCAACAGTTTGGCGTCCAACATCGGGCTCCAGTAGAGCAACAGCCATGAATGGTTTAAGTGGGGTTTGATAGGCCATCCTAGTAGGAATATGGAAGACTTTGTTGCTGAGGGTGATTTGAAATGTGCAAGCCTGGTTCTAGAGGTTTCAGAGTAGAATTTTAACATGTGGCTGTGAGTCTGTTTTTGTGATATTTTGGTAAAGAACATGGCTGCTTTTTGCTTTTTTTGTTTGTTTGTTTGAAGAGTCTACCTGAGGCTAAGGTAAAGAGATTTCTATTAATTGCATTAACAAAGGAAGTCTCAAAAATAGCCCAGCAGAGACTTTGTTCTCTGTTAAGTCTCATGAAGAGCATTTTGAACAAGTGTAGCAAGCTTGGAAAGGAAAAATAAAAAATCTATGGTTCAAATATTAAAGGGGCACCAGGATGTGAAATGGAGCAGAATCCTGTATTCTAGGAGACAACAGATTAAGGGAGAGGGACTTTGGGGCAAGATCCTAACCAGCTAAATTTAGATCCATGCATGGTGGCACACACCTTTAATCCCAGAAGACAAAGCCAAGCAGATCTCTCAGTTCAAAGCCAGCCTAGGACAGGGTAAATTCTAGGTGAAGAAAAGTCCAGGTATGGTGGTGCACGCCTTTAATCTCAGGAGACAGGCATGCAGATCTCTGAGCTCAAGGTCAATCTACACAGCAAGATCCAGGACAGCCAAACTTAGGCAGTAAGGCATTTGGAAAATGAAAAGCTGGTAACAATGTAATAGAACAAGGGGGCCAGGTTCCAGCCCCTGCAAGCAGCAGAACTTGGTAGCTTCAGCCATAAAAGGGACTACTGAGACAACTGATGCTGGTTAGTTTGAGCTAAGAAATTAGCAGGAATTAAGAACAGACCAGCATTACTGAGGTGAAATCTTCTGGGAAGTTTTTTCTGAGAACACAAAGAAGCTGTTGTTCCAGAAATAGCCAAGGTTGTACCTCGTGCTGCAGCTGTACTTGGTAATGTGTAAGAGTCACCCAGGTGGTACTGGTTTTGAAGCATGAAGGGGTCATGAAGAACAGCTGAGGTTCAGCACTGTGAGAGGCCATGGAAGGCCATTGGTGAAGGTGCAGCCTCATTTGCAGTAGATAGCTCAGGACTGAAGGGGTCATGCAAATGATTTGAGGCTTGGCACCATGAAGAGAGGCTATGAGAGGCTATTGGTGAAGTCTAGTTGCGGCAGAAGAGCACAATGTATTGGAGATGCTAGTACCATGGGATGATCACTAAGAACAGTAGTTGTAGTGTATCAACCTGAGCTTTGAGTGCTACAGAGGGCAGAGCTGGAGAAGTGATACAAGCCCTTTGGAGGAGCCCAGAAGATCATGTGTGGATCCCAGACATGAAACAAGAAGCTGTAACACTGAAGTTGCCTTGAAGACCCTGAGATTTTTGAGATGCCAGCCACAGGATATCTGCTAAGTAATGCTGCCAATGGGGAGTGGAAACAGCCTTTATGTTGTCCTTATAAGAGTT
The DNA here is from genome assembly GCF_011762505.2 of Arvicanthis niloticus. NCBI lineage: Eukaryota > Metazoa > Chordata > Mammalia > Rodentia > Muridae > Arvicanthis > Arvicanthis niloticus. Next base: position 21,750,793 of record NC_047661.1, read on the forward strand.
GCTTTGGTCATGTTGTCTGCTCACAGCAGTAAAACCCTAACTCAGACAGCTAGATTAGACATCTTTGCTTCATTTCCAACATTCAACTTTCTCCTTTCTCAATATTAAAAAGAAAGAAAAAAGAAAGAATTCATTTATTTTTTCTAGATGGAACCAGTTGTACTAACACCAATTTTAACATGTTAAATTAAAAATTAATAAAAAAAAAATTGATGACAGTTTGAAATGGGCTGCATTCATAGAAAAGTCCTGTCTTATTTTCTTCTTCCTCCTCCTCCTTTTTCCCTTTCTTTTCTTCATTCCTTCCCTCCATTCATTTCTCCTCTCCCTTCCCATTATTTGAGCCAGGATTTATCTCTGTCCCCCGAGATGGCCTTGAATGCACCTGGCGTTTTTTCTGTTTCATAATTTTCCTGGGGCTCTTTTCAGGCATTAATGTTTTCTTTTTGAATTTAATATTATTATGCTCAGCTTTTTAAAAATAACATTGCTTTTCAAATGTACTGATATATTTTTGCTTGGTGATATAAAATTATGAAGGAGAAAAAAAAAAAAAAACAAGTGAGTTAAAGGCCAGCACTACAAAACAAAGACTAAAACAAAAGAACTTTTTTTTTTCACCAGAATAGAAGGTAATAATTATCCATTTGTGTGTGTATTTGTTGTTTGTTTTTTATATAGGTTCTCTTTTATGTGGTCCTGGCTGTCATGGAACTCACTGTTAGATTAGACTGGCCTTGAACTCATAGAGATCCTCCTGCCTCTCCCTCCTAAGCACTAAGGTTAAAGGTGTGTGTCACTAGGCCTGGGGTAAAGATAATTCAATGACTAGAATTCAATCAGCAAAATCTAAACAGTAGGAAAATACAATGACTACACAATTTCAATAATTCTGTTATATTTAAACCATGAATAGATAAATATATAAAAGCCAATCAGTAGAATTTAAACATTATACTTGATAATAATTGTCCAATTTTGATTGAAAATAGTATTATATTTTTTAAAAGAGCAATCATCTTTTAAATATGCTAAAATATTTACCAATAAAATATAAATCCACTGTATTTGCTTCAGAATGAGTTTAGGTGGCAAATGATAAAAGACAAGATTGCTATGGATTAATCACCACTCCAAGCATGCTTGGACTTTCCAGAATAGAACCAGCAAAGCCAAGCATGGTACACACATTGTAATCCCAGCACCCTGGAGACTAACTGCCAAAGTTCAAATCCAGCCTGGGCTACAAAGTGAGACCAAACTTAGTCCCTACTACCCATGCCCTGCTAAAAGGAAATAAATCTAGAAAATTCCTATAGGAGGGAACTTCCAGAGCAATGGTTCCAGAGAAAGTTACTGACTGAGCGGTCACTTAACATGTGTGGTGCCTAGGATAAACTAAAACCTCATTGACCATTCTTCAAACAGATTCATTTCACAGAGAATTTCAGTGCAGCAGAATGATATCATATGTAACACAAGTTCAGACATTCAAAAATAAAGGTAATGAGGCTGGAGAGGTGAGTGAGTGCACATGCTCACACCACACACAGAGACACATAAATACACAAAGTTACAACCCCAAACTTCTAAGACTTGTTCTTGAGCATCAAAAACAAAAATAAGGAAATAAAGGCAATTTCTTGCAATTTTACCTTGAGCTCCAGCCTGGTGGTATTTGCCTGGCATCGATAAGTGGCAAGAAGAAAGTTGTCGTTTGACTGGAAGAATATAAAGTCGAGAAACAACAAAACACCATTAACAATAGTTTGCTACTTACTTGAGTAATGTTCACTTAAAAAAAATTAGGAACAGCAAGAAGTTGGTGAGGAGGGGCCATACACTGAAAGTGATAGCTATGTGGAGATGACTATTTGTCTTCCTACTTTTTAAAATAGCTCAGATTTCCAAAATTTCTTAAGAAGCCACAGTCCAGGAAACAAGTTTTAAATTAGCATAAAATAAGCTTTTCAAATACTCCCATGGTGATGTAAATAAAACTGGCTAGTTGCTTTTTAAGACAGGGTGCTATGCATCCTAGATTGCCATAGCTCTGTAACCAGGCATACCTAGGACTTCTGAGCCTCCCGTTTCCTCCAGAGTGGTGAGATCACAGGCTTAAACAGCTCTGCCAGGTTCAGGAAGTGCAGGGTATGGAGCCCTGGGCTTTGTTCATGCAAGCACTCTACCATCTGGGCTACATCCCAGACCCCACATAATTCCTTACTCTATCAGAGCAAATCCAGAATAAACATATTTATTACACTTGTTATTTCTCTGGGGAGGGGTGAGACAAGGTAACTGCTAACTAGCTTAGGATGAACTTGAGCCCCTGCCACCTCCAAGTGCTGGGACTAAAGGTGTGAGCCACCATGACCAGTTCACTAGATTTGTTTTCATAGAAGCAGGATCTTCATGTTTAGTCACAAAAAACATGATAAACCTTATATCAATGACATGAATGATTTAAAGTTTCTTCACTTAACAAAAGGAAAATGTTTACTATGAAATTATATTTAAAATAAACTTATCTGCTGGGTATGGTAATGTACACCTTTAATCCCAGCAACGGGAGACAGAGGCAGATAGACCACTGTGTTTGAGGCTAGCCAGGGCTACATAGAAGGTTTCAGCCAAGCCATGTTATTTACTGAGATTCTGCCCCAACAGTAAATAAATGAGCAAAATAAGCCCTTCATACTTCATGTAGTTTTCAACTTTTTCTTAATCTATGCTTTAAATTTCTTTTCTTATTTCCTTTGGTAGTTCTGGGGTCATATCCAGAACATGCTAAGCAAACATTCTACCCCCGAGTTACACCCTCATCTGTATTACTTCCTTTAAAAATATGCACATAACTACCTACCAAATCCAGTCATCATCTCTTCTCTGGTCATCTTCTCTAGTGCATCTAATATGAGGTTTCTCTTGTCTCTTAAGTTCTCTTCAGGATTCATACCCTGCTCTGAAACTGCTTTCTGCCAGTATGAATGAGAAGGAAGTGGTACAGCAGGCATGGCCCCCAATACTAGCATCATCTAATTACAGGTACGTCACAGAGACTGAGGGCTCAACAAAAGCCCACTGAATAACAGCTTTCTGTCAGCATGTGAGAAGCCCCAGAGTGTACCAGAAAGAAAGGGAGAGGAACAGATATATGCTAATGTATGTACAAAACCATAGCATTTTCAGGAAAAACTTTGAAGGGCTTCTTTGGCATGACATGACTGTACATGAAAGGAGAGGTAGCACCTGACGAGAGGTAAGTTGGGATATAATTTAAGAGCTGAAACAGAAAAACACTTCTATGCACAATCAAGATCTAGACTTACATCCAACAGGAAACTGGACCCTTTAAAAGGTTTTGAGAAATGATTCAGTGACATTTGTGCCTTACCCCTCTGGTGGCAGCACACAGCAGTCTTGAGGTGAGAGGCAAGACCGGAGGCAGGGAAGCTAAAGGGATAAGTTGTGTAGCAGGCCATGATAGGGCCCAGAGGGGCAGGGACATGAGTGCAGGGATGAGAGCCTTGGGGAGCCTGGCCAAGGCCTCAGGATCAGGACTTCTGAGGATAAAGAAAGGACAGGCAGATTCTAAGAGAAAAGCCCGCATGGGAACTATGCAAGCAGCAGCTTAGAACCATGACAGCACTTACAGATGTCACTCAGCGGTGCAACACAAACCAAGACAGGAAGGGCTTTGTTCATTTTTTTTTTTAAACTCACCTCTGTATCACAGCTGCTAAAGCTCACAACAGCAGAATTCTTATCCACATCCAGTAGATCTATTGGAACATCACTCTGTAGCAATGTTTAAAAGAGCAAAGTCAGACAGAAAACCTAAAGCATCCACAGAATGTTTACTCTGAGGATTCTCCCTAGTTATAGTTCATATGCCTTCAAATGTGAGAGTTGGAATACGCTCCTTCCCTGTTTGGTGGTGGTGTTTGAGACAAGCTCTCACCATGTACCAATGGAGAACTCTATACATAGACCGGGCTTACCTCAAGCTCACACCAATCTGCCCACCTCTGCCTTTCCACTTCTGGGATTAAAGGCATGCCTCACTCCTGGCTTCTCCATTTGGTTTTTGAAAAAGAGTCTTACCAGGGAGTCTGGCCTTAAAACTTGGGGTCCTCCTCACACTTCTGAGTGTTGGGATTATAACTGTGCACCACCATGCCCAGCTAATGGTTTATAGTTTTAGAAAGTAAGTTCAATAAAGAATACATTTCATTTTATAATCATGTATTCTTTAATATGTAGTTTATCAGAAATCATAGAACACTCTTATCTCTTTAAAGAATAATCTTTGTTTTCTGTTTTTATTAGTGAAAAGAGGTTATCATGGGCTTTAATCATGGAGACATCCTGAATATAAGTGTGGTGTGTGGATATATGAATGTGTGCATGTTCAAGCATGTGTAGGTGTCTTTTTTGGTCATTTTCCACCTTTGTTTTTGAGACAGAGTCTCTCACTAAACCAACTAGCTAGGCTAGCTAACCAGAAAGCCGCAGGGTTTACCTCTCTCTTCCTAGTGCCGGGGTTCTAGACACAGAGCTGCCTATGGATGCTCACCCACGTCCTAATGCTTGCATAGCAAGCACTTTGACAACCAAGCCATCTCCCAGCCGACGGCTTCCCCATTGGACGGCTCACGTTTATCAAGCTGAACTTCATCTGCTATGTAGACAACCGTGCGACCTCCTCAGCAGAGCAGTTTCTAAGAGAAAGCTGCTGTGTATGAGAGACTGGAGCTCCTAGAGAGGTTCAGTGTGACAGCCTAAGAACTAACACAACTGAAGAAGGTTCTTCTATTTCATTAATAATCGATTTCTTTATTGCATCTTTTTGACAGATATATTTCCTTCTTTCAATTTAATACCCTCTCATTTTTATGAGTTTTCATCTAATTATTTTCCATTTATCTTTTTCTACTTCATGGCTATCTTCTAACTTAAATTTAAAAAAAACAAAAAATAGTTGTTAGTTACCCCTAATTATTATCCCTAACTTCACCCTTTGAGATTATCTGCTTTGCCTATTGGCCTAGCTGGGATCTACTGAGTTAATAAGTAAGCTACCATCTTAGTGTCTAGAGATTCAGAAAACATTTTAATAAAGGCATTAAATATTGGAACCTTTCCTGCTTTGTTTGTGTGTGAGGCAAGGTCTCACTTGCAGCAATCCCTCTACCTCAGCCCTGCAAGTGCTGCAATTATAGGCTAAGCCATGGTACCTAACAGATACTGGAGTTTTCTTAGCCACATCATGGGTAAGATTCTGCTGGTTGTGGTGGTACATGCCTTTAATCCTAGCACTTGGGAAACAGAGACAGCCTGGTCTACGGAGTGATTTCTAGGACAGCCAGAGTAACATAGAGAAACACTGTCTCAAACAAACAAACAAACAAACAAGCAAACAACGACAACAAGATTCTCTTAGAAGGTGGCCAAAGAAAGAAATCCTGTAGGTCCTTTCTATTCCTCTTGGAAACTGAGGTTCACTCATCTTTTGGTTATATAATAAATAAAAGGTAAAGATAGCCTATAAGTAAGCTGACTACCTAACAGAAGATTTGTCAACATTTAAAGTTACTGTAAAGAATTAAAAATATTTACCAATACTAAGTGTGTATGACTGGTTTGCCAAAAAGACAGATCTAGCCTCATATTAAGAAACAAGGCACTGTGCTTACCTGTATTAAGACATTATCTATTGCAGTCCGCACCTCTAAGACGAGGCTGTAGCTAGCATCGTCTTTATTCAATGTGAACTTGTCATTTACACTGAATGAAGGGACCGTTGACTTTGCTTGGCTTGACTGTGAAGACTGTTGGTAATTTTCTCTCTCCTGAAGCACCTTAAACTGCAGAAATTCTAATTCAGTCCTGCAGAAAACACATACATAGTCTTATCTCCCACTGACATTTGAGATCCCCTGCAGTGTGTACAAAAAAAAGTGAGATATTTCTTTTTGAAAGACTAGGTTTACAGGTTAAGCTATTTCACACCAACAGGAACACTTTTGCTTCTATGACTGACCAAATGACTCCACATCATTTATCATTGATCCAAAAGCTAAAACATCCCCTCAATCCAATAACAGTAATATTAATAGAGCCATATCAAGGCAGGCTGAAAATTACCAACTCAACACATCACCATGGTGGTAGCTGCACACAGCACTGATCAGAAGAGAAACTAATACAAGAACACACAGCAGACTTAATGACAAACAAAAACATGAAGCCAGTTAGACATACACTTCTCTATAGGTCATCAAGGTAAATGCACAAAAGAGGGAGGAGGCCACCAAATATGAACACGTTGGAAACAACAAGGATGACGAATCAGTGGCGACACTGAAGTCCATCAACTGTTGCAGCAGATTCTCTGTGTTGTCAAGGGGTGTTTTGGTTGAAGGGAAAGGTTACATGCAAATGAAGTAACAGTTGGAGCAACATGAAGGTAGCTAGCCCAAATTTAGGGGGACGGGTCTGAGGAGATTCAATGGGATATATGCAATAAACAAAGGAAAATATTAATTTATCCAGGAAACATTTCTAATCAATACTACATATTTACCCCAGTGTTCCATGTGCTGAATGAACAAAAGAATAAAAATTTGTAACACATCTTATATTCTAGTATGATCAAGAAGGGGAAGACTACATCATTTAAAAAAAGGTATGGGGGGGGGGTGGCTGGAGAGATGGCTCGGCTGTGAAGATCACTGCTGCTCTTGCAGAGGACTCAAGTTCAATTTCCAGCACCTACACGGCAGCTCACAACTGTAACTCCAGCTTCAAGGACTCTGACAATCTCTTCTACGTATTGCACTGAGGAACTAATAATAGTGACTAGCTTTTAAAAAAAAGTATGTGTGTAGCTGGCCTTTGCCACTTGGTGGTTTCTTTTTTCCCACTGTTTATCCCCCAGTTTAACCCCTATCACTAGATAGAAGAAGAGGAGGAAGAGGAAGAAGAGGGGGGAGAGAGAGATCCTTGAATCTAATTTCTTTCCTTTTGTTTCTTCTTTGAGCATGACTATTAACAAATCATGCAGATCACACACACACACACACACACACGCACACGCACACGCACACACACACCCCACCCTGGCCCACCACCAACCTGCCTCTTGTGGCCCTAGTGTTTATATGTTCTTTGAAAAGTTCCCAGAATTCCAATGTCACACCGCTGCAGAAATCACCTGCAGCTGGCAAAACCACATCTCTGCTAGAGCATGAGACAAATCATAGTCAGCTGCTGCTATTGAGAGCTTTTGGAACCACTTCTAGGAATCTGGCATTTGTCACTGGGTTCAGACAAAGAAGTGGGCTCAGATAAGAATATTAGTAACCATGGGGCTTTGTTTACTGCTGTGCTGAATTACTACCTTAAGTGATCTCTTTGCTTACTACTTTACTTAATTACTATCTTATGTGATCTCCTTGTTTACTACTTTGGTTGGTTACTTTGTCTTTGCTCTAAGAACTGACCATGTTTTTTGTATATACCTAGAATGATATAAATGCAAGCTGGAGAGAGATAAATCTGCTTCAGCCTCAGTACGGGCTGGAGTCATGTTATCATTTTGTCTAACTGTTTCTCTTTTTTAATCCCTCCCTTGAGACTCTGTTGGCTGACTGAGCTGGCTTAGTCATGCTGCAGTCAGTTAGAAGCAGCCCCACATCTCTACTCCTGGGATTAAAATGAAAGCACATTTTTAAATTTCTGTATTTTTTAAAAAATGTCAGAAATCTCAGTATACATGTGTTTTCACATGTCTAAAATGCATGTAGATGCATTATATATGTGTGTGTATGCATGTGTGCCATATATGTGTGGAGGCCAGAAAGAAACTGGTGTAGGGTCTTCTTGGTTACTATTTATTGAGGCAAAATTTCTCACTGAACTTGGATTTGTAATTGCAGTTAGTCAAGCTAGATAGTGCTTGCAAGCCTCCATCTCTGCCTCCTGAGTGTTGAGATTATAGGTAGGCCATCACACCTGCCAAGTTCTTGCCACTGGTTTTGGGGGTCTGAACTCTGGACTTTATGGTTTCCTGGCAAGTGCTTTATCTACTGAGCCATCTTCCTATTTCCTATCGCAGAAATTAGGATACCCTGAATGAATCAGGCATATTAGTTTGAATAATGATTTCCTAGTGGTCTTTATAAACATGCTACTGGTAATTGTGGCATCTCTTGCCTTAAAAGTTCTTATAGCCTTCAACTATGCCAAAAAAGGTGAGCTCTCACTTCCCTAAGAAGTTAGCAAGGGCTACAGGCTGCTCAGTCAATGAAAGTTTTATCATCTTCCATGCTTATTGTATGTGAGCATGGGGTCAACTTTTCCCAAGATGTATTGAATTGAGTGGGCCATGAAAGCAATCTCAGAACTGAAGGGGATCAGCATTATTCAGGTCCAGCAAGAGAATTTTACAAATCAGAAAGGTTCACAGGAATAGTCAACATTAGAGCTAAAGAAAAACTCTAAGTCACTTCTGTTCGTTTATTTGTAATGCTTTGGGAAAACAGAAGCAAAACACTGTAACTACCTACAGCTAAGCAAGCAAATGAAAACAGTGCAATTCTGGATCAGTAGGACAGAAGAATGCCCTAGATGGGTGTGGTACAGCACACCTGGGATCTAACACCAAGGAGGCAGAAACAAGAGCGTCAGAAGTTCAAGGGCAACTTCAGCTACAGAATGAGTTAGGGAACACCCTGGGCTATGTGAGATTGTGTCCCAGGAAACAAAAACAAAAAGAATAATGCATAGGGAAGGTATATTTCAAACTCAAAATATTAATCAGCACTTTGGCTAATTTTCTCAAGTCTACATAACTTTTATGAGATATATCATTCCTACCAATAAAATGAAGCACCTGGGTCCTATGATTAACAAGAAGAAACAAGTACAGATGTTGAGATGGAAACAGCAAAGAAGAAAACATTACCTTAAAGAAGAAATCTTATTCTGCATTTCCTGATTAAGTTTTAGTTCTTCTCCTGGCCCACTTTCCTTATGAGTGGGCTCTGTAGTCAGCCCTGTCACCCAGCCTGGAAAAATGAATTACAATCATACGTGACTTAGTGCTGAGTGAAATAGCAGGTAGAACCCCTAATTACACCCCACTTTGTCAACCATCATTGACCTAAAAGCCCAGGGCTTCTTAAAATTGGAACAAAAAAAAATCAAGCTGAAAAATATTCACAACATAAAGGAAGGACTCAAGCATTTCCTGGCACTATGTTTTCCTTGAAGTGCTACAGTCTAACAATCCTTAAAAACTTCAGTTTTCAAGTATGGTGTAAGTCAGTACATTGTAGCAAATTCAAATGTAGCTGACAAAGCCGACTTGGCTGTGGCTATTTAATGTCATGGAAATTTGCACTGGTATGACTACCGTGAGAAGTTTTTAAACTTCAAAATTAAATTTTTATATGAAATGCATTAGGCCAAAACGTAGTTTTGGTTTTAGTAAATATTTCCTCTTTAAATTGAACAATATAGTTTAATTTTAAAGGTACTAGAGACAGGCTAAGCTGTCTTCAGGATATTGTTCAAATTTTAGATCTAACACAGGGCCCTGCACATTTGAGGCAATAAAACCACTGAGCTATATCCCCAGCCATTTTTCTTATTTTTTTTTTTTAAATATTACATTTGTTTGGATAGGGAGAGGGGCCTAAAGGGAAACATGGCAGGGCACCTGTGTGAAGGAGGTCAGACGACAAGCAGGAATTGGTTCTCTTCCTCCCAACATGGCATCTGAGGATGGAACTCAGGTGTCAGCCTTTGCAAGCACATGTATTATATACCATATACCAAATCTCTTCTCCTCTTCTCTCCTCTTCTCTTTTTCCCTTCCCTTCCCCCACCCTCTCTCTCTCTATACACACACACACACACACACACGTAATAAAATTAGTCAAAAAACTTTATCAATCTCAGGATTTTTATTATTCTTTGGCTACTCACTATCATTACCTGACCTGAATACGTGGCCAGCACGATTTCATCATAACCATCTTTCCCTACACAGCCACCCTGGATCGACGTGACGCTTTCAGACAGCATCTACAGTAAATGTAAAACCCACTTCATTAATATTTAAATATTTCAAAGACATGTTAAAACAAGCCACAAAATGTTTCTTCTTGTCTCCAGATATTCAGTACATGTTTAGTGTATGCCCGTCATGTGCAGACACTGAGGACAACCTGAACGAATGCTAGAAAGTTCCAGCATTTTTAAATATAGAAAAGAAGATTCAGAATAACTAGTATATTTGTGACAAAACTATATAAAGAAGAGAGGTTTGGTAAATTATATAAACAAAACAGCTAGTAAATTTAATCTAGTCTGTAAGTTTCTTCAGAGGATTTTTATCTTTTTCTCTAATGAAAAAATATTTCACTGCATATTCTTAAGTTAATTTCTAGAATTTTTATCATAACCTTATGGAAGTTATACATAATATTTTAAAATAAACCCATGGCATTTAAAAATCATACCCAGAGCTGGAGAGATGTCTCAGTGGTTAAGAGCACTGGCTGCTTATCCAGAAGTTCTGAGTTCAATTCCCAGCAACCACATGGTGGCTCACAACCATCTACAATGAGTTTTGATGTCCTCTTCTTGCATGCAGGCATACATGCAGATAGACACTCATACATAAAAATAAATAGACCTTAAACAAACAAACAAAAATCATACCCATTGACTCTAAATACCAGAAAAAATTTATATGGGAAATCATTGATATTGAAAATAAGAAACATCAGTTTTAGAATAACTGAATGCAACAGCAATGTTACATTGTTCCTTTCATTCTAAAACTGGTGTTTCAGAATAACTGAATGTAACAGCAATGTTACATTGTTCCTTTCATTTGAAGTGTGTGGGCATGCACGCTCCAGTGTGAGTGTGGACTCAGAAGACAACCCTGAGGAGTCGTTTCTCCTGTCCCACCTTACATGACTAAGGAGACCGAAAGCAGTCTGCCAGGCTTGTGTGGCACCTCTACGCACTAAACCATCTGGCCAGCTGCACCACTTTTAAAGGTCAACATTCTTATTTTCTCTCTCTCTCTCTCTCTCTCTCTCTCTCTCTCTCTCTCTCTCTCACACACACACACACACATACACACACACACCTCCCTCTCCCTCTACCCTCCCCCCTCCCCCCCCATGCTCGTGCATGGTGTATGTCAACATTTATTTTCATTCCATTTTCGCCACATACTTTCATTTTAATATAACAGACTCATGCATTTTAATATAATTTGATGAAATTCCTCTAACATGTTTATATATTTATATGTGTTTGGCGGGTGAGGTAAGCGTACTCGATTGCACCCAAAAAAAAAAAAAAAAAAGCTTGAAGCCTCAGAACATCTCAGAGCCAGAGTTACAGGCTGTTATGAGCCATTGAAAAGCACACTGGGAATAAAGTGTAGGTCCTCTGCAAGAACAGTACTGGGACTCAGTCAGCAAGAGCACCATGACCCTGCTCCTCTCCTAAGAACCAAAGCCACGCTGACCGTCTTTAAAGCAGCCTGCCCTCTCAGACCTCAGTAATGGAAAGCAGTAGCAGGGACACCAGTCTATGAAACAAAACACTGTATAGCAACAAAAGAAGGGAATCCTGTGTTCTGAAGCAGTGCAGATGGAATTGGAAAGCATGTGAATTGAAATAAGCCAGATATAGTACACATGTTCTCATTCATATGGCAAGCATCAGCCTCCGCTCACAGGAGTTAAGGACAGAATGGCGGGTCCTGCAGTTGTTGACGAGTAGGGAAGGGACGAGTAAGAGGAAGCTGGTTAACGAGCATCAATATAGTTATATATGTATCAAGTTCAGACATTTGATTTAGTTTTACTTATCTGTTGAAGTTTTGATAGTGAATCATGACACAGAAAGGAAGAGTGCTTGCCATTGCATAGGGCGACTGCAGGCAGCAATTATCTATCATATGTTTCCAAGGGCTACAAGAAACCATTGTGAGCATTTTCACCCAAGAAATATGTTTAACACTATTTAAACAGTATGCTCGGGAACTGGCAAGATAGCTCAGTGGGTAAAGATGCTTACTGCCAAACTGAAGCCTGGGTTTGCTTCCTGGGACCCACATGGTGGAAAGAGAGAACCGATAGCCGAAAGGTATCCTCTGCCCTCCGCATGTGCGCACTTACAGCACACACACAAATACCACTCCACAAACATCAATATAGTAAGTTATAAATACATGTAATTTAAAATATTTAAAGGGAAAATATTTGGTATCATCACATGATACCACCATTCATATATAGCTTTTGCTTTTATGTGTCAGAAAAGTAAATTAATAAAAAAGATAGATTAAAAATTCCATGTATGCCAGAATGCTTGGCTATATTGACTCTATACCTTTTAATTACATTTAAAATTTCTGAACTAGAATGACTTTATTTCTTCTTTTCTAAGAAAACAGGTCCTTAAGTGTCTAGACGTGAGACTGTAACTAGGAAGTACTTGCTTCAAGGTAGTTTCTATGAAATCCTAACAGTATGGCCTACATATCTATGTTCTTATTACCTTAAAACAAAAATCTCATCAATGAAAACCAAACATATGTTTTCCCTATACTGTGTGGTTATGATTTATAAAAGCTAGAAAAAATATTTAATACCTAATAAATTTAAAATTATATTTAAGAATGACAATGAAAATGGAATTTCTTCTTCGGCTTAAGGGCAATACTCCTCCACTAAACAGGAGAACAGAGTAGAGATTTTGTTATTGGCAACATTTTACAAGTATTTATTTATTCGTTCTGCTGGTCAGACCTAGAGCCTTGAGCACTTTAAGAAAGCATTTACCAATAAGCAGTGTCATGGCCCTTCTTCACTGTTTGAGACAGAGTCTCATTAAAGTTGATTACTCTTCCAGGCAGGCCTTGAATTCCTGATCCTTCTGCCTCAGCCTCTTGCTGGGACTTAGAGGCCTCACCACCAGATTGAGATAGAATAACAACATTTTGTTTTTTATAAAACAATATTGTACCATATTTTTAATTCACCAAAATTCAAACTATCAACCATCTCTACAATAACTAATGAAAAGTAAGTATATAGTCTTTGTTCTGTTTATGCTTCTGGTTTATAGTATTAGGGGCAGAACCAGGACTTTGTACACACTAGGCCAGTCCTCCACACCCAGCTACCACTCCAGACCCCACACAAATCTTTCTAAATGAACGTACCTGATCAAATCGTAGCACAGGTTCATTTGTATTCTCAAAACTATACACTTCCACCATTCCATCATCTCTCCCAACAAGTAAATCTTTCACCCCATCACCCATGATATCAAAGCTGTCAAAACACAAGATACCTATAAAAAGAGCCAGTTATTATATGAGATGCAGTAGAGTATAGACATATATTCATATATCTTCATACCACATAGTCATCAAAACTTTATTGTTAAAAAACCCAAAAGAACAACTTTGGGTGTTTCTTTTCTAAAGCTTTGAACACAATTTACACAGCAATGCACCCACGTGCAAACGCCCTTTAGCTCTGACCCTCAGTAGGCCCCAGGCTCTCATCTTTGGCACCTCACTCTCTTCCTGTCCCAAGCACAGTTCTTTACTACTCCGATGCAGTGTTCCAGCACTGCTCACTCTCCGGACGTCCTCCATTTCAGTAAATTATGCCACTCAGCTGCACAGACGAAACAATTCTAGGCTCTGTCTCTAACATCACTCTTTTCCCTCTCTGTATCAAACCCATGGCCTCCACACATATCTCAACTTTCTTGTCTTTCTACTTCCATAATAGGAAGGATGAACCAGGATGCTCTGAACCATAAGAAAACATGGTAACCACAACAACTTCCAAGTGTTCTCTCTGTTTCCAGCGTGGCTGTTTCTTCCCAAATCCATCTGACTGTGTCTCACCTTCCACAGACAGTCCTCCCAGGACTAACCACTGCACTCTACCTGAAATGCCCTGGCCCAAGTCTCCACGGACCTACCATTTGTCTTGCTCCTGCATCTTCTCCTCAGGCCACACTGCTGCTCAGCCACACTAGTCTTTTGGTTGTCCTCCAGTGAAGCTAGCTCACCTCTGTCTCAAGGGCTTTGCAATTATTGTTTTTCCTCCTCTTAGAATATTCTTTCCCCAAATCTTCTCAGCTCAAATTTGCCTTTCCTAAAGCACCTTCTTCCTCTGACCACTGAGTCTAAGAGGAACTGTGGCCACTATCCCTCTACCATACACTGTACGGTGTTCTCTTCAGGTGACTGGGGCAGTGGGCACACAGAGTCATCACCTGTTCTCTCTCTCCCACAGTACGGATTTGCGAAGGGATAAATGAACAGATGAACAAATATCCTGTCATATAAAGAGCCAGCTCACTGGCTGCCAAGTTGGGTGTAAATTTTTGGAAATCTATAGTCTTTAAAAATTGGAATAGTTTCTGACCCAGTACTCCATTCTTCATATCCTAAATTCCAATTAACTCTCCATCCCAGTTAAAATGGGGTTTAACATGGACTAAAGGGTATTAACCTCTATGTCTATCCCAAACTACAAGTAGCATTTCTTATTTTAAAAATTACATCTATAGTATAACAGTTGCCATAACCAAATAGTAGGTAAATCAGAGGTGGTTCTGTAAATCACTAAGCCTGCTGTCTAATATAAGTAAATCAAACAGAATACAGTGCACACTCTATTGTACTAAATTACTGTTGACAGTTCATAACCCGAACTGTGTGGAAGCCTACCTCCCCGCTTCTTGTCATTTCGAATTTCCCATTTGTGTATTGGTTTGGATGCTGTGATCTGAATAAGCCCAAGTCTTCCATCTGATGTGCCAAACAGAAGACCTTCTCCAGAGTCACCTAGTTAAAATTAAAACAACAAAAACATACAAATACCTTAAAATTTTTTAATGTAAAAATCTAATTTTTCAAATGCTACATTAAGGGAAATTTTTAAGGAAAAATATTAGGTATATATGTACCAAAACATCACAATACCATTCACATGTAGTTTTTTTGTTTTTATGTATAAAAACAAAAAATAAACTTATAAAAAATAGAAAAAGATTCCATATATGCCAGAATATTGACTCTATACCTTTTAGTTACATTTAATTTTTCTGAACTAAAATGACTTTATCTAGCATTTCTTCTTTCTAAGAAAGCTGGTCCTTAAGTGTCTAGACTTGAGACTATTGTTACTCCTCTGCTTTGAGGTAGTTCCTATGGAGTCCTAACAATAGGACCTTCATGTCTATGCTCTCATTAAGACAACAGTGTCATCAAAGAGGACCAAACATGTTTCCCCTACACTGTGTAGTTATGATTATAGAAATTAGAATGAAATAGTCAACATGTAGTCAAAGTAAAGCATATTCCCTATAACTGATTTCAAGATGAGGAAGCTCACTGATTCATCACTCATAACTGAGCAGGAAGAGAGTGGAAGAGAACAAACTACCACACTGTGTAACAACCCTTCTTAGACTTCCTCTTTGCATGCATGGCTCTGTGAACACTGAATGTGATTACCGCCATCTCCATTATGTAGTGCTAAGACGGTGGGTGGACCAGGAACCTCGATTTCATATGTCACATCAGATCCCTAAAGAAAAATAAGAATTTTAAAAACCAAAAATAAAAAAACATTCAAAAGAATATGGGTAATGATTAGACACATCAATATCTAAACATATAACTCATAAAGGCAAAGTAAAAGTTTTTTAAAGTAAAAGTGCTTTAAGAAAGTATGTTATAAAAATGAATGTGTTTGTCAGTAATTTTGTATATATTAATACACTGGAAATGAAATAAGTATGCCAAGGAGAAAAATACATAATATAGTCTATAATTTCAATAGCTTTCAATTTTTAATTTTGAACTTTATCAGAAAAGAAAACCCATAATTAATGAGATCCAAAGAGCAAACAACTCAATGAACTTCTAGACAGAGGAGTCATTTATAATATGTTGCTTCTCTGCAAACCAGACTGGTGAACCCCTTTCAAAGCTTTCCAGGAACAAGTGTCATTTCTTCTGTCTTCTCTGGTATTAACTGGAGTTTAACATAAAATACCTTCAAAACTCCGAGCATTCCCAAAGCTGCTCGTAAGAAAATTCTGGCTTTGACTTTTGGTATTCCCCAAACTTACAGCCGCAAAGAGGCAGAATCATCTACTACTTAGCTAAGAAAACAAGCTGGGACCTGGTATTTGTTTTGTTTGTTTGTTTGTTTGTTTTCAATTTTGCCACTTACATAATTCAGTAAATTTACCACTTACAAGATTTTAATTCAGATTTAGAACACGGAAAAAAGGCATATGTATCTCCTTTATTAATCATTTAAAAATGTATAGACATCTACAAGTAAAAACGGAACACCCATAGTTGTAAGAGGCAGGTTCAGAGGCTGGAGAATTCTCAGAGGCCAGAAAGGAGAAATGAGCACAGCAGAAGGAACAAGTTCTGTCCCTCCTTTCACGGGTCCTTGGTGATTTATTTTTTAAAATAAGAATGCAGGCAGGCATGATTGCACACACCTTTGACCCCAGCACTTGGGAGGCAGAGACTTGTGGATCTCTGTGAATTTGGGCCTATCCTGGTTTACAAAGTTCTGGTCCATACAGGAACTACATGGTAATACCATGTCTAGAAAAAAGTAAAACGATAAATAAGCATATAAATAATTAAGCAAATAAACAAAGAAAGAAAGAAGGAAAGAAAAGAAAGAGAGAGAAAGAAAGAAAGAGTACAGATAGTCTCTTACGAAACAAAGCAAAATCTAGAAATCAGCTAGGTAAATTCTAGCTGAATACCTGCCCATTCCTGCTTTGGATGTTTTGAAATGGGATCTCTTATATCCTGGGCAGGTCTCAAACAATTTCCTACAAAGCTAAGGACGATGTTGATTTTCTGATTCTCCTGCCTGCACCTCCTGTGTGCTGAGATTTCAGGCCTGTTCCACATCATCAAGTTTATGTCGCACTGGGTTTCAAGCATGTTAGGAAAACATTCTACCATTTATCTATGCAATGAATTATTTACTGAGTAATTTATTCCATATGTGTCTAAATGATTAATAAATTCAAATTATTTGTCACCTCCTCTTCTACCCAATGTTTCCCTTTAGTTTTTGAGGACTAGAAAAGTACTGAAGGAGCAAGTGGGGACCATGTGGACACTAGTTATCCGCATCAAAGTGCCCTATCTGACAGTGGGCATGCTGGACTGGGGATGGGTGAGCTGAAGGTAGCCATTTCCCTCTCTATATATATTCTAAAAATGTTCAAAAGATTTCAACACATTTGCCTGAAATAAGATAGAAATTATCAAATGTAAAAATACTTTCTCACATTCAACTTTACATAGGGTACTTACAGTAGGAAGCATGAAAGTAACCTTAAAGCATATGGCACTCATAATAATTTACTGGATAATGAAGAGTGCTACAAATTCAAAGGGCATCACCTGTAAGACTCGGAGTACCCTGTCCTGGCAGGCCAACACCGGTGTCAAGCGAGATAACCGTTCCACGGGAAGGCAGATGACGTCGTTGATTTTGTCCCCAGAAAGGTAATAATTTTGGTCTTTGCAGTCACAGTAGTGATTATAGATGTAGCTCGCACTGAGAAAGAGGTCAGAGCCAGATATGTACCTGAAGACATTAAAATAGTAATTTAGGACATTCACATTTTAAAGCACAGGCAACTGACTTTTAGAGTTGAAAACAGTTTGCTTACATTGTATAAAGGTATGTTTTTTACATTTCCCCCACTCAATCTCTATACCCCCTCTCTCTTTAAAGACAGGTTCCAGAGCAGTTCTAGACTGTCCTTGATCTCACCCTAATAGCTGAGGACGACCTGGGAACCATTATCCACTTATTCTACCGGCTAAGTGTGGGGTTGTAGGTACAACCCATGACGCTTTAATCTTTAGCCATTTGATACAATCAGCACTTCAGATTCTGAAAACTGCAAATGAGGACTGTAAGTTAAGCTTCTCAACAAAAGGCTCAGAAAAACTAAGAACAGGTATCTTAATTTGTTTGGTTTTTTAAAACAACATCAAAAAAGAAACTTTTTAAATGCGTACCATTTGCCAAGCACTGTTCTAATTGATATACCCAAATTAGCACATTAACACTCAGAACCCTATAGAATGTTGTTATTCTTTTTATAACTGAATAGCAAAATGTTCCCAGGACTAATGGTTCATACTGTAAATGAGAGACTGTAGGTGGGATAACTTCAGCTCCAGAGTTAGCTTCACTAATGTGCCTCGAAAAGGACATTCCAGTTGACTTTAAAGTAAATGATGAATGATGGAAATGTTTTCATTAGAATGTTATCTTGGAAATACGTTCCTTTACAATGGGTTTTAACAAAGTGTAGCTAATAATCACAGCAAGTTTCAAATTCTTGATCTACAAGGTCATTTCAAACACATATATTTTTCAAAACCATTTGAAATCATTTTCACTTGTTGCTGTCGAATTCTTGTCTCACTTTAAAAGCCAGACTTTTAAAAGTCCTCACAGTCAAGAGAAGTGCCATGCATTGCACAGAATGACACATAGCATCTGTCCACTATACAGAGACGCTGTGAATTAACAGTGTCCAAACCAAGCCTCTGGCTACATCACAGTAAAAGCCACTCCTAGTTACTCTGCATATTAAGTGTGAGGGAGGCTATTGCTATTAGTCTTCCCAAGAAGTTCTTGGGTTAACAGAGTTTAGAGAAGAGGAGAAAGGAAGGGGAACATGAGGGGAGGGACAGTGTGTGGGGAGGACCTGGAGCGGGAGAAAGCAATTGGCATAAAAAGTAAACAAATAAATAAATAACAAATGAAAAAAGGGAAGTTAAATGAACTTTATGGCCTCTCTAGCCCCCATGGCTCAAAAACTAAAATTTTTGGTCAGGCGAGATGGCTCAGAAGGTAAAGAGCTTGTCATGTAAAGTCTGATGGCTTGAATTCTCTCCCCAGAACTCACAGAAAGGTAGGAAAGTCACTCTATGAAGTTTTCTTCTGCTCTCTTCCCATGAACCATAGCAAGACAGGCTCATCTCTGTCTCTTACCCTCTTCCCCCCCAACCCCCACTCAACAGGAAACAATAGTCTACATTTTTAACTGTGAAATTTCACATGTCAGGAAGCCTTGTATTTTCCACATAGTCTTACCTAATTCACCAGAAATGACAGCCATTAGTGGACATCAACTTTAGGCCGGGTTTTGTCTCTTAAGCCCAGGTATGACTCTGCTGTAGCCCATATGGATAGTGAATCCATTATACACTCCAGATTAGCCTTCCGTTTGTGAGAAGCCTCTGCCTCAGTCTCCCAGGTATGGGGATGACAGGCATGAGCCACCACACTCAGGGACCAGTCACCTGAGTGTGACTTTAACATAATGTCCTTAGCTCAAAATCAGAACTACCAAAGACACTTGAGAAACAGGAAGCTGTGCGCCTAGGTTGTTTTTTTTTTTTTTTAACTTTTTACATATACCTTATCATTATCATAATCATAACTGAACCAGACAGTGAAAACTGAATACTTCAAAATAATTAGCAGAGAGGTTTCAGAATGTTCCCAACATAAATTATGTCAGAGGTGCTGAATATGCTAATTACTCCAATCTGATATCACACACCATACACGTATTAACATCACTCTGTGACTTACAAATGCACACAATTACTATGTATCTATAAAAAATATATAATATATTTTTAAAAGTTCTCACAAAACAGAAAGTGAATGTGAGTACACACACACACACACACACACACACACACACACTATGAAATTGAAAACATTTCAACAGCCAATCAACTGTGTATTGATTCCAGGTTTTGACTAATGAAATGCCTGTAGCCAATTTCCTTTTCCGAAAAAACCTACTAATGCATACTAACTTAATGTGATGTTTTCCCTCAACCCACTGTGCTATAGATACGTACATAAACATGAAGGAGAACAAAAACATACATAGCTTTAATGCTTTCGGTGAGGTTTGTTTCAAAAGAGAGAAACTGTTTCCCTCTCTTCGTAAAGCCTCTAATCTCAGACCCTGCAGCAATGAAAATTTTCTCCTGAGGTGTGTTAAGGGCCCCTCCTAGTTCCAGCCTCGAGATCTTCTGCCCTGGTAAAGTCTTGAACACTGGCTGCAAAAATCAATTGGGGAAAAAGTTAAGTTTACAAGTTATTTCACTGTAAATATTTTCCTGTACTACAGAAGCTATGATTTTAAACTAATGTTACAAATTTTTTCCACTTCTATATTTTAGGAAGACATTAACTTAGGAGTACCCAGCAAGTAGTGCATCTATCTTTTGGAAAACCTGCTGCCTAAAACAGCTCCACTCACCACGGCCTCTCCTTTCTTCATGCCGAAGCATGCCACTACCCCATCTTGATCTCCAATAACCACCTGCAAGACATGGGTTCAGAGTCTAAATTTACTGTTATGCTAAAATTTTCATCACTGCCTTCAGATTACACACTACAGGAATACCCAAAAACCTCATCAAACTTAAATATCGCATCACAGGTTATAGTTATCTAAGAAAGCGACTTGAAGATCTTTCTCTATTTTCAACTATATGTCCACGTAAACTGACTGAGTTTTTTCCTATGTATTGCAACCAAAACAAAACATCACAACAGACTGAAAGCAGAGAAAACAAAAGAGGCCACCTACCTTGGCTTATGAAACACATTTAAGAATTTGCAAAAATATAACATAGTATCGCTATTATCTCTTAAGTTATGCTATTTTGAAAATATACTTTTAATAAAAATATGGTTTTCATGTAAACATGATGAATTTTAATATTTTAAGAAGTTCTGAGATTTAATTTTCATATCGTAAGTACTGATATTATATACATAAATATGTTCTTTCAGATTCTCAACAATTTAAATGGTAAACTTTTTGAGAAGTGCTATTATATCTAGAATATAATAAACAATAATCTTGATTTATTATTCTTGAAATTCTGTTTAAAATGTCAGATTTCTCTCACATATTTAAATACCTTATTTGTAAGAACCACCCTTATTCAAATCACTTCAAAAATGCAGCCAAACATCAAATAATGTATTTAAGTCGATTTATCAAGAAAAAGTATCTTGTAATTCATTTTGATAAATGTTAACATATCAAGACAGTATATTTACTTTGCAACTATTAAAATACTACAAAATAATTCGTTTTGTCTATAAGAAGTCAAGCTAATACAAAGTTCAACATTTAAAACCAGTAACTCAATAAGAGAAGATTTAAACCAGGCATAATTGCTCATGTCTATAATCTCTGAATTTCTGATGCTAAAGTAGGAAGATCAAGAGTTCAAGGCCAGCCTCAGCTACATCAAAACCTGTCTCAAAAATAAAATAAATAAGTAAAAATAAAACAACAAAATAGAAAATTTAAAGGAATTATTTTATCAATGTTCTGTTGTAGTATCCACTTCTTTTTCCATATAATACACAGCCTGATACACAGAGTGAATTATTACCAAGAATGGAGTGTTTTGTTTTGTTTTGTTTTCAGCACTAGGGACTAACCTCGGGGTCTTGAACATGCTGATCAGTCTCTATCACTGAACTACAACTGAAACTCACAATGTATGACTCTTATCAAGTTCTCTTACACAACTTATTACTTGTATGTAATATCCGTGTCCAAGAACACAACTTTCTGTAAACACTGGCTCCTACTCCAACTTTGTTCATTTCCATCTTAACATCAGCACCTGTTACACCCCAAGGTACCAGTAAGGAGGGCAACGTGAGCCTGTCCTGTCAGGCAGAAGACGGACAAGTCAGCATCTACAGCACCTTTTGCGTAGCTCTTTGTCTTGAGGTAGGAAGCAACTTCATAGTCTTCTGAGAGGTCACGCCCACCTAAGGAAACAACCGCCAACTAGTGAATGGTTTTGGATATACTGTAATTTGAAGTTTTTACATTGGGTATTTAAGAAGAAGAGACCAGATCATGGTGAGTTTTAGGTTTTTTTCTTTTTCTTTTTTTCTTTTCTTTCTTTTTTTTTTTTTTTTTTTTACTGAAATTCATATTCTTATCAGTTAGCTTGTATCTTATTGAAATATGTCAGAGAAAGTCAAAATACAGGAAACAACACAGAACGCTAAAAAGTAATTGTGTAACATTACTGGCAAGGAGTTTCAGAAAATAACTTCAGAAGCCCTTCCCAATTATTAGTGATTGAAAATAGAGGACTTTTGCTGAAAAAAAAAAAAAAAAAAAAAACCTGCTGACATAATAAAATTCCAGTGTAAATGACCATGACTATTTTACAAAAGGCACAGGGGATGAAAACAGAGGACTTGTTCAGCAGAGGTGACTGTTACCAGAACTTAAAAACAACCAATCATAGGAAAAACACAAGTAGTGCAGGTATGACTTTATTCTGAATTTTTAGGTACGATGTTAAAGTCTTAAGCAATCCATTTAGTTTGACATTGTCAAGTGATTTGAACCATAGCTTGGGGAAGTTGGACATGGAGACTGTAGATCCTATCCATCCAAGCTAATGGTGAAAACCCAAACTGGGCTTCAAAGAGATGGTGACTAATTGGACAGATCCAAGAGGTATTAACAGGATGTAGCTTCCATAAGACACTAAAGTGAACTATCTGGCCCAATCCCCTGGGAAACTAAGCGAATGTTTATACCACGAAGAACTCTTAAGAGATGGTTAAGAGGGATGGAACAAGCCATGCACCAAAGGAATACCCGCTCTGGAGTCCGCTTTGATTTAAACAGCAACTACGTAATTTGTTACTACGGGGCAAAGTATTTACCTTCTCTGGGTTCCTGATTCTTCACTTGCACTAACTACCTGGTGGTATATTTTTGTGATGATTTAGTAAGCTTAATAGGGTTGTGATGGTTTACTGAAATATATAGCTAGTGTGGTCAGGCCCAGGGGGAGTGACAGGGCAGTCGAGACCACTGGGACGGCTGGGACACCCCCAGGACCCGGGCCTGAAGGGACCCGGGCTTCCCCAGGCCCACGTCTACCCACAAGGGCGCCCGCCGACCGGTTTACCTGGAGATAGTCAGCCCGGCTTAAGGTCAGATCCATGGCGGCCACACGGTGGGGCTGGACCCGCTTGCCAACGTGGAAGCTTTCCCTCGGAGAGCTCACCCCTAGACGGATGAGCGGGCCTGCGTCAGGGCAGCAGCGCCCAGCAACGCCGGCTCGACACGTGACCAGTCTTAGCTCACTGTGAAGTCCCGCCCTCTCCCGGAGAGCTGCACCGGGAAAACTGGGCGGAGGGAATGGTCCTCAGACGCTGGCCGGTTTCCAGGGCAACCGGGGAGCGTTCTCTCTGGACCGCTGGGCCAGTGACCTGCATGGAACTTCACTCTGCATGCACGTTCCTTCAGATCTGAATGAAGCTTTCGAAAAGCGACTATTTTGTGCCTTGTTCTACTCCTAGTTCTTCGTTTTAGGCTTTGTCATACAAAATTTTCCCTCAAAGATTCATTTTTATTTTGTGTGTATATGAACACTGCCTGAGGTATTTATGTGCATCACATGCTTGTTGCCTTCTAAGGAGGCCAGGGCCTTGAGACTCCCATGTGTTTGCTGAGAAACAGAATCTTGGGTCCTGTGCAAGAGCAGCAAGTGCTCTTAACCATTGAGCACACACATTTTAAAACAACAAAACTCACAAACTGTATTTACGTAGTTATGTAGTGCGTGCGTGCGTGTGTGTGTCTGTGTGTGTGTGTGTGTGTGTGTGTGCGCGCGCGCGCGCGTGTGCTGCCTGGAAGTGATTATTCTGTTAACAGCCTTCAGATGAAGATGTAGAACTCTCAGCTCCTCCTGCATCAAGCCAGCCCGGATGCTGCCATCTTCCTACCTTAATGATAATGGACTGAACCTTTGAACCTGTAAGCCAGCCCCCAATTAAATGTTGTCCTTATAAGAGTTGCCTTGGTCATGGTGTCTGTTTACAGCAGTAAAACCCTAACTAAGACACCAGGTGCAATCCTTCCAACTGGTATGGACTAGAATTATGAGCAAAAATAAACAAGTTTTTTAAAGTTAAAAATAGAAAGAAAAAAGGAGAAAGAAGGAAAAAGGGCAACGAAAAGTCTAGACAGAGATCACTGATGAGACAAAAAAGTAAAAACTTCAAAACAAACAAACAAGCCACGATTCCAACAGCACAACAAAGACGTCATTCCAGCCAGGTGCAGTAAAGCACCCCTGTAATGCCAGCTACTCCTAGGTCTGGGTAAGGCAGTCATTGAGTAAAAGCCCTGGGTAACATGGTGAAAACCTGTCTTTAAAATAAATAAATAAATAAATAAATAAATAAATAAATTTACAATATCCTTTTGTCACAAAAATTTTGAACAAATCTAACTGTATAAAGAATGTGTGTGCTGGGGCCAGAGAGATGGCTCAGTGGTTAAGAACACTAGCTGCTCTTCCATATAACCTGTGTTCAATTCCCAGCACCCACATGGCAGCTTATAACTGTTTATAACTCCAGTTCCAGGGAATCTGACACTCACACACAGCCATCCATGCAGACAAAACACCGACGTATATAAAATAAATAAAAAAAACCATGTGTCACCATAAAGGTTATATAATACAAGTCCACAGCCAGTGTCAAAGTGAAGGGGGAATCTGAAAGGATTCCTCCTAAGATCTGGAAAAAAATAAGAGCATCCCCTTTTGCCACTCTTAATATAGTGCTGGATTGTGGAGTAATTAGGAAGAGAAAGAAATAAAAGTATATGAATAGAAAAAGAAGTTACGTTGTCTCTGCAGATGATATAAACTATACATAGAAAGATCTAAAGACCAGCTAAAAGTGTTAGAACTAATAAATTAAGTCTGTAAAATTGAAGTGTACAAAATTAACATATAAAAATCATCATTTTGCGCACCAAACTTTCTGAGACAAATTTATTTAATAAATAAATAAATAAATAAATAAATAAATAAATAGTCTAGCAGTTCTGGAGACATGGCTCAGTGGTAGACTGCTTGCCTCGCATTCACAAAGGCCTAGGCTTGATTGTCAGCCCTGCATCACTGGGTGTGAGTCACATGACTGTAACTTGTTTAGAGATACATTGTATTAAGGATGAGAATAAACAGGTGTGGTGACACAGTCCTTTAATCCCAGCACCAAAGAAGCAGAGGCAGGTGGATCTCTATGAATTCCAGGACAGCCTGGTCTGTAAAATAAGTTCCAGGACAGCCAGAGCTATGCAGTGAGACCCTGTCTCAAAAAATAAACAAAAAAACTAATGCGAAATTCATTTTCCACCCACAGAAACACACAAGAAAAAGGAACCCCACCCCATATTATTGAACTGGAAGAATTAACACTGTTAAGATGTCCCTGCTTTGAAGAGTCTTCTGCCTGTACAGCAGATGGGAGAACAAGGGCTTGCGGACTCACAGTACTTTGTAACCCCTGAAGAAATATTAATTCTGACAGTAATCCTTTAACCCTCACAGTGACCTATGCCTTCCGGTGTATTTCCAAAGGCAAAACGTAATCAGGCTGGGATGCAGTGATTCCTTGTAGGAATGCTCCCAGGCAAAATGGAGTAAGAAAAGTCAGGATGCAAAATTAAGGATTTCTATCAGTTTGAGTCTGGCTTCTGCTTTGGGAGTTCTCCTAGGTCAAGAATTGTGCCAAAAGTTTAGCCTTTCATTGATGTGAAGGACAGCCTTTTGTGCCCACAGCCAGGCAGTCAGTAGCCACAGGGAGAGTCTTCCTTTTGGCAGAGAGACTAGCTGGGAACTGCTCTGGAGTATCAGGGAGTTGGGGGTGCAGCCCAGCACAGGGGATCTCTACTAATAACTCAAAACTATGAAGAAGCGGGAAATGAAATACTAAGACAATGTGCTGGAAGGAGCTTCCCAGAAGTGGAGGGTGGGGTGGGGGATGGGGATGGAGGGCAGTGAACAGGAAACAGATGAGAACAAAGTATAATGACATAAGTATGCAAATGCCACAACAAAACCCAGCGCTAACCTAAGCGCTAACCATCAGTGAGGTAAATATAAAACAGCAAGATGCCAGTTTTATACAAGTGAGGCAAATAAATGGACATTTTATCTCAAGAGCTCTATAGCTGCGTGGGAGGCATGACAGAAAGAAAAGAAAACCCATGTACATAAATGGTGTGGAATTGAGGCTTTAGCTGCATATCTCTGTCATTCCCCAATCCTGAGACTCACAGGCTGTCCTCCGCTCTTTTCTAACCTCGAATAGGAAAATAATTATCTATGCTCCCTAGATACAAGCAAAACCATCCACATTTGGAACCTTAGACAACGATATGAAGGACAGCATTGTCCACTGTAGAATGTCCTCGTCACCAATGTCTCAAAACAGAGTGACATGTTACATTGGAAAGAAAATCAGTTTTGTTCTGTTCAGAGACGTGGCTAAAATGCATAAAATTTGAAAAGTGTTTAAGATACGTACTATTAGATTAAAACAGAAACTGACAAGATTTATTCTTTGCTACAGTGGTAGCAAAATATGTATACAGTCATCTTAACTTCCCTAAGGTAGAAATTAAGTAGTCTGTAAGAGCTTTCGGGAGCTGCATTTGGTGTTCCTTTGTCTTCATGTCTTGTAAGTCTTTCTGTGTGATAGCAACAGTGTCCTTATTTGTATAGCAGGTTTGTGAGACTAGTAACTCATGTGATCACAATTTATGCCTCAGTGAGATTTGACAGGAATAAACTTAAGATATATACTTAAATGCTTAATGCTTAATGCTTAATCACCAAGGAGTGGTACTATTTCAAAGGATTAGGAAGTGTGGCTTTGTTGAAAGAACCGGGGGTGGGCTTGAAGGTTTCAAAAAGCCCACATCAGGCCCAATGCTCTTATTGCTGCCTGTGGATCAGGATGTTAAACTCTCAGTTACTTCTCCAACACCATGTCTACCTTGTACTGCTCTGCTCATAGTGAGAGTGGACTGTCTTTGGATCTGTAAGCAAGCCCTTAATTAAATACTTTTGTTGGTAAAAGTTGCCTTGTAATGGTGTCTCTTCATAGCAATAGAACAGTATCTGTGATGGTTTGTATATGCTGGGACAGGGGAGTGGCATTATTAGGAGGCGAGGCCTTGTTGGAGTAGGTGTGTCACTGTGGGTGTGGACTTTTAGAACCTCTTCCTAGCTGACCCAGAAGCCAGTCTTCTCTTAGTGGCCTATAGATGAAAATGTAGAACTCTCAGCTCCTTCTGCACCAGGCCTGCCTGGATGCTGCCATCTTCCTGCCTTGATGATTATGGACTGAACCTCTGAACCTGTTAGCATCAGTAAAACCCTAACTCAGACACTCCCATGGATCCAAAACTCAGAAAGGACCAGAAGGCAAGACAAGAGGTCACTTGTTGGTCTTATTTAGCATTAAACCATTAGAAGTACACACTAGAAGATTGCAACAAAATAATAGCCTACTATAACCCAACTTAAAAAAAAAAAACATTCTTTATTGACCAAATTCACATCATGAAACTACAAATACAAAGAGAAAGGACACAAGCATATATTTTAGAAAAATCTTTAATGATTGTTATTGAACAACCCTATGAAACTTAAATATGTAGTGCAATCGTATTCTCAATTAGCTCATTTCACTGTTAAGTTCTTCAATGCATTCCCGAGGTCCTAGAATTGTCAGTGATGTCTAAAAGTCTAAGAAAGATCTCCACAAGTCATAGCTGGTTGTAAAACATCTTCAGTTTCTATTTTTAAAAAATCGCTTCAGCGTTTGGATGAGAAGGTATGCTACATAGCGGTGGTCTGCTCTTGGATGCTACTGGCTGTTCAGGCCCGTTGGTTTCCACATTTACCAAGCACCTACTGTGTATCAGGCACTGCACTAAATGTTGGAGACATAAAGATGAGATTTCTGTGGTCCCTGTCCCCTAAGGAACTCTTAGAGGCCAACAGGTTACATAAAGACAAAAATGACAAAAAAATATATCAGTGACATTAATACTGGGCTTCTAAGTACAATAGCATGTCACTGCTTACAATGCCAAGGCCAATTGCTGAAACCATTTTCGTGTAATAGGAATCATGACCACCTAGCTTAATTTTAATGTTTCGCACGATAAAGGTAGTTAACACTAGAGCTTTACACCATAGTTTTTCAAGTATTTCATACTTAGGAATATTATTGCCCACGTTTGTGCTATAGTCAAAGCTTGACTGCAGGCGGCTGCCTCATTCACATCTCAGCACACTGGGGTTCAGTTTCTCACTGAGTTTATGAATCAGGATGGCTAATTCCTCCGTTGCTTGGCTCTTATCTTCCAAAAGTTCATAACGAAGGCTAGAGATATCCTGCTTGATTTCTTTCAGTTCACCTAGAGTATTTGTATTAAGAAAAATACGTGTGAATGGTGATCTGCTCTTTATGTTTAGACAAAAACAAAAAAACAAAAAAACAAAAAAAAACAAAAAAACAAAAAACAAAACCTGACAAAGTGAAATTCACTCAATTTGAATATGTTTGCTTCACAAAGTCTCCCAGGGAGATATTTTAAATTCTTCTTTAAAATGTTTAAGCAAAGCCAGCCTTTAAAGGCATACTAACCTTTGAAAAAACACTAAAGGCATTCCAGCTGTGCCTGTGGTAGTGAACTCGGCTTTAGGCAGTACCTTCTGTTGTGTAAGTTCAAACCCACACCCCTGTGTAGGTTAGGCAAGTACTCTGCCACTGGGTTACAGCCCAGGCTCTCGGCACAGGGTTAGCCAACTACAACATTGTGAATAATGCTAAAACAACAATTAAGATGAATTTTCAAATGATGAAACAGTGAAATCACACTTTAGTAGTGCATGGTGGCACACAGCTTTAATCCCAACACACTTAAGTAGCAGAGGTAGGTGGATCTCTGAGTTTGAGACCAGCCTGGTCTACATAGCAAGTTCCGGGATAGCAAGAGGTACTCAGAAATACCCCTATCTCCAAAAACAAAAACAAAGATCAAACAACCTTCCTCTCTCAAAACAATCACACCCTTGCTAGACATAGGAGTTTTCTGTATCTCCTCAGGCCGAGGGGTGACACACCTATATCCTATCTCGGCTGCGCTACTAAAAATGAATTGATTGAATGTGCAAATATACAGAATTAAATTTTAAGTTAAATTTTATGAACAGAAAGGAAGGCTATAAAGGGAGCTGATCACCAGACAGTGGCATGAACTCGGGACTGGGGCTGCCTGGTACAGGGCCAGGGTGTGAGGGGAAGGCAGTGGAGATGCTCCCCTGCAGCATGCAGACTCCCATCTTTCCAAGAAATCCCATCTCATCACTCTAACCTCTCTTAGAGTTTAAAACACAGCTGCTCCCCGAGTTCAGCTTGGCAGCACCCTAAGCATACACAGATTGCAGTGGAGAGCAGAACTGTTCTAGGAGTTATTTAACTGTGACGTAGAGAAGCATTGAGATGAAGATTAAATTTAGAGGCAGAACGTTACCTAGATTCTAAGAATAAATTCTGAAAATTAGGCATACTTAGACTTCATCTTTTTAAACAAGTAATAGAATATTTTAGGATATTTCCCTTTATTAATAATCTTTTTAAATAGACATATAGTGATTATATATACCTGTGGGGTACAGTGTAGGGGTGACCTTTATCATGGTAGCTTTATAATTTTTAAAGCATAATTTGTATGATTATAGATTATGATAGTATGATGGTCTCATGTAACCCAGGCCTCAACATCAGTGTGTAACAACTAAGTGTGTGCCCTTGAACTCCCAATATTCCTGCTTCTACCACCTGCCTCTGGGATTACAGGAATATGTTACCATGCTCCAGAATACATATGTTTTTATTATATACGAATCAGTTGAGTTGGTTTGTACCTCAGTGGTAGAGCTTGTGCTTAGCATGTATGGGCCCCTGGGTTCAATTTTTAGCATCACAAAAAACAAAAAACAAAAACCTAAAGACAACAAAAGAATATTTTCATTTTAAGAAAGTCTTAACTCTTCTTCAAGAATCTACACTGATCATTTGAGGATTCATTTTGGGGCAAAAAATAAAATAAAATAGTAAAATGTGCTTCTTGTGGCATATGGGAAAATAGAGAAAAAAAAAGGAGTCTGGTTTGAAACAAGTCTAGCTTTGGTTTTAGGTTTGTTTTCCATTTTTGGCTTGGAGGTTAAACCTGGGATTTGCTCAACAGGTGTTCTACCAGTAAGCTACTTTGGCCTGAGGTGGGGTTCTCCCACAGTGAGTATTTCTGAATCCTATGACCACAGACAGTGTAGGATTCAACCTTGGACTTTGGCTTCCTGGATAAAAGAGAATTATCTTATGTGATATGCTTACATGCTATGCAGTCGACTTGCATTAAGAACTTGATTCTCACTAACTTCCCTCCTTGGGACACAGGTTCAGATGCTGATTACTATTGGCACGGCCACATGAGTCTTCCCATGGACATAGCTAGCTCCTGGATTCCAAGGGTGGTTATGAGACCACTGATAACATCTCCTCGTCTACATTGTAACTCCATTCCAATACCATCTTCTTGAGCCTATTTTTAGGCCAGCATAATAGGACTTTTTCCTGGTCCTTCATTCTATATTAATAGATTTTTTTTATGTGAACACATACAGCTGGGTTGATTAGATCTGAAAGGGACTCACTGTGCTCACCAAGAAGTGGCTTCAAAGCCCACTCATCAATAGCATTTGCTAAGTTAGCCTTTCTCGAATCAGGACAGACAGATCTGGAGGCAACTTAGCTAGCCTGAAAAGGAGCCTCCACTTATTTTTAATTCTCTCTCTATCTCTCTCTCTCTCTCTCTATCTCTCTCTCTCTCTCTCTCTATCTCTCTCTCTCTCTCTGTGTGTGTGTGTGTGTGTGTGTGTGTGTGTGTGTGTGTGCCAGTGCATGTACATGTGTACAGGTACCTGTAAGAGATCAGAGACATCTGACCTCTGGAGTTATATGTGGTTGTGAACTACCCAACATGGATGTGGATGCTGGGAATCAAACTCAGGGCCTCTGCGAGGGCAGCACTTGCTCTTAACCACTGAGTTACCTCTTCAGCTCCAGGTTTACTTTTTTTCTAATTCTAGATCTGCAATGTGGTGTTGCCCTCCAATCATTTTGTTTATGTAGTTTGGAGCTTAAAAACTTTTTCCTGAGACAGTGTTTTTGCTCTGTAGTTCTGGCCGACCTAGTACTGACTTTGTAGCCCAAGGTAGCCTTGAGCGTGCAGCAATAATCATGCCTAAGCTTCCCATGTTCATCAAGTTAGCTATGAAGAAAAGCGTTTCTCGGCGGAAGATGCTTACCTTCGTTCACCTCATCATTTTCTTTGTCTACTTGTGCTTTCAAAACATACCGTTTTATGAGTCTTTTCATTATCTGCTGTTGGGCAAAAAGAAATAATTAAATCACCAATATACAAGAGGATGCTCAGTCTACTCTGCAGAGAGCCTTACACGCCCGTGACATAGGCAGCACGGGCCGTGCAGATTCATACAATCGTTTACAAAGAATCAGCCAAGCTGTGGAATTTAGCTGTCTTTTACTTTCTGCTGGAACACAACCAACATATACGTTCTTTTCATTTTTAATCCCAAGAATGAAACAGCTTTGCTTAAAAGCTGGGTTGGAAAATGTCAATGGTTGCCTTTAAACTGATAGTTTCTCTTTAAGGTGCTTTGAGCTACATTGTCACCATTGACACAGCATTATTCCTCTCTATTTGAAAAAAAAAAAAAAAAAGAAAACAGGGTCAGAGCAGAACACTTGGAAAACAGAGAACAACAAGAGAAATAAGCAAAGTCCCTGATAGCCCCATCATCCGCAGATAATTACTGTTGTTTTGGGCTTAGACTGTTCTAGTAGCTTTCCTTTAAATTATATGAAAGAGAGAGGGGGAGGGAGAGGGAGAGAGAGGAAGAGACAGCACACTTATGTGACATTTAGTGTTTTCTGGATTTCATATATTTTGTCCCATTACATATTTGTCCCCATAGAAACTTTACTGTGACTATTTTTCCAAATCAAATAAATGTTCTTACAGAATAATTGTTTATTCATAAGAAAAAAATTGGATGCCAACCTCATACCATAGATAAAAAAATTAATTCCAGTTGGCCTTTCATGTGAAATATAAAGCTTTTTAATACTTTAATAGAATATAGTTATTTCAGATTATATTTCTAAAACAAGATAAAAATTTTAATTACAAGTAAAAGTGATAAAATGAATCTCATTATGATTTAAGAACTTCTACTTATAAAGATGTTCAAAAATAATAAAAAAAAAATCAGCATTTTTCAACAGGAAAATGCTGTTGACAACTGTGACACCTAGGTATGTCACAGAAATGGAATCATAAATAGTAACAACTCATAGAACAATCTTGAAGTCTGTTCCTGAGGACATACACACACTATAACAAAGATGAGGTGTATGTTGGTATTTAATAAAGGAAATGAAGAAGACATAAATTTGATAATGACTCCTGCTGGAAAAGCCACGGGCCAATGGAGACTCTTATATTTTCCTGGCTTGAGAGCAAGTAGACAAGATGTTTTGGAAATAATTTAGCATTATCTTCTAAAGTTCAACACTAGCAGAAATTTCACTCCTTACGGAGTCCAAAAACTATACATAAAGCCAAGAGGCAACAGAGTTAGAAGCAATATCGTCCTAGATAGCAGAAACTGAGTAATCTACACAAGTATCAGAAAACAAGGAAAATGGACAGGTAAATCAGTCTCCCACAATGCACTTTCCCTGTGTTCATTAATCTTATTAGTTAACCACAGCCATGCATACATGGGGATGAATCTTAGAAGGATGATGCTGAAGCCAGGTATGGTGGCATCGGTCTTTAATTCCAGCATTTAGTGACATTTGTGAGTTTGAGGACAGCCTACACAGTGAGCTCCAGGGCTGCATAGTGAGACCATGTCTCAAAACAAAGCAACAAAGCAACAAACAAACAAACAGAATAAGAAGCATGACGCTGAATGAGAATGTCCAGTTGCAAGGGACTTCACAAAATATAAAGCTATCATATAGAGCTGGGTCATATGTATTCCTGGAATATTCATGTATCATAAACTTACAACTGAAAAGAAAAGCAAGAGGATTAGGAACCCACAGCAAGGCAGCACCAGCCTCTTAGATGTTGGTGGAGATGTGAGGTAAGGAGGAGGGCCAACTGGAGGCAAGAAACCAATAAACTCAGGTGTGGCTTTGTATGTTCACGATTTGTTTCCTACTCCAGTATTGCTGTACATATTCTTGTGCAAACATAACTATCACACTTAAAAGATAATTCAGAAAAGAGGTGGGGGAAGAGCTGGAGCTAAATGGTAGTTGTAGGGAGAATGGAAAAAAAAAACACCTCAATTTTAAGGTAGCAAAACGTTTGAAGCTAAGCGATCTGTGAGATGTTAAAGTGAATAAAAGAAGTTCTGGGGTAATCTGGAATGCTGTTGTGGGGAAAAGCTACAGCTATGTGACAACAGAGAGCCCCATGCTATTAAAAATCCTGTTTTCCCAGTCACACAACTACCCAAACCTGCAGGAACAAGCATCCCAAACTGCAAGGTGGGAGGGACCAGAGATGAGAAGCTATAGGAGACAGAGAGCCAGGACCAGGGAGTCTTGCTTAATCTGGGGGTATATGTGAAGCACGTTTACTAAGAAGTGCAGCTCTGTATGTGCTCTTTATAAGGGGAGAATGGGTCAAGGTCAGCAGAAAGCTAAGTCAAACAGTGTTGGCAAAGAGAACACCGGATAGCTTAGATACAACTGCCTTAAGACTACAGTGACTGCAACCCTCCAGAGGGGAAAGCTGGGGTCCCAGGAGTTGAAACCTTAACGTCTTCGAGACTCCCCTGGCCCTAGGCCCAATCCTAACCTTGCCAGCTGTGTCCCCAGGCAAGGACATAGAACTAGGGCTTCACTTTGTCTTTTCTTTGGAGCCACTGAGGAAGCCTTGGATCCAACTGGCTCTTCAAAGGCAACCAGACCAGAAAAGACAGATCTTAAGCTCAGTGATTCATTCACCAACTGCTTACTGAGAGCCAGTTTTGTATAGTAGCATGCACACACACACACACACACACGAACATACGCACACCCCCTACATACACAGACACACATACACACACATACCACATACACAGACACACGCACATACACACAAACATACTCACACTCCCCACATACACAGAGACACACACAGACGCCACACAGACACACATACACACAGACACACATACACACACACACACACACACACACACACACAGACACACACACACACACACACATTAAATAATGGAGTGGAGAGATGGCTCAACAAAGAACACTGGCTGCTCTCACAAAGGACCCAGCACCCACACGATGGCTCAAAACTGTTGGTAGCACCAATTCCAGAGAATTTGATGCCTTTTTCTGAATGCTATGGGTATCCAGGGATGTATATGGTGTGCAGACATGCAAGAAGAATATCCATATGCATAAAATACAATGATGATTAATGATGGTAATAGTATATCAAGCAATAACTATTTTTTTAAAGAGATGAAGATGAAGATTATTATCAACTAGTGCTGAGACATGGACGATCCTATAGGAAAGCCAAAAACTAGATCCTTTCCTCACACGATACAAATGAGGCAAGTGCATTGAAGACATAAATTATGAAGTAAAATTTCTAGGGAAACATTCTTGATGCCCTAAAAGGTATCAGTGAAACGTAATCTTAAGTCAAATGAGATTTCCCCCTATTGTTCCTGGATTAATGATAAACTCTAACCTGGTTATAAAGCACACTTGTTCTTACAGTCAAGTAAAGAACAAGTTTTCACTAGCATCTGGGTCCATACCACTCCTACAGGGCTCACTGAGATTCAAATCAGTTCCGAGTTTACCCCCCACTCTCTACATACCCACTGGGAAAGGCCTGAGAAAGGAGAATGCCTGGGTCCTATAACTCCTTTATCTTCCAACTGTTCCATGTGAAAGGGAGGGAGTGCTTCCTCTTTCCCTAGAAGCTGGTGACTAAGGTGGAGAGAAAAAGACCCAAGAGGTAGGCAGGAACAAGTCTCCTTTTATTCTCAGGGGAAATTCTGTATACAGATATACCACTTTCCCCTTCAAAAGGTGCTGTGTTTAAAGCCAGGCTTAGTGGCACATGCCCTTAGTCACAGCAATGAGCACTAGTCAGAGAAGGCCTGGCTCTCAGGCATCCTCAGTCACACTGCAGGAGAGCTGGTGGCCTGAACTTTTGAACATGAGAAAGAAATGCAGGCTTATCTTTTTCTAGCCCTTCAGTGTTGCTATTTGGCAGTTTCGGAGACTTCCTAACAGACTGAAAATAATAAATATAATGACACCAGACACAAGGACCTGTACAAATCTTTGCATGATGGTACACATCTGTAAATCTCACACATCTGTAAATCTCAGCATTTCGGAGGGAGAGGCAGTAGTACCAGAAGTTCAGGGCCAACTTCTATTATTGAGTTTGAAGACAACCTGGGCTACAGAAGAGCCTATCACAGATAAACCTAACCAAACAAACATCAGAAAAATCCATCGAACAATCCAACCAATCAACCAATCAACCAATCAACCAACCAACCAACCAACCAACCAACCAAAGGACATTAGAAAGACGTCAAGTCTTAAACATTAGCCCAATCTTCATAAGAAAACCAGCCAGAAATTTTGTGAACTAGACAGGCTAATTAAAACTCCAAACTTAAGAAAAAAAAAAAAAAAAGAATAGCCAGTCAATTTTGCAAAATAAGTAAGGACGATAATTGCATCTGTTTTTTTGTTTGACTTTGTTTAAAACTATATATGGTCATATAGTGTTCACAGACAGATCAATGGAACATAACATGAAAAAATAGGAAGAAATCAATTTGATATAGGAATGTAGTAAATGAAAAGTCAACAAAACCCAAAACATTATTCAACACACTGGACATAGATGAAAATAATCATCTGGACAAAATGAATCTGGGCCTCCATCCATCACCGCACTCAAGGTCATCCATCACCACACTCAAGGTCATCCATCACCGCTCTCAAGGACATTCTACACAGGGTGAATATTTCATAAAAAGTGAAAGAACTAAAACTACGTAAGTTTAAAGGTCATTACATAATAGGACCTTTAAAATAGCACATAAATTCCAAAGCCATGAAAGCCTTGTAAAGTTGACTGCAAAAACGAAAAAGTCCAGGACGGAAAATAACAGCTCTAAGTTCAAGGCATTCAACACACTGGTATAAAAGCCTTCTTAACTCAGATCCCAGGCAAAGGCTGACAGCTTTAACTATCAAAATTCCTCTTCACTGGTAACAGAAAGCCATCAAGAAAGGCAAAGGAGGAAGAACAATATCAACCAACTGGACCCCCAGAGCTCCCAGGAACTAAACCACCAACCAAAGGGTACACATGGAGGGACCCATGGCTCCAAATGCATATACAGCAGAGGATGGACTTATCTAACATCAGTGGGAGGGGAGGCCCTTGGTCCTGTGGAGGCTCAGTGCCCATGTGTAGGGGAATGCTAGTGGGTGGGTGGGTAGGGGAGCTCCCTCATAGAAGCAGGGGGGATGGGATAGGAGGGTTTGTGGAGGGGTAACCAAGAAGGGGCACATCATTTGAAATGTAAACAAATAAAATGATTGGTAAAAAAAGAAAGAAAGAAAGGCAAATGGAGATTTTTCTAAATAGATTATTAAACATACATGGCCAAGTTCATTCATGATAAATGCAAAGTAAAAGCACCTGGTTATTTCTGTTGGGTTGAAATAAAAATCCTTGCTTTATTTCTACCAATGGAAGATGGGGGATGAAATAGACTAAGTCCCATACTCGAGCAGATTGTCAAGTTGTCAAATAAAGGAAGACTTCAACAGTCACTGTGTGTCAGTCAAGTTTGCCAGGTTTTCTTTCCTCTTCTAAGGAAACTGTATGCAGAGGTGGAGCATACCCATTAACTAACACCCTGGGCAGTATAAATGCTGTGATCCTCTCTACACAACAGAGAACCTATTAGAACCTAAAGATCTGGTGGACCAGATGGAACCAGAAACCACAATACGTAGTACCCAAATCAGTATGCAAAGGGTATTTTAAAGTTGTACTGATAAAACAGGAGTGCCTGTTGCAAAATAGATTTCACGGAAGTAAAACCTAGTGAAACATACCAGATGTCATACTGAGAGGACTACGTATTCTCATACAGAGTATCTTCCACTCTTTCTCTGGGGAAGACTTTATGCAAATATTTGTTCATTGGTAATTATAGCAATGGCTCAGTGGTTGAGAGCACTTGTTCTTGCAGAAGATCAAGGTTCGATTCCTAGTACCCTCATGGTGGTTTCCAACCATCTGTAACTCCAGGTCCAGGGGAATCCAATGCTCTCTTCTGACCTCCGTGGGCACCAAGCATTCATGTGGTGGACAGACATACATATAGACTAAAGCCTCTCATATAAAAAGTTATAGCAACACTTTGTTTTCAACATTGAAAACGCAATCCTTCTTGCTGAGCCTGGTGCTTCAGGCCTGTACTCTCAGCTCCTTGAGAGGCCAAGGTACGAGGACTGAAAATCCAACCCACGTCCTGCCATACATGGGTAACAGTGAGGTGGAACTCAAGCCAGGAAACATAGTGAAACTCTGTCTCAAAATAATAAATTAAAATAGAATAGCCTGGGACTATAGCAGAGGCAAGGCCCAGGGTCCAAACCTCAATCTTAAGGAAATAAGAAATACAGCTACTACTATAACAACAGCAGCAGCAACAACAACAACAAAAGTCTCTTTCTCAGGAAAAAAAAAAAACACACCACCAACAACAACAACAAGAAAAGGGAAAGGACAAAGAGGCTGAACTCTTCTGATTTTGAAGTCCCTAACACCCCACTGTCTCTGCCCTGTACAACTTCATAGTATATATGAAGACTGCACCACTCCACACATACAGAGGGTCACACGAGGAGTCACACACAAGAGAGTAATGGCTTGCAAATGCTTACCTGATATCGTGTTGGCTGATTGAGAATGCTGTTAAAACTGTGTGATTCAAAAACTCTCGAGTTAGACTGAGTGAAGAGGTTTAACTAGGAAAAAATACAATTAACCTAGTAAATGAGAATACATTCATTTGGGATAAGAGAAATATATTATTTGATTCTCTTAGGTGGCATTTCTGGAGTCCACACTTCTGAGGAATGCTTTGTGCAAGTTGGCTTTTATGAGGGGGTTAAATATTTTTGAAGGCAAACAGTTGTGTGAGAGACATGTTCCCCTTCATCAAAGCGCTGGCACAAGGGCCTCCAAAGTGGTTTGATTGGGTGCTGAGCCTGAGCTCCTCTCCTAAATTGAACAGACTTCCACAGGTGCGGGTGCCTTACACGTATTTTGTAGCCCCACAATATCACCTAAAATAATATGGCTTCCCTGGCGTGCTTGCCTGAGCAAGGATCAGGCCTGTGGAGAGAATTGGTTGAAAAATGGGTCTTCATTCTCTGTTTCTATCTAGCTGTCTGTCCACCTCTCTGTCTTCTCTGTCTATCTACCTATCATCTATCTACCTATTCATTAGTGATATCTATCTATCTATCTATCTATCTATCTATCATCTATCATATTATGTCTATCAGTCATCTATATCTATAATCTATCACCTATTTATATATCATATATCTATCATATCTATCATCTATCATTTCTATCAATCATTTATGTCTGTCTATAATCTATCATCTATCAATCATATCTATCTATCTATCTATCTATCTATCTATCTATCTATCTATCTATCTGCCTATCCGCTCTCCCACCCCCAGCTTGAGTTTTGAGTAGGCAGGAGCAGAAAGCCAGCTGAGAGCTGAGTCCTGTCCACGTCTGACACAGACATGAGCAGGAACTTTCCACCACTCAAGGGCAAGCTGGCTTGTATAGGATTCAAAAGTGCTCCCACCTCAAACTATATTCTATCCACCTCCCGAGCCTCCCCGTGATAATTTAGGAAGGTGTGGCAGGCCAGGGCAGAGGTGACAGGACTGGACAGGCCTCTAGTGGACTGTTTGGCTACGACCTGTTCTTGATGATGTTACTTTTCCCTCGGCCTCTGGGGGTCAGCATCGGCCTGCTGACTGAGCTCAGCGGCCTCAGCAGGAAAAGTGTCTTACCAAGCTCTAAAACAGAACAACAACACTGGCATTTCTTTGACTTTTTGTTTAATTCATTTAATGAAGGAAGTCTATACCAACGAGTAAGATTGAGAAGCTTTATCTGGCATAGTGGCACATGCCTGCATGCCTGGATGCCCAGATACTGGGGAGAGCTAAGCAGGAGGATCAAAGTTTAAGATCAGCCTGGGCAACTAAGGAGGATCTGAAAAGAGCGGGAAGCCAAGGCAGGCTCTCTTAGCTAAGAAAAAAGTTTCTTTCTCTTATTAATGATGTAACAGGGTGGGAGTGGATGTCCTGAGGAAAGCTCTTCCTGTGCGAACATGTGGAAGTGCTCACCTATGTCTTCACAGAGGCCTAAACATCTGGGAGTGCCCTGTCCACCTGGCTTTTAGTAACCCCCATCTACACTGTGACTGGGCCTAAAGTCCATGAACTCTGTTGCCTACTGTGGTGGTTCAAATATGCTTGGCCCACAGGAAGTGACACAATTAGGAGGTGTGGCCTTGTTGGAGGACGTGTATCACCATGGGGCTGAATTTTGAGATTCCTCCTGGCTGCCTCAGGATCAAGATGTGGAACCCTCAGCTCCTTCTCCATGTCTGCCTGTATACAACCATGCTTGTGTAAGCCAGCTCCCAATTAAATGCTAACTTTTTAAGAGTTGCCTTGGTTATGGTGTCTCTTCACAGCAATGAAAACTCTAACTAAGACAGCTACAGAAAGAAAATTTCAAGGTTTGTTCTCTGAAGCACAAAGGGCTGAGAGGGACCATGCTTCAGAGGCCAAAGACTTATGTAGCTGAGCTTCCCTAGAAAGACAAAGCATTTATCAACACACAGTCAATTTTCAAACAGGCAGAGGTGCCCAGAACATCAGGAGCCAGTTATTCCCCAGTGCATAAAGAGGGCTAGGCATGGACTGCCTTGATCCACATATACCCTGCACTGGCTGCTAGCCAGGTCTAAACACACAGCAATCAGGGTGGACTCTGATGACGAAGGGCCCTGATGTTTGCCAAGCTGGAGTGGGGTACATCCCATGTAACCCTCATAGAAGTTCCATGGCTTTCCTCTTTTAGGTGAGGCAATTTATCTGTGTCACTTGCTAATAAGTCTTAAGAACCAGTTCAGTCCCAGGTCTAACCTAGAGGCTGCCCCTTCCTTTCACCCCACAGCTTCTCATTGTGCGTGTGAGATATTATTTGAACGAGACATGGACAGCTGGTCGCTGCTGTGGAGTCTAACGGCCATGAGAGAGCACATTGGCACCACCCAAAAAGTCATAACAGCCACTTGCTTTTAAACTTAGTTTTCGATGGTGTGGCTTAAACCAAGGGCCTTGTGCATGTCAGGAGGCACTATCCACTGAACCACACTCCCAGCACACGGTCACTATCTGTAAGGGTAAGATTTGAGCGCTATTAAAAAATCTTGGAAACACAGGTCTACGTCAAAGAAATAAGGAATTAAATTATGTCAATCCTGTCTTCCCCTCAGCTTCAGTTGAGGAAAGGCCTCTGTTTTTGCACAAGGCCTGTGTTTTAATGTCCCCTGGGCTTTTAGAGTACTGCAGCTAGAGACCGTTTTCATGTTTTTAAAAGATCAAATCTCACTCTGTGGTCCCAGCTGGTCTCAAATTTGCAACATCGCTCACCCTGCCTTAGTCTTGGTATCTTCCTGCCTCAGTGTACCAAGTATGGGGATTTCAGGCATGCAGTACCACGCCAGGCTCCATTTTTACCATTTTAGCAGAAACAGTACTTGAATCTCACACATTGGCTTCTGTCTGCCTCCTTCCCTGTTATTTTAAATACAGCCATAATGTCGTGTCTCCTACCCCAATTCTATATACAGAAAC
This sequence comes from Arvicanthis niloticus, assembly GCF_011762505.2. Lineage (NCBI taxonomy): Eukaryota > Metazoa > Chordata > Mammalia > Rodentia > Muridae > Arvicanthis > Arvicanthis niloticus. The sequence continues at coordinate 21,791,958 of NC_047661.1, forward strand.
TAAGTTCATACTGATGAAGTGCCACCATGGAACTTACATTCCTAGGTCAACTCAAGGGCAAAGCGTTCTTTATAAAGGTCACTGATTGCTGTTTAGGAAGATGCTCAGGCTCCCATCCGTTGCATGATACTAAAGGAAAGATCGTTCTGCTGTCTCTCTAAATATAGTGCTGGTGAACTATGCATGCACCAAGGGGTAAGACTGAAGTTAAAGTTACTTAACTTCAGAAAAACTGGTTTAAAGCATGGGGCACACAGATGCAAGGCATTTTTTTTTTACAACAATTTTCTTTCTTATGTTTAACAAGCTTTTCATTTGCTTGTTTATATTATGGCAGTTTACATGAGCTGCTGACCCCAAATACGGCATAGACTAAGTGACTATTTGAAACACTCTGCAGATAGCATTAGTCTATGAAAGACCATGAAATAGACAGCTATGCTCAATCTCTTCTAAGTTCACACATGGGAATTAATGAACAAATATCGAAGGCCAGGAAAACGAGACAGAACAGTTATTTCACGATCTTGGTATCTTTCAGTACATACCCTGGACTTTGAGTTACCCATGCCCAGTTCCAGATCCTTCTGAAGTCTTCTCCTCCTACATTTAGAAAAGTTAGTGATCCTCATGATGAAATAAACAAATGATTTTGGACTAGGGACCAGACTGAAGGGTGGAGGTAATGTTTTTCCATCATCAAAGTAGGATAGCCAAAGTTTGGAACGAGCAAACTTCCATTCTACATCACTGTCATCCTGTTACAAAATAAAACCCATTGTTAAAGTTAAAAAAATTTACTTCTAATCGTGTGTTCTTGTGTATGCATGTGTATGTATGTGTGTGAGAGTGCTTTCCTATATGTATGTGTTTGTATATATATGTATGTGTATGTGTGTACTTGTGTGTATATGTGTGCGAGTATATATGTGTGCAAATGTGTGTATGTGATTTTCAAGGACAGTTACTCTTAACTTCTAAGATGTCTCTACTAAATTTTAAACTAGACACTCTAGATCTGATGTACATTCTTATAGTAATTGCATTATGTTTTAAACAATTCAGTGACTTATTCACATTTATCTGCATACAATTCCTATATGTCTATGAAGTATAAACTCACATACTGATACCCAAGTGCTCTCTTCCATATGTCTTTGACTGTACCCACTGAGATGTAACCAGCATTTTCTGTTCCTCATTTTGAGGTAATGCACAAAGACAAGAAAAATTCAGGGTCAAAGAAGGATAAAACTATTAATCAAGTCTCCCTCTGTCGCCCCAATCATTTCTTTACATCCATCATCATTTCTCAGTCTCTGGCACCCTCCGGGCTCTTCCAGACCCACTCATAACAAGTTGTAGGTGTCACATGTCTTATTTTAAAGGCAAAAGGAAAAATGGCATTTAGATAGTTGAATCTTGTTTCATTCATCTGACTTTGTTTTGAAGATTTCACAAAAGCACAGACTGGCCTGGAACTTACACTGTAGCTTAGGCCAGCCCACTGCCACTTTCTCCTAAGTCCTGGATAACAGGCATAAGCCAACATATTTCACTGGGTCAATTACATTTTGAAGTTTGTATTTGTACTACATGTCTCCAAATGTCACATGAATTCTACATCGGCTAAGACTTGTCTTTATCTTTTTTCTGTTCCCAGTGTTCTCCACGGAAATTGGTGCAACCATCCCAATTGACAAAGGACATGAAGCCGGGCCACAGGGATAGGAAGTGAGCTTCTTTAGTCCTCAGTTTCTACCTACACTGATGCCACTCACACTTGCAGGACTGTCCTTTGGTCTCTGTTTATCCATTGTACTGGTTAATTCTGATTGGTACCATGACAGGATCTAGGATCACCTAAGAGATAAACTCCTGGGCATTCTTGTGAGAGAGTTTTAGAGTGAGTTAACTTGGGTGCTATGACATACCCTAAAATGTGGGTAGTTGGGATTCAAGGCTACATAAGGAGGAGAAAATGAGCCGAGGACCAATATCCATCTTTGTCGAGACTGAGATCACAGTGTGACCGGCTGCCTTGCGTTCTGCCATGAGTTCCCACCATGACAAACTGTACCCTGAATTGTCAGCCAAAAATAAACTTTTGCTTCCTTAATTTGCTTTATCATAGCAACAAGTAAAATAACCAATACATTCTGTGCTGGGGACACTATATACGGGAATCCATTCCTAAGTGCACACAGAAGCTAAGCATGGTGCTGCACACATGCAATCTGAGCACCTGGGAAACATGAAGCAGGTGGAGCTCAATGAGTCTGAGGTATGGGAAGCACAGCGATGTCCTCAGTAGCCTGGTTATAGAGTGAGACCCTGTCTTCCAAAACCCAGGCAAGCATCGCTATTTGGTGGAGGTAACACACAGCTAAGCAAAGACACTGAATCTGAAAGCAGAAGATATATAAAAGTACAAAACAATGGAGAAAGCTATGGAACCAACAGATCCAAAATCCAAAGCAAAGTGGTTTCCAGACACTGAACATTTTGCCTAAAGAACATAGTCTCAATTGCCATACCTGCCACCAGAATCAGAGTGGATGGCCTAGCATTTAATAATTCTCCTGCAGCCAATATTTCTAGCCAGTAGTCTTAAAGCTTCTAGACTCACAGGGCTGGAACACTCACCTCAATTTCTTGGTATGAGCTATTAATCATAGCAATTAGCATGTTGAGTAAAACAACCACCATAGTTACATTATATATTCCATAAAGAACATATCCAATATTCTCTATGAATTTGTGATCATATTTGAGGACAACAGAAGTCACTTCAGACAGCCCAAATATGGACCAAAACAAAGTCTTGAAGCTTTCTTCCACCCTGTTGAACAATAAAAACACCGTAATGAGTATTTTCCAGTGTTAAAAAGTAAAATCAAGCTAGTATTTAGTGCTATACAGATGTAAATATGATTATGAAATGCTACCATCATAAATTCCTAACAATTGCTTTTTAAAAAATATTATATACTTCATGTGTTTTGTCTGCATGTGTCTGTGCTTAGCATGCATGCAGTGCCTGTATAGGCCAGAAGAGGGCGTCAGATACCCTGGGGCTGGAGTTACAGATGGTTGTAAGCATGTGGATGCTAGGACTTGAACCCAAGTCCTTTGCAAGAACAACCAGAGTTCTTAGCTGCTGAGCCATCTCTCTAGCCCCCTAATAATTGCTTCTAATACAAATTTAAAGTTTTTCTGTTATATTTTAAGAATTAAAATTTAAGAATTAAAATATGTTTTAAACATAATAGCATTGACACAAGGAGTTAAGACAACTATTTTTGTTAACCATCTAGCAAAAAATGTTACTAATGTATTGAGTATACAAACGGATTTATATAGGTATCTGGAACAACGAATGATGCTCTATAATCCATTCAAATTATCTGAAGGAGGTTCAGGGTTCAAGAGTTAGGAGCCATCCCAAGTTAGGAATCATGACAAATATTAGTGGAGTAGTGTTACTTTTGAAATCATAATGATTGTCATTATAATTAGAAAAAAGTTTAAAGACACCTGTAGTATATTTGGCATAATCCTAACACCTCTCTGGGTGTGTTAACTTTGCATAATGAGACTATTAATTTAAAGAATCCTGCTCTGTTGACCTTTGATGCTTCAGATAATCCTGATAAAATTATTCCTGGCCTGAGCTCAGTATTTCCATTTTGGACAAACCTCAGGAATGACATATATAGCTTGATCAGGCTAGCCCTTCTTGTCCTGGGAATACTTTTATTCCTGCCCATCGCGTTAAAGCTTATCTTTAACAACATCAACATACTGGCAGCCAAAGTACCTGGCTTAAACCTGAAAATGGACCCCCAGACAAAGTTATTAAATTAACAGGCTAGCAAGCCAAGGATGGGTAAGATTCTGCACAGAGCCTTACCAACCTAAGACAGAAGTTCATTGCCTTTGATAATGCATATTCTCTGACGGGTAAGGAAGGCATTCTTGTCAGAATGAACTAAGACAGGCTCAGTCTTGTTAACGAAATAAAAAAGGGGGATATGTGGAGAGCCTTTGGGGCTGCTTGGCAAGAAGCTGACATGGGCCAAGGACAAGAAAAGGGACTGCTTGACAGAAATATGACATTGGCCAAGGACAAGGAAGTAGGCTTTAAGCAGGAATCTGACATTAGATTAGAATAAAGAAGTAATTTCAGGTAGAAGTTTAAATCGTAGCCTACAACAAAGAAGTAATCTCAGGCAGGAATCTAAATATTAGGCTAGAACAAGGAAGTAGGCTTCAGACATGAAAATGACCTTGGGCTAGGACAGGGAAGTAGGCTCAGATACTTTGGTCATCCTGATAAGCCTTTAGAAACAGTGATCACGGGAGTGTTCATGTAACTGGGTTTAATGCCTTGCTTTTTCTTTGACTATTTGTGTTTATTGTCTTGCTTGTTCCTTGACTATTTGAATCTATCGTATTTCTAGACCCTCAACCTAGAACTGACCTAATTACATGCATGTCATTAAAATGGTATAAAAGCATAAAGATAGAGGAGGTATAGGATAGGGGTTTCTAGGGAGGGGAAATGGGGAAAGGGGATGACATCTGTACTGTAACTAAATAAAATATCCAATAAAAATATTTTCAGAATTATTTTGTTATGATATATTATTTTTTCAATTTGTTTTTGAGACAGTATTTTACTATGTGAATTGATCCTCCTGTATCCAGATTCTAAGAGGTAGTATTCCAGGTATGTGACACCATGTCCACATTGTTAGGGTACTTAATAGTAATTATACTCTGGAGATTCAGGGGCTGGTGTCAATGCTCAGCTTTTCTGAAGTTATTCTGATGATGATTCGGTCAGCAGGAGAAAGCTGAAGTTATTTCACAATGCCCATGCTTTTCTTCTGGAAGTTTGGAAGGTTGGAGTCTGATTTTGTAGGTGGTTTGGAAATTTAAATCCAACTTCCTGGCTTAGGTTTAAAATGAAACACCCACTTCAAAAAAAAAAAAAAATCTGCACCTCACCATGACTTGCAACGAAGTAATTTGTACCTAGAACAAAACCAAGCTCAATACCCAGGGAACAGGCCAAAGAGTTTTGGTGTTCCAGATGGTGGAATTCGGTGCAGCCACTGGGGATAAGGAGGCAGATTCATCTTCATATAGGTATAATATAAAGGCTAGCAAAGATACATTAAGTGAAAAATTAAATGTAGCAACTGTGAAATACTTAGTCATCTGAATACAAAGAGAGGGCTATCTGGATAATTATTATTATTATTATTATTTGGAAAAAAATCTCTGAAAGTATTCAAGAGAAACCGTGGTTTCTGAGAATGAAAGACAGCTCACAGGCTGAGGGTCAGGGTGTGATGGAGAGGCTTCTCACTCTAAATACCCCTCCCCCATGCTTGAATTTTGTCCACAAGAATCCACAGCCAGCATGCTATCTATAGGGAATTAGCTCCCGAGATCCTCATGGGCATCAACATCTGAGAATGTGCAAGGGAATCCCAAAGAAATGGTGTTGTATTTCCAGGTTACCAGTATATCACTTCCTGTAGTATTTAAACCATCTCTTGGTTACTTAAAATATCAAATATAATACAAAGCTGTGCAAATAATTATTATACTACAGCGTTTGGGAAATAGTGGCGGGAAAAGGAGGTGCATGCTCAAAACAAACACAAATTTTTAAAAGAATAGTTTGATCCATGGTTGGTTGCATGTGGGGTACAGATTCTGAAAGCCAGCTGCACCTCCTCTATGGAAATTATACACATGTGCAAGAGTCACAGGGTGAGGGACTATGGAATGGTAGTCCCCAGTCTTGTGGCACACACCAGACTAAGCATCAGGTTCCATCTCTCATACAACTTTTATCTGAGGGCATTAAGATCGTTTTGTCACGTGATCTCACATCTGTGAACTGCATTAAAAAAACCTTCAACAGTTGCCACCCAAGGTCATTATGAAGCACAGATGGAAAATAGTTCCCCACCCCCCCAAGAAAATGATTCAGGAAAATAATACTTTAAAATATTTTAAAAACAAATTCTAAATAATAACAAAGCCTTTAGACCTGCAGGTTTAAACACTAGTTTACTTATTTATTCATTTAACCACTCAGCCAGTAACACTGGGACATCTAGTATGTTCTAGAAATGTTGTTAGTTCCTGAGGGTAGAGGGTTGAGGATAAGGGATTCTGTTCTGAGAGAGGAGAGAAAGAGAAAAGGGGAGGGGAGGGGAAGAGGGGGAAAGAGGGAGGAAGGAAGGGAGGGAGGGGAGGAGACACACACACACACACACACACACACACACACACACACACAGAGACAGACCACTCTAGCCTCCATTTCTGCATTAACTCATCCAGTCACGGGGCCACCCACCCCGCCCCTTCCTCTGGTACCTGCTCGCACTTCCTTGCAGCATCTGTGGACCAGGTGTGTGTGGGAAATGAGGGAGTTAGAATGGAAAGGACACCGCAGCTCCTACTGTGGGCAAGAGGTTTACATAACTAGCCTTATGTAATCCTCATGACGACGACCTTATTTAAAAATCTATCATGCTTATTTTAAAAATGAGAAAAACGACACGGGAAAATGTTCAGCAATTTAACCAAAGGGCGCAGTTAGAAAATAGCAGAACCGTGTTAAAACCCTGGTCTGCCAGACTTTCCAGCAATACTCTTTTCTATTATATTGCGTTGCCAGGTCATCTTTCAAAAGAAAAGAAAAATAGTAATGAACCATATGAACTGCCATGAGGGAGGAAACAGGGCCGTGCAGGGTCCTGTCCACTCTCCAATGGAGTCACAGGATTTTCTTTTCTTCTCTTCTCTTTTCTTTTCTTTTTTCTTTTTTTGTATTACAATAAAATGAGCCTCTGGCCTCCTTTACCTTTAAGACCTACTCTACAATAACTATTTAAGAGTTAACTTTAAGACAATTCAGATGACTCCAAGGACAGGATTCTGTACTTTACCTACAGGGACGTACTGTGCTGCTGTCTGGCAGCTGTGGCAATAGGGAAGCAATGGGAAGGTGGTGAGGTTTATGATATTCTTGCCTACAGGGAGAGCCCCATCCCCATGACAACCAGCCGCCCAGGGGTGAGAAGGAGATCTCACAGCTGGGGTAGCTCCATGCCAGCAGGGGAACCTAACACTCATAGTGACCATGGGGGTTAATCAAGAAAGGCTTCAGGGAGGAGGTGACTTTTCAGAGAGGGCTGGGCTTGGCATTGTCTTCTCAGGAGCTGTTCTGATTCTTGAATCCCTGCTACTCACTCCTGATGAAAACGTTAACACAGAAACTAGAAGAGTAATACAGACTTCAAAATGATAACGCTAAATTTAGTGTTCTACATAATGTAAGAGTTGTCCACTGTTAGACATTTGCCATCCAATTTTCTTAAAATAGCCCATTTGGTCCAGTATTTTTCCAAATCCTGATCACTCTCACTGAACTCCAAGAGTGGACTAACGGCCTGCATGACACTACACACACTGATTTTGCGGACTGTTTTTCCGCTCTTGAGGACAGCTTCATTATGACAGCTAGCGTCCCTCATTTGCTGGCCCTGTTAGAAGTTCTTTTATACCTTTCCAGTATGGCGTCTTACTTACGTGGTAAAAGCAGGATTTACTTTGGCCCCAAGGTAGTAAGAATAAAGTATGAACATGCCAATCATGAAAGCCAGGAACACCATGATGAAGAGAACCATGAACTTGAAAATGTCCTTCACCGTCCTCCCGAGAGAGATCTGCAAGGGCCCGAAGCTCTCGTTCGCAGGGAGGATGTATGCAATCCGGGAGAAGCTGAGCACCACAGCGATGGCGTACAGGCCTTCGGATATGATCTGAGGGTCAGAAGGGAGCCATTTATCTCTAGCTAGGAAAGGGAAGGGGGGAGGGGTGAAAGAGGGAGAGAGGGAGAGATATTACAAACAGAGTTTTAAAAAATATTTATTTCTAACTATGTAAGGCAAATACTGCAAACATCTGTTATATAGGCAGGTGGGTCTTGCTTCAGTTGAAACTACTGGCAATTTAATTTGTTGTCCAGATTCCATTTTTTAAAATGTAAAACTAGAAACAATATCTATATTTCAGTGAGTGAAACCCTATTAGAAAGACACTAAGACAGCCTCATCTGGCACAGAAATGGAATGAAATATGAGGCAGGGACACCGTTTTGTGGATGTGGACCATGTCCAGGGCAAGAGGCGGTTGATACTCTCTCTCCCCACCCCAAGGTGTCTGGTTACTTTGCCACCCTATAGACAAAGCCTCAGATAACCTTATTCTGAAAAAACTGATTTCATCTGTCAATTAACACAAGTAAAATGTTCAATAGCCATTAGGGAGAATATCACAAATCATGGCAGGGCTGACCCTGTGAGATCCGAGCCACAGGAAGCATAAGTGTGTTAGGTACAGACCCAGAGTGAGGGCCCAATAGCCTACAGCAGGTTCAGTTCCCTGGCAGGTCAATGAAATCATAAGTGGTTAATTCTGTGCAAACTGAGTCATCTCCAAAAGAATGGCTTCCCTGTAGATAATTGCACAGCAAGCTTAGCATCTGCTGACTGTTTGCTGTGTGTTAGACACTGCCTTCAATGGCCCACTGGTAGTTCTCTCTTTATAAAAACAGAAACAAGACCTAGAAGTTTAAAAACATACATAAAGGAAGCAGGGAAGCCCAAATTAATAAATTCCTGTCTGGCCAACAGTTACTAAATACACATGAATAAATTTAAATACACAGGCTATAGAAACAGTCAAAATTATGTGTCACGTAAAACAAGATTTAAATCCTTTAACTTCAAATGCTGTTTAGTTGCTCCTTTGACCCAGTATCCTTAGGGCATCAAAACTCTTGCTTGTTGATAATGTCATCACTTTTTTTGCATTAAATTGCATGCATTGCAATTTCTACATTTTGGAGAGTTCCTAAAACTATTTAAGTATCCTCACAATGTTGAGTCCTAATCACACAGAATTTCTAAAGTCTGTATTTTAGGCTTTCTTTATCAGTAAAGTGCATACAGATATTTTAATCAATCTATTTGGGCTGGGCAAGCACTCTAGGACTATGCAATATTTCTATGCCTTTATTTGTTCAATTAATTTATTGTTTTATATTTATTTATATGCAGGATCTCACTAAGTTGCCCTGGCTGAACTAAGTTGCCTTGAACTGTGCAGCCTGGGCAGGCTTTGAACTTGTGATCCTTCTTCCTAAGCCTCCTGTGTAGCTGGGATTGCAGACCTTACTAACATACAACTATAATGAAGAAGACTTGCCAGTCACAGTTCCTTAATACTGGTGTGTGCTGGCAAAGCTGGCACCATTGTCCTTCCATCTGGATGTCCTGGCCATACCAAAGGTACAGCATCCTCTTCAGTGTCTACGGTTTTCTCCACCTTCTCATATGTATGAACTTTAACCCCTATATCCTGCCTCTGCTGAATTTTCACTCATTTTATTTCATGCCACGGCACATCTAGTTTCTCAGAGTCTGGAGTTCATGCTCGCCCCACTGCTCACAAACCTATGCATTTCTCATGCTAAGCATACAGTGGTTGTCTAGGAATCTGAAGGTTGGCATCCCATAATTTCAACAATTGATGATCAACTGTGTTCTGAAACGACCAAACAGCAAATCCCAGAAGCAAACAATTTCTATGTTTTAAATTGCCCAGCCTCATAACAGTACAGTGTCCACTGGTTCTCCTTCACAGGGCATGAGTCACCCTTTGTCCAGCGTATCTACAGTGTATAGGCTGCCTGGCTCTTAGTGCCTGAGTAGCTATGTAGCTTACCAGATTGACAGTCTCTATACACTAGGGGCTGTGCAAAAACCCCCCCAAAAAACAAAAAAACAGAACAAAACAAAAAAACCCTTTATTTTACTAATCATCAATAGCCCCAGAGCTCAAAAGTTTTATTATAGTATATCTTGAAAGTTTCATTAAAATATATTGTTACAATTTTTGTGTTTTATTAGTTATTAATCTATTTATTATTTTATTAGTTATTAATCTATGATCTCTAATTTCCAAATCAAGCTTTATCACAAGCATGTGTTTACTTGTGAGAAAGAACACAGAGTTTGTAGGGTTTCCTTCTGTCAGTGATTTCAGGAATCGTTTGGGGTCAGAACATCCTGGACTCGTACAGGGGCGTTGCTTTCCAAGATGCCCTTCTGGACTCAGGAAAGAACCCGGCAGCTAACGACTCACCATAGGTGAAATACTGAACCTCAGGTGGGAGTGTGACTTCACTCAGGTCGCTCTCCTGCACGTGGCTGTCCACATACTGCTGCGCCTTCGTGGCCTGCAGGAAAGCCAGGAACCTGGCGGTGAACGCGGCGATGAAGATGGAGAGCATGCCGAAGTCGAGCACGTTCCACAACTGCACGATGTACTCCCGGGGCCCCTCCAGCCACAGCTCCTTGCACTCGGACCACATCATCCCTGCACGAGAAACCAGAGACTGCATTAGATCTTCCTGCTGAGGCCGAGGAGCTGATCCTCTGTGCACACCCAGGAAAGGTGTAACCCCAGCAAACACTGACTGTGCTGAGGCCTCCTGGTGGAGCTGAGTAGAAAGGACGCTTCCACTTAGGGCTGATGGAAATATACATGACACCGGAGCATGGGAGACAGGAAAGAAGCAAGCAGAACTCTGCTAGTCCAAGACTTTGTCCTGTGAGGTTTGTGGAGGAGTAGAGAAAAGGGACAGTATGAAATCAAAGAGGCTAATTAATTCAGATCATTGTTATGTAGGGGTACAAGTAGGACTCTGGGAGAGAAAGTCCCTGCAGACTTTAACAATAACCAAGCCCAGTCATCAAGGATCCTGACGGCCTCCTCTAGTCTCTTGTCCTACCACAACCTACTGGGGAGGCCAGGAACATGGTCTAAAACGGACCCAGTTCTAGAGGAAAATGTCATGAGTCACAAAGGATGAAATACTGTTTAACAGATTGTCATAACCCTGCACACATGGATGTCCAGCCTTTTGGTATGGCGATATGATATCATTTACAAAATGTTTGTTTGCACGTGGGTGCCTGCACCCAGTGTGTGGGATCATCTGGACACATTGTAACATTTTAAGAAGAAAATAAAGCTGACAATAAAATTCATAAAACAATGGCTTGCTCCAGGTTGAGGCTGTAGAGCAGCAAGGACCACACAGTGGGAGCAGACCACAGAAAGATTCTGAGATAGAGGTCAATGCTCGGACCAGTTCCGTTTCCTGAGATGGAGCAGAAAGTTTGTTTGTTTTTTGTTTGTTTGTTTGTTTTTGTTTTTTTATCACACTACTTCGAATTTTTCCTTTAACACAGCTTCTCAAAATGAGTTACCAGAAGTTAAGTAACAAGCATTCTGAAAATGGAAAAACTCCTAAAATCCCTGAAACTAAAGCCATATATAGCAAAGGCTCTTCAGTTGCAAGTATTTCAATTAAACAGTCAGGTCCATATTAATGATGTAGTGTGAACATATACCTTTCTGTGTGCATTAACTATTATTTAACCGTTTAGGTATTTTCTCATTTAGCCACTGCTTTAATGCTGGTGTTCTCATCATATACGGCACAACAGTTTTTAGTAGAAAATAGCGATCATTTCAGTAACTATTTTTTGAATAGAAATTAGGGAACTTAAAAAAAAGGCTTACCAAGAACCCAGACCATAATTAGCATTTCCGTCCATGTGAACTGCGTGGTCTTCACCCTGAAGATTTGCTTGGGGTAGTCGATAACAGTGATGTTTGGCAGTGTGGTGATGCCTTCAAACCTGTCTGAGGCGTTGAACACAAGCAGACCCAGAAAGATGATGAAGGAGGCAGCGTGTGCCACAAACTTCATGAAGGGACTTCGAAGAATTTTCCCCAGCTGTAATACAACAGAGAGGAGAGTGGAGATCGGATAGAGGGGAAGAAACGGAGGAGGAAAGGGGAGGGAGGGGGCAAAGGGAGGGAGGGGAGAAGACGTTCTAGAAAATCTGCCCTCTACCTGCAACAATCACTATACAAGATGAAAATGAATAAATAAAGGAAGTTGGAACATGTTCTGTTTGCTTCAGAGGAGCTATTCAGGATTGTCCAACCTGCAACCTCTGGGCCACGTGTTTCCTAGTATACTTATGTATGCTGCCCAATGCATTTGTAGACATCAAGTCACAATGTCAAAAGGTTGGACTCCCCAGCTGATATGTATCATGAAAAGTACTCTTTTCTTTAGGGAGTTTTTTCCTCTAAAATAATTTCAAAAGTCTTGGAAATCCAGATTCTTAAGGTCTGCTCTGCTGTAACCCATGTGCCCTTCTGGAAACCTGTGTGTGCAACAGGCTTCTTATTCTTATTTTTGCACGAATAACTATACAAAGTCAAAGTTCTTAAGCCTAGAAAAAAATATGTGAGTTTGTAGACTTACATAGGGCATTAAAAGCTTTTTTGAAGATGAAAAAAAATTACTACAAAGTAAAAAATTTTAGTTTTCAAATAATCCAGAATTCTCATACCACACATATTTTAAAAGGAAGAAAATATTAGAATCAAGATAAATACCTTATCAATTACTACTTACATATTGGGGAGATACATAATAATTAGAACTTTTAAGTAAGGTAGCTTGATTAAAAATATTAATCTCTGTATTCTGAAAATGACACTTATAATAAAGATACTTCTAATGGCTATCTTATAATTATTAAAAGGTAGTTCCTTAAAAATATCCCGTGATATACTGCCATTAAAAGTCTCATGCTCTGACAGAAATGAGAAACAGATTCTCTTGTCCCCAGGGCATCTGTAGTCCAGGGGTTAGGTACATTGGATAATTGTCAAATACGTTCACTAGTCTGCACATTCAAGTGTGAATGTTAACTCGGCCCATGACCCTCAAAAAGATGTGGCTCACGTTCACAAAACTAACTTAAAGCAAATGTCCAGAACCTTAGTTGGTTCAAATAACTACAAAGTGTCAAGTAATTTCTGAATCTAAACATGCGTGCACACAGACAATTGTCGTCTTTCCACACCGGACTTAGGAAAACAAGCAACAGGACAATTACACATCTTGGTGCCAAGACGGCTACAGGGCTCGAGTTTGGCATCATCACCAAGGCACATGCTGTTTCTTGGGAGTTGCCAAGTCTGTTTTTCTGAAAGATTTCTCTTTAAAACTTTAAATAAGATGAAAAGAAAGCAGTATACTTATCTTTAAAATGGGCTATATGTGTGTGTGTATGTGGGGGGGGGGTTGTTTGTTTGTTTGTTTTACAGTATTGGAGCCAAGGCTTCATGCACAGTAGATAAATGCTCTAATGCTTAGCTTTGTCTCCAGTCTAAGAATTCCCCATAGAAGCTGGAGGTCAACATCAAGGTCATTCTGGTGCTCTCCACCTTGGCTTTTGAACCTACAGTTCACCAGCTACCTAGACTGGCTGTCTAGCTAGTGCAGGGGTCTTCCAGTCTCTAGCTTTCCAGCACTGAGACTGTTGGCAAATGCTTTCCTACCTTGCTTTGTATGTGGATGCCAGGATGGAACTTGGGTCTTTATGTTTGCAAGGAAAGCATTTCATTAACTAAGGCACCCCAGCCTGATAACTCTCAAGTTATCTCTTTACTCTGTGTAATAAGCACAGGCACGAATGGGTTCTAGGGATGGCCAAGTTCCAACCTTTTATTTTTCTTATGATGAAATGCTACTACAGAGTGAGCCGAACTGTCATTTTATATGATGCAAAGTATGCACCCCAAAATTGAGCAAAATTGAGCAGTGCTAAAAAAGCAACCTAAAGCACACTGACCCCGATTCTACACACGTTGGAAATTTCTGGAAGAACAAAGGGCTTGAGGACCCACTATGGATATCACTGAAAATTAAATAACACCTCTGATATCCATGTGCTTAAATTAACCCACTGCAACTGTATCCTGCTCTAATTGACTGAGAGACCCGGAGAGACGGACTATCGGGTACCAGAACTTTGTGATGTATTTCCTCCTGAAAGGAAAACTGGTTGGGTTATAATTTTCTGCTCTCTGCAGGCTCTTCTGTGATTATTGTTCTAGTCTTTCGTGTTTATGTATTTAAAGAATTGTAGAATAACTTCTCCAAGATACATGACAGAGAATCCAGCAGTCATTGAACTTGGTCAGAATGACAAGTTTTCTACCTTTTATTATGGGAGGAAGGGGCAGATCAACAAGGAAGTAAAATGAACAAACGTTTTCACACATGTAAACACCTAGAGGAGACTGCTGAGCCATGGTAGACTTTCAGAGTCATTTATAAGTGGCCTTGATTGGTTTTGCCTGAAACAGATTCTGATTAAGAAGAAACCAGATTTCAGAATATAGGCATGACATTAAAGGACCCAAGGACAGCTCCTTCTCAGGGAGGAGCCCTTCATTAGCAGGGCAGATTCTGTTAGCATGGCCTGTATTCTCATCCACATCTGTGTAGGGGATTTCTTAATCACAAGTAGCTCCACTTGGGCAGGTTGAGAGAAAAAGGCCTCAGAGTGATCAAAGCAAAAGTGAGCAGTGCTAAAAAAGCAACCTAAAGCACACTGACCCCGATTCTACACACTTTGGAAATTTCTGGAAGAACAAAGGGCTTGAGGACCCACTATGGATATCACTGAAAATTAAATAACACCTCTGATATCCATGTGCTTAAATTAACATTCAGCCCCAGGTGCTTCTAACAGGCTCACATGAGAGCCCCGAAAGCAGTTAGCTGTTTCGTGGTTCTACTGGGTATGACTGTCTACTTCCTCCAGCCAGTGCCAGCCATGCTCTCCTTGTTACATATCAGTGGCAACTGCACACATGCTCCTACATTCCGGCTGTTTAGTCCTTCCTGTCTCCCATGGGAATTTCTACCTAAAAGCCTTACTACGTCATGCCTGCAAATGTGTCTTGCTGGTACCAAGTCATCTCTGATTCTACTCTTGAGTTGATCCACTCACTGAAATGTAGAACATTTGTTCAAGTCACTTAAAATGCAGAGCCCACGAGGCGGGAGCCTGACTTTAGTTTTCGAATTTTCCCAACAAAGATACACATTTGGCCAACCACAGAGGGAAGTGGGGAGTCTAGTACCCTGCTACAAGGTGCAATCCAGTAGCCGATGGCAAGGAATGGAAGGCCCAAGGCCACGACCAACACAACCAGACACTTGATAGCGATGGTCTGCTCCCGGAGGCCAGAGAGGTTCTCATACCAGATCGTCAAAAGCTGCTGTTGGCAGTTGGGGTGAGCCACAAACTGTTGGGAGTAGAGGGAGAGCGATATTAGTATTTCCACGTGTCTGTCCAGAGCACAGCCTGTTTAGAACCCTGTCTTCCCTTTATCGTTCAAACTTGCTTCCTATAAGGTGGACTCCAAAGGAGAAAAGTTTCTGCTGCCCTTCTTCCCAGTCCTTCTGGTAACTGACTTCTCTCTGGAAGTGATGGATTTCTTCAGTGAAAGCATGCCCCCACCATGCCACTTGTCAGTGTCCTTGTATTCATTTCAGAATGGGAAAAGGAATCGGTTATTGCATTTCTTGTTGACTAGAAGCAAGAGAAACGTTAGTAAATTTCATGTTACTCCTAAAATACATGTATGAAAAGTATGTAAATCATGGCACATTCGAGCTGTGTGTACCTTGGCTGGATATGAAAAGATCTGCACAGTGGTTACGCGAGGCCCACATCGGCTCGGCTCTTAACTGCTGAATTATGTCTCTAGCCTTGTTTTTGTTTTTTAGATCTTGTACAGAGTTTCTACATGCTACATCTTGCCTCTAAAATGTCTTCAGTTTTTTTTTTTTTTTTTTTTTGTGACACGGGGTCTCACGCTGTAGCCCAGGGTGGCCTAGTGATTACTTGCTTTGTTGGATGATTTAGTGTAAAACAGCATGGCTTTGGGTCAAATTATTGTCTTCTTCAAATTCACATTTTGAACTCCAAACTCCCAGTGTGCTGGTCTTAGGAGGCAGGGCTGCAGGACATACGTGGGGCCTGGGGATGGAGTATATGAGATGGTGATATAGGTGCTAGTGTATAATAAGCAACACCCCTATCCATGTTTTTGATACAATTGAAGTCAACGGCTTACAACTCAATAGGTGGCCCTGTCCAGAAACAGCCCTGCTGCCATCTTAACCTCAAACTTGCAGCCCCAGTGCTGTAAGAAATGAGTTTCTGTTGTCTATAAAGCACCCTGATGGTACCTCGTTCTAGCACCCCAAACTGATTATCTCACCGTTGCTGCTTGCCAAGTCTATGTTTTGGGCTTCTTTCCAAACCACTTACTCACTAACTTCCTCTCTCACCTCCTTTTTCTTTTAAGACAGAGTCTCACTCTATGAGTCCAGCTGGTCTTGAATTTGGAATCCTGCCTCAGACTCTTGAAACCTGGGATAAAAGATGTGGGCCACCACTCCCTGAAGGCTCACAATTTTGAAACTGTCTCACATCCTAACGCTATCATCAGGTGACCTTCTGGGAAAGGCTGTAGACACAATCAAAGCGGAAGGGTTCCCCGGTCTGTGTGCAGCCCCCTGGGATTCCCCCAAGAGCCCAGATCTTCACTCCCGCCTTGTGCTGTTTAGACACTTCTTTCATGTTTATTTCTCTCCTGTCTCTCTCCTCCCTTCACAGCTCCTGTCAATCATATTTGTTCACTCACTTCAGAATGCTTTGTACACTTACTGTCAGTACTGGTATTTGGCACAAGATAAAAACAGAACTGGAACTACTTCAAGTCATTAGCATCTATTTTTTTTTTTAGAGCACACAGTAGGCTGTCATTTATGCAGTATAAAAGCCATTATAATAAAACTCTGAACTCCACATCCTTGTCAAGACAGTAAAACACAGTCATCTTATAAACGTTAGTGGAAATGTCTCTGTGTTAGTGAGATCCAAGCTGCATGGATCCAAGTCAAAGCTTTCTGGAGTTGGCAGCCAGCCAGGCTGAGGACAAGGAACTGGGTATACCAGGAGAGCCACAGGTTGAGCATCAAATGTCATCGTATCAGATTACTGTTGTGGAGTCAGCCATGTACTTTTCTTGGGGAGAGGGTAAAAACCCTAAGGTTTCTACAAGGTACGAAGTACCTTGCTAGGAAATAAATGTCCTGTGTCCGTTTGGATGGATGAACTCACTCCCCTTGGGAATATCTGCTTGCTATGACTTGAAAGCATTGCCTTCAAAATCCTGGTATTGCCATGTGACATTCTGAGGAAGTGAGAGAGAGAGTAAGTCGTACCAGCAGGCAAGAGCACTGTCCATTTGTAGTCTCAGCTAGTTAAGAGTCTGCAGGGAGGCAGAGGATCCCTTGAGTCTAGGAGTTCAAGCCTGATCTGGGTAACTTATCAAGACTCTTAAGTTTAAAAACAGCAATCCAACTAAGAGGTGACGCGGCCCTTGCTGAAGGATAAAGACGTCGTAAGTGAGTCACATGGTGTTCATCTACTTGCTCTTCCATTCTTCTATCACATGAGGACACTGTTATGTTCCTCTGGAGGATACAGTCCTACCTGCCTTCAACTCGGACCTACCCCTGAACTGTGAAGAAGACACATTTCTATTTTATACTTCACAGCAGCACAAATGAACCAAGATGCTGCTTCTCTTGGGGTTTAAACTTCACAGAAATTGTGTTATCATCACCACCACCACCACCACCACCACCACCATCATCATTGTGTGTGCATGTATGTGTGAGCATGAGGGTGCCATGGAGCCAATATGAAGGCTATAAGACAACCTGTTGGTTCTTTCCCACTTCTATGTATAATCAGGACTGTCTTGGGGTCTCTATCACTGTGATAAAGACTATAACCAAAAGGAACTTACAACTCTCTGGTCATTTTCCATCACTGAGGGAAGGCTTTCACCACAAGCACCTTTCCTCACTGAGCCACCCTACCAGCCTGTGTGTGTTTGGATTTTGAGAGGACTGTAGGTCCAAGTTGGCCTAGAGCAGAAAGCAATCCTCCTGCCTCAGCCTTCCTCATGTTGGGATTGTAGGTCTGAGCCACCCCAATACTTGAGGACAGAAATAATGGTTTGGTTTGGACTCTTTCCTATCACACCTCCCAATGGGGCCACCTTTAAGTCTGAGGGTATGCATCAGGGCAACGATTATCCTCTCCACATAGTGTCTATGAGATGACCCACATTGACCCTTGTGGCTTACTTACATCACGCTCGCCCAACACTTACTATATGTTAAATCCCAGCATTTACCTGTTATAAAATTCAGGCTACCTGGCCTATTTCCTAAAAATAGGAGCACAACCTATGTTCTTCTTGAGATAATACCGTCTCTACTGAATCCATTAAAAACGCACACAGATTTCCCCCAACAATTTAAAACTTCGAATACAAATACATAAGGCACATCTTAAAAAAAAATAAAACCAATCCAATATTAGCAAGTAAGAGCAGAAAACCCTAATCCTTCAGGAGATTTTTTTCCCCTTCTTTTCAATAAACTTCAAAATGGGGCAGAGACCCTTATCTCTAAAACCACTCCATTTCCTGGAAAAATATCCCTATGATACTACGCTGCCATAGCCGGCTGCGTAAGGTTCTTATGTTGTTTTTCAACTTCAGTGGAGCAGCAAATTGAAGTCATTACAAAAATAATACCCTGATTTGAGATTTTCTGTGCCAAAGAGAGAATGCTTGACACATAAGAACATTTCAATGTTTCAATGGAATAAAAAATTTAATAGGGTTGCTGAACAACACACACACACACACACACACAGAGAGAGAGAGAGAGAGAGAGAGAGAGAGAGAGACAGAGAGATGTCTAATAGGATGTAAGCTGAATCCCAATAACCGAATAAACCTATACTTTAAACGATCATGTCACACCATCTTTTGAACTGTCCTCAGTGGGTACTGCTCTGTCAAACCCTTGAGGTGCTTCGCTCTTGCCTTTGACAACATTGTTATGTTAGTTACATGTTTATTTCTCCTTCTTTTTTTTTTTATATCTTCTACAGAACGTGTCTGTACTGCAGAGGGTCTAATTTTTAGATTTTTTTTTTTTTCTGTTAAGGATGGAATTGGAGCACTTGGCTGGGTGGGGCTCCAGAAACAATTTTTCTCTGTAGCCTAGTTTTACAGACTAAACAGCCTACCCATCATCAAATTTCCTATAATAGACATCCCCCACCATGGGTACAGCTTGAAGTATGTGGGGGAGGGGGAGACCGAGCTCTGCTTTCATATCACAGAACAGCAGAGATGTATGATCATAATTAGAACTCAAAGGGAGCAAATCATCTCGATGATGGAAGAGGCACAGTGTAGAATCACCGATTTCATTGACATCACCAACTACTGTAGCTATTCTTTGGGAATGGGAAAATTGATTTGTGAACTAGCATTTATTTATTTTGGGAGAGGGTTGAGACACGTTTCAATCTGGACCCCAGGCTAGCCTTGGGCTGTTGGTCTTCCTACAGTAGTCTCTTCAGTGCTAGGATTACAGGCATGCTCTGCTGTGCCTGGTCGGTATGTTTGCAACAACAGGGTTTAAAATTTTTGCTTATTTTAAATTAAAATGCTCTTTTAGATTTATGTATTTTATGTGTACGAGTGTTTTGCCTGCACATATGTATGTGCATGATGGTTGAAAATTAGATTTCTAATATTATTATTACAGATGGTTGAAAGCCATCATGAAGGTGTTGAGAACGGAACCCAGGACCTCCGCAAGAACATCGAATTCTCTTCACCACTGAAGAATCTCTCTAACCCCCTTTCCTTCAGTTTCTGTTGATGGTCTTTCTGGTGTGCAGAAGTTCCAAACTGTATGTTGTCAAGTGATCTGTCATTTTTTTTAAACAATTGTTTTAAAAACAGTTTTTATAGGTGTTTTATCTGTATGTATGTATGTGTATCACATGTCTGCCCACAGTGACCAGAGGAGGGTATTGGTCTGGAACTGCAGTCATGAATAGTTGCTAACAACCATGTCAATAATAACCAATAAGTAACCAAACCTGCGTCCTCTTCACAAGCAGCAAGTACCCTTAACCTCTGAGTCATCTCTATAGTCCATCAAGATTTCTAATATTATTATATCAAAAAGTCCTTTCCTAATAAGCATTGAATCCTTAGTTACGTATGTTGATCGGTAACAAATTTATTGCTAGTGATACTGCATACGTTGCAACCCATACATCAACTCTCTTAAGATGAAGTCAGGCATCACTCTGCGGGGTGGGCTGGCTAACAGAAGCATCTCTGCAGATGAGCTGTTTCTGCTAATATGACACTTTCAATAGAATGATAAAAAGCCCATGACAACTGAAATCAATTTTCTCCTCTCAGGTGCCAAAAGAAAAGAGATTCATATTGCAAAAGCGTGACTCTGTCTGGACACTTTTCTAAAAATGGCTTGCTATCAATCGTGTTCAAAATTATCTTTCCTCCAACATAAGGAAAACCTCACAGGAAGAAACCTCCGAGGGGGCATTTCATTATCTTAGAGCTGATCTGTTCCTTGACAAGTTGTTTTATTTCAATTTCTAGTAAAAATCTTCCCTTGTCATTAATGACTGGCCCAAATCCCGTTTTCTGTACTGTGGTGGATGTGTGTGTGTGTGTGTGTGTGCGCGCGCGCGTGCCCACGTGCACTCTCGAGTGCATGTGTGCATGAGTGTACAGGCTCACATCTAGAAGTAAGGTGTGGGAGAAAGATCTTTCTACATTCTTGCTTTGTGTTAGAATGTAAGCTACGTCTTGGGTTCCAATGGTCAGAGTTATGTGGCAGGTTTGGTTTGCAAGAGGTCTTAGGACAACTGGCCAAAAACTCAGGACATTCCTCCTGCAAGAGCCAACACTGGCCACTCAGCAGAGCCAAAATTGGGCCCCAGGTACTCCCTTACCAGGTAGTTCTGGGCTTGGATCTAGGCAAGATTTCTGGGATGTTTAGTTTATATAAGCTTGTACCATTGTCTTTCTTTGCAATTCTGTGAGCTTCCAAGGATCCTTTGTTAAATCCTTTTCTGAAAAATCGGTCAGATACTAAGGGTGGGACTTAGACAAAATTGTCTTTGATACTTCGACTTGCTTAAGAGATATTGCTCTGATATGAGTTTCTGTAATGGAAATACTGTGGGCTAATATTTAGTGTGTGCCGTCACAGATGAGTCCCTCATGCTAACTGCTCACATTATTTCTCATGATCTTCAAACAACTGTTATTGTACCACTTTGCTGAAGCTCAGGACTTTGGTGCTGTGTGTGGCTAGTCAAGAACCCACGGTGACATCAGAACTTGAACCCTTCCTTGCAGATGGATCTACTGCCTGTCCTTGTAAGCATGAGACCACGACAAAGGAAAAACAGAAGACATGGCTGTCCACTGGTGACTCTCGATATGCCCCTTCCAACAGCTGCTGCCTCATGATTTCTCAACTTCTATCTTTTATTAAAGACTTAGTTTATTTTAAAAGTATGTGTATATGTGTGGGGAGGTGGGGGTTGTTATCCAGCATTGGATCCCCAGGAGCTGGAGTTGCAAATAGTGGTGAGTCACTCAACATGGTTGTTAGGAATCATACGTGGGTCCTCTGGAAGAGACACATAGGCTACTAGCCACTAAGCCATCTCTCCAACCCTGTCAGCTCCTCTTACATACAAAACACCCCCTCTCTGTTACCTAACACACTTAAATTGCCCAATTCCAGAAACAGAGACTTATACCATATGACATATTTTAACTACAATTTTCACAAATAATTATTTAATGGCTCAATGAAAATTAGTAAACAAAAACACACATACCAGGTTTTTTTTCCTGCAGTAACCATATC
The DNA here is from genome assembly GCF_011762505.2 of Arvicanthis niloticus. Lineage (NCBI taxonomy): Eukaryota > Metazoa > Chordata > Mammalia > Rodentia > Muridae > Arvicanthis > Arvicanthis niloticus. The sequence continues at coordinate 21,813,805 of NC_047661.1, forward strand.
GAAAATAATTGTCATCTTTCTTTATGACCCTGGCATGACTACCTCCACATCTGTAGTATGTCATCAGACCTGTCATTTAAGCTTGGTAACTCTGTGCCCTCTATAGAGACTCTTATCTAGCTTCCCTGGTTTATATGTAAAGTGCATAACAGGCCCACATTAAGGATCAACAAGAGAAAGTATGTTATGCTATCTCACAAATGCATGTAAGCAGGAGTATTATCATTATTTTATTTATTATTTTTGTTGTTTCACACTGGCTCTCATGTAGCCCAGGGTGGTTCCAGATTTGCTAGGTACCTGAGGCTGGCTTTGAACTCTTGATTCTCCTGCCTCTTCTTCCCAAATGCTGGGATTAGAGAAGTGTGCCACCATGCTGTTATTATTAATGGCACTGAAATCCACAGTTTGAAGAGTACTTGGTTTATTCTAATCCATTTAAATTACACTAGACCCCCAAGATACATAAAAGATAGAATCCCCTTATATAAGGAGATGGAAATGAAGAGGACACTTATCCTTGACATCAAAAAGTCCTGGGTCCTACAATAGGTAACGCTTGAGAAGGGTCAGAACCCAAGGGCCTCCCACTTTACATCAATGCTTCCCTCAGCCTCTCTGCCTTGTTTGTTTTCCAAGTGTCCCTTGGGTTGCAGCATCACCAGTCCATGCCTGCAGATGACTGGCTCACTCACCTTTTTGACTTCATACTTAATGGCAAGTTTGACACGACTCAGTGATGCTTTGTGCCCGTGTCTCTCCAGGGGCTCAGCTGATTCCAGATCTCCGTTCAGAATGGCTTCCACCTCCTCAGAGTCCCGACACAGGTCCAGCACACCCACAACGAAGTCTTTGCATTGCATGGAGAGCTTTCTGTAGTCATTCTAAAACAAGAGGTTTGGTGTTTAATGCCAAGAATTTCTCTCATTCAGTGGCAAACGCCTGGGAACAGGATGTGTGGATAAAGGTGTCCCTGACTCTGGGCAGGAAGCTGCAGCACCTTCCTGGATACAAGGATGGTTAAAGCAGATACATATGGATTCTCCTGCCTTCACTAAGTTTCCTTAAAGTTCTTAAAATTATATGGACCCAATCTCACTTATATGTGGAATCTTTAAAAAGTCAAATACTTAGATGTACAGAATAGAAGGTGCTCTGCCAGAGGCCAGGAGGCAGAGAGAACTGGTCAAAGGACAATATGTTAATTCCCTTGAGTCACCCATCCAGCACTGTACACTTGTATCAGCACACTATATGATATACCATATGCCACAATATGTTCAATTATTATCATCAATTTCAAATTCTCACTGTGTAGTTTAGACTGTTCTGGGATTCACTGTGTAGCTACAGCCGGCCTTAAATTAGAAATCCTCCAGGTTCCACCTACCTTGTACTGTGACATCAGTTGTATACCATCACACCATTTTATAAAAAACAAAAGTGCTCCAAAAAAGCCATACATGATAGCTCACAAGACGAGGACTACCCGAGTCTGAGGTCTGCATGGGCTACTGTTTAAGACCCTGTCTAAACAAACAAAAACAAACCAACAAAAATTAGCAGCGCTAACAAAAAGGCAGTGCACATACAAATCACTGGTTTATATTAAAAAACAATTGTAGTTGAACGTCTTCATGCCGCAAGTACTCCTATTGCCTGCAGCATCTGCAGAAGTGCTAGGATCTCAGCCCTAGAGAGCACCGAAGGTGATGCTCACAGGACACTGGGGGTTTCTCTCAATGCACTGAAAGTTGGTGAATTGATTTGAACACTGGGATTTTGTCCTCCTCCTTCTTCTCCTCCTCTTCCTCCTTTTTCTCCCCCCTTGCTTCTTTCTCTATTTTCTTCCTCTTTTATAAAGACAATTATCCCCCAAAAGGACCCCTCTTTTATATAAAATGTTGTTTTGGGGGAACCCCTAGAAAGTCCCAGATACCAGGGATGTGAGAAGCTCCCAGGACCCAATGGGGTTGGCCTTACCTGAAATGCACAACAGTGGGGAGATGGGACCTAAAGAGACCACCTCCAGTAGAAAGACATAGCCCCATTTGAGGAATGGGGCCACCTATTTATGTTCAAAATTCTTGACCCATAATTGTTCCTGTCTAAAGGAAATTCAGAGATAAAAATGGAGCAGGGACTGAGGAAAGGCCATCCAGAGACTGCCCCAACTTGGGATCCATCCCATGGGCATTACTGATATCATGTTGTGCTTATAGACAGGAGCCTAGCATGGCTGTCCTCTGAGATGTTCTACTAGTAGCTGACTGAGACAGATGCAGATACTCACAACCAATCGTTGAACTGAGGTCAGGGACCCCTATGGAAGAGTTAGGGGAAGGACTGAAGGAGCTGAAGAGGATTGCAACTCCATAGGAAGAACAACAGTATCAACTAATCTGGACTCCTCAGAGCTCCCGGAGGCTAAGCTACCAACCAAAGAGCCTACATGGGCTGGTCCATGGCCCTGCTGGAGATGTAGCAGAGGACTGCCTTGTCTGGCCTCAGTGGGAAAGGGTGCACTTAATCCTGTAGAAACTTGATGCCCAGGGAAGGGAGATGCTAGCAGGGTGAGGTGGGAGTGGGTGGGTGGGTGGGTGGGTTGGTTGGGTAGCACCTCTCAGAAGCAAAGGGAAGGAGGATGGGGTCAAGATCTCTTGGAGGAGGGACCAGAAAGGGAGGTAACATTTGGAATGTAAATAAATAAAATAATAAAAATACAAAATATTGTTTTATGAACAAAATTTTGTTTTATGGAGAAAAAAAAAAAGGAGAGAATGGCCAAGTGACAATGCTGAACAGCAAAGTCAAAACAAACTTTATCTCTTTGTACAAAAGTAGTTACTTTGAAGCTAAAGCAGGACCACTTCTAGAATGGAAACTTTCTGAAGCTTCTCAAACACAGATCTAATACCAGTGGCATCAGTGCCACCAAGAACCTCCCAGACATGCAGTTGGTAGGCCCTGCCCTGAAGTAGAAACTAAGGAAACCCAGCAATTCCATACAAGTCAGAGTTTGAGAATGACTGACAACTGAAGAGGAGGCTGCGGCTAGTCCCCGTAGAGAGACACCTCTCTGGTTTGGCTGAAGGGCATGTTATCTTCCCTTGCAGAAATGGAAGGAGAGAAATGGCTGATTATATGGAATTGGATTCTCCAGGGTTACAGAATATCAATACCTGAGAGAAACATTCCAGGCCACTGGAACTAACACTTTGCTAAAAATAATCTGTGAATCTTTAACCCATTTGCATATTTATTTGGTGTGATGGATGGTTGGTTGGCAGCCTCACTGTTACCTTCTGAATAGGGCTCTATTTTTAGCCTATTGGATCCAGTTAAGGTACCACTGACCATCTCCGGGGAAAGTGCCTCACTTTTGAAAGCCCCATTTCTACCTTGGTGACTTTGACTAAAATTTTAGCCTGTAGAGAAAGTTACACCAGACATTCTATAATTTCTGCATTCGAGAAGCTGAGGCAGGAGGGCAAGTTGGAAGCTAGTCTGGGCTATATAATCAGACACAGTCTGAAAAAAAAAAAACAACTAGAGTTAATCACATAGTTTAATTGATGCACTTGATGAAAATAGAATATTGTAGTTTTTTGAGACACTGTGTCTTGATAACTAAGTGATATTTCACACAGCAGAACTTCTAGGTTTCAAAAGAAAAATCATACTTTAGTGCACTGGTTCCCAACCTCTGGGTGGCAACCCCTTTGGATGTTGTGTATCAGATATCTTGCATATCAAATAATTACATTATGATCATAACAGTAGCAAAATTACAGTTACAAAGTAGGAATGAAATCATTTTATGGTTGGGGGTCACCACAACATGAGGAACTGTATTAAAAGTTTGCTGCATCAGGAAGGTTGAGAAGCACTGCTTTAAAAGAAGATATGAGGAGTTCCAAGTTTCTTCCCTCAAATACTTTGATTTGGCAAAAACCATACCACCAACTAAAATAAACAACAAGAAGAGAGACACTGTCTAAAGGCTACACAGACTGGAATAGTTTCCACTTCAGATATCAGTAATTTAGACAAAGGACCTAACAGTTAATCCTTATTGCCTCATAAGGGAACAGATAAAGTGAGTAAGACCTCAGTCTCTATTCAAGCTGGTACCGTACTCTTGATAAAATTAATAAAACGTGCAGTCTCTGGTTTCTATGCAGGGTGGCTGTCAGTTAAATATCCATCTGCCTTCCCTTCCAGAAAGCTAAGGCAACATTTTATATAGCTTACAGAAGTAGTAAATCCATGTAAAAATATAAAATCTCCTTTCTTAATACAGTCTTATAGATGGAATTTCCATGGCTCCCACTTTGAGGCTCAAGGGACCCTCTTCTATCGGGCTCCTCAGGAGCTGGACTAAAGGCATGCACCACTTCACCTGCTAATGGTGGTTTCCTCACTTCAGTCTCAGTTTAGATTTATCCAGATTGCTCAGGGAAAGATGGAGAACCCTGGCCAGTGACACCCTTCCCTCTACTGCTGAAGTGGGTATTGTCTGCCAGGCCACCCTGAGCTCCTCCTGTCTCTCATGGCTTCACAACTCAGGTCAAACAGAGTTGCTCTCATTGAGTTTGGTTGAGTCATCTTCATGGTGCTTTCCTGGTACAAGGGCTTTCTTTACAAAGTTAATAGGCAACTGGAGCAGAAACTCAAACTCCAAGGGCCTGTTAAGCCTGAGGCAGAGCAATGAACTCCAGTTTCGTCTCGGCCTCTCCGCACTCCTTATAACGTGTATGGTTTAATCTCCATTCTGACCCCTGTTTATGTGAAAGAGAAACATTGACATTCAATGCCAAGCAAACATGTAGCTCCAGGCCTCTCCCGACAGTAAAAGGAAAGCAGAATCTAAAGACCAGACGTCCTGGGCTCAAGCAAGGCTCCTCTCATGTACCAACTGTTTAATCCTCTGGAATTTTCTCAACCTTTCCCATAAGCAGAATCCTCCCTTCTCTTTGTCCTGAGAGGACTAAATTTTGAGAGCGTGTTTAGTAGGCATTAGGAAGCTTAGAAGTGCTTCTGTGTCAGAAGGTATGTTATTTTGGACATAAACCCCAAGATTGAGGCTGGAGAAACGATCAGTGGTTTAGAGAACTGGCTGCTCTTCCAGGGGCCCTGATTTTGGTTTCTGGCACTTAAATCAGAGATTATAATCATACATAACTCTAGTTCCTGGGGACCCAACACCCTCCTCTGGCCTCTAAGGGTACAAGGCATACGCATGGTGCATATATATGCATGCACAGGCGAAGCACATATACGCATAAAGTGAAAATAAATAAATCTTAAATAAATAAAATCTGGGACTGGAATCTAAGATGCTCAGATGTAGTTTAGTCAGTGTGACCTTGGCCTCTGCTGTCCCCACTTGTGAACGGAGAGGTCTCTGTGACTCCACGAACCCCAGCATCCCCTTCTGCTGTAAAGGGCTTTCTAACTTCAGGTCATGCTGCCTTTTCCTTCTAGCTCTACCATGATAGGAACTGAAATTGCTCTCTACTTTGAAAGAAAAACTGAGGCACAGGGAAGGCCGGTAGCTTTTTGTGATTTATTTATTTATTTATTTATTTACCAAAAAAAAAAAAAAAAAAAAAAAAGTGCATCCATCACCAACTCAATTAGAATCTGGAAATTTCAATTTGTCTTCTTGTATCTTAATAAATGATAGGCTTTCTTGCCACTGATGGGTGGATGGTGAAACCCAAGTCCTCATTTCTCAGAGCAGCTGCAGACATTTGCACAGCCCAAATGTTCCTTTAATAACATGTCACCGGGCTGTCCTTCACCAACTCATCTAAATCTATGACCCTGAGTGCTCAGCTTCCTGAGTCAATGACCGTCACATGTTCTCTGTATGCCCCAAGGGACTGTGGGAAGTGTGCAGGGGTCGAGAGACTATGCATTCCAGGTCATTGATAATATGCTAGGACTAGATGTCTGAGAGGGGAAAACACCCCCTGCGCTTCACCAGGGAGCAGCACATTGTCTAATTCTTATTTTCAGGCCAGGACTCTGAGCTGAAAATTCCTCTGGGAAAGACTATAGAGAACAGCACTGAGCAGGGCAAATTAGGTTACAGCAGTGAGCTTAGCTTGTCCTGTCCTGCTGGAGCACAGCGGAGCTGGGTTAGGGCTCTGACTGTCTAAAGTGCTGACAGACAGGAGTATGGGAAGAGAGGGCAAAGGAGGGATGTGTTAAGAAAGAACCAACAAGCGTAGCCAAGGATGGGGACAAAGGGCAGAGTGGCTCTGGGTCTCCAGGGACCGACTGCTGGGGAGCTGCCTTGCTCTGGCTAACCCAGGTCTCTGTGACGCTCATACTTGCCCTGTAAGCTGAAACTGTGAACGCCCAAGACACAGAGGGTTTGCACACATCCTTGGCTACCGTATGTAACCTGGAGGGCTCTTCTGCTTTTTCACTTGTGACATTTACCCACCTCTGGAAGGTTCTCAGAGCAAAGGAGATTCTAATGTGAGCATTACTAATATGGGCCTCGCTGGCTTCAGGAGGAAACTATGAATAACAAATTCTCTGTCGCTCCACTGAGGAGACTTCTCTGGGTGGAACTGCAAACATCACCATCTTTAGTAAATTATTAAAACATAATGTTGGAAAATATTTCCTTTTATGGAATTTCTCCTGCAGAGCTTCAACATATATCAAACAAAGTACATTAAAAAAAAACAGGTTTCTTTGATGTTTGAAGTGTCAAATAAGTAGAGAATTATGCTTGTATGACTATCTCAAAAATAAAGAAGTGATCTTTAAGAGCATTTTTCCTAGGTTCTTGTCTATTCTCTCTGATAAGTTTGAAGCTTTGAATTTGTCCCTCCTGTGCTCTGTCTGATGGGTGTGACGCCTGGTGTACGGGTGCTCTCTGTAATATAAGCACTTGGAAAGTGGAGGGGGGTCAGGAGTTCAAGGTCATCCTCAGCTACATAGCAAGTTCAAGGTTAGCCTGGGCTACATGAGATCGCATCTTTTCAAGTAATACATAATAGATGTATATATAGGAATAGATATCAGGCAAGACCCATTTTATTCTTTGATCTTCCTACATTTCCCCATTTTTTTAAACAACAAAATGGGCAGTTTTATATAAGAAAAAAATCATGAATTGATAAACAAGGTTGTTACCCTGAGGACAGAGCTCCACCAAGACACAGTGAGGGTTGACAAACACTGAGGGAATTTGTTGTAGATGGAAAGTGGACAGACCAACTTGTGCCATTCTCTTGAAACCCCAGAGAAAACAGATTCTCCTTAGCCTGGATTATGTTGCCAGTTGCGCTTGGAAAAAAAAAAAAAAACCACTTAACTATGAAAAAACTATATTAGGATGTGAAAGAGAATAAATACCCTTTCTGATGTATTACTCTATGCTGAAAAGGTTTGTTCCTCATCTTATCTGATATCCAGGGGCTAGTGCTTGCCGCCACCTCCTCATGTAAAAAAACAGGAGAGCAGAAATCTGCTGAAGAGAGTGTATGGAGTTTTACCTTAGCAGCCAAGTATCCCCCTTCCCTTAGATATAAGGGCTGGGCCATTTAAAATGCGTAGGAGGGGTGGCAGCGGGATAAAATTTTGACATGGTCCATCACTAATATAGAATTTTCGTAAAATAATACTGATCGACAGAAACAAGTCACATTAAGAGAGCCACTGAAGCAGAAAATCTCCCTGATGCACAGATGACTTTGCTGTCCTTCATGTTTGTTGGTTGACCCAAGAGTCACATGTCACCACCCTAAATATATGATCACAGAATTCAAGGCGAGACATTCGTCCCATTAACGAAGTGCCTTTAGCATTAACATCATAGCCCTGATAGTATTCTGTATTTGCTCTATGAATGTTAGTTCTGGTAGGGGCACCCAGGCTTGACTCTGCCGTGTGACAGTCATTTACAAATGTGTAGAAGTCACAGCTATCCTGGGATACATGCAGCCCACGAAGCATGCATTGGACATGGCTACATCTAAATTTATGTATATAAAGGCTTGGGGCCATGAATAGGACTTCAAAGAAACTAACACTCCACCGGAGAAAATAAAGAGGAGTCCCACATCGCCGTGATGCAGTGAAGCCTTTCGACACAGGAAGTTCAGATTAAACAGTAAATCTGTCCATGTGTGACACCTTGCAACAGAACAGAAAGAATCTAGGAAGGAGACAGGCTTGTCAGCCCCCGTCTCCCTTTAGCAAAAGGGGACACCGAATTTCTGGCTTTTGATAGTTATCCAGGACACCAAGCGGCCCACCAGACCAATCACTCGCTAAATGCTGTGATGTATGTCTCCATTGTGAGTCTGAGAGGAGAAAAAACATTCCTTTGAGTTTAAAACGCACTGCAAAAAGGAGATGATGGCACATAGCTGTAATCTTGAGTACTTGAGAGGCTGAAGCAGGGGGACTGCTGTGAATTCCTGTCTACCAAGGGCTCTGTAGTATGAGGACACCCAGACCATGTCTAAACCAGAGAGAAGCTGGACATGGTAGCACGGTCTTGTAAACCCACCATTTGGGAGGTTGAGATAGGGGGACTGCTGTGAATTTGAGGCCAGCCTGAGCTATAAAGTGAGGATGTATCTAAAAACAGACAAGCAAAATCCCAACAGATTAGCAAGCACCGGGCAGAACTGACTCCGGCAGGGACTTCCATAGGCCTACCTTGAACTCCTTCTCTATGTTCGCTAGCTTGGCGAGCTCATTGCTGAGTTCCAGCGCTGTGAGCACAGGGTCCTCGCTGGACAGCGACAAGTATGCTGGGCTGGCCAGTCCCTTGTAGGCATTGATCCTGGACCTCGAGTGGCTGAAGGCATCAAGCCTTTGCTTCTCAGCACAGTCAGCGCACCGACAGAAGTAGTCGTGTGGCCGCTCAATGCGTGCACCCTTGAGTAGCAGCAGGTGCACCACCTCGTATTTATGGCAATGTGCAGCCAGGATGATGGGTGTGATGTCAGGCGAGAAGCGTGTGCCATCCTCGTCGTAAGCATAGAAGTCATCATCACGCAGTTCTTGCTCGCAAGGGCTGAGGGTCAGGCGCCGGCTGGCTGCAAAGCCTGGGTGGCCCAGGATGGCCTCCACGATGCGCACATAGCCCTTGCTGATGGCTAGCAGCAGCGCATCACCGATACGCGCCAGGTTCTCCTTCTTCAGCAGCAGCTCGGTCACTTCCAGATGCTCATTGCCTACGGCCAGCTGCAGCGCGTTCTGGCCCATGTAGTCCACGCAGTTGACATTGAGCGTGCGAGACTCCTCTAGCATCTTGCGCACCACAGGGATGTTGCCGTACTCCGCAGCATCCAGGAAGCGTTCCTCCTCGGCTGTGAGGCTGGGCCCACGAGATCCGAACATGAAGGCTGGGCCACGCACTGCCTGGCGCCTGCCCTTGTCACGCATCCCTGCAGTGCGCCACCTGGATGGGCTGCCCTCCGATGACCTGATCAGTGGGGCGACAAAACAATGTGGGACTTTGAGGCCTATAGTTTTCTTCCCCCAGCAGACTTAGCTGCAGACCTGAGGCCAGGTAAATTGCCAAGGCTAATCACCATTAACTCCCTCATCTAACACAGGCTGCCTGAGCCTCAGGAAAGAGCCCGTGGCCCTCCCCAAACGCAGATTTCGTTCATTCTGCCTTCACTTAGAAAAATAACGGAATAATTTTCATGCACCTATCCCTCTCTGGTAAAACAACAAAACAAAACAAAACACCACCATCACCAACAATACTCTCAGTACCTTGCAGCGTCAACTTGGTCCTGCTGTGTAGCCTAGCGACAGAGCACTTGGCCAAAGAAAGTGTCAGGACCCGGATTCAACCTCTACTACCATAAAAAGAAAAACAATCCTGAATACAGTGTCTAGTGAACACTCAGCATCCAAGCCCCAGGCTGGCGTAATTAAATAGAGGTTAACTTTTTTCAATTCATCAGGATAGAATAGAAGTCTCAAGTTATTGCACATTAAACAAAAAATTGCACATATAGCCCGGTATTCAGGCTGAGTACCACCTTGCAAGCCTTAGCTTTAAGTTTTTCTCTTAAGGAGAAGCCTTTTCTCACCGAAGTTATTATTTATTTTTTTATTCATTTTTACAGGATTCATCTTTGTAATGACCCAGACAACATTGACCAAATATAAAATCCAAGCATTAATCTAGATTTACTTTATCGAGAACAACTCCCTTTATAATAAGGGCTGTTTAATTACTAAAATTACACATTTGCCATTTGAACAAGAAGGAAAGGACTTGACCCATGGATTAGAGATCACTAGTGCTGCTTTGTGAACGCACGGCTCCTAGATCTAGAACAACAAGGCCTGAAATCCTCCAGCCAGCCGCACCGGCTGAGATCCGGCTGCAGCAGAGTCATGTCAGAAATGGATGAGTGCAGCAACTTCAATCCACATCTTAATTTTGATAAGTCTGGGTAAATGAGAAGTTACAGCCCAGAGGGCGCTCAGCTCACTCCTTCTAATCTGAGCACTCAGTAGGCCAAGACCATGTCTCCTCAAAAACAAAATAAAACAAACAAAAAAAGCCAAAACCAACCAAACAAACAAACAAAAAAAAAAAAAACAAAAACAAAAAACAAAACCACTACCACCACCCAAAAAAGCAAAAAACAAAACACACACACACACACACACACACCCTAAAACCTTTAAAATAATAAATAATGTCAGGCATGATGGTGTAGACCTCTCTGCTACCGGGGAATTCTAGACTTTGAAGTTCAAGGCCAGTCAGGGCAACTTTGCCTCAAAACAAAAACTAAAACAAGGTCTGCAGATACAAAGGAGCTGTAAAGTGTTGTCCAGCACGCACCAGGCCCTGGTCTCAACCCCCAGTCCTGCAAAAATAGTAAATAAAGTGAAAAGTTTCAGACATTCTATGAGTTTATAAAAAAAGGCTTTCGCAAGTATTTAGAGTCTTTGAAAAACATTGCGGAATAAATTATATAATTCAAACATTGAGGTTATCTGTAACAGCTCAATGATTTATATATTTTAGTGGCCAAATGTTGTACAAATATTACACAAATCTGTATCATTAACTTTACACAGTTCTGAGGGTTTTTTTTTTCTGATTCAAACACTACGTAACTTTATTTTTTTTTTAAGCTGTAGAACTTTTTTTTTTATTTTTTTGAGCATGAGCTATATCAAAGGGTACCAGCTAAGCTTTTTTCCACATTACTTTTGAAGCAAATAAACCAAACTTAAAAGTGAATGGCTGGGAAGGCAGTTGCTTTATATCTGTTTCAGAAGCATCCCCTGCACTGAAAATGTATTCACAGAGCCAGGATTTGAAAATCCACTAGAGAGGACACCAGCCTCCCTGGAGGCCTGGCTAAAGGAGGGAGCTTCCCCAGCAGAGGAAGTGGGGGTGCTAGCAGCCAGCTCTTCTCAATTCTGTAGGCTCCAGACCCAGAGAGCAACACAGGAGCCCTGGGCAGCTTCCCAGCTGAGAGCAGGTAGTCCTAGCAAGCAGACCTGAATCCAGTGGAGAGGAAAACCAGATGTTAATGTTAACCAGGTGTTAATGTACCTCAGCACAGGTCACACTTCTGGCCATCTCACTTCAGCTGCCTGGCTGGTGTGGAAGGTCAATAATTGTACTTGAAAAAGAGAAAGAGAAAGAGAAAGAGAAAGAGAAAGAGAAAGAGAAAGAGAAAGAAAAAGAAAAGAGACAAGGTATTCTCAGCTGCAGTTTCCCTGAAGCTCTGGGGCATGGGGCTGAAGAACAGGGGAAGGGACCTCAGCCTCACACTGGTATCCTCATGTACAGTCAGGAGAGTTGTATGAATAGTTTAGAATTTATAAATATTTGTGTATCTTAATCCTGCTATTGACAACTACTTTAAGATGCGGGTATCTTTGGTCTGTGGTGTGTAGGGTGGTAGAGGAGACAAGGGAGGCACTCAAGGCTGGTAGATGGTTTTTTGATGGCTACAAAGCAGAGAGCAGCACTAATTCACTGAAAAATACAGTAGGGAATTTCAAACTCTATAGTAAGGACTCTAGGAAAATCTTACATTACCGAGGATGATTTATTGATATTTATTGGTATTCATTTTATTGGGTCTGTTAACTTCCTGCTGAGTTATAAACTAGGCTTTGAGCAGCTTGAATTTCCACCTTGCTTAAAAGACCTTGTTTCTGCCATTGATAATTTGTTGATACTGCCTAAGGCTAACAGAATATATAATCAGAGTATGTCTACAGAACTCCAACTTATACTAGTTACACTTGGGGAATGAATTATTACTGAAGTATCACATATTAGTGAACAAGATTTTAATTTAATGACTTGCCTATGAAGAAACTAGTTATAAAGAACCCTATAGTATTTGACAAAAGAGACTGATTTGAGAATAATAGGAAATTACTATTTCATGAACTTTCTCTTGGTATTTCTTAGTGTTTGTATAGATTTTGCCCCTTTTAAAAAAACATCTGTATCTCCCTCAATCATGAATGATCTCTCAAAATCTAGAACAGCCTCAGCTGTTCTAGAACTCACTATGTAGTCCAGGTTGGCCCTGAATCCATGGTTATCTGCCTGCCTTGATCTCCCAAGTACTGGGATTACAAGCATGAACACCACACCTAGTTAAGACTTTAATTGTTTTAATGTAAGTTGTAGGATGCGATGTTCAAAGGCACACACACCATCATGCAGTTGTCCAGCTCACTGCTTCTCTGTTATTTCATAAGGGCAGCTAAAATCTACTCACCTGTCAAGAATCTCATTCACTGTACAATTTTTATTACCTAGAGCCCTTGTGTTATAAATTGTGTATCTTAGTATTTCAGAGTTTTTTTAAAAAATATTTATTTTCCCAGAGCCTTTATCTCCACAATGTCTACTGGAGCTAAGCTGCTTGATTTCAGTACTGTGGTGGTTTGAATGAGAATGGTCCCTATAGGATCAAATGTCTGAATGCATGGTTAGTGGAACTGTTTGGGAAGGACCAGGAGGTAAACCTTGCTGGAGTATGTATGGCCTTGTTGGAGAAGGTGTGTCCCTGGGGACTTGTCTTTGAGGTTTCAAAAGCCCACACCACACCCGCCACACACCCAACTGCTGCCTATGGATCAAGATGCTAAGCTCTTTGCTACTGCTGCAGCCATGCCTGCTTCTAAAGAGCCATGTTCCCCACCATGATGGTCATGGGTTAACCCTCTGAAAGCAAGCCCCCAGTTAAACACACTTTTATAAGAGTTGCCCTTGGTCATGGTGTCTCTTCACAGGAATAGAATAGTGACTGGCATAATAGTGACCTAACTGTGAGGCTTGATCTCCCAATACAAACAAACTCAAAGCAAACTGTTTACCTTACATTGTCACTTGAGAAAAAAAGAGATGAGAGAGTGCTACTTATGTCACATGGCTCACAGTAGGAGCAGTCTCTAACTTTTCCTACAGAGCAGAAATGGGCAGAGAAGTCAGCCCCAGTGGGTAAGCAGGTCTCCAGTGTTCGATGCCCTTGACATCTTACTTCCAGCTTTTGAAATAAGGAAGAAAGATGCCAAACTTTGAGAATGTTAACTGAATATATTTTTAGTTTTTTCCCCTCTCTCCCGACCTTCATCCAATGGTTGTATGCAGCCAGCACTCAGAGACACTCTGAAGGGACTCCATTCCCACAAAGGCACACAGCAGTGCTAACTGATTTGCAAGGCTGTGTTTAGGCTCCTTCACTAGCGCTGCAGTGGACAACCAGAGACTTTCACTACTACAGACTAAACTCTCTCCCTCCCAATTTTGCCTCTGGGCCCGTGGGAGGCCGCACAGGGAAAGCAGCTATCTATCTGCAAGCCAGGAAGAGTCCCCATCAGAACCTGACCATGTCAGCAACCTGACCTCAGAATTCCAGGCTCTATAACAGTCAAAAACAGATGTCTGTTGAAGTCTACAGGATCTTATTGGCACAGCCAGAATTGAATAAGACGCTTTGCATTTGTTTAAAGCATTTGTTAACGCTTCTTGGGATCTTTGTATTTGTACAAACATTTAAGTGGATGAAAATTTCTTCTGGGAACTATTTTTATACAGCCATTGGGAACCTTCTGCTCTGCTCCACTCCACTCAGAGGCAAAAATAAAAGCAAACCGCCTCGCTGTCAGAAGTTTCCATGCAGTCACCTGACCTCTTTAATAGCGTTTCCACAACTGTGACTGAGATCCACCTGAAGTGTGTTAAGATGCAGACTTCCAATCTTACTCCAGAGGAACTGATTGTGCATCTCCCCGGGGTGGAACCTTGCAATATGCATTTTAAATGAACACCATTGGCAATTTCCATGTATGCTAAAATATGGGAGCCTGAACTATAAACCAGCAGAATTACTCTGTATCTATGACCCTGGGTTGCTGGGCTCTGCAGCACTTGTCATACTGGCCCTGACAAAAGTAAAGTTGAAATGATGTGTATGAGTGGCAAAGGTTAAGGAACACACAACTGACATTCATCTTGTTTCTTTTATTGTTACTATTTAAAATTGGATCGCCATAAGGTTTCTACCAGAGCAGTCTACAAAGCACCTTTACCTTTGACCATTTCATGACACGTTTTTGCTTTATCAAGAAGCGAAGCTTTTAAATGGGTTACTGAATTAAGCAAATGAAGATATTGTTTGTTATAGCATCCATTAGGCTTTTTATGAGGATTCAAGTGCTAAGGCCAAGTGACTCCTCTGTATTGAGAAGCCTCTTTATGCATGAACTTTGTCTTCTTATGCTCCGTGTATTTTAAAGACTATTAAAGTTATTTAAATTTGAAAGCAGTATATTAACAAACACCTCTTTAGTGCCACTACTGCACACATTCCTGAGTAGTGAGATTGTTTCTTATGGATAATTATCTGTGGAGAAGCACATCTCAGTACCTGAGGAGAAGAGACGCTTGCTAAGTGTCTGCAATGGGACTACCTGTCTTCCCATGTGACCTAAGGTTTCCAGTATAACTATCCATCTTGTTACTCTGGAATACCCAAGTCAAACCAACATTCCTAATGCATATCTCAAAGTAGCAGTTAGGCTGGGAAACCTCAAAGTCATCGATAGCCAAGATTTGATCTTGCCAGTCAAAAAGTCCTGACACCTCCCTTCAGGAATGTCCTTATGCTCAATCTGTCTCCTCATCCTTGGCTGCGACACCCTCCAGGGCTTTATCAAATCACCACTGGGTTATCTCAGCGGTTTTGCAAGTGAAGAGGAGGCAAAGCAGGTCAGCCTTACTGAGCATCTGAGACACATGCTGTGTTTTCGAGGTACCATCAGACTTAATTCTCCCCAACAGTGTTATGAAGCAAACTTGTTTTCTCTGCCTCATAAATATGAAAATTAACCTAAAAAAAGCCCCAAGGTCATATATCCAGCCAAGTGCAGGTTTAGGAGCCAGTGAACTCTATTTTCTTTGGTGTTTCAGTGGGACCCCCCCCCAATCCTCTTTATACCCATAGCCACTCCCAGAATGGCATCATTTGCAGACAACTGCTCTATCAAGCCACATATTCACAGCTCCCTCTGAGTGAATATTTCTTTAACTCACCTTCAGGAATGTCCACAGCTACCTGTGCCCAGCCTAGCTAACCTTGCTTTCAAGTCTCTCCTTCTCCATCCTGTTAACATACAAGCCCTCTTCCTCCTGTACTACGAAGGCTATTTTCTAAAGACATGTTACGATCCCTTTGTGTGTGTGTGTGTGTGTGTGTGTGTGTGTGTGTGTGTGTGTGTTTCTGAATGCAGGGGGGTTGCCCCTGTTGAGTGATTGCCTTTCCTGCCTACAGGACAGTGAGTGTGCCACACAGAAAAAGATCAAGGGAACATTCTGGGTTTTACAAGAAAAAGTAGGATTTATGAGAAGAATTTGGAGGAAAGAGTAGGTGTTCTTGGCTGGTCCTTCTCAGTTCCCTATCTACCCTATCTATGCATTCTGCAGGACTGTCACCACAGAACGATCTCATCACATGAACAGTTTTCCCACTGCCACAGCAAAGATGATCAAAGGGACTGACAGGAATCACAAGTGACATGTGGATTCGGGAGGGTCAGAATGGGTGAGGGGCTCCTCCCAGAATCCATAGAGAGGATGCTGCACAGTGGGAGCTTTCTCCTGCTACTCCTGACTCCCATGTGGTATGCACTGTAAGATGAGAACCAGGGAGCCTACATCAAAGTCAGGATGGTGTGCCAAGAGTGCTGAGACAAAGAATGCTGCAGACACCAGGGGCATCAGCGATATTCCAACAGCGAGGTAGCGCTTTTTCCTTACAAAGCAAATCAGCCAAGACTAAGTTCTTCCACTGCTAAGAAACACCCAAGTGAGTACTGAACAGAGACCAGAAAGAGTCAAAGGATATCAACACTCACACCAGCTTCTTGGCATTGGACATCAAAGCCCACCGCCACAATAACAGCCAAACCAGCAAGAGAAGATGCTTCATTTAATAAAGTGGAGGGCATAGCTTTCATCTATCTAAGGATATCTGGTGGGGGGTCCCCAGAGACAGAAAAGTCCGCCCCTGGTGTCTACATGAGAGCAGGGGAAGAGATGACTTCCTGGATGAACGTTTTCACTACAGCATCAAACAGCTAAATGAGGCCAGCTTTCCAGCATCTTCCACGATCGCTCATAGAGAGGGCACAGAGTGCCATGCAGGTTTGAACCTCCCCGGAGACTGGAGGGAGACTCGGGAAGTAAGAGCACTTATGCTCTGGCTCAGAATACAGAAAGACACTGCCCTAGTTGGCCAAATTCCCATGTGATATAGAGCAGATCTCTCCCTGTCAGCTCATGTAACTGCTTAATTGCTTAATTAACTTAATTGCCTAATTTATTGATTGCTTAATTCACTTGCCAAATAAATATCTGTTTAGTAAGCAAGGAAAACAAAACAAAACAACCTTAAAACTAATTTACACCACATATTGGATATTGGGTTATTTTGTCTCTTGTTTTCAGCTGGTTGAAGACACAAGGCAAAGCTCTGCTCATCTAAGCTGTAGAGTCATTTCCTGACTCTACTATACCAGCTTCTGGAATGTTCCTCCTGTTCTTGCTTCCATCCCTAAACATCTTCATTCTGTCACTCATCAATTTAGATCTTTTTTTTCCTGCCACGGTCCAGCTCACTTTATATCTTAAGATAGAGGGTGGAGCCTCAGTGATCAGCAAGATTCTGTTCATTCTGAGATGTGACGTCTTTGACCCTTTCTACGATTGCTCTTGACCACCAAAGACTGAACCTCTGTGATATGGAAAACTTCATAAACTGAGATGACTTTATTTTCTTCCTTGATTTTTGTCTCTTGGATCATTCTCTTGGGTGGCATGTGTGTCCACATGTTTGGTAGAGATAGTGTGTTCAACACTTATTTTCAACTCTTTTGCCATCTCTAAAGGCCTAGAATGGTCCAGTCAATATTCAACACTAGACATTATTCAACAATCCACACAAAAATGCATCATGACGTGCCCACTATGCTATTTGTGGTACTGGAGGCAGTGGTGTGGGAAGCTGCAGGCTCTGACAAAGGACCTACACATCAGCAATGAAATGTCAAGAAACAGACGACCTATAGTCCTCCTAGCTAGCAGTACCTGTCAATCAGTTTAGCCACTGCTGGAATATCTAACGTATTTTTTCCCAGCATGCCTACATATATGTAGAAGAAGAAAAGAAAGAGTTCAACAGTGTTCCAACAAACTTGTATCTCTTCATAGATGTGATCATTGAGAGGAAGAAGTTCAGCAGAGCCATGCCTAAGTGTACCAGTACCACTACATGTGAGTCTTCAAGCACCTACACACACCATCCATTACAGCCCATCAACACTGTAACATCTACAAGCACCTACACACACCATACATCACAGCCCATCAACACTGTAACATCTACAAGCACCTACACACACCATACATCACAGCCCATCAACACTGTAAACAACCAGACCAGCAATCGGAGAGTCTTCATGTAACAAAGAAAAGGGCGTGGTTTTCATCTACAGAGATTCCCATGTACTGTTGGAGAGGTGGCTTAGCAGGTAAAGGTGTTTGCTGACAAGTTAACAAGTTTTGAGTCTCTGGACTCTTGTAGTGAAGGAAGAGAACTGGCTCTAGTGAGTCGTTTTCTCGACTCCATAGCCCCTTCCCCCAAATAAATAAATGTTACCAAAATATTCCCCATGACATGAAATTAAGATGTAGCGATTTCCACACTTACCAGGCCCAAAAGATAGTTGGGTCTCTACAGTGGTGGGTTCCCAAGTCTCTGCTGGTCTGAATTACATTTTTTTTTTTTTTTGACATGGTCTTACTGTGTAACCTTGGCTGGTCTAGAGCTCACTGTATAGACCTGGCTGGCTTTGAAATAACATAGATCCACCTGACTTTAACTCCCAAGCCCTGGGATTAAAGATGCATATCTGGTCTACATTCAGAGTTAGCAATGCATAATAAACCTGTTAGGTGTATAAGAGACAAGAATTTACTGGGTGGTGGAGGGAAGTTCAGGTATCCTGCCTTCCCTTCCCCTTCATCTTCTGAAAGCATGATGCTGCTCATCCAGACTCTTAGCAGCTAAAACTAGACAAAGCAAAAAGAAACTGAGCAGTCTTCCGTTCCCTCCAAAACCCACAGGGATCAGAATGGGATGCTCCAGCCATTTCCCTCCTGATTCTTGGGGATATTTCTCAAATATGTATGCTCGTGAAAATGTCAGGCAACACGTTCTAGAATGTACATATTTGTTTCCCAGAATGCATCTATGCCTAAGGCCATTAAGCCAACTTTTGTAATACTGTGTGTCTGTCCATTTTCACACCTGTCTCAAGGAGTCAGTAACTTGCCTCGGAGCACAGACTGCCTCTTTGCCCACATGCCTGGCTGTCACATACCATGGAGAGTGAGTACCTGCTGCAAAAAATGGGTGCACACATGGCATCAATACTAGTTGCTATGTCTGAGGACTCAAGGAACAGAGACTTTTTCCTCAGATCAAAGAATGCCCTTAGTCACATATGATAGCATGTACAGGTAATGATAACTTTTCAATAAAAAGGATATAATGAATGCATTAATGAAAATTAATAATCTCATTAAAGTCATATAAACATCTACTTTCTCAACCAACTTTTGTTTTTGTTTTTGTTTTTGTTTTTTGTTTGGTTTTTTTTTTTTGTTTTTTGTTTTTTGAGACAGGGTTTCTCTGTGTAGCCCTGGCTGTCCTGGAACTCACTCTGTAGACCAGGCTAGCCTCGAACTCAGAAATCCACCTGCCTCTGCCTCCCAAGTGCTGGGATTAAAGGCGTGCGCCACCACTGCCCGGCCATCTCAACCAACTTTTTAATTTTAGATTTCTGCTTAATTACATTTGGTCCTTAGATACAGCCCAGCCCAGACGTATTTGCAGGTTAAATGCTTTTTGATTTTGATCTTACATAAAGTACGCCTTACTAGAAAAATCTGAGGGTAAATAGGTAAATTAGGCATTTCTCATGATTAATTAATAATTTAGACTTCTTTATAAAATAAATTTATTTTCAGGATAGCATTTGAGATAGACTCAAGATAATAAAGAAAAAATTCTTGTGCATTCAGTATAGAGTAGAAATAGAGACAAAATGAACTCAAAGGAAATCTACCGATTAAATAGAATCTCATATTTGGCTACTTAAATATTAATTGTCACCAAGTAATACTGCATGCCTAATCTCTTATTTTATGAGAAGCAGAGAAGCCTGGCTTTCTCTCATGAATGTCCATGTCCAAAGCCTGAAGCCTGGCATTCTCAGAGATCTGTTCCAGTTTACCTCATCAGCCTGTGCTTCATCAGAGAATTCAGACCACCATCTTTATTTGATGCAATACATCTAGAGATGCAAAATTGGAGTTAAAAACCCACTGAGGTCAAGGTCTTAACAGGATGTACATCTGTGGGCATTTAAAAATCATTAAAACCCCTCTAGTACCAAGTGTCCCTTACACTTAATGTGTGAATGGAGAGGGTAGGAGAGGATTCTCCAGATATCTTGTTTGTTGGTTGGTTGGTTTTGTTTTTGAGACATGGTATTTCCAATGTACCCCAGCTTCAAACTCATAGTGATTCTCCTGCCTTAACCTCCTGAAAGCTGAAATTATAGGTATAAGTCAGTATGTCAAACTTAGTTTTCTCTTAAGAGGAGAATTTCTAACTAGATAACTGTGGTTAAACATTCCTGACCTAGATGCTAAATTAAAGGCAGAGTGCTATAAGAGGCCCAATTATTGTCCCAATGTCATTGTTGCTTTTCTTCTGTACAAGTGTGAAGTTAGCCACCCCCCCGCCCCCCAGTGCACCCCTCAGCCCCTATGTGGAAGACCAGACTTCCTGGAGCTTACCCTGCACAGACACTGGTTTGACTCCCCCACTTACAGTAATACCGTCATATGTTAAGTGCAATATGAGGTTGGCTGAGAAGCCAGAGTCTTCTCCTCAGATGCCTGTGCAGACCTCACTCCCATGCAAGGTGAATATGCTCCCCGCAGAGACAAGATGGTCAGGGCTCCTTCCTGCCAAGGGTACAGGAGTTCTGACAACAGTTTTCTTCCCCCAACACATCTCCCATGATGTTTTATTGTCTAATTGTAAACCAGTTATGGTTTATGGGAAAGCTTAATGGCTAAGAACAACTTAATGACAAGAGGAGAGAATGAAACACTTGATGTCCCATCACAGGAATGAAAATCCCTACATCCTCATCCTCAAAGGATGGGCAGAGTAGGACTGGGATCCACCAGTGCTGTGGTACCAGGGTAAGGGATGGCAGTAACTCTCACAGGGTCACTTTCGTTTGAAGAGGTCCTCTTCTTTCCTTTGCCCTGCCTGTGGTCCTCCTACTACCTCACAAGCGCTCTTAAGTCAATCTGCCATCAGCAGCTGAGTTGTGATGGTGACTTAATTGAATCCCATAAATGAGTTAATACTAATTAATAGTTTCCTATATTGTAATTCCCTGGAGTAAATTTATTTTAAAATGTCTTTGAGAAAGAGATAAATCTGTTAACTAAAGGAGGCCACAGCACAGACAGCAAGCCCTAGGGACCTATTTCAGATGACCTGGGACCGCTGTGACTTACATAGCTAGTTGTACTTCGGTTTCTTAGCTTGTGAAAAAAGGCAAGGGGCATGGCTTCCATCTCAAACATGAGATTCCTCTTCAGAATAATCTGTGTTGTGCAGTTCTGAGGTTGTAGGGGTGGGGACTTGGGGGTCCTATATCACTGTAAAAACGATTGTTTACCTGCTTGCTTAAAATCATCAGTCAAGACTATAAACATTCTTCCTTCTTCAGCCTCAGTTCTGTTTTAAATGATACCATCAGCATGCAAATAAACAAAACACAACCACAGAGATGTCTGGTTTCAAGCAAAGGAACAAAAGACTTTCTTATCCCCTCTTTTCTCCCCCAAATTCCTTTGTGGTCTGGAGAATAAAGAATAGTAATGCAAAACCCATTAAAAACCAAGAGACATTTGTACCCCAAGCCAAGATATATGAAGATGGTAAGGAGAGAGGTCAGAGAATGATGGCTCATTACTTGGACGAAAAGCAGGTGTCCAGACAGAGCATGCTAGGGAGTGGGTTGGTCCATTCTGTCTGTCCACTGGCAGAGAAGGTCTGGAAGTTAAGGAAACTAAAAATCAGGCTGTGTCTTAAAACTAGTGACTTGCTGCAGTCTAGATAAGAAGTAGGTAGGAGTGCTCCCCTAGACCCTGAACCCCACAATCAAATGACAACCCTTCCTCTCTTCTATAAAAGAGAGAGTATGGCCTCTCTGGAGACACAGAAACAGACAACTAGACATGGGTATTCCAGAGCAGGCATCAACCATTAGGAATTTTGGCCCACTTTTACAACAGTAACAGGAGTTTTATAATTTTCTAGTACCCCACCCCGACCCTAAGAAATATAATTTTTAAAAATACACTTCTAAATAAGAAAAAATACTCCAAAAAAAGAAACATGCCAAAAAAAAAAAAAAGAAAAAAGAAAAAAGAAAAAGGAAAAAGAGGAACATGCCTAAGAAAAGAGGCCTTAGAAATAAAGGTTATTTATTTATTTATTTGTGTATTTATGTATTTATTTATTTAAGTGGCTAGGTAGGCCTTGGGGATGAAGCTTGGTGCAAATGCATGTCCTTAGCATGCTCAGTTTAATCCCCAGATCCTATACCTGGGATTTCTCATGTAAAAGGTAAGTATGGGAAGGCATAAGAGAAGAGATAGAAATACTTGATCAGTCTGGGAGATCTAATGTTAAAGTCATCGGGATTCTCAAAAGAATTAGAGAAGGAAGACTGAAAAGAGTGATGAAGAAACACAGCAAAGACAAAAAAATCATTTCAGGAAGTAGTGCAAGAAAATATCCCAGCGCAAAGGGATACCAACTCCAGGTCAAGGGTGTCACCAAGTATTCTGTTCAGGAGTGAAAACAGCCCCCGGCCCCCAGTGCTCAGCCCCAGAAGAGGACAGATAAAGGAACCATTCTAAAAGCTTCCTAAGGAAAGAAAACCTTGAAGGCCACACACCAAGTCTGAGAAACCAGAAGGGATATTTTCAGGAAAACATTCTCAGTTGAAGACTGTAGAAGACTTAGCTAAAGAACCAAAACCCAAATCTGACAAATAGCTATTTCAAGAAAACTATGTAATTATAAAAGAAATGTAGCGGTATTAGACTATTTGTTAGCTATAGGTAATATGGTCACATGGTTAAATAATGAAGATCTTTAGATGTTGGCCGGAAATTGTAATAAATCATGTTGTGGAAGATGAGGGGAGAATCAGAGGCAAATGTGTGCAAAAATTCTCATGACTTCTGATGGTCCCTCAATATGTGTATCAAAGTGTCGTCGCATGACAAAGCTGAAACAGAGTGGACAGAAGATGAGGGCTGATGGGACAGGTGGGGCCTGGGACTCATAAAATCATTTAGTGTTCTAATATCCGAAGCTATGCTTGTGTGTTACTTTGACACTGTATAAAAAAAATAATTTGAAACAAACTAACAAAATGACAACTCTGTCTCTCACATGATGAAATTGTGCCCCTGGGGCCTGAATCTGATGATATAATGAAAAGTGTCAAATTACTAAGGGTCTCAAGTTCTGTGCCACTCTGTGCTTTACTTGAAAATTAAACAAGGAATTTTTCTTGCAAAAGAACCTACCTTCTTTTCCTTTATAAAATCAGTCAGATTTTTCCTGCCAGTCTAGAGAGATTCAACAGTCACTTGAGAACTGAGTTCTCTTCTAGGGCTGGAAAGGAGGTATTACTTACAATCTGATATCTAAAACCACCCAGATGATGAGTCCTTATCCCATAGCCAAACCAATCCCAGAAACCTACATCCGACTAGACAGCTTGGGATATGAAACACTGTGTCCTCAGACCACCCTTTCAAACAGCTGAGCTTCAACAGCTGACTGCGCCTTGCTTAGTAACTTTTGGAAATTATGTTGCTGTGTGTGCCGATTTCCTCATTTGTCAATGACAGTGCCAAACCCTGTTCTATGGAGCTGTGATTCAACCAGAGTATACATAAACAGAAACTGTTGTTTTCATTATAATTAACTTTTGGCACAGAGCTCTCTTTTCTAGAAGTCTGCCTCTGTTAAATAAAGCATTCTGAGACTTGCAATACCTTTGCCAGTATTCGTTCACATATACCAGGCTTGACTCGCCTTTACAGTAGACTCACAAATGCCTGTTGTCTCAAGAGTTTGCCACGATTCTGTCAATTTTCCATTTTCCTGAAATTCTCTAGGCAGCCCAGAGTTAGCACCACCCTGTCCTCGCTCTGCTGTCCCCTTCTTTCCATCAAAACACTTTCCCCTTAAGGATCCCTCCCACTGTTTCTCTTGAATGGTCTTTTGGACAATCTAATGTCAGTATACAACTCAACAAGTCGGCCAGACAGCAAGGTACACCTTCTCCTGAGTTCCAGCTTGGCATTTCCATCTCTGGGTGAACATCTTAATGAGAATCACCTGACAACTCAGAATCTTCTCACAGCCGCTTTCCTCTCAACAGTGGCCTCAATGGTGCTGGTTAGAATTCCCCGACTCTCCCTAATGCAGCTTCTTCTAAAAACTATTCATGCAAAGTACACTAAAAAACAAACAAACAAACAAACCCAACTCCATAGATTTCATTTGCAAGTTCTTTCTCCCAGTCTCCTTCTATCTCAAGCTCAACCCTGACAGTCACAGCAGCCTCCTAATTTGTCCCTTCCTATTCTGTCAACTGCCTCGATATGAAGAGTGACTTTGATCCCCTCGCTTCCACTTTTAAACAACCAAAGGCTCCCTACTTCCGTATCTTGACAATAAGACCTTTCACATTGATGTCCAGAATAGAAATGCCTCCAAACCCCACTACTCTCCTTCTCATACCCTATGTTCTAACCAGATTCAGCTGCCATGTTCCTGAAACATACCTGGCATTTTGAGGGATGGAGCTTGAAATAATTACCCACTTTGTGTCATCCTAAGAGTCCTTCCATCCCATGCTGGTTTCTTTAATGTCTTCACAAACAAAAAGCCTGTCTCTTGTTGTACCTGGCTCTTCACAGCTCCATTTTCATCCTATTTTTTTGAGTAATGCTCATTTTCTTCAGATTGATGGCATCATGGTCCAGACCCAGCATCTCCCTCCATTGAGGAAAGCTTTGTCCCTCATCTTTGTGGGTTGTTGTATCATGCCTGCTCAGTGCACAAGTCTCCTTGAGAATTGTCTTTGAGCTGGAACTCATGAGAACACACTTCTAGAACTTTCCGTAATTATGCTATACTTAATAATTGAAAACTTCACTTCCTGAATGAGGTTCTCTCTGATGATGCTATTTGGTCCTAGTCTGCAAGCAATAGAGATAGAACCGCTTTGTTTGAGACAATGGTTGAGTTAAGAGTCCTATATCAAAGGATGGAGACATCTCATATGTGACTTAACAGAGGGCATTCCTCCCTCATCAACCTATTCAGATTCCCAAGTGAAAGTCCTAACAAATAAGCAACAGAATTTGTGTGTGTGTGTGTGTGTGTGTGTGTGTGTGTGTGTGTGTGTGTGTGTGTAGAGGAAGAAATCTTCATGGAAGAGTAAAATACAGTAATGAGATACATTCAATACATAGAGGGGGAAGCTAGGGGAAGAGAAGCAGAGGAGGGGGATGGCACAGGAGGGAGTAGTAGGAGAGGAGAGGAAAAGACAGTAAAGAGGGTAAGGTGCTATGAGGGAAAGCATCACTTGTATGCTAACTTACGACATTAACAACGGGACTTTGAGAGAAAGTTCGTCCTATACTTAGGCTTATACTAATTATTAAGCTCGGCTGTGCCACTGTGGTTACTGAATGTGACCCTGAGGTGGCTCTGCTAAGTTGTCGGCTAGCTATGTCATTCTGACTCCAAGGCTGTTCTGCTCACATTAAAACAGTGAAGCAGACATTGTGGCTTTACCCTACTCTCTGCTACAGGTAGCAAGCCAGCCTCTGATGTCACCCAGTGTCAAGTACATGGGAAGAGAGTGACCCGTGAAATGATTAGTCCTCTCGACCTTAACAAATAAGGAACACATACTTGCTGCATGGTGTAAAGTCAGCAGATGTGGGATAGGAGTGGTCTCGGCAGTCAGGTAATGGGCCTCCGGTAGAACCCACTCCCGGGCTCTTTGTGACTGACTTCAAACTTCAGAAGGGAGAGCCATAATTTCGAATCCGCCCTACTTCCACGGATATTTAAGTTCCCTATGTACCAGTTATTTAAGGTAAAAGAAGAATTTCATAAAAATCAAGAAACTATACAAGTTCATAAAACTCAGTTTATGGGTTTTACGGAAACATAAAGAAAAAGTGGATAATCTTCTGAAACTTTAGAGGGTCACTTCCAATGAGCCAACAGGGATGTGATCCCAAAGGGTGAGCCTTCTCTTCGTTTCCTGGGCCATTTCCATGTTCATTCACAGTCATTGACTTCCTCCGGATGCGTAGCTGATTTTAAATCAGGACCCTTCCTGAATGATTGCTGCTAGTTAGATCCCAGCTAGTTAAGTCCAGCCTGGCCTGCTGAGTTCTCCACTGGTCCAACCTCCCCAAGCCACGGACCCGGCAGCGGACAGACTTCGGGCAGCAGGCGGCGCTGCAGAGCCTGTCCCCCAACAGGAAAGCCACCTGCCCTCTGGAGCCACGACCCACACGGGTCTCCCCACGCCCGAACCCCTTGCTCTCAGGACACTGTTTTCCCGCACGCACTGCGCAGAGCGGAGGAAAGAAGAGCAGCGCCCTCTGCACCTTTGCCTCTGGAGGCTGGCCCGGCGCTGTATTGTTTGAATGAACAGGTTCTTTTCTCAATCATGTTGGTTGCTAACTGCTACTTTTGCCGAGAGGAAAAGAGAAACAAGCAGAGACGTGGAGAAGGAAAAAGTCAGAACTGGAGGGAAGGGGGAAGAGTCACCGGCCCTGAGCCTTCTGAGATCCATCGCCCTAGTTGGCCCTAAGAGAGTGACTACTGTCAGAGCCGCTGCCCTCGGGTTTGGGTGTGAGCACGCACACCGACAGGGAAGCCTTCACCCCACTCAGTGCGCTCTGCCCCACACATTGCCCCACTGAGCCCCGCTCCCCATCCTCCTCCACCTTGGCGAGCTGGAGAGGCGTAGGGGGACCCGCCGCGGGGCAGCCACGGGTCCTGTGCACAGAGTACGGTCCACGACCTCCGGGCAGCTCCGGGTTCGAGTCCTGAGATCCTAGCCTGGGTGGCCTCACTCTCTTTCCTGGAGCCCCGCCGTCGGTGATGGTCCGCGGGCAGTGCTTGCACGTGAGCCCGGCTGGGCCCGGCTCAGCAAGACCCCGGTGCGGAGCCCGAATCCGCCTGGGAAGAGCAGCGGCGCCGCGCTTTGCGGGTCCCGATCCCGGTCCCACCCGCCCCGCTCGGCCGCGCTCCGGTACTCACGCGTCGGGCCCCGGGGACGGCGGCGCGCGCGGACAGGGCGGCTCCAGCCCGCCGTTGACGCCCCTCCAGCCCCGGCGGCGGCGCTGCGCCTCCGTTCCTTCGGCCTCGCCATCCTCCTCCTCTGGCGCGGGCAAGGTCACCCTCGCGGGCTCCCGGCACTTCTTGACCTTGGTGGACATAGCGGCCGAGCTCCTTGCCGCCCGCAGTCAGCAGCCCGGCCACCCCGGGTCAAGCACCGGGGCCGCGGCGCCAGGGACACCCGGGCCGAGCGCGACCTGCAGCGGAGCTCGGGGTCCGCGGCCGCGTTGCCGGCTGTGCGCGGTCTGCCGGCCCGACAGCATCGCGGCGAGACGGCGCGGTTTCCCTGCGAGGAGAGGGAGGAGGGGGGAGGGAGAAGGGATGGGAGGAGGGGAGACCAGTCCCTCGCAGACAGCGCTGCGCAGGAATCAGACAGACCAGCAGGTGGGGAGCTGAGAAACAGCAGAAACTTCCTCCACCCTCCTTTTTACCAGAGACCCAGAACCCTCTTGCATCTGCAGACACAAGTGTCCTAGGAAAGGAAAAAGAATCCTCAACTTGTTAGGTTTTTTGTTTTGTTTTGTTTTGCACGCTTTTCTATCCAGATTTCTAAAGCAAAGCATTGTTAGTTCCCTGTTGTCAGGCTTAGCAGAATCCACAGGGGTTTAAGTGCGGTTCCTGGGTCCCCGTGCCTCACAGCGGTCAAGTGTGGGATGCTAACGAGTACTGTACTTTTCAAGAAGCATTTTCAAGGGAGAAAATTGTTCGGTTTTTTTTTTTGTTTGTTTGTTTTTGTTTTTGTTTTTTTGAGACAAGGTCTCACTCTGTGGCCCAGGATGGCATGGAAGTCAGCATCTGGCACAGGCTGGTCTACACCTCACAACAATCCTTCGGTTTCAGCGGCAGGTGCACATAAATGTGCTGGGGTGTGTGAGGCCAGAGGTCAAACTCTGGTATCCTTCCTTAGGGCCATCCACCTTGTTTTTTTTTTTTTTTTTTTGAGACAGAATTTCTCACTGGGACTTTGGGCTCCTGGATTAGGCTAGGCTTGCTTGTGGGTCAGCAAGCCAAGCGTCTGTTTATTTCTACCTCCCTAGCTTATGCCACCACAGCAGGCTTTAAAGAGGGTGCAGGAATGGAACTCCCCCCTCCCCCCAATTATTTTTAAAACTTAAAGAAATGCACTTTAAAATTTAAGACCACTCAAATTTTGGGGATAAAGAATTACATAGTATGATCAATGAGAATTTTAGGGACCAGAGAAGCTAGGTATCTTGTTATTTTAATCATATTTGTTTATGCGGGAAGCTGAGAATGGAACCCAGAGCCACAGGTTTATGTACCTCTATTCACCAGCATGCATACCTCTTACAGATGTGAGTGCTATGGCCTAGATAGACTGAGTGAATTACCCCCAGGTAAGCAGGTACTGAGAAATCTACCTCAGACCCAAAGAACACTCGAGACTTTCTGTTACTTCAGTCAGGCTGACACCTTCTACAGTCCATCCTGGAAGAATCACAGAAATACCAGCTAAGCTACGATGAGACAAGTGAGGCTTGCTCACTTCTAACGTTATTTAGTGGCGATTGTGCTTCGTGGACAAACGGTTCTTTCCAGACTCAAGACACACAAGTACAGAACTGTGGATCCCTTTTACTTCGCTCTGCAAAGGCACATGCTGTGCTGTGGGTTCCTTGCATTGCCAGTTGGCAAGGGTGTGTGTAAGAAAGCAATGGCGCTTAGTTTGACCTCTGCTTCGGGAAGATGGGAATGTTAGGAAATCACTTCATGTGTTACTTCATATGACCGTGTTCATTTCCACTGCTGAGTTACCAGATCCCCTTTGAGTCCATCTCTGAAAGACCTCAAAGCAGACCTCCCTGTTCACTTCAGCAGCTCTGCCTCCAGCCAGGCTCTCATGGTCCTCTCGGCTTCTGTAGCATACCTCTTCCCTGAGATGGAGATTTTGTTCAAAGCAAGTCTGATCATGACTTTCCTCCATGAAAACAAACAAACAAACAAGCAACCACTGGTGACTCCTGTTTTCATTTTAAAAATCCAAATTTGGCATGCAAGCCTTCTGTGACCTGACCCTAATTCTTCAGCCTCTCTTCGTGCTCTGCATAACGGACACATCTGTATGTAACTCCTGTCCTGTATCACCCGACATTGAGGCCACTTTACATTTCCCTGTCTCTGTGTCATTTACCTACATTAAACTGTCTTATTTTTACCCATCTTCTATTCTCCTCTAAAGAGCGGGAAAGAGGTGGCTTCTAGTCTGACAGTCTCTGATGTCCATCTGGAGTCCCCAGAGATCCAAGAAATCTTGAGTGTTTTCTGAGTATGAGAGCTGATCACTTGATGTTAACTTCTTATGTGCTGGTCTCCTGTTTGAACTTTGAATTCCTTCTTGTTTTTGTTATTTGAAAACCCATCTTCTGTCTTTGTCATTTAACTGAGTCTACTGTGCACAGGATTAAGACAGAACATGTTGTATGAGTTGATATGTTTACAGGTTCCTAAAATTTACATATCAAACCCATGACCTGGCTTTCTAAGGCTCTGGGGGTGCAGGAGTCCCCAGCATTTGTTTACAAGGTCTACCATAGCAACATTTCAAAGAAGAAGTGGCTGAATCAACCAAAATGTATTATCTCACATTCCAGGGGCTGGAAGTGTGAGTTCTAAGTATGAGCAGAGTTGTCATCTTCTGTGTCTTCTCTTCATGGCTTGTGAGGGAGGGGGTAGGATGAGGGAAGTCTTTGCCCTGTGTTCTCACATGTCCTTCCCTCTGGCCTGTCTACTGTTCTCCTCTTCCTATTGAGACTTCATTCATATTAGATTAGAGATCAAAATAAATGTCACCACATTTTAGCTTCTTTCTGTCTTTGAAAAACCATCTTTAACTACCTTCATATTCTGAGATCCTGGGGATTAGGGCTTCAGCATGTGAGTTTGGGGCACAGACACAATTTAGCCTGTGATATATGCTGACTCTTGTGGGCCAAGGGACCTATTCCATCAGAGGCTAACAATCCTGTTTTTGACACAGGGTCTCATGTAGCGCAGTCTGGCCTCCAAATTGATATTGATTTTATGATCCTCCTACTTCAACCTCCTGAGTACTGTGACTGTGGGTGAGTGCCACCACAGCTGGATTAGGAGGTAACTGGAACCAAACCCATGGCTTTGGTGCATGTTAAGCAAGCATAGACCAATTGAGCTTCACCCACAGTTAGTCTGACATCTTTTTATTCTTAACTGCTGTGGCCTTAGGCTTAAAGAAAACTCAGAGGAGAGGAGAACTCAAAGAAAACAGTTCCTAGAAAAGAGGAAATGAGGTTCTGTCTTGGCACAAGCCAGCTTTGTCCTGTTTCTTTTATCTGCAGAAGAAGGTCTTCTCACTGCATTCTGAGTGCTGTCATCTGCCCAGGGATTCTGTAAAGTACATATTTGCCAGAGGTGCAATTCAAAACCTGTTACTTCTTTGAGGAACCAAAAATCAATATTCAAAACCAGCAGAGTTTTCGAGTAGAGACTTAGCCACTGAGGAATAAGTGAAACATAACTTTAATGGTAATTTCAAATAAAATAGTGATTAAAAAAAACAGTAGCTGATGACGGTTCCCAGGTTTAAGGCATGATTTCTAATAACATTTTGTACTTCTCTCCCCACCCCAATTTATGAGTAGAGCAAACAGGTTTACTAAGGAAAAGTGTGAGAGAATTGCCAAGTCCAAAGGACTCCAATGGCAGAACACCCTACACTTGTCTTAAGATCTGTGCTACAGTGTGAGAGTGGGCAAGTTTCACAGTCCCAGAAGTACAGGCAACCAAGGACTGCTGGGAGAGAAAGAGTTAGCCTCTCCCAGGGATGAGCTCCCTCACTGATTGATACAAAGTGTCAACCATGAACCCATGTACACACAAACTATGGAAATTGACTCAGGAGGTAGTGTTTATATATTTACACATATATAAGTTGTAAGTCTATACAATATATTGTAAGTATATATATAGTATAATGTAAATATATATTTTAAGTTATAATAATAATCAAAGGAACAGAGTCTGTCAATTGGAGAGTGGGGTGGCAAATGATTTGAAGGGAAGAAAGAAAGAAAGAAAGAAAGAAAGAAAGAAAGAAAGAAAGAAAGAAAGAAAAAGAAAGGAAGGGAGAATGTGAGGTAATTCTATCTTGGTTAAAATGTATATGTTTTTAAATCTCTGTGGAAGTCTTTCATTCCTTCTCCCCGACTCAACTCTTTTTTTGCATGGTTGTTTATAACACATCTAAAGACGCTCTAATGGATACTTCATGGAACCACATCATGAAGGTTAGGTCTGGCAATTTCACCAAGGAGCAGGGATTAGTGTCAGGGATAATGTTTCAAACACATATGTCTTTCTACATTCATAAGAATAAACGTCTTACTAATTGACCTTTTTTCTTTCTTTCCTTTCTTTCTTTTTTTCTTTTCTTCTTTTCTTTTAAGTAACTTCACATCACTACTTTTTTTTAAAAAAGGGTATTTTGTTTTTTATTTTTAATTTTAATTCATTTTTTTGTTTTTTATTTTTAATTTTAATTCATTTTTACGTGTATGGGTGTTTTATGCCACCTGCTAATCAGGCAACTCCTAAGGCCCCTGACTGCCCCAACTTCTTGGGAGTCTGTATTTTTTTTTCAAAGTGGGGAGTCAAGACTTGAGGGAGGGGCAATATAGTCTTTGGATTCTTTACTGAGAATATAGATAAGTCTCCCCTCCTTGCCCAGCCCCCAGAAAGGTACAGCTATGTATGGGGACAGCAATGACAGTACCACCCACCGACCCTGGGCATAGCTCAGCACCCTCACACTGGATTCTTCAACAGCCAGGACCTGGTACACCATGTCTCAGGCAGCCTTCCCTGCACAATACAGACCCTAGCCCTTGAAGGGCTGCAGGGCACACAGAGATGAGGTGGTAACCACAGTCTTGTTGAAGCCAGGACTATCTGGGAAGGCATTCAGGGTGCCGGAGGTCAAGCAGAGCATGGAGGTCAGGTATAGAGCTCAGTTCAACTCAGGTAGGTTCTTCACATTCAGGAAGCCTTTGGAAACATCCTCAGGAGTGCCCAAAAGGCGGTGAGGTGAGAGCTTGCAGCCCCAGTCTGGCCAGGAATCTTATCTGCTTGTTAATGAGCAGAATGCTGGCAGCTCCACTGGGCCTAGGGAGCTTGTACCCAGCCCATAGCAACTGCTGTCCACTAGGCCTTGAAGCCCAGATCGGCAGCACCACTCCCAGGCTGGGCTGTGCGCTCAGCTCCTTCTTCATTGGTTATAGCACCTAGTCACTGTGTGCACTTAGGGGCACCACAGAAGGACAGCAACTGGGCTAAAGCCCAGGGAGGCCCCCCAAGCTACCCCCCTCAACAGCATAAACACAGCACCGTCCAGCCTGCTACTCTCCAGGCCTCCATATCACTAGTCTTTAAAGCAAGCCAAACTATTAGACTAGGAAATGCTATATATTAGAACTATTAGCCTCTAACACAGAATCTTTGAAACTTACTATATACTAACTGTGCTGGATAATTTTATGTCAACTTGACACAAGCTAAAGTCATCTGAGAGGATGGAACCTCAATTTTAAAAAATACCTATATAAGATCAGGCTGTCCAAAAGCCCGTAGGGCATTTTCTTGATTAGTAATTGATGCGGGAGGACCCAACCCATTGTGGGTGGTGCTGTTCCTGGGCTGGTGGTCCTGGGTTCTGTATGAAAGCAGGCTGAGCAAGCCTTGAGGAGCAAGCCAGTAAACAGCACTCCTCCATGGCCTCTGCATCAGCTCCTGCCTTCAGGTTCCTGCCCTGCTTGAGTTCCTGTCCTGATTCCCTTCAATGATGAACAACGATGCAGAAACATAAGCCAAATAAATCCCTTCCTTCCCTACTTGCTTTTTGGTCACAGTACTTCATTGTAGCAATAGAAACGCTAAGATACTAGTTAATGACATACTGTCTTTTATGCGGAATTTACAGTGACTTGTAAACTGCATGTCACTAATACTTAACAGCTCTTACAAGCCAATCAGGTGCTAGCCAATTGCAAACTTAAAATGTCTTTCAAAAATTTCTTCATGAGACAGAAGTCTGGAACTTAAAATTCACTTTATTATAGAAGAAAGTTATAGTGGTTATACTTCCAGGACACTTAGCTAACATTTTTTCAGTAACTGCATGAGAAACTACAGAATAGCATGTAGAATAGGCCAGAGGATTGGAATCCAATCCACCTCCACTGTTTCAAGGCTCAGTGGGTTTGGGACTGAACCTCCAGAAGCCTCTGCCCAGGAGTGGTTTTCGCAGTGGGCACAGTGAGAATATTGTACTGACTGTATCCCCAATTCTGCCTGGCACACAGTAGGCTCTATGCAAACTTTTAGCTACTCTCCACCCACTATTGTGACCTGCCAAACAACAGAGTTGCAAAGTCTAGGTTCTAAAGGCATGACTTACCCTGGCAAGTTTAAATGCTACCCTGTAGTTAGTTTTAGAGTTATATTTGTAAACGGTATCTCATGTAGCTCAGGTTGGCTTCACACTCACTGTGGAATCAAGGATGATGCTGAACACCCGACTCTCCTGCCAATGCTTCTTAAACAGTGGATTATTTGTATGTGCTATCATGTATGGCTTAAAGACAACAACAAAAACCAGTCTGTGTGTGGTAGCACCTGTTTTTTTTTCCCATTTTTATTGTTTATTTATTTATATTTCAAATGTTATCCCCCTTCCCAGTTTCCCCTCAACAAGCCCTCTATCCCTTCCCCCTTCCCTGCCTTTATGAGGGTGCTCCCTCCACACCCCCCCACTCCTGCCTCAGCACCCTAGCATTCCCCTACCCTGAGTCATTGAGCCTCCACAGGACCAAGGGGCTCCCCTCCCAGTGATGGCAGATAAGGCAATTCTCTGCTACATATCCAGCTGGAGCCAGGGGTCCTGCCCCCCATGTGTACTCTTTGGTTGGTGGTTTAGTCCCTGGGAGCTCTGGGGGGGGGGTCTGGTTGGTTGATATTGTTGTTCTTCCTATGGGGTTGCAATCTCCTTCAGCTCCTTCAGTCCTTGCCCTAACTTCTCCATTGGGGTCCCAGCACTCAGTCCGATGTTTGACTGTGTACATCCACATCTGTATTGGTCCGGCTCTGGCAGAGCCTCTCAGGGGATAACTATACCAGGCTCCTGTTGGTAAGCACTTCTTGGCATCAGCAATAGCATCCACATATTAGGAAAAGATGTTTACCAACCCTACATCCGATAGAGGACTAACATCCAAAATATACAAAGAACTCAAGAAGATAGACTCCAGAGAATCAAATAATCCTATTAAAAAATGGGGCACAGAGCTAAACAGAGAATTCTCAACTGTGGAATCTCAAATGGCTGAGAAGCACCTAAAGAAATGTTCAACATCCTTAGTCATCAGGGAAATGCAAATGAAAACAACCCTGAGATTCTACCTCACAATAGTCAGAATGGCTAAGATCAAAAACTCAGGTGACAGCAGATGCTGGCGAGGATGTGGAGAAAGAGGAACACTCCTTCATTGTTGGTGAGATTACAAGCTGGCACACCACTCTGGAAATCAGTCTGGTGGTTCCTCAGAAAACTGGAAATAGTTCTACCTCAGGTTCCAGCTATATACCCAAAAGATGCTCCAACATATAACAAGGACAAATGCCCCTCTATGTTCATAGCAGCCTTATTTATAATAGCCAGAAGCTGGAAACAAGCACCTGTGTTTTATCCGAGAATTTGGGAGGCTGAGGTAGGTAGATCTTTGAAGTCAGCTTGGTCTACATAGGAGTTCCAGGCAAATCAGGAGTGTAGTAAGATGTTGTTTCAAAAAACAAATATCAAAATTCCCCGATATATAGATATAGATATAGATATATCAAAATTCCCATATATATATATATATATATATATATATATATATATATATATATTTTTTTTTTTTTTTTTTTTTTTTTTTTACTTGTGCTGGCTCAGTTTATATGCCCAGTTTAGCTGGGAACTAAACTGAGAGGCCATTGTGTATGCTAGGCGGGAGCTTTCTCACTGAGCTCCAGCCGCAGCTCGGTGCATTTCCATGTTGGATTACTGTCCACTTGTCTGTTGTCCACTCTAGGTTCTAAGTCCTTGCAGGCCAAGGAGACCTAGGGAGTCAGAGGATGTCCTGTTTGACCATATTACACTAGTGTAATCATAAAGATGCCACTGATAAGTGTTCAAAAATGGAGACAACCACAGGAATGGCAGATACTTGATCAATGCCTGTGAGGAGAAGGGGTGTAGAAGTGAGGAGCAGGGAGAGACGGTCCTTCCCTGAGTAGGGGCAGACAGCGCTGTGCCAACTACAAGTGGTATCTGAGAATGGGGCAGACTCTTCTCCAGGGTATGCCTCCACTCTCCCTCTCTGTCTCTGGTAGCCACTTTCCCTGATGTCATGTTACTTGAACCCTCCCACAGAGTTCTGTCTCAGGCTGACTCTGTCCCACAGAAGCTTCATGCTCCTCAGTGGCCTGTGTAGCCCCATTAGTGCAGGCCGTTCTTAGTGGTTAAAAGGAAGACATCTTCCACAGATGCGCACTCACACGTATAAATGCCTAAGGGGTTTACATTTTTTTCTCCATGGGGTAGAAATCCTAGCTATGTGATAAAGGCAGTAAAGGGTTAATCCACTTTATGTGCAGAGCTTCTCTGGTCCTCATCTGTCCTGGCTGATGCTGTTGCTGTGACAATTGTCCTTCATCTCTGGCCTGGGAGCTTTGATCCGTGTACCACCATCTGAGAAATTGTGAGTGTTTCCCTCATTAGCTTACAAGCAAGGTAGAATCCAGACACTTCATAGCTTTGGAGGATTACTGAATTTTATAGATTAAAAAAACAAAAACAAAACGCCTATTGCCCTCCACTGAGTGGAATGTGTAAGAATAAATGAGGTTCGTAAAGGGTTTTGCCATAACTTTCCCACACAGCTGGGCCCATCATTAATCCATTTCTCCACACCCAGGGGTTTGTCCACATACTTAGTAATACATTCTTTAAAATATGAAACCAGTGCTCAAAAGAATCAGTGCTTCCCTGTCGTAAGACAGACCTGATGAGTACCACGGTGTTTTACTGATGATCTGAAGCTTTCCAACTGGAAAGCCAGTCACTAAGCCAGGCGTGCTAAAGCTGTTGTGCTTGGAGATGTGAGGAAAAGTGGGTAAAGCCTTCGCATTCATTTCTTGACCTCACTCAGTGCGAACATTCGGAAAGCAAATCTTGCCAGCCTTTATTTTTGGAAAGGTTAAAAACAACTTTATCCCTGCCGATTCCCTGCGATCCCTGCCGACCTTCTCCCAAAAGCTATTTAAAGATACGTTCCTCAAAGTTATATTTGTCCTTCCTTGAGGGTGAGGGAGCCTTCCAGTCACTTACACACAGGGAACTGGCAGAGGCAGGCCCTGTAAGTCACCTGTTGGGAGGAGAGACTGGGAAGACAGATGGACTCAAGCTTTGCAGTCCTAGGAAATTGTCATTCAGTTTATTCAAGCCCCATTCTCCTAATATCAGAAATTCCACTTAAAAATCCACATGCAATCTGTTTTCATTACCTATGCAGCCCCTTTGTGCTACATTCATTACATGTTTCACAGATTTCTCTCACAACCCCCAAACAACACAACCATGGTCTTAGCCCCGAATTGCTCCACAATAGAATTCTGGTGGCACTGCTGTCTCTATATGGCCAGGTAAGTGATTACATCATTACCTTACCGTGCTTAAAAGCATGGGTAGCCACTCACTGCAGGCACCAGTCTGAGCAGTGCAGATTTGGGAACAGGGATGGAGCCAGCCTCACTTAGAATACACAAGGATACTGCAGTTTCCTTCCTACTATCTCTGCTCTTCCTAGGTTACTCTTTTATCCTGTAACTCTTAACTTGAGGGCAAAGTAAAGCAAAAGGACCAACAAGACAGAAAACAAAAAAAAAAAAATTTCTACTTCTCCCTGTACTTATATGGAATAAATTATTGTAAAGATATATGAGACCCACACAGGATCTCAGTGGTTCTTTTAATGCCAATTTTGTTTAAAAAATTAAAGTTACAGGGGCTGGAAGAGATGACGGAGTGATTAGGACCACACACCTATGAAGACATGGATCCACTTCCCAGTGCTTCTGTTGGGCAGCTCACAACCCCTGAAACTCCCGATCCAAGAGATCTGATGCTGTCTTCTGACATCCAAGGGCCCCCTCACACATGTGCAATACCCACCCCATGCAATTAAAAAGAAAATAAATCTTATTAAAGTCACATATTCACATAACATACAAAGATGTAACTCAATCGTTAATGCATTTGCTATGAAAGTATAATGCCTTTAAAAGTTTTAAGGATAAAAAAATTAGAGAAGACAATCAAATGTAGAGAATTATGAATTGTGTGAGGCTGGAATGTTTTTACAAACATTCAGTCTCTTCACCTGATAGCATTTGAATCTCTGGGCTAGTCTGCTTTAATTTCTACACACACATAGTACATAAACAAACAAACAAATAAATTTACATTTTAAGCTATAAAATGCATTAACTATCTTCTTAGAAGAGGTTTGGATGACAGGATGGGAATCCTCGGGACTCATGGGTAGTCTGTAACTGCCTCTTAAAGAACTTGTGGTATCTGTCCTAGGTGGAATTAGTGATTAAGAAAGCTTTAAGTGGGTTTGTGGCCCCATGAGGAGAGCACCAATATCAACCAACCAGAGCTCCCAGGGTCTAAACCACCAGCCTGGGAGCACATAGGGAGGGACCCATGACTACAGCTGTATACGTAGGGGAGGATGGCCTTGTCGGGCATAGGTGGGAGAGGAGATCCTTGGTCCCATGAAGGCTGAACACCAAGTGTGGGGGGGATCGAGAGTGGGGAGGTGGGAGTGGGGGGATAGGTGGGGACACATCCTCATAGAAGCAGGAGGAGGGGGGATGAGATAGGGGGCTCCTGGGTGGTGGGCAGAATGGGGTAAGGGGATAAAATTTGAAATGTAAATATAATATCCAAGAAAAAAAAGAAGAAAAAAAAGAAAGCTTTAAGTGACATCTATGCATGTCCCCTGGAAATCTTGGACCTGCAGTACCACCTGTATGTGTGAGAACTGGGGACCTCCAATTGGAGGCACCAGAAGCCAGTTTAGCAAACACTTCAATCCTCACAGAAACTTGTGCCTCTTAAACTCAAGCTTTGGCCATGCCTCCATCAGAGATCCCATTGTACTTACCAGTGTGGAGGGAAATGGGAACCATCAATAAGGACCTGTTACAGAAAACCAGAAGGGAGACAGGTTATCTATTCATGCACGCAGTAGATTTATCTTTGCCTAGAACAACAGGAGAATAGTCTGAATTATAATTGGAAAGTAGAGGTTTTGAATCTTAGCTCAGTGATTCATCACGGAGAAGGAGCTGTGTCTGGTGGACTCTGTTGACACCAGGGGAAGAAGCACTTCTGCAGAGCCAGGAACAATGAAAGCCCTGGAATCGAAGTCAATCAAGCAAATCGTATGCACCAAAGCACTTCTTATACAAGCTATATCAGCCTTGGCTCTCGGCAGCAACAAAACCCATCACTTCAGTAGGGTGCTTTGTTTGTTTTACGAAGATCCTCCTCCTCACCTCGTTAGCCAGAAGCTTACAGTTCCAACATCCCAAAGGGGAGAGAAGCTTCGTGTACACACACAACTGCAAGAAAGTGGCAGGCTCCCAAGCCATAAATGGCTCCAATTTTCATGCAAAGTCAGATTAGTGAATCACAGGTGGATTTTAACCAAAAACCGCATTGAAGGGCCTCAGCCGCCAATAATACCTCATTCAAAATAATCAGCTCCTCCTTGGCTAGAAACATTATGCATACTCCGGCCAAATACATTAAAACCTAGACAGCTGTGGAGGTAACTCAGCAACAAGCCAAAATCTAGACGTGATTTGACATAGAAGAAATAATAAAAGTGGGCTGTGAATAAGCAGCGTGGGCTGAAGATTTATGGATTGGGACAGCCAAAAAGAAAAATGAGGGAGTTTAGTTGGAAGAACTTCTTGGGAGAACTTATTAAAAGATTTTATTCGTGAATTTAGATCTGCATTCAGAACCCATCTTCTATAGATGCAGATTACAAAATGAGTTAAACACACAGAGAAAAACATTACCAGTACCTACAGGAATTAAAGATCCCAAGACAGTAAGTGTGGTCAAGAATTAGAGAATCCAACTACGGGAAATCTAAGTCTAGGGTATTGCTGTAGGAAGACCTGATCAGTGTCTGTGTGTTCTGTGTCCCAGAGTCTCAAGCCACTGCTGTTTTCATCTTTATCAGAAGCAGCAGCAGCAGCAGAAGCAACATAATCATTACCCACCACTAAGTTATTCTTTCTATAATCATCATCATGATCACCACCACCACCATCATCACCATCATCACCACCCTCATCAAAGCTGCCATCATCTTCACCACTATCACCACCATCTCCATCACCACCATCACTGGTAGCACCAGCCAGTTACTATTCTACCACTGTTTATTGTTGAATGTGGATTAAGATGATGCCCTAGGAATCTACAATGAACCCAAGCACACAAACCAGTGTGATTGTCTCCTTCCTCTTACCTCTTGATATGCTCAACAATTCCAGACTGTGAATCCATCAAAAGACTGATCATTCATTATACCAGTTCCCTCATGACCAAGTCATCTCTGGAAATAAAATGCCCGAGGGTGCTTATTAGTGACCTCCTGGGCATCTCTCAACCTGGTCAAACTGACAGTGAGGATTAACTGTCCCACCTTCCACCTCCCCCATGTTCTTTACAAAACATCTGGATCTGGGCAGCGGTCTCCTCTGGAGGTCAACATCCATTATCAGCAAATCTGCCTCATCTCCAGTCTCGTTTTTGAAAGTTCCTTACATCTTCTTGGTCTTCTTGCTTCAGGCTCTCCCTCTTCTCTGTCTCCATCTTTGATGTCTGCCCACTGACCTCACAAATTCATCTTTGTTACCATTATCTGTTCGTCTCCAAGACATTTTAACTCTCTGATGTTAACCGCTGATTCTTTCCCTCTCTTTGCTACATTGTTGCTCACGGAGGAAGCCTTGGACTAAGTGCAGACAACCCCTGATGCTCACAAGTGCAGATGATTTTCCCATCCCCCTTGCTCTGTGTCCTGAATCCTTTCTCTCCACCTCACCCTGTGCTGCACCTCAGCCTCGTTACTTTCTGATCATATCCCGGGACCTTGCCATCTCACATGGCCACGGCCACTCCCTCTCCTAGCATAACTCTAGCAATGGTTCCATCCCCCCAGACCCTCCAATTGTCGATTCACCCTTCTGTTCCACGTGCTCTTACCCAAATCAAATTCCAAATCATCACAACTGTTCTCTAAATAATACAGTCCCTCTTGTGTCTCACTTCTCTTCTTTATATTCACCTAACAAAATTAATTTACAGAGCGCTGTACCGTGCTCTCTACGTACAGCAGGGCCCAAAGGAAAACACAGAATGATATTGCTTCATCTAATAGTACAGTAAGATAGCAAGTGGCCTTATGCTGCCTGGCCTGTGTGACACAGAGGATAAAGGGAAGGGTGATGGGGCATAAGCAGGTTAGCTGTATATGGTGACATGGACATAGGCATTCTTTATAGGCAACCACTATGTTTTTATAGAATAGTTTTTTCTTTTAGGCATCATCTTTTGAGGATAAAAACTAGTATTCAAAAGTTATTTGAGAATTAATTTAAAATGCTGCTTTACTGTAGAAAATGGAATGAACTGGCAAACACTGTAGTGGATTGATGTTACTGTCATGGAATATTGTGTTTCTTAAATGCCTTTATTTAAACATCATCCCTTTTGGACACATAGTCTTTATGGCCTTGTAAAGCAAGAGCTGGATATATTTATAGGCAGACTTATTAGAGTTGTGTTTTATTTGCTTCTTTTTGAGACGGAGTCTGACTATGAAGTATTGGGTAGCCTGGAGCTTACTATGTAGGCCAGGCTCACTTTGAACTCACAGAGATCCACCTAAAGGCGTTCACCACAGGCCTGGTCTGGATTATAGTTTTAAATCCTGAGAACACAGTGATTTTCTTTAGAGCAGAAATCTCAGACTTCTTGTCAATCTCTCCACCCCATTGCCTAAATTCACCTTATTTCTTTGACTGTTTTCTTAATTATTCATATTTGTTGCTCTATGTGCCCTGCAAAGCAGCTCTGGGAGCTAGGGATGAGATTGGGTAAGACAGATGATGCTGTTGGCCGCCCTCCCCAGCACTTCTTTATAATACATTTGATGTATTACCACCTATAAAACATTTGGTGTTCACAAAATATATCACTAGCTACCGAAAACGCCTCACCAATGAAAAGGAGCAGAAACATTTAGCCCGTGACCTGATTCATTTAGTGGCAGATTCTGAGCTAAGTTTTGAGATTTTTTTTTTTTTAATCTTTTGCTTTGGTGGGGGAATTATGGGAAGCTGATGCTGACCCGTGACAGATGGCCACAGTCTTGCACTTCATAATTAAGTATATAACCACAGTCTGTATTGCTTGAGCTTGAAAAGCCACCTAGACTTCGCACACGGCAGAGCTGAGACCGAAGCGCGTCAGTGATTACGTATTGGAGGATCGAGCATTTATATGGTTTGTCTAGATCACACTTGCAAACTTTCTGGAGTCATCAAAAATTCTTCCCATACTTTTGGCTAGTAACTCAGTGAGATATGTTAAATTATGCAGATAATAAATGCTAAGCTTATTGTTTACTCCATCGTGAAGTGATTTAAGACTGTGATTTTCTAGAACAGTGTTATGCGCTCAGAAAATAATTCAGTCAGTTGACTAATGCGTATATTTGTCCCTATAAAACTTCAGTATCTTATTTCTTGGACATACTTCACAGCTGAGGGGGCTTGTAATTTTTCTATGAGAAAATGTAACACACGCGATACATGACTGTAAGAAATATTAGTTCTACTTTCTGTTTCCTGTTAATCGAATATCTTCTGTTCCCAGAGAAAATACTTGATGAATTATTAATTGTGATGCATATTGGATATGATACAGTCATGGATATTCACAGAAGAATAATTTATAATAGGGGAACAGAAGCAGTATGATGGTGGTTGGAGGGGTTCGTGGTGTTCGCACACAATGGGATGCTCTGCTGACAGAGAAGCCACACTACAGAAGTTCTCAGGGTGGGAGGCCAATAAGCACAACAGTATGGGTTTCATGTACAGCTTTGTCATTTTCCCTATAGACCAACGGTTCTCAACCATCCTAATGCTGTGACCCTTTAATACAGTTCTTCATGTTGTGATGACCCCAACCATAAATTTTTTTTTTTTTTTTTTTTTTGCTTTTTCAAGACAGGGTTTCTCTGTGTAGCCCCGGCTGTTCTGGAACTCACTCTGTAGACCAGGCAGGCCTCGAACTCAGAAATCCGCCTGCCTCTGCCTCCCAAGTGCTGGGATTAAAGGCGTGTGTCACCACTGCCCGGCCATAAAGTTATTTTGTTGTTACCTCATAACTGTAATTTTACTACTGTTGAGAACGGTAATGTAAATGTCTGATGGGAAGGACACTGAACATGTAACCCCATGCTGTGACCCATGGATTGAGAACTACTGCTATATACAAACAAAAGAACACTTACATTCTTCTGGGAGCCAGAAAGAAGAGAGATGTCAGGGTTTTTTTGAAGACTTAATGAAGTTTCCTATAGTTTTTCTGTTATTTACAAAGTTTTTGCACTGGTCGTCTGTTGTTTCTGTGAATAGAATACTTTTGAAGTTCAGTGTCTCAAATTACCACGAGCTTTTGTTTGATTTTGTTACCAAAATCAACTCGTATTTATTTGATATTCACCTAGTGAGAAATATATAGGAAAATAGTTGTTTTTTTTTATTTTTTATTTACGTGCCCGTGTTCTTGGGTGTGTCCATGCACATGGGTGTTTGTGAACATGGAGGCCGAAGGACAGCCTCAACTGTCTCCTCAGGATGCTTTGTATCTCATTCTTTGAGACAGGCTCTTTCACTGGCCAGGAGCTCACAGGCTGGCTAGGCTGGGTAGGCTGGGTAGGCAGCGGTATGTGCTTTACCAACGTTTGCTTCCATCCTTGGCTATTTTTTTTACATGGACTCTGAGGATTGAACTCAGGTCCTCATGGTTGTCAAGCAAGCACAGTATTGACTGAGCAATCTCACCAGGCTCCAGGAAGATATTTTAAAAGAACAATGTTTCCTATCATGAAGCTTCCAGGTACATTTTAGAAAAACTGTATACAAAATATAATTTAAAAATGTTAATGACTGGTGAGGTGGCTCAGCAGGTGAGAGCGTGCGCGGCTCCTTGCAGAACACTGGTTTGCTTCCTAGCCCTTGTATCTGGAGGCTCATGTCTGCCCATAACCTCATTTCCACAGGATCAGATGAGTTCCTCTGGCCTCCACAAGTACATATCTCCCACCCTCACCTTCACACACAATTCAAAAACCAAAACCTTTTAAAATGTCAAAAGCAAGCTCCAGGGTATATGTGCTCAATTGGCAGAGTGCTTGCCTGCCCTTCATGAATCCCCACGTATGCTCCCCAGCATCACCTAAAACTCGGCATACTGGTGTGTGCCCATAATTCCAGAACTCAGGAGTGAAGGCAGGAGAATCAGAAGTTTAAGGCCATCTGCATCTATGTATTGTGCCTGGGCTGCATGAGACCCTGTCTTTAAAAAAAAAAAAAAAGTGGAGGAGGGACAGAGAAAAGAAAAGAAAGTTAAAACATCAAAAATGCAACAACAACACAAGGAGCCAGAAGGAGAAGCTGCAAAGAGCAGCAAGCAATTAATTTAATGGACAGTTATCCTGGGGAATCACTTTTAATCTTATCCAGAAGGACCCTAACAGGCCCATGCTTTCTTTCCTGTTTACACTAAACCCTGTTTCTGTAGTGACCTCATCATTTATGGATAGTTCCATTCTTGGGCACAGTGTCAGTATCTTAGTAAAGCATCGGTTTTGGAGCCTCCTGGCTTTGATGACAAACCACCTGACTAACATGTAAGTGAGTCTCATAGTGCCTCAGCTGTTTAAACCCTGAGACTTTAATATAGACATAGGTTGTAAAGCTCCCTTCTTTACCGGATTCCTCATGGGGGCTGAATGATGAGAGAGGGGCAGTCTTTTTCACCTGGAACTCAGCTATGGGAGAGAGTAAAGTGAATTTATTTTGCCCATGGATATTTCTCAAGAGCTACACAGATATGCATGGGCATCAGAGTGCAATGCTACATGCGAGCCTGTGAAGGGGCAAAATAAAGAGGATTGCACATAAGGGGGGATATCCCCTAAATTTAAATAAGGACAATCATTGATTGATCTCCCCCTCTCAATTTAACAACATTTATTCACCAAGTCAACAATGAAAAAAACGTGTTTATTATATTTAATATCAGAAAATGATGGCTTAATTTCCCCTAAGTACCATCTGTGGGTAGGTAACAGAATAATTGTTGAATCATATCACCCCATTATGCTATATAGATTTTCACACATTTCCTTCAAAATGATTTCCAAAACCACATGTGAAAATGTGCATTTTCCCCCAGAGGTGGCTTAAGCACAGGATAAATTTAAAAAGTGGTTCAGTAAAAGTGATAACAGGGTCTTTGTGATGCTTCCTCAGGCCGGAAGTGAGAATGAGGCAGGGTAACTATTTCCCCACGTACTTATTTAATTCACAAGGGCTGTGGAG
Organism: Arvicanthis niloticus; assembly: GCF_011762505.2. Lineage (NCBI taxonomy): Eukaryota > Metazoa > Chordata > Mammalia > Rodentia > Muridae > Arvicanthis > Arvicanthis niloticus. Next base: position 21,858,696 of record NC_047661.1, read on the forward strand.
AAATATGAGTTTTGATGAAAATTCTAGTTTTCCTCTTCTCTATCGACTCACTCCTTTCTTTGTTTCTTCCAGTAAATGACATATCCCTATGAGAAACCAGATCCCTACAAAGACTGCTGAAGTGTGTCTTCTCTCACGGATTTAACCAAAAGGAGAAAAACAAATAAGGTTGCTCAAAGAAAAACAGTAGCAGCTGTACACTGAAACAAAATATCTATTTTTAAGAAATAACTAAAACTGGGGCTGGAGAGAAGACTTAGTGGGTATCTTAGGGTTCTATTTCTATGATGAAACATAGAACAAAAGGCAAGTTCTGGAGGAAAGGGTTTATTTGGCTTGTATTTCCACACCATAGTCCATCATTGAAGAAGTCAGGGCAGGATCTCAAGACAGGAACCTGGAGGCAGCAGCTGACGCAGAGGTAATGGAGGGTGCTGCTTACTGGCTTGCTCCCCATGGCCTGCTCAGTCTGCTTTCTTATAGAACCCAGGACCACCAGCCCAGGGATGGCACCACCCACAATGGGTTGTTCCTTTCTCACCAATTAAGAAATTGTCTTTTAGCTAAGTTTTATGGTGATATTTTCTTAATTGAGGTTCCCTCCTTTCAGACAACTCTAGCATGTGTCAAAATATAAAAATAGCCAGCACAGTGGGTAAAGACCCTTATTTCACAAGCAGTGGGATGGAGCCCAGTACCTACAGGGCTTGAGATGCAGGGGGTGTGGGGATGAGGGTGGGCATAGGAGAATCACTGGGGCTTGCTGCCCAGAAGCCTTCTCACAGGTTCAGGGAGGCAGAGAGTGATAGATCAAGACATCTGATATTCTCCTTTGGCCTCTATATGCACCTAGGCAAGCACACCCATACATATGAGCATACAACACACATATACCATACCCAACATCAGATCCTCCAGAAAACATAAAAATAATTTATATGAAAGCCAGGCTGGGTGGTGTGGTCCCAGCACTCGGAGTTTGAAGATTGTGAGTTCAAAGCCAGTCTGTGCTATGTAATAGATCCATTATGAGATAGAGTCTCATTAGCCCAGGCTGGCCTCACACTCTCTTTGTAGCTGAGGATGACCTTGAACTTCTGGTTCTCCTAGCTACATCTCCTGAGTGCTGTGATTACAGATGTGCACCACTAAACCTAGTTTATGTGGTGCTGGGGATCAAAGTTAGGACTTCATATACACAAAGCAAGCAGTCTAATAACCGAGTCCCTGTTCCTCAGAGTTTTCTTTTAATTTAAAATAAGCACAAATATATTATAACCAATAAATGATTTTGTCAGGCAATTTTTTTCATGAAAAATATTCCAGATCATGTTTTTTTCTCACATTCTTTTGAAATAAAATCTAAAAAAAAAATAACTATAATATCATACTCTGTCCTGAATAATAACAAGTCTGTTAAATTTACATGAACTAGTAATTCATTAATGTAAAATGAATAGCAATAATGTATGAGTAAAAATGTATGTGGGACAGTATAACACAAAGGAAAAGGAACGCGACAGGCCAGCTATAAGAGGAAGAAGAAGGACTGAAGGCCAGTGGGTAACGGACGTAGGTTATGAAAGAGGACATAAAGGTGATGTTTTTCCAGTTCTAGCTCTGCCATAGCTTTGTTTTTGTTGGTGGATAAGTGCATAAACATATTCAACAGTGAAAGTATAAAACTTAATGTGAAACTCTACACCTTCTTTTCAAATGTCTATTTTAGCTGTATTGACCTGCACAGACTTGGGGTCTAGTTAATGGTGTGTTGATATTTATATTTATTAGCAAGTCTTTTAGTAATAGAGTATGTAAATTTAAAAGAAAAATGTACTCAAGGCTAGAAATTCTACTCCTCAATTTATTGATAGAATAAAGATAAACATTCCACAAGACATAACCCCTGTCTTGCTCCCTAGTCGTTCCTGTGAGCTGTATTACACGCTTACAGTCAAACTTGTTCCTGTGCACCACATTACACACTCACAGTGGGAGTCATTCCTGTGCACTGTATAACACACAGTCAGGCTCTGAAGTGAATTGAAGATTTTTATTGAGATGGCAGCTGCTTGTTCTCTGCTATTATTGACCAACTGAATAATCTTTAAAGTTGTTCCCTTCGTTTTTTAATCTGAAGAAAATGTGAAGTCCTGAGTAATTTCATGAGATGAAAAGGGAAGTTCTATGACGTGGGCAGGGGTCCTTGCACCTCACACAGATCTGAAAAGCCCTGCTGTAGCTGGGGGCTTGAAGGGATGCCTCTGAGGCTTTCGAGTCACAGAGGAGCTGGTTTGTTAGGGTGTTTCTTACGCAACCCCTGTTCCAGAGGAAAGAGAAAGATATGAAAGACCAAAGAATCTCTCAAAGCCAACGGTTGCAGAATCTCTCGCTGACCTGTGACCTGCCTCCTTCCTCTCCTTCACTCTTAGTCCTCCTACTTGTCTGAGAGAGAGAGAGGGCAGGTCACCCTGACCCTCTCCTCCCTCCCCAGTCACCACAGGCTCCTATCAGTTGTGGCTCTGAGCTGCCTCCAGGTTCCTGGATGCTCTTCTCTCCCACAGCATCCGACAAATCCAGGCCTCGTTATTGCTGTGGTTCTGAATTGTTCTGATGCCCAGGTTTTAGATCTCTTTCCAACTGCTATTTCACGGCATTTTCTGCTGCCAGTATCATCTTTTACACCCATATTATATATTACCATGATCATTCCCATAAGCCCCTCCACCCTCTCGAGGAAGAACTTCAATTTAAAGAGACGAAATTGGGAAATATACAATAAATTTATATATATGGATGTATAAATATATATCCATGTATATAAAATAAGTGAGAAAAGTGTATTGAGTGTAGAATGGGGAAAAGATAAAGAAATTAAAAAGCTAAGGTAGACTTTTTGTTTGTGAATGTTCTACCTGATTATTTTAAAACTTTCTGTATATGTTTCTTAGGCCAACACGATGGTTCATCTAGTATAGATGCACTTTCTGACAACCTGAGTTCTGTTTCTGGAAGCCACACAGTAGGAGAGACCCAGCTCCCACAATTTGTTTTTAAATCTACATACATGCCATGACACATGCATACACACACGCTCACAAAATAAGTTAAAAACGAGAATAAATCCATTTATCTTTTAAAAGTTTTTTATCTTTTGATGAGCATGGTGGCTCATGACTCACATTGTAATACCAGTACCCTCTAAGACTGAGACAGTAGAATTACAAGTTTGAGTCTAGCTTGGGCAATATAGGAAAATCTCAAAATAAGTAAATCAATAGTAAATAAGTCAATAGTAAATAAATAAATAAATAAAGGTGTACTTTTTACTGTCAAATACATCATTCATTCATAGCGACACTCTATTCTGCAATTAATGATCACAATGCCAGGCAGTGGTGACACACGCCTTTAATCCCAGCACTTGGGAGGCAGAGGCAGGTGAATTTCTGAGTTCGAAGCCAGCCTGGTCTACAGAGTGAGTTCCAGGACAGCCAGGACTACACAGAGAAACCCTGTCTCAAAAAACTTAAAAAATTAATTAATTAATTAATTAATGGTCACAATATTGAGGGTTAGGGGATGCTAGGACCTGTTGCAGCTCTCTAATCAGCATCCTTCTCCCACCCCACTTCCACCTCTGTGTCTGCTCATCTTGTCCCTGTTCCTGGTGCCCATGTGCTCTGTGCTGGGGTCTTCATGTTTATCATGTCTGCTTTTCCCTTTGCCTGAGAAATGAATTTCCTCACCCTCATCTCTGTCTGGGGAAACTTCTTTAAGCTATTTTAAAGGGTCCTGCTTTGAAAATCTCATCCAAGCACTGCATTGCACCTCTCATGGGTGAAATTAATCACTCTTTTCTTTATACAGTGGTCACATCACTCCTGATGGTGGGTGTGGAGGTCTCAGGGTGCTTGGGTAGAGACCAGACTGACCACTTGGACTTACAGGGCCATATTGCATCCAGCTATGTGTCTTCAGTCATAGCGTGGTGGTTCAGAAAGTCCTGAGAATGGCATCGAATTTGAGAGTCCTGATTGTAGTGCTGGCTGCCTACCTCACCCCTCCTCACTGGTGATCACGGTTTCTGATACTGCTGTTTACCTCTTGGGAGGAATTCTTGACTTCAGGCATGAGAGCCTTTTGTCTTATTCTAAAAGAGTTGTTTTCTCCATTACACACCTCAGCCACAGTATTTAAACTCTTAAAAAATAGAATCTTCATCACAAACAATATTATGGCAAGAGTGACCATGAAGAACCCAACAATTATCTTTCTTTATTTAAAATTGTTTTTATATATTCATTATTTTTTTTAAAGTATAATATAATTACATAATTTCTCCCCATCCCTTTCTTCCCTCTAATCCCTCCCATGTAGCCTTCCTTGGTCTTCCTGTCCCTCCCAAATTCATGGCCTCCTTTTCAATAATAATAATACATATAATATTAATATTATAATTATAATAATTATTATATAACGCACATCTACAACCCACTCATCCATAATGTCACCCATATGTGTCAAACACTGGGCTGACCACTTGGTATTGAATAATGAATCGGTGGCTCTTCTCTGGGAACGAACACTTCACCTACTCTCAGCATACCCCAGTTGCCCATAGTTATTCTTCTGAAGTCCAGGTTTTATAAAATGTCCCCTTTCATGTTAGCATGTCCCTTGACTGTTCAGGCCTTGCTCATGAAATGTCACGGGTCTAGCTTCTCCTAGAAATGTCTAGCTCTGACATTTCTAGGAGACACAATTTCACAGAAAGCTTCCTGTTACTCTAGCGTAATCTTTCTTCACTTTCTTTCAAAATGACCCCCAAGCCTCAGGTGCAAGAACTGTGCTTTGTATATAACTGTTGGGAGGAGGCACCATATGATACCTTGTTCTCTGTGTTTTGATAGGTTGTAGTTTTTTTTAAATAGTCTCCTTCTGTTGGAAAAAGAAGTTTCTTTGATGAGGGTTGAGAACTACAGTTACCTGTGGGTATAAGGGTAAATACTGTTAGAGACTATGCTGGTTTAGTAAAGTGGTGGTTTTGGTTCTCACCCCAAGACCTGTGACTCCACTAGTCCTGGGTAGTTGGCCAGGTTTCCAGTGCTGGGCATGGTTTCCCTCTTGCTGAGCCACAAGTTCAATTCGAGAGTTGTTGGTTACCAGTAAGTTATGATTGTCATTTCTGCACCCCTGAGGTTACGGTGCCATGCTGCTGGTGGCTGTGGTTCACTGGTATCATTGCTTGACAGAACTGTTAGTTGCTTCCCCAATTTGGAAGCTTGCATGGCACCTCTGGGTACCATGAAAGCTAATCCTTAGGGAGGAAACATTCAGGTCAGTCTCCAGCTCAGGTGCCTCTGGGCCCTGCATATGAATTTCACAGTGTTTTCGGCAACAGAAGCCACACCCAGAGTCTCACCGACATGAACTGAATAAGGCCAACAAACGACCATCTAATGAGGACAGAGGAAAGAGTATGAGACCTCAACCCCTTTATTTATTGTGATGACTTACAGTCTATAGTCCAACTCCCCAACAATGGGCAGCTGTGACTAGAAAGTCCAAGGATCTAGTAGTTGCTCAGTTCCACGAGACAAGTTATTTCAGCTGGTCTTCTGTAGAAGTGGATTCCAACAGACGTGCTGGCAAGTAAATGTAAGCACTTGAAGAAGAGCGAATCTTCCTTCTTCAATACACTTATGTAGGTCTCCAGCAGAAGGTGTGGCCCAGGTTAAAGGTGTGTGCCACCACACCTGGATCTGGGACTTGTTTTGTTCTAGGCTGACCTTGAACTCAGAGATCTTCTTGCCTTAGTCTCCTAGAATTAAAGGCATGTACTACCTTGCCTGGGCCTAAGCTTTTCATAACCACTATGCCTCAAGATCTCCAAGCCAAGATCCAGGTCAGAAACTTGTTTCTTTGAGCCTCAAAATCTGGATCACAGGTGAGCCCTCCAATTCTGGATGTAGTCAAGTTGACAACCAGGAATAGTTATCATACGGTCATTGAGTATTCATTCAATGTCACCAGTAGCAAAACAAGGAAGCCTATCCCAAGTCCAACCCCACCCACCCAGATGCTTGGACAGCCAGTAGTGGTTTCAGTTTTCACTGGAATAGAGAATGATGGGATGGGTTTGCACAGTTCACAAGAGTTAGAAAAGAATGAGAAACTGATAGCTATTCTAATGACTATTAATAAGTAATAGATCATACTTGAGTGTTTATAGACGTTATTCTGTCAGGTTGCAATGATTTTTACTGATAATTTTATGGAAATTAATATTAGCACTTAAAATACATACAGAGGTCTGGCTTTGAAAAAAAAAACAATCTTTGGTCTCCCTAATTACTACTCAAATAATGTTTACTTTCCTGTAAAAGTTAGAAACAAAATTCAGAAAGTCTGTCCTTTTATTTATAAAAATCAGTGAAGGCAGTTTATAACTTATGGTTCAATCTACAAATGATTGCAGCAAAAGCATTTTTTCCATTTAACCTCTATGTGAAGGATCTGCACCCTAATTATAGCATAGGTTCTTGGAAGGAGCTCGACTGGACCTTGGCAGATTCCAGGACAAATACTTCACTACCTAAGTGAGGAAAGTCAAGCCTCAGAGAGGCGGGGCTTTTGATATGCTCAGTGAGACACAGGAATTGGATGTCCACCTTGGGCGACAGTTAGTTCCTCTCTGGTCTCTCTCAACCAGGCCCTGCTGCCTCAGTATCTTCAAGGGTGCTGTTTCCAGTGTCTTGACACAGAGAAGCATCTGTGTCTGTTCTTTGCCACTTCCCGAGCATAATCTCAATAAGAAACCATGAGGAAGGGCTTAAGGAGGGATTCGGGAGTCCCTTCAGCACTCAGTCATAGGGAACTCCTCTCAGGTCTTCACTTCACTGGATTTCCTTCCCAAGTAAAGCCAGGCTGCAGGTGCAAGTCACTCCACCTGGGTTTTGTTGTTTTGCTCTTTATACAGGATCTCACCGTGTAACCCAGGCTCCCCTCAAAACCACAGTCCCCCTGCTTCAGTCATCTGAGTGCTGAACTATGGGAGTGTGCTCTCACGCCCAGGTCCAGCTTTGTTTGATGCTCCACCTAGGATCCTGGTGCACCCCTGTAGGTACAGTACAGTAGTGGGTTATTAACGTAGCCAAGCCGATAACCAAGCCAATAATTCTACTCACACTAAAAGTTCCTTGAATCAAAATAAAAATAAAAATAATAAAAAAAGACTGTGTGTCATTTCTCTTAGTAACTGGGCAGCCGACAGTATACTTTATACTAATTTTTATTTTCATATTTTTAATCAAAGCAGGACAAACATCCTCAATGATGTGTGGCTCACACATGTATGGATCTATGAGTTGCACAGATCAAGGACCTTACCCCAGAATCCCTGTCTACGCCTTTCCAGTCCTGACTCCTCCTATTTTTAATACAATAGAGTGTTTTTGAACTTTATATAAATGGGATCAGGCAATACATGTCCTCTTTTGTGTCGGCTGCTTCTGCTGGGTATTGTGTTTGTGAGCTCTGAAAGCTTTTCACAAAATGAGCGATGCCGCAGGGCTGTCTGAGATCGTAATCAATGTATATGAGATGTTTCCATATCATCAGTTCAGAAAGAGCAGCTAGTGTAAGGCATGAGTAAAATTCTTCTCCATGGATGTGGTGACTGCCTCTCACTCCTGCCAGGAACACTTTGTTTAGGTGGTCCCCCTCCCCCATAGTGACAGTTACCAGAGAACAGGAGGATATGAAGTTTGGGTGTTGAATGAGATTTGGATGGGGCAGGGAAGGAAGGAAAGAAGGAAGGAAGCAGTGTCTGGATTGGAGAGCTGCCCGCACCACTGGGCTCACAGCAACCCAAGAGCAGGTTACAAGGGTTTGGGGTAAAGACTTCTGCCGAACCAGTAAACACGACATTTTGCCTCTTGTTCCCCAGGGAAGAGAGGATCCTGAAACATGAGTGGCACTGGGATCGCATAGCACAGCAGGTGACTGGATTTTGACAGTGGATACTGGGTGACAAAGGTTCTCAAATAATGGACATGAAGCACTGCACAGAGATACCCAGACTAGAAGCATTTGCTCGAGAAATAGAGTGACAGTGAGAATTGTGGGCTAATGGGAGGAGGAGCCATTGGGTGGAGTGGGTGCCTCTGGGTACGTTCACGCTCACCCTTGCTCTTTCCTTTCCTCCATCCTTTCCTTCCTCCCTCTTCCTGGACATGAGTAATTACTTTGCCCACTGGGGTTAAGGAGGCATGCCTCAGGCAATTAGGGTTGCCTCCATGAGAACTCTCCTGGCAGAAAAGCCATTCTGCATCATGTGAGTCAGAACTCAAAGTATCTGGGGTGGATTCGGAGGGAAAATGGCTCCTTGTGCTGCATAGGAGGGAAGAACAGAGCAGTGTGTGGTTTGTGTTGTAGGGAGACTCCAGAGGATGGCATCTGATTTAACCCGGGCGGAGGGGGAGGGGGGAAGTGTGAAGGGGAGGGTGCTGACACTAAGTAGCTAAAAGTACATAGGCTGAAGGGGGTGAAAAGGGCAGAGGGCACCTGGAAAGCTACACTCCTTTTGATACAGGATGTGTGAGGGTCCTGAACAAGAGAGAAGTTGTTCAAAGACATTGTATCTAGTCAAGTGAGGGCTGCAGGTGTCTGCTGTCCTGTAGGACACAGAGAAAGGAAAGGATCTGAAGCATGTCAGTTCGGTGAGTGCAGCTGCCTCAAGATGGTTCAAATTACCATCAACTTGAACAGGGGCAGAGAGACCAGAAGTGGGGAGAGCAAGCCAAAGGGAAAGACCTAGAACAGAGGAAACTGTGAGGGGGGAGTCAGGGCTGTACACAGCCGAGGAGACAGAATTCCTGGATATGAGCCTGATGCAGACTTGACAGCAGGCTGGGTGCCAGTCTGCTGTGATTAAAATCAACGTCACAAAATCCAGTCCCAGAGCTCGATAATTTTCACATCATGTTACATTTTCTACACAATCATCTTGGTAGTGAAGTGATTTCCAATCTGCAGGCTGTTTAGGGAATATGCGTGTAGGAAAATGAAGTAGACAACAAAAGGGTATTATATAAAAGAAAAGAAAGGAGTGGGTGGGGTTGCCTGGAGCACACTCCTTTCTCTTGTGGGGGTAACAGGAGCACAGCTCAGGCAGGGGACACGCTGCACATCCTAGGATTGTGACACACAGCAAGGCATGCATGGACTTTATTTTCCACCGCCATCCTCTGGCTTATCATCAGAGCTGTCAGGACTGGGGTGCCGCCAGGCAGCTCGGGATGGCTTCCAGGACTCAGCTTATCAATCAGAGGGCATTCATTTTCCAATCTAAGCAACAAAAGTGAACTGGGAACTTCTCTCTGCCACATAATTGTCTTTATTGTTCAAGAAAAGGTGTTGTGAACGTGTCCTTTATTACAGATGCCCTGGATCTTCTTGATGATACAGGTAGTTACATCTTTAAAGGTAGTGGTGTATTATTTTGAGATAGAATCTCACTAGGTAGCCCTGGCTGGCTTGTAACTCAATATGTAGCCCAGGCTGCCCTTGAACTCAGAGTCCACCTGCCTTTACCTCCTAGGTAGAGTGTTAGATTAAAGGAGAGTAATTCAGTATCTTTTCCTCCTAGAGGAAAACCATATGCTCTTTCTCATGGGTCTAGTATCCCGACAAATTTACTCTCTGTAAATTGAAAAATCAGATTTTTCTGGAGAAAAAAACTAAGAAGAAAGACTTTCTACTCCAGATAACTGGTTCACTCATTCCAAGATTTGGAAGGAACCTCTCAGTTCCAGAGCTTGTAAGTGGGTTTGACACTGTTCAGCTACCTCAGTGGTATTGGGTCAGAATGCACTGGGTGTTCCAAGGAGCACAAAGATTGTCTAGAGATTGCCCCAGCTTCTTAATTGTGATGTTAGCTATTCCACAGACAATTTATTTACTCAAATTTGCAACACTTTATATAAAATAATCCAGGAGTCTTTTTTTTAGGAAAAAGAATAATTAGAATAATGATTAAGACTAAAACATAATCAAGAATGTTGGAGTTATAATTTTTCTTATAGAAAACTCTGAATAGGAACAAAAAAAGAACATGGGGCATTAGATGAAAATCCCCAGGCAGTGATGAGCTGGCTGCTCCGTCTCCTCTGGGTGAGAAGCATCTGGTAGTTGTGCTCCACCTATAGAAATTCAATGTCTCCACTATGATCCACAGTGCAACATATAACAAACATGTAAGCAAAACACACAAGAATGGACACAAAGACCAAGTAATTACCATAAATCTATGTTTCAAGGTATAAGGGGAAAAGACAAACCAGCTAAAATTCTTAATCAGAAAGATTATCTTTTACAGAATTCATTAACTTATTTTTAAAATGGGGTGTCATTATGTTCTCCAGGCTAGCCCGGAACTCCTGCCTCAGCCATCTAAGTGACGGTAGTACAGGCACACACCACTGGATATGGCTGACAAGTCTCTTAAGTGTATCAAAGCTTTCTTAGTAATGACTTCCCTATGAGAAGAATAGCAACTTATCACTTACATAAAACAATGATAAAATCTCTTACATATATGAAGTGATCATTATATGTACTTTAGTTAACAATTAATAGTAGTAATGTGTAACACAGCAACTTAACAGAAAATCAGACGTTATCATTTGTAGAAATCACTTGCAGAAACAGATTTGCTAGCTGTCTCCATTTGTTACTGCTGCATAACAAACAATCCCAAATTAATGGTTTAAAGGAACCATTTACTTAGCTGGTGACACAGAAAATAAGTTGGTAGTTGAGGCTCGCCTGACCTGGACTCAGGGGTCTACACTCTATGGTTTCTGAGCAGCTTTGCTCCCAGGGCCCTGGTGGTTGTTAACCCACATTACGTGGCTCTCCTCCAGGTCAGTCAACACTTGCCAGCTCGCCTTCTAGAGCTTGCTTAGAGTGGAAGCAGAAGTCCAAGGCAGAAAAGGAAGCTTACAGGGCGCTCGAGGGCTAGATTCAAAATTGGCATGAGGTTCACACCAGCTGCCTATTAGCTAAAGCAAGCAATCAAGCCAGTTCACACTCAAGACCTTGAGAAATGGATCCTCCCTCTTGATTGAAGGGTATTTTTTAAGTCCTAAACATAAGGAGTCTGTTAACTGGGACGTTGGCTGGTCAGCTACCACACGCCAGACTTCTCTAACACTTGAAAACAGCTATTAAAAAGTACTTTCCCCCTCACCTCTAGCTAAGACTTTTTATCCAAGAATAAATGAGCATTGAATTTTATTGTCTTTTTTGACTTGTGTGAAATGGCAGGGAGTGGCGTTTTCTCCTGACGTGTTTACTGATATTGTACCTTTATACATGTATGGAAAGGTCCTCACCTCCCTTTGGTGAGACTAGTGTCTTTGCCAGTATTAAAACTGTAAACCACTTTATGGATGGTTGGCAGTTCTTCATATGCTATATTTGTAGGATTTTGTTGTTAGAGTTATAACTCTCCATCAGAACAAAATTTCTGATAAGAGAGATATTTTCTCAAAGGACATTATACTCTAGTTCCCTAATACCTCACTGGGTTTAAGATTTGTTTTATAATCCCATTACTATTCACCAGGCCCAGTCTGGTTCTTCTAATTCTTCCAACTTCTTTAATATTCTAAGTACATTTAAAAAACAGCTATAGAGTATCGAGAAGCTTTTGACAAGATTACAAATGGCCCTGCATCCTTTTCCTGATGACCCTGGGCAATCCCTTACCTTAAATGTGACTCTTTATTGGCAGAGACACCTGATCTATAGTGCTGTAGAGTTGATCTATAAGGCTATCTAATATTAGGGCATGGCATCTCAGGCCACAGTGCCACACATCTTTAATCTTTGCACTAAGGATGCACAGGCAGGTGGATCTCTGTGAGTTCAAGGCCAGCCTGGAATACATACCAAGTTCAAGGCCAGCCAGAGATACATGGTGAGATCTTGTCTTGAAAATGAAATAAAGGAAGAAAGGAAAGAAGAAAGGGAGGGAGGGAGGGAGGGAGGGAGGGAGGGAGGGAGGGAGGGAGGGAGGGAGGGAAGAAAAGAGGGAGAAAGAGAGGTAGGGAAGATAGGACCAACTTGTAACTTATTTCTAACAGAATATGAAAAAATGAAAGAATAAAAGAATATAATTTTGTGACTTGGGACTGATATGAGAGTGACTTCTGTATTATCAACAGATTGTGTTTCTTGTACCTTGGGTGAATTCATTTGCCATATTGGAGGGACAGACATGGCTCAGGAACCAGAGTTGCTGAGAGTTAGTAGTAGCCAAAGAATTGGGATTCTACTAGTAAATATCTTCCTGTCCAGCCTCCAGATGACACCCCTGCCATGAATATATTTTGTCTATTGTTCCAGGGCACTGATCTAGAGACAATTTCTTACTTGGTGATAGATAACTGTCTTAGTTAGGGTTTTACTGCTGTGAACAGATACTACCAACCAATGCAAGTCTTAAAAGGACAACACTTAATTGGGGCTGGCTTACAGGTTCGGAGGTTCAGTCCATTATCATCAAGGCAGGAACATGGCAGCATCCAGGCAGGCATGGTGCAGGAGGAGCTGACTTCTACATCTTCATCTGAAGGCTGCTAGTGGAAGCCTGACTTCCTGGCAGCTAGGATGAGGGTCTTAAGCCCACCCCTACAGTGACACACCTATTACAACAAGGCCACACCTCCTAATAGTGCCAATCCTGAGCCAAGCATATGCAAACCATCACAATAACCAATACACTTCAAAGTGAAGAATATTAGGATGAGAAGAACCCAAAATATCCACATAGTTTAACCTCCTACTGTAATGTGACCAACCTTAAATGATGGAAAATTCACTAATACAAAAAAGAGCATTTGTTGGGTACACTATAATTTTTAATTATAGTTTAATTAATAATAGGGTTCACTTAGGTAAGTTAAATATTTAATAATTATAATAAATGTTACAATATTTTATAATTTTCACAGGTTATTATTTTTACCTAGATATATAGGTAAAATGCTTTCTTCTTTCAAATAATAAGCCTGAAATTATTTGATGATGGCTATGTTTATCATGAATGAGAATGGAAACCATAGGTTCCTTCCAGTCTGGGCCAGAGCACTGAGCAGATCTTGGGTGGCAGCTCTGCCCCCAACCTCCAAGAACCCAGAGGAAGCAGGGATCCCAAGCGCTCTAACTCAGGCAGTATCTTAGGTGAGAGACAGCAGGGCCCGCCCTAATCAGGGAGTAACTGGGAACCAAAAGGACCCAGGAAGTCACTCCCTGCCCTGAACACTGGTTCCTTCTGGTCTGAGCCAGAGCACTGAGCAGATTTTGGGGGGCAGCTCTGTCCCCAACCTCCAAGAACCCAGAGGAAGCAGAGATCCCAGGCGCTCTAACTTGGACAGTGTCTTAGAAACTAGTTCTCAGATCTGAGGCCTGGATCAGACCTCTGACAGGTCTGCTGTTGTGTGGACCCCGGATTCCACCTGAGACATACTGGAAGATCCACTCAACCCAGAGCCACAGAGGAACAACTGAACTCAGAGCGTCAGACAACATATCCTGATATATTCTAGAGGAGACACTGCACCCAGAACAGCAGACACCTAGCTGGACTACTACCTTGGAGGCACCATATCCTGAGGCATCCTAGAGGTACCACTATACTCAGTGCAGCTGGAAAAAATCACAGAGACATCTGGACCCCTAGGAGATCAGACACAAGCTAGATAACTGGAAAGACAGGCTTCAGTCAGAGATAGCAAGTACAGGCAGCACTAGAGTTAACCAGATGGCAAAAGGCAAGAGCAAGAACGTAAGCAACAGAAACCAAAGTTACATGGCATCATCAGAACCCAGCTCCCCCATCAGAGCAAGCCCTAAACACCCCATCACACCAGAAAAGCAGGATTCAGAATTAAAATCACTTCTTATGATGATGATAGAGGGCTTTAAGAAAGACATAAATAACACTCTCAAAGAACTTAAGGAGAGCACTGTTAGACAGATAGAAACCCTTAAAGAGGAAACACAAAAATCCCTTAAGGAATTGCAAGAAAATGCAACCAAACGGGAAAAGGAATTAAACAGAACCATGCAGGATCTAAAAATGGAAGTAGAAACAATAAAGAAATCACAAAGGGACAATACCCTGGAGATAGAAAACCTAAAAAAAAGATCAGGAGTCATAGACACAAGTATCACCAACAGAATACAAGAGATGGAAGAGAGAATCTCATGTGCAGAAGATACCGTGGAAAACATTGACACAACTGTCAAAGAAAATGCAAAATACAAAAAGCTACTAACCCAAAATATACAAGAAATCCAAGACACAATGAGAAGGCCAAACCTAAGGAAAATAGGTATAGATGAGGGGGAAGACTCCCAACTTAAAGGACCAGTAAATATCCTCAACAAAATTATAGAGGAAAACTTCCCTAACCTAAAGAAAGAGATGTCCATAAATATACAAGAAGCCTACAGAACTCCAAATAGTTTAGACCAGAAAAGAAATACTTCCTGCCATATAATAGTCAAAACATCAAATGTACAAAACAAAGAAAAAATACTAAAAGCAGTAAGGGAAAAAGGCAAAGTAACATATAAAGGCAGACCCATAAGAATTACACCAGACTTCTCACCAGAGACCATAAAAGCCAGAAGATCCTGGACCAATATCATACAGACCCTAAGAGAACACAAATGCCAGCCCAGACTACTATACCCAGCAAAACTCTCAATCATTATTGATGGAGAAACCAAAATATTCCATGACAAATCCAAATTTACACAGTATCTCAACACAAATCCGGCACTTCAAAGAATAATTGGTGGAAAACTCCAACACAAGGAGGGAAACTACAACCTAGAAAAAGCAAGAAAGTAATCTTCCAAAAAACCCCAAAAGAAGATAGTTACACAAACATATCTCCACAGATGTTAGCCCAAAAGCTTGGATTATCGAAGACTCAACCCACAGACCACATGAAGCTCATGAAGAAGGAAGACCAAGAAGGGATGCCTCAGTTCTACTTAGAACGAGAAACAAAAATGCTCAAGGGAGCAAATAGGGAAACAAAACATGGAACAGAAACTGAAGGAGGGGCCATCAGGAGACCATTCCACCTGGGTATTCACCCCATGTACAGCCACCTAAGCTAAACACTGTTGTGGATGGCTGGAAGTGCATAATATGAGGAACATGATATAGCTGTCTCCTTAGAGGTCTGCCAAAGACTAACACACTCAGAGGACGATGCTCACAGCTAACCACTGATATGATCAGGGGTTTCTCAATGGAGAACTTAGTGAGAGGACTGAAGGAGCAGAAAGGGTTATTGACCCCAGGTGGAAAGCAACAATACCAAACAACCAGAGCCCCCCAGGGTCTAAACCACCAGCCTGGGAACACATAGGGAGGGACCCAAGACTCCAGAGGTATATGTAGGGGAGGATGGCCTTGTCGGACATAGGTGGGAGAGGAGTTTCTTGGTCCCATAAAAAAAAAATGAACACATAGTGGGGGGGTGGGGTGGAATATGAGGGTGGGGAGGGGATAGTGAGGGGTGGTAGGTGCGGTCACTGCCTCATAGAAGCATGAGGAGGGGGATGGGATAGGAGGTTTCTGGGTGGTGGGAGGAAGTAGGGTAAGGGGATAAAATCTGAAACATAAATACTACAACCAATTTTAACAAGCAAAAAAAAAAAGTCGTCAGAACCAACATCTTTTAAAAAAATGTCAGCCCCCTGGGGGTGGGAAAATTTTTTTTTTCTTGGTACTAAAACTTGTTCTGAGAATTGTATATTGCAGAATACACAGCCTTGGTGTATCTACTCATCAAGCATACTGAGCAGACCTGCCCAAACCTCCGATGTCCTGGAATTCCATCTGGATTCAGTGAAGACACAGCATCAGAGGCTTATCAACTTACTCTTCCCCCCACCCCTCTTCTAAAATCTCAACGCCCTTAATCAGCTTGAAGAAGTTAAAGAAGAGTCAGCACCCCTATTCCCTGAGCTTGGGGACTAATGTGGTTAATAATGGTCTGTCTTTCTAGGGAAAAGTAGTGGTTTTGTTGGAACAGGGGGGATTATCTAGGACTTATTGCATAGCCATAACCTGTTGGTAGAAATCTGTATAATTATTATCAAGATGAAGTTATAATTTCTTAAATGGGACAAAATTTACTTTGATTTCAAATTTAAGGTTTTCATTGGTACGAGCCTCTTATTAATATAAACATGAGATGAATATTGATACCCTCATGGGCATTGTGCCTGTATAACACATTTAGGAACACAAGGCCTAGACCTAGCTCTTTTTTAACTTTTTTAACTGATTTGGGACGGTTAACCTATGAGTTAAGGGACTATAGCAAATTTATGGTTTTGAGTTTATTGTTAGGGTGTTTTCCATATTTTATTTAGAAATAGCTGAGAGGAGTGAACAGACAACAGTCCAGGTTACCTTACCTGGATAGTTGGTTTTCAAAACATCAGAAGTCCATAGAATTGATGCTACAAATATTTATATATTAATGTCCATTCTGATTAGAGACCTGTCTGCTCCTGACAGCTTCCTGTCATGGATTCTAAGAAGAAATTGAGCATCCTTGGAGATACTCCAGTTGTGCGGTGACAGCCACTAGGCAAGAATCACCTCTCTCCATCTACAGACAAATTACTGTCCAGAAAAGGACACACATGCAGAATAGTCAACTGATTATATCTGCCTAGACAGAGTAATCAGCCCTTAATAATCCTGCATCACTAAGGTCTGTCAGATGATTCTGGGCCAGAAGGCTGAAGATTTGATGCTCCAACGTTCGGTAGTATAGGGGCTTTTCAGGTGTTCAGCTGTCTCTATAAATTGGCTAAGTTTTAGAAGCTATGCTTAGTGCTTCCCATAACTTCAGTTAACTCAGTCATTCTGGATTTCTGATGGGGTTGAAGACCTATAGTCTCATAACCAATCCTGGCTATTTACTTTGAGAGAAAAGATCTGAGTAGATGGTTTTCAGCTGACATTCATTCTAAAGCCAAAAAGCCAGGATCAAAAGTAAGTGTTTTAGTTAGAAGAGATGACAGAGGTTCTGGTTAGTCAACAGAATGATGGACTGGGTATTAGGACTATCTTGTACCTCATTGGGACAATTAGGAATAAGTATGCTCTAATTGTATTTTGAGAGAAAAGTTCTACTTTAACAGGAAGAGTGATATGTAGGAGGAGCTAAGTGGGAAGGAGTACTGAGAGAAAGAGATAGAACAAGGAGAGAAGATGAAGAAGAGAAGCTAGGTGATGAGAGAGAGAAAGAGAGAGGGGGCATGGAGGCAGATGTTCACATGTCTCCACCAGTCAAAGATAGTTTTTATATCTAGGTTGGGTATTGGGTTCCGCTTCTGATTGAGCATTACCAAACTTATAAATCCTTTGATTAACATTTTTAAAAAATCCTATAAAAGCAAAAAGGGAAGGGGGGGCATGGGACAGGGCTGTTCTAGGGAGGGGAAATGTGGAAAGGGGATGACATCTTAAATGTAAATAAAATATAAAATTAAAAAAAAAGAAATGCCACAGAAGTAGGGCTTAGAGTAGGGCATTTGAAATGTTTTGAAGGATGAACACCTAGTGGGGGGGGATTTGAGGGTGGGGAGGTGGGAGTGAGGGGGGTAGGTGGGGACATATCTTCATAGAAGCATGAGGAGGGGGGTTGTGATAGGAGGTTCCTGGGTGGTGGAGGGAAGGGGGATAAGGGGATAAAATCTGAAATGTAAATAATATCTAATAAAAATAAATTAAAAAGGGAAAAAAGAGAATGGAAACCATACATATACTACACACACACACACACACACACACACATATATGTATAATTTGCCATACTATGCTGATCACCATGGCAGCCTGATATAAAAGAAATGTTTATCAAGTTTTGGTGATATAAAACCATTAATAGACTGTCCTGGTACTCCCGAAATCCCTTACATTGTATGATCTTAAGATCTCCCCCTCACTTTTGTTTTCTTGTCAAGACACCTAGATATGGCATTATCAAGGTTCAGTTTAAGTGGCACGAGTAGCTGTGTACTGTTAGGATAACTAGTAAGCACACTGTGTACTGCTAGAATAACAGTAAGTACAAAATTTAAATCACCGCTTACTCACCTTGGGCTCATTGACAAAAAAATCCTTCCTTATTTTTTATTGGCTATTTTATTTATTTACATTTCAACTGCTATACCCTTTCCCAGTTCCCCTCTGCAAACTCTCTATCTCATCCCCGCTCCCATGCTTCTATGAGGGTGCTCCCCCACGCACCCACGAACTTCCACCTCACTGCCCTAGCATTCCCCTACACTGGGACATTGGGCCTTCACAGTACCAAGGGCCTCCCCTCCCACTAATGCCAGATAAGGCCGTCCTGTGCTATATATGCGTCTGGAGCCATAGGTCCCTCCATGTGTACTCTTTGGTTAGTGCTTTAGTTCCTGGGAGCTCTGGGGGATCTGGTTGGTTAATATTGTTATTCTTCCTATGGGGTTGCAAACCCCTTCAGCTCCATCAGTCCTTGCCCTAACTCCTCCTTTGGGGTCCTCATGCTCAGTCCAATGGTTGGCTTCGAGCATCCGCATCTGTATTGGTCAGGCTATGGCAGAGCCTCTCAGGAGACAGCTATATCAGGCTCCTGTCAGCAAGCACTTCTTGGCATCAGCAATAGTGACTGGGTTTGGTGTCTGTATATGGGATGAATTCCCCAGGTGGGGCAGTCTCTAGATGACCTTTCCTTCAGTCTCTGCTCTACTCTTTGTCCCCGTATTTTCTTTAGACAGGAGCAATTCTGGGTTAAAATTTTGGAGATGAGTGGGTGGCTCTATCCCCCAACCAGAGGAGGCCTTGACTAACTTCTGGATATGGTCTAGACAGGTTCTCCCTCCCCTTTGTTGGGTCATCAGTGTTGGGTCTTGGGAGCCTCTTGCTTTTCTGGCATCTGGGACTTTCTGGTGGCTACCCCCAGTTCCCCATCCCCCATTGTTGCTACATATCTCTTTTCAATTTCCTGACCCTCTGTATATCATCCCTGTCTCCTCCCATACCTGATGTGCCCCCTCTTTTTTATACACACTATACTAAGTCCTGCCCTTCCCATATTAAATTTATCCTGCTCAATTTCAAACCATCCCATACTTTCTATACCAAGAAGCTAAGGTCTTTTGGGGGCTCATTTTTATCACCTAAAATCATGTTTCTTGTTCCCAACTGCACATAATGTACAGAGATAAGATTTTTAAATTATTTTTAGTTTATTTTATGTATCTAGGTGTTTTGCCTGCTTGGATATCCATGTGTTGCATGCATGCCTGGTACTTGTGAAGTCTAGAAGGCATTTTATTCCCTGGAACGAGAATTACAGCTACGTGGTTGCTGGGACTTGAATCTGAGTCCTCTGGAATGGCAGCCAGTACTTTCAAGGCCTGAGCCATCTCTCAGGGCCCCGATAAAATTGTTTATATGATGTGTCTGTGCCATAGATACTTGTATTAGCTGCTTTTATTGTGGCAACCAGCTACGTGATGGGGACAAATTAAAAAGGGAAGTGTTCTTGTGATTTGTAGTGTCAACCCACCATGTTCGGGAAGAAATGACAGTGCAGTTCACATTGTGGCAGCCAGGAAGGAGGGAACAAGACAGGGAGGAGACGCAAGAGAAGGTAAAGATAAAGGGTTGCCTCCACTGGTCCACTTCCTCCTCAAGCCTTCACAACCTTTCAAAACTGTGCCACCACCAACTTAAGCATTCAAACTAGAAACCTAATAAGGACATTTCATATTTGAACTATAAGAATAATGACATTAAGAGCTAAGAATGTCATACAATGTATCACTCAGCTAAATGGACATAGCATTAAACTGCACCCTAAATATAAAAGGTTTCTTTTTTGAAGCAGTTGGCAACGGATAACGAGGCTCACAACTTATCAGGATGTAGAGAATAGGAGGCTTAGCCTGGTCCTAAGCGGGACATGTGTGTCCCATCTCCTCCTCCAAGGCCTCAAGGATCACTGTGGAATAGGGGTAAAAATACTGTAAGAGCCAGAAGTGGAAGAGGACCCTGTTCTGTTATGACAGTGACATTGAACACATAACTCATGATGGTTGTGACTGCATGCACAAGACCCAAATAAAATCAAGCCAGCCAAAACCCTGGTGTGGATGGTGGAGGAGTCCCACCCCTAGCTGGGGAGCTATGGACATTTGATAGGTGCTACAGGATAGTCAGTTTCCCCCTAATGAGGCCCCTGAGAGGCTCCCGTGTTCAAGCAGATGACCACACTCATGCACACACAGATAACACAGTACACTCAGTGTGTTGTTGTTGTTTAAGTATGTGAAATAGAGAGGAAGAAGTAGTTATGGGTTAGGGGGTAGTTGGAGGGGAGAGAGTAGGGGGGGAGTTGACCAAAATTCATTATATTGGTGTTTGCAAATTTCAATGTTTTTTTCCTAAAACCAGAAAAGAGCTAAGACAAACCCTTCTTCCTGTTGCTGTCCATTCATATACTAATACATCTTAAGTACCATCCTTTGTATAGATTACAGAAGTGACCTTTTAATTACTGTCTCTTGTTTTCCTTTTAAGTTCCTCCTTTACGAAGCAGCCAGAGCTATTTAAGATTTTAAAACTTAAATCACAGTCTGTCATCCTTCTGCTTACAATTCTTTAATGGCTTTGACTCAATAGAATGGAATTTTCTTATCGAAGCTCTCAGGGCTGCGCACTTGCCACACCCCGAGGACCAGCTGCTCACTATGCGTTCACACGGAGGGGTGCTATTTCTTTAAAGATAATTTGACTGTTGCCCCTGGTGGACTTTTAAGGATTTCTCTTCTCCCTTGCTTCACTTTAAAGATTGTTACTATGTAGACGAGGCGCCTTGAACTCATAATCCTGCTGTCTCAGCTTCCCAAGGGTTGGAATTATAGGTGTATTCCAGGTGCCCAGCCCTGAAGTTTGTTTTATTCTGATGTTTTGCTCTGATTTGTCTAGAAGCACATTTCTGGGTATTCCTTAGTAGTTTGGGATTGCTTTTTAACGTTTCTTAGAATCAGTTTTCCTTTGTATTTTTCAGCCCAGTGTATTCCCATTATAAGCCTCTAATTTTTCCCAACCCTATTTTATATCATCATTAATTCACTTTTCAGCTTAATCTGGTATTAGATTAATGCATTAATTCTTGTTCAACTTGCTTTAAGTTTTACAAGTTGTATTTTTAAAATCAGCTTTGTCAAGGTTCACGGTTTGTTGCTTCCTACAGATGTCTGCAAGCTTATCTTTCACTAGCCCCAGCAGAATCAGTGCAATTTCTTGCTAGTTTGTTTCTTTCTTGTTCAAGACCACATCATGCCTTTCCCCAGAGCTGGCCTTGTTCCAGGTTGGAGAGATCTCCTGCCTGCCTCTCTCAAACCTGGTACTCAGAGCATCAGTTACTCTATCTGACTCAGCCAGCATTCTCTTGTTATTTGCTTTGACATCTTTTGGGGTTTGACTGTTTATTGTTTCTGAGGGGGGCCAGTCTTACTTAAGTCTGCTTTTCCCATTCCTGGTTCTCTTTGTCTAAGATGTGTGTTTGAAGGGGAAACAATCTGAGGCATAAAGATGAAAGATCTATTTTTTGTTTGCTTTTTGCTTCAGCTGAGTTTCTACTTTAAACTGAGCATAAGTCTTGAGCTAGCAATTAAATCCAGGGTTTAATTTTCTTTGGTATTGTTTTACTTCTGGTCATGCTTTCCTGGGCATACTTCTCATATATTATATATATATATTCTCATATTATATATTTTCACTATTTTCAGCAAAGACATTGATTCAATACAGAGGAAACAGCTTCACTTCAAATCCAGATTTTACTAATGTGTAGCTATGTGGCTTTGGGCACTTTGCCCTCAGTTTCTCCTCTGTAAAGAGACAGTAAAGCTAGCATCTCACGGACTGGGGATATGGTTCAGTGGATAAGGTGCTTGCCTTACGAGTGTAAGTTTGGATTCCCAGACCTCATGTGAAAAGGCAGGCATGGTAGTGGGAGACTATAATTCCATTGTGAGTGTGGAGACACGATATTATCGATCCCTGGAAGCTCAGTGGCCATGTAGCCTAGTCTACTTGGTGAAGCTCCAAGCCAATAAGAGAGCCTGTCTCAAGCAAAAGTAGGAGCCAGAGGACCAACAACTGAAGTTGTTCTGTGACCTTTGTACATGATCATCTGCACACATGAACACACCCCTCCCCAAAACATACCAACACATATTGTCTTCCTTATAGGATTGCATGTAACAGTGCCAACTTGTGGCAGGATTGGTTAATTATTAGTTATATATATATTGTTAGCATTGTCACCATGCAATAATTATTTCCTGAATATCACCGACTTCAAAATCAGCATCTTGTTTTTCATTGTCTTTTACTTTTCTCATAGAATGTAAGCTCAACATTTTTGTTCTCCACTGTAAGTTAAGCTACCATTTTAGCTGGGTCAATTAATACATTCAAATTTGCATTATAAAAACATCAATGCCAGTAATTGACAAGTTGAGCACAGACAAGGTTATGTGAAGAAATAAGCAATCTAAAGTCTATTCAATAGCACTTTGACATTTAAAAGGGTGCATTTAAAAAAAATCATCTTGATCCAAGAGGAATGAAGGAATAATTGCCCAAATCGTTTGGACACGGAACATACTATTTCTGTGTTTTAACTGGCACCTTTAATTCTCAAAAGACTCTCAAGCTTCTTCTTTTTAAATTTCCATATGTGCCCATCTTCCTGGTATCTCAATCCTTTATCATTTTCCATGACTGTAGACTTTGGTGGAGCTCTGACTTCATCCACAGGGCCGGGGTGTTTAGCACATGACTTTTTAACTTGACAGTCCTTTGATGGAACTGGTGCATTAAGCACCCTATTCAGAGACAGTGAAAGGACTGAACTGAAAACATGGCTGCCTGTGAATGGCTCCTGGCAGAGGCTGATTCCATAGGTCTGTCATTTGGAATCAGAAAGGCTCTTGATTCAGCATCTTAGATGAACGTGGCTCATGTTTTCTGTGATACTGGGCTTGTCTTCAGAAAGGCTCTGCATGCTGATGCTTACATAGCACAGTTCCCAGGGCAAATTTTCTTGCAATGTCGGGGAAACTCACCCCAAGCTCATGTTAGTTGCCTTCTAATAGATAAGCAATCACCACCTTTAGGGAAGGTTTCAGTAACTATAGTTGGTTCAGAGCAACATAAAACTTATATATTCTTTCTGCTCACAATACATATAGATCTTCTGCAAAAAGAAACCCTAGATTATATGACATGGGCACACTTTCATTCATTGTGGAAACACAGGTTTTAGTCTCATTGGTGATTAATAGTGGCAGCTCTTTGTCCCTGCCTAATGTTACATATTCATACAGGGAGAGGCCAGGTTAAGTGCAGGGCATGTACAAGTCCAGTTAGAAGCTCAAGTCCTCTAATTTGCCTCCTTATTGAGATTTTATTTTTGTAACCTGATTAAAATTCTCTATGTCTTTTTGTCTTCTCCACTGATTGCAGTAATTTCTGCCCTGTCTGTAGCTAATGATTTTGAGTAGATACATATTTATATTAATAGTTAAATATGTTTATAAATTGTATCTACTATATTAGTATCATCAAATTCCCAGATCTCAGCACTTCAAATGTGTAAGTCGTAAATTTAGGAAACAGGCTTTTCTAAGGCATGCTCTGGCTTAGACAAATGGGTTGTCATCTTACTTTCACTACTGTCTCCATACATTTTGCTAACTTGTTTAGGGCAATGGCCCCCTCCCCTCTTGTCATCTGATGACCAGGATCCATCAGTTCTTAGGGGTTGACTCTACCTGTTGTGATTAATCCTAAAAAGAGGGCACCATCTTAATGATAGGTTTTATTTGTGATTTTCTATTTCTCTAACTACAAACCAAAAATAGCTGTAAGCAAATGAAAGAGTTGTTCAGCAGCTGTGAGGCCAACCGTGTTTGGCGGGCCAGCTTCCATGGAGGACAGCCTCTTCTGGTGATGAGACAAATGTTGCCTTGGTTCACCTCATCCTAAGGGGGTGACACCTGCTTTGTCTTTCTTTTTCCCATTCCTGTACTCTATTCTCTGTCTTTTGCTCTCTTCTACTGCTCAGACTTATTTGGGTTTCTTTATCTTGGTTTCTTTTCCCTCATGTCTGCAAAGCTAAATCTTATCTTGCCTTTCTCCAGAGACAGAAAAGGGGAAGGTGCAGATGACACCCCTGCAATGCTTTGGTGGAGGTAACTGACATATTATTCACAGTCGATGACTTTCATGACTTCTGAGCAAGGGGCTGGGCTCTGTGCAGCTTCACAAAATAACAGTGAACCTAGCTCTGGCCAAGGTTCTTGCCCACCTCCCTCATCAGCCTCCTCACATTCCTTCCTCCAAGTCCTTTGATGACACATTGGCAGTTTCTCCAAGCTGGAGAAGATGGCTGAAGCTGACAAAGCACACCCTGTTCTTACTTACTTTGAACACATGGCTCACAGGACTGGATTTCTTCATTGATGAAAAAGAGACACAAGGAGAAATACCTCTATTTCCCTGGACACTATTTCTATGAGATGATGCCTGGATTTGCTCCAACCACATAAATAAAAATGCTTTCTTAAAAGACAGTAGAGAAAAAAGACATCAACTAATCCTTGAATTACTTAGCCATGAAGTCCTCCTACTTAGGATTCTTGGTGTGTGATTTTTTTTTTTTTTTGTTTATATGCTTAGGTTTTTTCCACTAACAGCTCAAAGAAAGTTAATTAATATATTATATTATAGTAGTCAAAGAATCTCTCTTATGTCAAAATATTTTCTTGCATAAAGAAGAAGAAAAAGAAGGAAGAGGAAGGGGGAAAAGAAGAAGAGGAGGAGGAAGAAAAGAAGGAGGAGAAGGAGAAGAAGTAGGAGGAGAAGGAGAAGAAGGGACACTGATACAATATGTGAAGCAACAGGCAGTAGGGGAATCTTCCATCCATCTCTAACCACTAAGGAGCCTGGCTCCCACTGATCACTTTCCCTAACTCTTATGAGATGTTAAGGCAGATATGTGGAGTTTATGGATGAAAAGCCAAGTAGCAGACACAGTAAGGAAAATGAAGACATTGTTCCTCTAAATAGTTCTCAGTAGTAGAAAAGTTGGCTTAAGAATAAGGTCCCCCGATGGTCACATGTAAGTGCTACCAACCAATCCAGAAAACAGAAGGAGACCTTGAATGAGCTTTGGCATGTTACCTTTGAACTGACCCTGTGAGTGACTTGTTCAAGAATTTAGTAGCAAAAGAGAAATAAAGTAAAGGGAGATCACCCAATAAACATTCCCGAAGCTGTTTGTTATGGTCACGACTTGTCTATTGTAAACAACTCACTGTGGCTGAAGCTCACATCATCAGAAACTCTAAGGCGAACTGGGTTCTGGGACAGGTAGATAGAATTAAACCCCTTTCTCTTGGATCTCTCCATTTCTGAGAAGTATAGATCTTTGATTCTGAAGCAGGCCTTCCCCAGTGCCCAGGCTAGCACCAGGATATAGTTGCCTGCCCCAGCCACTTGAGCCAAGACTGAAGAAGGCACAGGTTCTCAAAGAGAAGGCGGGTTTTGTCTTAGGAAGAACAAAACTATTCTGGACAGACACAACTGAGAAATGACAACATTATGACAATCATTGCATGAATCAGATGCTTTATCTTATTAACATCGGCTATTACAGGGAAGGAAAATGCTATTCGGAAGTCAGAGAATTTTGAATCCAATGTAAGATTAGTTTGATTTTTAAAATAACATCACAGAAAAGTTTTGAGAATTGGGTTAAGATTTAGTCTTTTGATCTAACCATTTCAAAAGCAAGTTTTGTTCCTAAATGGAAGGGGATTTATAAAGACACACATGTCTAAATCTCAAATATAAATTGAAAAGGGGATGAAATTGAAACTAGAGACATTCAACTTATTCTCCAATCACAAAGATGACAGATGTTCAGTGACAAGGCAGGACACCCAGCTGCAAATATCTATTACACCCCATCAAAACAACAATTAAGGAGCCCCAGCAGTGTGGCTGTGACTAGGTTCACACCAGCCTTTGATCGCCTCCAGGAAAGACAATTTAGTCAGTGAGTTGACATCACACATTAGAAGACAGAGTAGGTCCCATCCTTTCTCTTAAACAGCTTGTATCAAAACCTCCCAGTCTCAAGACACTGAACTTGCAGTGTTATGGGCAAACGTCCCAAAAGGAGTTCCCATAAAGTGGGAGGCATTCTTCAAACTTCCAACAGGCCTTTCATGCAGTGTGTATTTAGGGATTTGCCTTTTAAAGAACCAGCCCTCTGCATGAATTAGAGGATGCCTCATCTTCACTGGCACAAGGACAAAGACATTAGTTTCTTGTCCCAAAATAACAAGACATTCTTTCTTTCAAATAGAGGTACCTTGAAAACATCGAGGTAATTTATAGATACCGTGTAATTGTGAGACATCATGTTATTCCAAAGGCTGAAGAAAAATTAGCTATGTAAGAGGTGGTTTATCTGAGTCAAAACCATGGAATGGCTTCTCAAGAAGTTTTCTTGCATCTCATGCAAACCAAATTCCATTTTAAGTCATCACCTGCTGAACCATCAGTGTTTCAGACAGTACATGAAGCGAGGCCTGAGATGGCAGTCAAGGTCTTGACCAAAAAATGACACATCAAAACAAACAACAACAAACCCTCCTCTAAGTCATTTGATTTTCATCTTTTTGTAGTTTGTTAATCAACCAACATCCATCATCACAATGTACAGTAATATATTACTTAACTCAGAGGGAAAAAAATCAAGTATATGAAACTAAAATTTACCACAGACATGTTTCCCTTGTAAGGAAGAAGCGTTGTAATTTCATTTCAGCAGAGAAGTAAATCTCAACCTTGCTTCTTTGTGAGAAGGATGGAGTGAGAACTGGAGTCAGAGCCTGAGCTCAGAGAGTCTTAGGCCATTCTAAGGAGCAAGGCGTAGCAACATACACCTCGAATAGCACCCAGGACTGAAGAGGGAAGATCGCAAACTACATACCAAGTTCAAGCCTAGCTCAGGTGCATGGGTTAAACCTTTACATAGCATTTTCTTTTAGAGAAGAGCTTGGTCTTGCATAGGGAGATAATGATTGGGCACAGGGACTGTGCTCTGTCCTGTCAAGACCAGGAAAAGCTGTTGTTAATGCTAGGTTTTGTGGCAGCAAAATGAGGCAGAGTGAGGCCCAGTGACAGCAGGAAGCTACTGTGATGAGTTGCTCTTGAAGAGCAGCTCAGCAAGCACAGTCGTCTCCTGTTGCCTAAGAGACAGGTATCAAAACCCCCAGCACACACGTGAAATCACAGCAAGGACAAAACCTGAATAAAAAGCACTGAGACACCGTGGCTCTCACGGAGGATGATGAGCTAAAGGCCACTTGCTGACTTGGGGAGGCAGTGGGTTAAGTGTAGATCTCCTGAGCAGGGAACTGACTCAATCTCAAGTGGATAGAGCAGAGGACCAAGATTCACCACACACAGTGTGCTGTTTAACACTTACACATTATTTATGTGTAGAAATTTCCACTTATTATTTTTGAAGCATGATTAACCAAGGATAACTGAAACCAGAGAGAGTAAAAAACACAGATGAGGAGGACTCGAGGTCTTTCAATTTTCTGTCCCAGAAATAATGGGATGCTGCCTTCTTGCCATTCATCGGACTTGTAGTAACAATTTGCTACATAAAAAATGTAGAGAAAGAGAGAGAAAGGGGAGCCAGGGAGTCAGATGTTCATGTGTCTCCATCAGTCAAAGATAGTTTATATATCTAGGTTGGGTATTGGGTTACACTTCTGATTGAGCATTATCAAACTTATAAAGCCTTTGATTAACATTTTTTGGATTAACATTTTTAAAAAATGTATAAAAGCAAAAAGGAAAAGGGGGCATGGGATAGGGGTTTCCTAGGAAGGGGAAATGGGTAAAGGGGATGGTATCTGAAATGTAAATAAAATATAAAATAAAAAAATAAAAATAATAAAAAATAAAAAATGTAATTGCATAATTCTTTGGGGGAATTCCACATTCAAGGAAGTGAAGGTAAGAGCTATGGAGACAAGGCATCATGGGACAAAAATTCTGTAGAATAAAGCTTGATTCAGGTGGTGTTTCCCAAGATTGGTTCTGAAATTCTGGCATGCGACTTACCCCGGTAACTGTGGGTTAGTTTTTGTTTGATTGTTTCTCTGTTTGAGACAGGACCTGGTCTTGAACTTCTGGTCTTTCTGTCTCCACTATGCCAGTGCTCATATTACATACACACTTAGTTTATGCAGTTCTGGGGTTGGAGTCTAGACCTTCGTGTATGCTAGGTCAGTGCTCAATCAGCTGAGGTACATCCCCAGATGCTTGTATTGTTAGCAGTGATAATTACTAGCACATACTAAAAGATTTACCCAGGCCAGCACGTTGCTCAGCTCCTCCCGCATTCTCTTGGTGCAGATGCGCATGCCCAGCCTCTTCCTGAAGAACTTGAGTGCGGCCTTGTCCTTGGACACTTTGAGTAACTCATGGCTAGCCGCTCTCTTGTAGGGAGCGAAGCCTCACACCTCCCGGATCCTGTCCTGCACGAACTTGGTGTGCTTGGCGCCGGCTGTGTCTAGGCTTGCTCACGTTCTTCGTCACCTTGTGGCCCTCGTTGAGGCCCATGGCCGTGGGGCAGAGCAGGGCCATGGCTGCTGCTCTCCTATGGTGGCCAGGACAGGAAGCGAAGGAAATCATTCTTACTGATAACCACTGACGGTTTTCCGGTTGGTGTGTGGGGATAAAGGAGGCATTAGTATCCGTTTCCTAGCCTCATGAGAATTGGCTCCAAACTGAGCAAATACGAGTAACATTAAAATGGAGCCAATGGCAATGTATGAGATGCTGAGCTGAAGCTCGAGGCTCGGGAAGTGTGGTGCGAAGCTATGGAAGTAGGGAGGAGATCCTTGCTTCGTGGGACTCGGAGAGAGGGAGTTGAGCTCTCAGTTACACTGTCTCGTTGTGTTTTACTTGGTGTACCCTTGCTGTGAGCCTAAGCAAGATGGATAAGAGTAAAAATGTTTTGTAAACCTCCAGGACTTATATAAACTCTGGTTATTTGTTCTGGAATTATACTGCAAACATCACTGACTTCCTGATATTTAAAAATGGCCCACATCTAAGATTAAGTACAAGAAGGCAAGGCTACTATGAACATATTCAAGCAAAGCATCTGTGTTTTACTCTTTTCGTTTAAAAGAAGGTCTCCTGTAGCCCAGGCTGGCTTCCAACTCCCTACAGCTAGGATGACCTTGAACTTCTGATCCCTTTGCCTCCAGTTCCTGAATACTAAGAATCTAGGCTTGTGCCACCATTCCCAGATGTATACAGTGCTGGGATCAAACTCAAGGCTCTGTGCAAGCTAGGGAAAACACTATGAACAAGCCACCTTTCAGCCCAGGGAACACCACTTTTCACCCCTTACTTCCTTCTCGTGTTGAGAGAATTGCTAGCAAGAGAGTGGGCAGTGAGTGTGACAAGAGGGGTGGGTGTCACTGAGGGAAGGGGGGGAACACGGTCAGCCCAAATTCTGCCCTCCTGCTGGATGGAAGCAGTCCCCTCCATGCCCCACCGCACTGAAGCAAACCCTCATCTTCACACAACGCCATCCTCACTGCCTACATCAGGCCTGTTACCTCCGGACTAAGCACTTCATCAGCCTCCATAAACCCCTTCCCTGCAACCCAGTAATGTTCACTTTCTAAAACGCAAATGTGATCGTGTTGTTTGTGGGTTTCAAGTCCTAGATCATCTTTCTACTCCGTACAAGATCCGATGTTTAAGCCACCAGAATCCTTCGCAACTAGCTTTTACTTCTTCAAAAGTCCCAGTTGTACCTTACAGTCCAAGTTGACTCTAATGCAAGTCTACAAGGCTATGATTAACACCACTGTCGTACCATGGCGCCAGGCCATCTTTGTCCATCTGCACAGTTCTCACCCATCCTTAAAAACTCATCCCTGTAGAAACCTCTCTCCCATCTGCTCCTATACCACACTCAGAGGTAAGTTAGAGACTCACTCCCTTCCCAACGACATTGTCCAAGTTCCTCTTACTGCATTTCCTACAGGCATATCATTATTTATTCCCCAAGCATTCCCACTAGATTGTAAACTCCTAAGGGAAGGGACTTCCTCAAATCTGCGTCTTTAGCATCCAGTACGTGTGCCTTCTCGGTAAAACACTGAAAGGCTGGACGTATCTATACCAACTTCAAAGTCCCCCATATTCCTGGAGCTTTGAAAATGACTACATTAGCAACACATCACAGCGAGACGTGCTGTGATTTTCTGCCGTATGTACTCAGCGTGGAAATTCTTTCAATCAGGATAACTGAAGTCGTAATCATTTAGAAGAGGTGATACCAACTAAATGAACCCTTGTGCTTAGGAAAATGGGAGCGTGCAGTGATTAACGGAAAAATTCCACTCAGGCATTCATTTCTCTTCCCTCCTCTCTCTGTTAGGCTCCTCTCCCTTGGGACCTGCAGGAAAGTTGGGACTCCATCAGTCACGGGCATTACTGCCTACTGCCACTCACAGCAGGACAACAAAAACACTTAAAAGTGAAACTGCCAGAACAGGGGGGAAAGGAAAATGAAGTGTTTCTGTCTGAAAAAGGAGGAAATCCAGCACCCAGAGGCCAATATCTGGCCAAAACATTTGCCTGACCATGGGCACATACCAAAGCACTGTATTTGTAGTGGGCAGCGTGGAAGAGGTCATTGAGGGGCATAACTATTTAAGATGACTTTTTTTTTTCTCAGTAGAGGCAAATAAATATAACACTGTTGCCCAGAAAGTTTGAATG
Source organism: Arvicanthis niloticus (assembly GCF_011762505.2). NCBI lineage: Eukaryota > Metazoa > Chordata > Mammalia > Rodentia > Muridae > Arvicanthis > Arvicanthis niloticus. The sequence continues at coordinate 21,889,705 of NC_047661.1, forward strand.
AACTCAGCCCCTGGGAAACTACAATGTACACCAGAATATGTAAGAAAGCTGGTAGCCTCACACCCAAAATGAAATGGTTGCCTTTCCTTATCAGTGAGATTTAATTTTTTGAATAAGGGAACTGATAGCTTTTGCTCCTTTTTCCTGTTTTCTCTTTAGAGGTCCATGTTATTAAAATCTATTCAAAGTCCCTTAAAAGGATACGTAAATAGGAGGTTAATGGTACATCATCTTTCTCTCTGCCTCAACTACCATTCTTTTTTTTTTCTTTTCTTTTCTTCTTGGTCTCACATTGCCCAGACTGGCCTTGAACTCAGTATGTAGCTGAGGATGAATTTGAATTTCAGATTCTCCAGGTTCTACTTTCCTGGTACTGAGATTACAGGTGTGTACCACCATACCTGAGGTTTGAACCCAGGGCCTTGTGTATGCTAGGCAAACGCTCTACCCAGTCAGCCACACCCTAAGCTCCAGCTTCAATTTTGTCAGGGCTTTAGCCTGCCTGCTCAGTATTCTGTGACTGGATCATACCAACTATCCCTGAATTCTCAACATCTCTCTCCCTCATTACCTCCAGCCTTGGCTTGTCTCTCTCTGTTCTTCACAGGGTCACCTTGTAGCACGTATCTCTCTCACGGCTTAGGGACTTCCCAGTTACCAGTGCCTCCATATGGGATCCTGAGGAACCTGCTGGGCCTTTGGTTTGCAATATATATATATATATATATTCCCAGGAGCAGGGCACTAAAATGTGGCTCTCTTCTATACTACCTGAGGCTCATTCTACATGGCCTGAAGACAGTGCCTCTGGCACCAACTCTGGCTGCCCACAATGGTAACCAACTGATAATTCACCATGGTGTCGGCTTCCTCCACACTCTGTGATTTACTTACTGGGTTTCCCATGCTATGGTTACCACTGATGCTCAAAATGAATGACCTGAATGTAAACTCTCTCAATTCTGTTTTCTGGGAACATCAGACCAACCCAGTCTCCTATGTGTATCTACGATAGATACACTTTTTCGTAACTAAATGCAATGGTTGAGAATGTAGCTTTTAAAAAATATTCCAGCCATATTATTTACACTATTAGAGCTCAATGTTCTTTCCTTTGCAATGAATGGTTCATTTTGAAAAGTGAGCCTAACCAATAAATGCATTGATGTGTGAGATTCAGTTGGGTATCACTGTCACTCGAGGCCAATGGTTTCCAAAGACCATGTGCACTGAGCCTCAGATCAGTGCATCGAACACCTACCAGAAAGGCGCATTCTGTTGCCCTGGACTGACTTAGTCTTTTCAAGGTCTTGGAACCTTTGCTTTTGCTTTTAAGAAGGGTCTCCATTTCTCTACCACTTAAATGTGCTGTAATGAATGTTCCCTTCCTACTTTTCTGCACTTCTCCCTAGGAATCATTCAAGTTCTCAGACACTTAAGTATCATGCTAGCATGTTGTCCCCTAAGCAGTATTTGCCTTCCTTCTTCCTAGGACAATAATCAAGAATTTCATGGTATGGTAATAATAAGCAGTCATGGGTGTACACTTAAAATATCATAAAAGTATTCCTTCTCGGGTCTCTCCTCTCTTTCCAATCTTTATCTTGCTGACTGATCCCATTTTAGCATGTCATTAATCTACAAAAACAAAACACCAACAAGTCTTCCAACTCAATGTCTGTGAAGGCTAGTCTAAAGCTTTGGGTCAGCTGCCTTTAAAGCAATATTGCTCGCAGTAAAAAAAAAAAAAAAAAAAAAAAAAAAAAAAAAAAAAAAAAAAAAAGGCACACAGAATAAAAGACAAAGGTGATGTAGAGGAGTTAGAGTCCTGGTGAAGGTGTTGGCAACAGCCCTCTGTCTGCCACTGTCATATCCTCTTACAATGTCCCTCTGATGATCTCATCAACAAAAACAATGCTGAGTCCAACCGTGTAAGTTTGCTCTCAGACAAACATCCCCCAATTTCCTTGCAATCAGGCTGGGGCTGCCAGGCTGTGTTCTGGACAGTGGCCAGAAGTGACTTGTACCACTATGAGGCTAGAATTCACTCCATTGTCCAGTCCACCCCTCCCTCCTGTGGTAACCTGGGAAGCCACCTGCAGGTACTGATCACATCAGCAAAGGGTGAGCCCTCAGCAACCAAAAAGATGGACCCCTCATTCTCCCATCATGATCGCAGCCGCTACACCACATGAACCTGAGAGAACAATGAAGCCTTCCTGTTTTAATCCTCACAGATGTGGAGGTTGTTATGGCAACTCCCAATTCACCCTTCATACTGTGTCTGGAAATGTTCTTTCCCCAAATGGATGATTTCTTTCCTAGGATTTTGTTCATCAAAATCCTACCAGTATTTAAAGATCTAACTGATATCTTTGATCCAAAGGCTTTTCAGTGATGACCATCTCTGATATGGCCTGCCTTGCCTCAAATTTCGGGAGGTCGTCACTCCACATCCTGTTCATACTTTAGATGTACCCTGCACTGCTTTGTTATTTGATTTTTTTTAAATACATATGTGTTTATTTGTCTAACTAGATTATAAATTCCCCACAGGAAAAGATTATTATTATTAAGTCCCCAAAGCAATTATCGCCAACCTGTGTAGGTGTCACACCAGGAATGGAAAGTCAGAAGTCATGTTTCTAAATGTCCTAAAAATATAATAGCATGACTTTAATGTGGACTAAATATAAGAAGTTGACCCCCGTAATTCTGGCTCACAGGTACATCAAGGAATACTCTGAGGATGAAGTTAATTTCTCTATATAAATGAGTTGCTCAGAAACACATCCAATTTGCTTTATTTCCTTAAGGACTAATTAATGTTACTGCTTCTTCCACATCTCCCAGAAATGCATGATGAACAAAATCCCAAATTTGAAGGGGAGAATTTAGAGTATAAAATCTTTTTGAAAAATCTCTTATATTGTAGATTATCTCTCACCAACATTTAGTTTTCTGTGAAGCCTGAAGGTTCAGTACAATTCTTTCTGCCTCTACTTTTTAGATAACAACGATGCCAAATGTGTCGTTATAGCCCATGTCTGTTCTTTCCGACCTCTCATGGAAGACCGCCATGCTGAGGTCTTTCTTTCAGTCTCTCGACACCTATTACTAAATTTGTAATTAAGCAAATGGATTTGGATGGACTGCTTTTATGTAAAGATAAAGAACCATCAGATCTGAAGCACAGGATCTAATATTTTTATATATTATACTTCGAAGATGCTAGAAATCACGCAGAACTGAAAAAACTGTAAATTTTGCAGCTGCTGCAGTGAGCTGGCTTCAACAGCGCCAGCATTGCTGAACAGTCCGGCTCATTCGGAAGACCTCTGTGCAGACAGTTTGCTTCTCTGTCAGTTGCGCTTTCATTTTAAACTGAGAAAAAAAAAATACTTCTGCAATTGCAGAGTTCATGCCCCCTAATCTGCAGCTTCTTCTCCAATGAAGCCATTTGTATGGGGATCAGTCCATGCTGACTCTAACAGTGGCTTTAACAATCACAGGGTATTCAGTCTTGTGCTTTTCAAGTTCCTGGTACAATTTTCTGGCCTTTAAAGAACAACTTGAAATGACATCGCAATACAGGACAAGTATCTGGGAAGCAAGGAACCGTTGCAGGGAGAGCCCATCTTTCTTCTATTTTGGGTACTAAGCCATAACTTAACTTCTGGTTGACAAGAATAGAGAACAGGACAGGACATAAATAATCTGCTACATATATTTCCACCCTGAAAATTCTATTGTGAGAAATACCTTTTGATATGTGGTTGGAGTTTATTAAAAATAGCCACCCCTGAGAGCTTTCAGCAAAGGTTTTCAAGATGAGTTTCTCAAAGTCACGAGTGTTGTGTGGCTAAGTATGTCATAGCTGCCAAATGTGTACCAGAAGGTGGGGCCTAACCCCTACCCCTTCCAACACAGTAGTTGCTATATTTTTTTAATCTTTTAAAAATATCTACAGACAATTTATAGCTTTAAAAATAGATTTTGTTGAGAGAGAAATAGAGGAAAGAAAGAAATGGAGAGAAAAGAAAGGAAGGGAGAGGAGAAGAGAGGAGAGGAGAGGAGAGGAGAGGAGAGGAGAGGAGAGGAGAGGAGAGGAGAGGAGAGGAGAGGAGAGGAGAGGAGAGACAGGAAGGAAGGGGAGGGAGGAGAGAGAACAGGAGGGGAAAGAGATCTCCAAATGATAGAACCAGTCTATGCAGGCTTCATTTTACTTCATCAATGCAACCAACACAAAATACATCAAAATAACCAAAATGCCACAGGGGAGCTTGTTCTGGTGTCTGCCTATAGTCATCTTGTTTTCTAGTAACCTCTCTCTGTCTCAAGGGAGAATTGTCTCACACCAAGTGCAATGCTAGTGGTAGCGGGGACCTCCTTTCATGATGGAAATGATAGCCTCATCCTCTTCAAACCCCAGAAAAGCACAGTCAGCTGTGTTTCATCTTCCCAGGGCTTGGTTCATGATAAACAGTCCCCAAAGCTTTATAAATCCCCCCACTGGTGCCATAGCTAGTCAGGGGACTTACTCAGTGCCTACCTGGATGCCCATTGCCAAGCCTAGTCCTCAAGCCTTGCAGTCCAGCGAACCCTATCAGCCTTCCTCCCCCTGCACATGCTTTCTGGTTATGTGTGCTTTCATTTTTCCTGCCTCACTCTCTTTGCTGGACTATAAACACTAGGCTGCCTTGTGGCAACTGTGTACCAACCCTTGAGAAACATCTTTTTCTAAAGCCTTTCTATGGTCCTGCCCCATTTTCCTTTCCTAGGTCTCGCCTCACTCTTTCATTTGGCTGGCAATTTCCTATGTGCTTCTGATTCTTCACAGCAGGTCACCTCAGTAATGGAGTGACAGTGAGGAGAGTTCAGAACACCTGTCAGAAGAGAAAACAGAGAGAGCTAGAGACAAGAGGGACCTCAGGGAGACACAGAATCTCCCCCCCCCAACCCCCCACAGATGTAGGTCAAGGCAACAGTAAACTGAGAAAATCACTCTGAGATGATGAGCATCTGGTAGAACAGGGACAACTGAGTGAGTGTTGCCACACACTTAAATAAATCACCCTGCACCTGACTAGGCCTTTTCCAAAGCATTTCACTATTGTATGAACACAGTAAGGACAATATGACCTTCTCAGTGAGTTCTGTTAATAATAACACCTCTCATTTGTCTAGTGCTTACTGTGCACCACACTTTTTGGTAAAGTGCTTTAAATAGAACAACAACTGAGACCAAGCAAGGTTAAATAACTGCCCAAGATTACTTACAAATGGCGAAGCTGAGAGCAGAAGTCGTGTTTGTCAACTCAGAGCCCAAGTTCTCCTCTGGACATTTTAAATAAATGACATTATATTGGGCATGCTCTGGGACACACAGAGCACTGTATTCTTACCCCAGCTGTCATTGGCTTCTCTTGCTGTGAACAAGACACCATGACTGTCTTAGAGTTTCCATTGCTGTAAAGAAACACCATGACCAAGACAACTCTTTAAAAAGACAGCATTTAGTTGGGGCTGGCTTACTGGTTCTGAGGTTCAGTCCATTATCGTCATGACAGGAAGCATGGCGGCATCCAGACAGACACGTTGCTGAAGGATCTGAGAGTTCTACATCTTATTCTGAAGGCAACTAGGAGAAGGCTACTCTCTGACAGCTATGAGGAAGGTCTCAAAGCTCACCCCCACAGTGACACACTTCCTCCAATAGGCCACACCTCCTAATAGTGCCACTTCCTGGGCCAAGCATATTCAAACCACCACAATAACCAACACCAACATAGAGAGGAAAGGGTTTATTTCAGCTTCTAACTCTCAGATCACATTCCATCACTGAAGAAAGTCAGAGCAGTGATTCAAGGCAGGAACTTGGAAGTAGGAACTAAATCAGAGGCCATGGAGGAGTGCTGCTTACTGGTTTGCTTAACCTGCCTTTTTATACAACCCAATACTTTCTGTTCAAGTTTGGTACCACCCAGAGTAGGCTGTGCCCTCTCACTCAACCATTAACAAAAACAACAATAATAATGTCCAGCTGGCTTGGCTATATAGGTCAATCTCATGGGTGCAATGTCTCAGTTGAGAGTCCCCTTTCCTAAATGACTCTAGCTTATATCAAGTTGACGAAAACACTAACCAGGATAATTGATCCCTTTTCAACTTGGCACACAGACATATTACTATTAATACATAACCTTTGCTCTCTTGTTTATCACCAAAGTCTTTTACTAATAATAACAATATAAAACACAGATTCTCACAGTCTTTAAAATTCAAGCACTTTAATTGCATTTAATGCATTTAATTGTACTTAATGCATTTAATTGCATTAATTCACTCTCTTAAAACATTTAAAGTCTCTTTCAAAGTTCAAAGCCTCTCTAAAATATCTAAAGTCTTTCCAAAATTCCTAAGTTTTATAAATTGCTTTTATTCCAATAGAATTTTAAAAAATTGAGTTAGATACTTTCTCGCTCCAAGATGGAAGAATCAGGCCACGGTGGTAACAAAATCAAACACAATGAAAATTTGACAGTGTAAAAAGTTCAGGACGCACTCAAGATCCTCAGAGCTCCAAAAAGCTGGAAGCCCCATTCCTCCTGCTCTGCCACCTGAGGAACACACAGCTTGTCTCCAAGGCTTAAGCTTGTTACCTTCCACAGCTGCTGTTGTCTTTAGTGATCATCCTGAGGTACAAGCATCTCCAAAATACTGGGGTCTCCACTGCAACTGGGCTGCACCTCCATCAACCCTATTCTGGGCTCTCCTTAAGAATTATGACTGCTGTAGGGTAACAAGCCTCGGCTTCTCTCCATGACCCCTTTAGACCCAGAGCTTCTATTGTAACTGAAGCTGCATCTTCAGCAAGGACCCCTCTCACTGCAAACACAGCTGCTCTCTACTGCCTCTCCATGCTTTCAAAGCCAGATCTGCCTGGAGGTGCTCAAACATTTCCAAGTTTGACTGCCAGCACAAAACAAAGCTTTGGCCCTCAGTGGACCACAGCATCTGTGTCAAGGCAGGAACATACAGCAGCTAATCAGATCACGTCCAGTCAAGAGAAAAGAGAATAAATGTGCCCGTACTTGCTTATGCTAAGCTCGTTTTCTTTGTTCTTATACCTCCAGGACCTGCTTGCCTAGGGAATGGTGCCACCCACATAGGCTGGGTCTTTCCACATCAGGGCAATCCCCTGTGAACATGTCCACAAGCCACCCTAATCTATATAATTCTGCATTAAGATTCTCTTCCCAGGTGACTCCAGGTTTCATCAAATTAACAGTTAAACCTAACTTGCATATGTTGTTAAGGGCGGATTGGAAGAGGTTTGGGCCTGGATAGGTCAAGAGAAGCAAGGCTTGTCAGAGATAATCCCCTTTGACATCAGAGGCTAAAAGTCTAGGTTGGCTCCCTCTGGTGGGGAGGTGAGGGATGTGCTTCCCTGTACAGATGGACCGAGCAGCATACAGAAATCATGGAGAGACAGATTTGGAGCAGAGATGGGGAGAAAGTGAGAGAGGTGGGTGTAGAACTAGGGATCAATGTGTTCTCAAGGCTCTGTTCTGCTCTTGGTCTTGATTCATCCAACCAGTTCCAGTCAATCATTTCACATCCGAATCTTTCTATCCAAGACAATGGGTTTATACATATTCTAACCCATGGAGTCCACCTTCCTCCTAAGATACTATTTTATGAGACAGTGTCGTAGAATTCAGGCTAACCTTGGACTATATATTAGAAGGTGACCTTGGACGCTTGGCCCTTTTGCCTCTATCTACAAAGTGCTAGTATAAGAGGTAAATACTAACATGCCCAGGACATCATCATGTAGCCTCGAACCCATGGCCCTCCTGCCTCAACCTCCCCAGAGTTGAGATAGCAAGATCACTTGCCCAGCTTGTGGTTCTCTGTCTACAAGCATAGACTTAGCAGTCCTGAATGGGAAAGCAGTGTTGAGGAGTGATACAGCGAAGAAAAACATTTCTCCCCCTCCCCCTTTCTCCTGTAAAGACTTCTATACTGCAACAAGCCTTTTCTATTAGATATCAATAAGGAAGTTTCCGATGGTACCCCATATTTCAACAGAACAGCTAATCGTAAAACCTTTGTTACTAAGAACTCTGGGATATATAGGTGGAGGCTCTTTGTCACCATGCATGGAAGAATCAACTGATGCTTATAAGTTATCCTATAACAAGTACTATAATATTGCGTTTAATGACTGACTCCTAAGACCTATCAGTAAATAATGCTGCACCTTACAAAAATATATCATGGAATTGCTGCAACTATTTGATGTCAGAGTATGAAATACTGTTCTGACAACCTACAAAACCTGCCTCAAGGGAAACCACAAGTTTCAGTGAGTTCCCACACATCTAGCTTGCACATACTGGAAACATGTTTATTACATGAAGCAAGATTGCTGAGCACAGGTGTGCAGTACATATACTACCCAGTGACATCTGGGATGGGGTTCAAGTGGAAGCCCTAATCCAGTCTAGGCCACATGCCTTCACCTACACAAAGTACCATGCAGGTCAGGGGGCCATACTGCATGTTAAACAGATCTGCTGGAGACCCAAAACTCATAGATGCACGACAGAGCTTTATTTTGAAATATAAAATAGAAGAATAACAGAAGTAACATTCACTAAAATTAAACACTTCTTACCAGTTTTTTTTTTATTTCTCTATATCAATCCTGTAATTGCCTTGAACTATGCAGCTGCACCCATGATGAACAATGACATGACCCAGGTTACAAAGCATGGGGGCTTTTGGTTTATTTATACTAGCGATAAATTCCTCTGCAGGCTTCACCATGATTTTCTTTTTTATGCCTTAAGAAGGTCATGGACATGCATAGCGTATTTTCTATAAATAATATCCACATAGTCCAGCTCAAGTAGAATGAGCACACTCTCCTAAGCATAGGCTGTAGGCAAGTGACCCTATTATCATTCCTATAGATCATGGATGCTAACCCAAAGTACAGTAGTCCTTACACCATTGCAATTTGACTTTGGTTGTTTTGGGTCTTGCTAAAAAGGTCTCTATGTTGCTTCAAGTGCATTATAGCTAATGCTTGGGCCAGTTGATCTTCATTATGGTCTGTAGGCTTATATTTTTCAAAACCTATTTTAATAGGGGTTCTTAAACATTTTAACCTCCCTTCTAGCCTACCATCTACCAGAGATGGTAGAAAAGAAAGGTTAATAGGGCAAAAGGGGGATGTGGACTTGTTTAGATATAGTTCTTTGGGGTGATTCCAATCTTCATTGTCAGGATAACAGCAGTTCAGTTCACACAAATCAGCAATAGCAGTTCAATCCAGAAGAGACTGGAAGGCTCTGCCAATCAGTCCAAGTCTGTAGAAGCAGCAAGAAGCTGCTAGAATATCATGAGAAGTTCTTGAGTGCATTTCTCTCTATGGATTCACAACAAATGATGATCAGCAAAGAAGGCAAGGTTAACCAAAGCAACAGAGTCTTCAGTGAAGACCAGTATCAGCAAAGCCCAGTGAAGACCAGCAAAGAGTGGCAAGGTGAACCGATGCCACGTAGAGTCATTCACTATCTGTTGGCTTATATTTATAACCCTTTCCAAACATCGTGTGTCTTCTCAAGCATCTGTCCTAGCAAAATATCACATGCTCCATTTGCCAGGCAGCTTCCAGAAAAATACCACATGCCTGTTCTCAACAAAACATCTTCTCACATGTCTGCCTCAGCAAAACATTATCTCATAAGACAGCTTCCCCCTCCCCCAAAAAACCACATGACACAACTGAGTCTCTAAAGAAACTAAAAATTTCTACTTCCATAGACTATACAGCCAAAGCTGAAAATTTGTTAGTCAAAGGACCAAGGTGTGGCTTAATAGTCCACCAACCACGAGCCACAAGTACTTGAAAGTTAAGGTATGGATATCACTGACTTAGAATTTCCCATGCCCAGGAACTTATGGAACTGAACAACACAAAGGCGTAGAGTGGGGCTGTCCCACACCTGCAGTCATCCCAGCCCGCCCACCAGTGACCCCTGTATTGTAAGACTTGACATGTCAGCTTTTCTCTTGATTTTTGCTTATTCATTTTTGTTTTTATATTATTTTCAAACCCCAATATAAATTTTGTTTTTTAGGCAACACCAATACCAACATTTTCCATTGAGCACTAGAAATATGAAATATAAGGGTTCGGAAGTTTGTTTCTATTTCTTGAAGATGGCTGGCCTTTCCTATCACCTCCCACTTAGCTCTGAAATGCCAGCAGGCCCCTTTGTCACATCAGATCTACTGCTGTAGTGTAACCCTGACCTCTCAGTGTTTCTCAATTTATAACTTGTGATACTACATCCTCTCCATCATGGGTCCCTGGGCAACCCTGTAAGAAAAAAAATTATTCTTTCATCATGCTGATTGAATGATGCCCCCAGAGAGGAGCTGCAGAACTCAGACTCCAGCTTCATGCTCTTTCTTTTTTAATCAGAAGATCTTTGGCCTTTAGAACTGTCCTGAGGGCTGATGATGGCAGGGAGCATTTCGCATTTACTAAGTTGTTCATTGCTGCAGAGGAATAGCAGAGTTTGCCTAAATATCTGTGCCTCAGTTTCCCTTTCTGTAAAAGGGAACCCAACCCCCAAGTTCTCATATACTGTTCTATGCAGGCTTCTCATTGCTGTGATAAAACACCGTGAGCAAAAGCTATGTGGGGAGGAGAGGGTTAATTTCATCTTATACTTATCCCATCACAGAGGGAACTCAGGACAGGAATTGGATCAGAGAAGGGCCTGGAGTCAAGACCTGAACTAGAAGCTACAGAGGGGTGCTGTTTACTGTCTTATTCTTTGTGGCTTGCTCAGCCTGCCTTCTTATAACACCCTGAACCACCAGCCCAGGGATGGCACCACCCACAGGAACCTCCTGCAACAACTATCAATCAAGAAGAGACTGTTTCATGGACTAACCTGGTGGACACATTTTCTTACTGGAGTTTTTTTCTTCCTAAATGACTCTGGCTTGTGTGAGGTTGACATCAAACCAGGCAAAACATGCACTCTGGAGGGTTGGGAGTCCTTCTTTCTTTGTAACGACTGCATATTTCATGAAGAAAGAAAAATAGAGAGCCCAGCCTGAGCGGCAACAAGGGGCAGTGGTTCAAAAACAAGGATGGAGAGTTAGAGGCCTGGGCAGGGCTACAGCATCTGTGAATCTGTTACTCCTCCAGGCTCAGGCTGTGATGTCTTCTGCTGTTTCTCATTGACACTGATGCATCTGTAAAGGCTGACTGCCCCAACAAGGTACCACTGTCTTGGTGGTTTGAAACAACAGCTTATTCTTCTATAATTTTGGAGATGAGACATACAAAATGTAGTTGTCTGAAGAGCCATGTCACCTGTATAAAATGGGGATGAGGGTCTGGATGCTGGTCCTGGACTTTGGTTACCTGGAGGGAATCTGTCATTCCCTCAGGGAGTTATTAGTCACACTGGTCCTTCATCTTCACACAGATTCCTAGTGCCTTTGTCTTTGCAAGGATGGACACCAACCAGATAGGATTAGAATTACCCAGAACCTTGCCTGAAAAATGCTACTTCCAAGTAATGCTCCATTCTGATGTCCTAGATATTAGAACACTTACATTTTTTTTAAGGGACAGAGTGGACCCTCCAGCAGCCAACTTCCAGCACACGTGTAGGAGAGGAACAAGCAGACAATGTCCTTCCATCCTAGCCTCTTGGCTCACACTCTACAGTGACTAACCTGTGACCCTCATCTGAAGCTTTATTTCGCTTTGTACTGAAGTAGATGGTACACAGTTACAGTAGCTCCACACACTTGGCATGCCCTGTCACAGCTTCTGTGTCTGGACACAACATAAACAACACCTCCAAAGCCCCCAGATCCCCTCTCTACCATCACCTCCACAGGCAGCCCAGGAAAACCCTTTCTGTTCACACCATGGGTTCATGTTCCCAGTGTGTCAACTTTGTTCACAAGTGAAGTCATGCAGTGTGTTATTTTCGTATTTCTAAGAATAATCTGTGTCCTGTGTATTTGTGGTCTGTTAATCACGTTCTATCATTCCCATGGGACTCTGGGACCTCAACTCTGAGTTCATTTTAGTTACTATGTCCTGTTCTCAACCCTCCCCCTTAGTCAGCGGTTTCAACTCCTTCAGTCCTTCCCGTTTATGTCTGTCTCACGCCTTCTACAGTTACCACAGCAACAGTGTCAACCATTCAAATAGTGCCTGAGCTGGCCCTTCTCTCCCATTTTAATTTATCCTTGGCAGACAGACTAGTTTGTGTCACCTGCTCAGGAAATGAGGGAGCCATCCAACTGCCAATCAGATCAGCTCATTCCTACCCATCGTATTTCTCCTCAGCATCATAACACATCCATGCCACCACATTCATCTGCCTCCACCTCCCCAGCTGTCTTTACAATGTCTTTGATCATTCCTCTATTGACAAGAGCCCCAAGTCTCAGCAATAAATAGCAGATTCTCAATTGGCTTTCCAGTGATAAGGTGGAGACAATATCAGAACACAAGACAGAAAAGAAATATGAACAGCATTTGTTTTGATAGAATCCTTATTTTACAAAGTGGCTAACACTTTGGGATTTGGCAATTGGTTTCTGTAGCCCTGAACAGTGTGTCCTAACTGTATAATCTCTGTTTCCTGTGTAGGCATATTCCCACAGTTAGAACAGGAGTAATTATAGCTATCATTGTGAATTATATAGGGTGCAGTGTGACAAAGAGCCCTTATTACAAAGCGGAAAAGTAAGGAATTAAGTATGTGATGCTGTCCTACCAGATGATTGCTGGGCCATACTCTCACAACTGAATTAACACAAAATAAGACATATTTTATATGTCTTATTTGTTATATGTTTGCAAAATGATGTCAGCAATGAAAATCAAAGGTTAAAGCCCAGATTCTTCTTTGTTCACAACATAACTCAATTTTTCTTTCAACAGAAACTAGAGATTGATTTTATCACACTATTTCTGGTAGCAAATTATCTCTTTGTCAAAAGAAATTCATGTAACCTATTTGTGTGTGTGGGGCGGGGGTAAGGGAAAGTTAAGATGCTATATTTGTTTTCAATGTCCAGAGAGTTTGCTCTTTCGCTGTAGATCTGTTATAAACCATGACATTTTGTGTGCAGCTCAACCCAGAGGGAGATATTGCGATTCAGAAAGCATAGTAATCTCCACTGGTCACCAGGGTCAGTTTAACTCAAGATTGGTTAATGGCTCTTTGCATTGTTTCTAGCACTAGATTAGAATGGAGCCTCATTGGGCAAGCAGGTCTGGCATCTAGTGCTAAACGAATACTACACAGAAAATTCTGCCTGTGTGCCATGCTATTGCTTGGCTTTGTAGCCAGCAGTACTTTGAGGTTGCTTCTCTTGTCAGGGGTGTTACAGATACTTTGATTTCATAGGCACTGTCAGTTTGAATTCTGATGTATCCGACTGTCATTCACACACCCATCACAGCCTTAGTCTTGGCTAAGTACATCTGTGCTGAGTTTGTTGTTGTTCCATGCTTTAGAAGAAGCTACAGCACAGTGGCAGCTGACCAGAGGTGAGAATGCAGGTCCCTGGGGAACCAGCCTGGGCCCAGAGCCTGGCAGTCTGAGTAGCAAGTTAATTTCTCACAGATTCCTGACTTGTCTGAAAGATCTATGTAGAAATGTATAGAAAGCAGAAACTTTAGGTCAAATATTTAAAGAGTCTTTTATACTATGCTATGAGAGTCTCTATTTTTTATTAAAAATCTACCACTGCATGACTGGCTCATTGCCTCATTAATATAGACAAAGGTATGTGTTATTCTGGGGAGTATCATTTATTATATAAATGATAATTCTTATTATAGCTGTGCGTGTAGCTCAGTAGTAGAGTGCATGTCTAGCACACACGAGGCTTGAGCCTATCCTCGGTCTTTGGTACCTTGACTGTGGTGCCTCACGCCTACAATTTCAGCATTTGGGAGGTGAAGGCAATAAGATCAAAAGTTCAAGGCCATCCTTCATACAAACTGAGCTCAAAGCCAGCCTGACTACATGAAACTTTGTCTACATGAAACTGTCTACAAAACAAAACAAAGAATAAAAACAAAACAAGCAAAAACCAAACCCCAACAATTATGACTCTTACAGCTCATTATCAACAGAAGCCCTATACTAAGACCATGGCTCCAAAGCTCCTATGATATGGCACAGAAAAGGAAGTGACAGTAAAGACTCAGCAAAGAAAAAGCATCTATTTGCAGCATCTGGGGCTGTCTCTGCTATTTATAAATTTTCTATAAGATCATGACAAAGACACATCTCCACCTACATCTAAATCATTCAAGCGTGTGTGCTGTATTGATCACTGACATCACAGGTGATGTGTTCTAATGTGTGTGTGTGTGTGTGTGTGTGTGTGTGTGTGTGTGTGTGTTTTCCATTGAGGTGCTCTTGTAGCCAAAATACTTCAAAACCAACAATACATGTTCGCATTCTGTAGTTGTTCAGTGTAGCATGAACCTCATTTACAGCTGCCTTCTGTAGATCAATGCACCACAAATTGATGCTCTGAAAGACAAATTTCCATTTATTGAATGCTCAATTTCCTAAATTTACTGACTTAGCAAAAGTGGTTTTGGTATTAACTGAAAGTGGATGACGTTAGTTACTGATGATTAGAACATATAAAAATAATGCTGACACGCCTTTTAAAGACTCGGCTAAAATAATCTAAAATGCTTCACGTTTTTGAAAAGCTAGAAAATACCGCTCTGAAAGTAGTCAGAATGATCCTAGCATATATGGAGTGTTGAAAGTTTGGTTTCAAGCCAAATGAAATATGTAGATATGGTGACAGTTTATTGAAAATTTTGATGTGAAGATCTTGGGGTTGGGGCGGGGAGCTGGGATCAGTCACGTGATGAGGGTGATGACAAGATGTAGCTAGATGTGAGGGGTCAGTCCTGTCACCTTATGCCTTAGAATTAGCTATTTGGAAAGAGCTGAAGGTTGACATACCATCTGGGAAAATGTAAACTGCTAATAAATCAGAGTCCTAGTTATTGATTTTTCTCCATATAGAGAATTTTTTCTTTAAATTTTATCAAGTAATTCATTTGGAAGGTAAGTGTCTGTACACATTGTGTGCAAGCGCACATAAACATGCATTTACGTGGAGGCCAAAGGTTAATATTGGGCATCTACCTCCATCGCTCTCTACCTTAGCTTTTGAGACAGAGTCTCTCACAGAACCTAGAGTTCATCAACTCAGCTAGACTGTCAGTTCAGTGAGTCTCAGGAATCCTCTTGTCTCTACCTCCCAGAACTGTGATTACAGGCACATGGCAGCACATCCAGCTTTTTATGTGGATGCTGACCTGAACTTAGTCCTTGTGCTTGCTGGACCATCTCAGACTAGATGTGGCTCTGGGTCAACATTCAGATTCTTTTTTCCTATGCATCACTACAGAGTTGGTTCAACACTCCAACTCTGTCATCTATGTTGCAACCTCACATGTCAATCATGACTTCTCAATACTAACAGCAATTCCTCTAGTCAAGCCTGAGGGACTTTACCACATCAGCTACCAACTTCCTTTGTAGTGGTCAGCAGAAGTGGCTGTTTTACATCAGGTGTGATGGTTATCTCCGATGTCATATTAACTAGGTTTGGAATCTCTTGGGAATAACCCATCTGCACATGTCTGTGTGTTTCCAGAGAAGTTTAACTAGGGAGGGAAGATCCACTGTGAATGTGAGTAAACAGCCTCCTCACACTTTCAATGCTGCCATACCTTCCATAACGGACTTAACCCCCTCTTAAACCCTGAGCCAGGAGAAAATCCTTCTTTCTTTATATTTCATCTGCCAATTATTTTATGATATCAGTGAGAAAAGTAACTGATGCACCGGGCAAACCACAGCAGAACTATTTGAGCGATGACCTGGAAGTGCAACCTACCTTTGTTCAGAGCAAACTGAGCTCCCCCTCACATGATGTCATGTTGTTCCAGGGATCAACAAGGACTAACATTCCTAAGCAAACAGAACAAAATCCAAGTCTGGGGGCCTGAGACAGGAATGGTGTCCTTGGGATATGGGCTTGGGAATGTTTTCAGGACAGGGCAGTGGGGTGAGGTGAGTAGTTTTAAAGTTTTAATATGACACTGAGGCCTCAGAATTTATTACTTGGACACACTGAACATGACTATATAGAGTAGTTTTTAAAGCCCAGAATCTTACAAGGACATTTTTCTCCTCTGCTCTTTTTTGTTCTTTTGCTTTTCTCTTTTGTTCATTTGTTTTGCCAAGAATTATGACATTATAGGAACAAATGAAGTTTCATACGGCCAGCCTTTATAACTAAAACCACTTGTTTCTTGAGACTTGCCTTACTTGTTAGCCTAGACTGGCTTGAATTCAGCATCCTCCTGTCTCAGCCCTCTGAGTGTAGAGATTACAGGCATCACCATCACATGAGCTTCTGTGTACTGTGTGGTTTCTTGTAGAATTGCTGATTAGAGTATCCTCAGCAACAGATGGACTTATTTAAATAATGTCAAGGACATGGAATGCCAGGCTTTTTAAGATTATTCCCCTGATATTCTTTTCAGTACTGAGTGGAGAACAGTCCTGTGTACACTAGGTAAGTGCCGTATCATTGGGCTATGTACTCAGTCTATTCCTCTCTTTAGTTTTTCTTCTGAGATAAAGTCTTGTCATGTTACCCAGTTTTCATTGAAATGTTGTTGCTGGGTCTAGCTTATTTTTCAAGTTGCTGTACTCCCTCAGAGGGTGTTTTCTCAAAGGAGCCCATGTTATTCTCTGAACCCTTAACATACCTCCTGTTGTTCCTCATCTGTCAAGCACATCTGCACTTATCCAAAACACATTTGTACTCATCAGTCAAACACACCTGCACTCATCAGTCAAACACACCTGCACTCATCAGTCAAGCACACCTGCACTCATCCCAAGCACACCTGCACTCATTCCAAGCACACCTGCACTCATCAGTCAAGCACACCTGCACTCATTCCAAGCACACCTGCACTCATCAGTCAAGCACACCTGCACTCATCAGTCAAGCACACCTGCACTCATCCCAAGCACACCTGCACTCATCAGTCAAGCACACCTGCACTCATCAGTCAAGCACACCTGCACTCATCCCAAGCACACCTGCACTCATCAGTCAAGCACACCTGCACTCATCAGTCAAGCACACCTGCACTCATCCCAAGCACACCTGCACTCATCCCAAGCACACCTGTACTCATCCCAAGCACACCTGCACTCATCCCAAGCACACCTGCACTCATCCCAAGCACACCTGCACTCATTCCAAGCACACCTGTACTCATCCCAAGCACACCTGCACTCATCCCAAGCACACCTGCACTCATCCCAAGCACACTTGCACTCATTCCAAGCACACCTGCACTCATCAGTCAAGCACACCTGCACTCATCAGTCAAGCACACCTGCACTCATCCCAAGCACACCTGCACTCATCAGTCAAGCACACCTGCACTCATCCCAAGCACACCTGCACTCATCCCAAGCACACTTGCACTCATTCCAAGCACACCTGCACTCATCAGTCAAGCACACCTGCACTCATCCCAAGCACACCTGTACTCAAGCTATAACGAGATCAGCTTTTGTTTTCCAACTAGGTTCTCACTGAACTTTGTGTAAACCAAACAGTTTGAAAACATGTGTTTGGTACCTGCTATAATTCTATCACTGTGGAGGCAGGGGGATGGACTTCAAGGTCTGTCTAACCTACATAGAAAGACCTTGTTGCAAACATCTAAGGACTTGGGATATATCTTAGTGGCAGTGTGATGGCCACTGGATTCTGATCCTCAGCAAAGCAGCAAACAAAGAGGAAATAGTTTTAAAATAATACTGCCAAATTTTCTGTTTTAATTCAACCAAGAAGACCCGTGACAAGTGGATTGGTAGTATGGGGTATAATTCAGTTGCTCTATAACTGAAGAAACATGGAAACTTCATAAAAGACTATAGTTATTTTGGTGTTCTGAATGAAAATGGCCCCCATAGGCTCACGGGGAATGGCATTATTTGAAAGGATTAGGAATGTGGCCTTGTTGGAGTAGATGTGGCCTCATTGGGGGAAGTGTGTCACTGGAGGTGGTCTTTGAAGTTTCAGAAGCTCAAGCTAGGACCAATGGCTCACTCTCTCTTCCTGCTGTCTGCCAACCCAAATGTAAAACTCTCAGCTCCTTCTCCAGCACTGTGCCATGCTACCATGCTTCCCACATGATAATGGACTAAACCCCTGAACTGTACGCCAGCCCCAGTGAAATATTTTTCTTTCTAAGAGTTGCCATGGTCATGGTGCATAATAATCTTCACCTTATGCATAATATGTATACTATTCACACTATACACACTGTGTACACTATGTACAGTCTGCACACTATGTACACTATGCACACTTTGCCAACTATGTACAATATTCACACTATGTACACTATATACAATATGTACTATATACATTATGTACACTATATACACTATGTACATATGCATAGTATGTATACTATGGACACTATACACACTCTGCAGACTATACAGACTATGTCCTAAGACAGTTTCCATGCCTCAGGAACCAGCATGGACTTAAGTTCCAGAAAGTCAGATGTGAGTGATGTGCCACATCCACAGAAGTTAGATCTAGAAGATATGCAGTGCCCACCAGGTTGGTATAACAGAATGGCATCTTTACTGTCAGAAGGACAGTGAGAAAGATCTTACTTGTGCAGTGCCTTTGAGAGTGAGAATTTGAAACCACAGGATAAACAAACTGAGGAAATTTGATTGCTCCCTCGCCCCAGGAGTCAGTGTTTGGTTTTTTGTTTTTGTGTTTTTAACAGGCAGTAGGAAGGGCAGAGGGCAGTGGATGAACTCAGGAGAACTTTTCAGATTGAAAGCAAGCCAAGTGGTTTGAGTTTGGGGAATTCTGGTCAGGCAGCAACAGGAAATGGGCGTGTCTTGCCTTTTGATGGTCCCTGGAACACGATAGGGATATCAGGAAGGACCCTGTTTTTTTCCCCCACACTCAAAACGATTAACAGAAAAGAAGGCAAATGAGTACCTTTAAATGTCCCGGGACAGAGGGAAAGGCATAATCTACCTTTTGTTTTTATTTACTGGAATAAAGGAGAACTTTATTTTAAAAATTTAAAATAGACAAGGCTGTTGGGCATTATTAGAATGGCTTGTTGAAATAAAGAAGCCAAGTGGGGGAGAATAAATGATATATTTCTGTTTCTTTCTCCTATACCTCCTTTTATTCCTTTCTTCTCCCCCCCTCTGCTTTGTTTATTTGTTTGTTTTTAAATCTTGAAGCAGGGTCTTGCTCTATAATCCACTCTGGCTCCTGCCTTTAAATCCTCCCTCCTTTGCCTCTCAATTGCAGGGTTGACACGCCCAGCTTCATCCTGTTAAGGGATGCTGGAGGGAGAATACAGCACATCCAAGACCTACTCTGGATCCAAGAATGTCTGCCAAACATATGTGAATTCGAACGAGGATTGTCCGACTTCTGTTTTGTGATCAGAGTCTACTCAACCTTTATATAAACCAAACGGTTCAAAAACAAGGTATGGTGGTACTTGCCCTTAGTCCCAGCACTTGTGGAAACAGGGGGATGGACTTTATGGTGAATGTGGTCTACATAAAGTGACCCTGTCTCAAACTGGGGCTTGGGGTGTAGTTGAAGCATAGAACACTTGCCTATCAAACAGTGTATTGGGTTTGATCCTCATTTCTTGAAGAGGAGGAAGAGGAGGAGGAGGAGGAGGAGGAGGAAGAGGAAGAAGAGGAGGAAGAGGAGGAGGAGGAGGAAAGAAAGTTTGTTTTAGGCTAAGAACTTAAAAGAAGAATGACCATGGTTTGCAAATAGGAGGACTGCAGAAATGAAGATAAGAAAGGGTTATAACTCTGAGAAACATGTTCAGAATGGCTACTAGCCAGGTCTAAATCTATTTCACTCTGATGGGCCTTTGTAGATCCAGGAGCGCCTTCCTCACACTACCCCTCCTTCCTCAGTATTCTCAGCAACAGAGCAGGCACAGTGGTACACGCCTGTGAGCCCAGCACTGGGAGAATGCAGTCAGCACCCTACAGGCACCCATCAAGTCAAAACAAGCAAGAGGATCAGATATTCATGGTCATCCATGGTCATCCTTGACTACATAGTCCTTTCTGGGTTAGGCTGGGCGACATGAAACCCTCTTTCAAAGTAGCATAAAGGCTTTCATTTCAATGATAAAAAAAAAAAACCATCAAGCTAAACTTCCAAAAGAGGCCCACTGGTGGGGGAGCATGAGCTGGTGGGTTATGTCATAGAGCTCAGCCATGCCAAGGAGTACACAGGCCCCAGGAGACTATCATGCACCGGGATGAGTCTTTACAGTCAGAGAACACTTAGTATTTTAATGCTTATTAAAATTACTTTATATGGAGAGGGGCGAACATTGCCCATCGGAGCAAGTTCAAATAGTACGTTAAAATGCAAGATACAAATTCCACAAGGCAAAGTGGATGTCATTAAAGAGTTACTGTGGTGAGAAGGCAAATCAGCACCCTTCTTAATGTGGGAGGAAAGTGCTTATTAAATGCACACAGCATGCAGCACTCTGAAGACTGCAAAAGCCATTTTACTCAGGAGGCTGAGGCAGGAGGTTTGAGATACATAAGGAGATTCAGTTTCAGGGGGAAAAAAAAGAATAAATAAAAGAAACAAATAAAGACTCCCTCAAATATAATTCCATTCCTGACATTGACTACAGAGCTCACATTTCAAACTGGTTTATGAAGGCTCTTTAAGGACACACAATGGGTGTCTTTCAGTGTGTTTATGTACAATGCTGTGCTATTAACTCACATATCCTAAAGAATAAAAGCTAATGAGCAAACAAAGCCTGATTTGAAGTGCTGGCCAGTTTCCTTGGCATAAATTCTCACACCATGTTTGTCACTGGCTACAGAGTTGAAGGGTCTTGCCCATCTGTGAGTCAGCAAAGCTGGCTTCAGCACACAACACCCAGGGAGGAGGAAGGAAGGCCAGATGGTCTGATTCCTGGATGGGATGCCTTCATAGGGCATGAAAAAGTGGATGAACTCTTTAAATATTTTGTTAATTTTTTTTATATACAGTACATTTTGAGGATATTTTTTCCCAGCTCCTACCAGGTCTGTTCCATCTCCCCACCCACCCAAGCTCATGTTCTTTCTCTGTCTTTTAGAGAGAAAGAGAGAGAGAGAGACAGACAGACAGACAGACAGACAGACAGACAGAGATACAGGGGGGCGGGCAAGAAAATCAAAACAAACTAAAATCAACTGATAATACAAAAAATGTGCAAAAAATACACAGAGTCCTCCTTGTGTCAGCCATCCACTCCTGGGCATGTGGTTGATATAACCACTGACATTACCTTGGAGACAACTGGTTTTTCTTTTACATAGCAGGTATCAATTGCAAATAGATTCTTCGTTAGAGGTGGGCATTTATGTCCACTTCCTTAGCACATGCTGGGATTTTGTCTGGTTTGAACCTGTGCAGGTCTTTTATGTGTTCCTCACAGTCTCTGTATGTTTATATGCGTATTAATCCTCCTGTGTCTGAAGGGCACCTTTTCCTTGGAGTTCTCCCCTCTGGCCTTCCTTCCTCCTCCCTAGGTGCCTGTATCCTGAAGCCAGTTTTGCAGACTCACAGATGTCAAGTTCTCTCAACTCTGTGGCAGTAACGGGATTGTAATATCCCCTCCTTCAGTCTCTTTGCCTCCTCTCCCACATAGATTCCTGGGCCTCGAGGAGAGGAGTTTGATGAGGACATCCCATTTAGGACTGAGTGCTCCAAAGTCTGCTTCTCTCCTCCCTCTCCCTCTCCTCCCTCTCCTCCCTCTCCTCCCTCTCCTCCCTCTCCTCCCTCTCCTCCCTCCCCTCCCTCCCCTCCCTCTCCCTCCCCTCCCCCTCCCCCTTCCCCTCCCCCCTCCCCCTCTTCCCCTCCCCCTCCCCCTCCCCCTCTTCCCCTCCCCTCCCCCTCCCCCTTCTCTCTGCATATTGTCCAGTCATGGATTTTTGTGCCAGTTATTATCTACCACAAACAGGAACTTGTCCGACAAGAGCTGATTCCTTGATTACACAGGGACATAACAGAATGTCATTAGGAGTCATTTCATTGCTATGTTCCTTTAGCAGAATGATAGTGGTGTTTCCCTGGGCCCATCACCCGTCTATTGTCAGTTCTTGGACACTTTGGCAGGGTCAAGTATGAGGTCCATCTCTTGGAGTGTGTCTTAAATGCAATAATTAAGAAAGTGGTTGGTTACACTGGTAAGATCTGTGCCACATTGCAGCAGTCTCTTACAGTGAGGTCACTACTGTGCGTCACGGGGTGACATTAATGATTACCTTCCTCCTCCAGTAGCCTGCAGAGCATCTTCTAGCATGACATTAAGCCTACTCGGGTAATTCTTCATTTTTCACATCTCAGTACAGCCCGTGCATAGAATCCAAACCTTCATAGTCACTAGTTATTATATATATTATATATAGTATATATAATTATATTATATATACTATATATAATTATATATATAATTATATAATTATATATATAATATATAGTAATATATATTACTAT
This sequence comes from Arvicanthis niloticus, assembly GCF_011762505.2. Lineage (NCBI taxonomy): Eukaryota > Metazoa > Chordata > Mammalia > Rodentia > Muridae > Arvicanthis > Arvicanthis niloticus. The sequence continues at coordinate 21,912,430 of NC_047661.1, forward strand.
ATATAGTTATTACTATATATATATTACTATATTATATATATATATATTACTATATATTACTGCTTTTCTCTATATTTCAGAGAAGTTATAAAATTCATATAAATTCATATAATTTTAAAATCTTCTTTGCAAAGAAAGCCACAGAAATAAGAAAAAATGCAGTTGGACAGTTTCAATCTCATTTGATCTGATGGAAGTGAATGGGGGCGGGGAACATGAAGCGTGGGGCTGGTTGGAAGGGCACCAAGGCTTGAGTCCTTAGCCATTGATGGCCACCATCACACTCTTCCTAAGTGGAGCCAATGAACTCAGTGTGTTCTTTCTCCTTAGAACTGTAACTCACTTGTTAAGCTTAGAATCTGGGTATTTGTAGAGAAATATTAGCAACATGGACCAAAGTGTGAATTGGGCAGCAGAGGAAAACATTTCGTCTTGTTTCATGGGAAAGTGAACGGCTTAAACTGAAACACTGGCCACTGTGGGGTGAAATCAATGACATCAAGTTGTTCGTTAGCTACTGTACTCCAGGCCGCTCTCCCTGCTCTAAATGACTGCATTCTTTGCTGCACCAAAACCAGTTCGCATTTGGGCAAAGGTATAGAACGTCTCAGGGCTCCTGAATTACAGACCAGTGTTCTAATCACAGAGTTAGGGAGAATAAATAACACATCAATCACCCATGCTGGATGCCTGTAGTTGGTAAAAGAGAAGTGAATAAAATGTAATAATCATGGCAAGCTGGTGTTGGAGGAGAGGGAGGGAGAACCAAGAAGCACAGCTATGCCGTTGTCTGCAGTTCTCAGCACTCCGTTAGCAACTTGTGGTATTAAATAGCGCCCCAGTAAGTACTGCTGAGCACAAAGGCACATAGGAAACATTCCTTGTTTCTTCAGTGCTCTCTACACAATGCAGTCAGCACCCTACAGGCACCCATCAAATCAAAGAACTAGGAAAACAACATCAAATGCTTTTCTAAAATGCAGAATGGCTGGAGTGCAGGGTTCCAGAGGGGGTGTACTTTACTAGCTCCTTCCTACACAGAGGTAGCCTAGATTAGCTGCATTAAAACCCACGTTACCACAGAGCCCTGTCTGGTGGCATCCACTGAGCAAATGACACACACAACTTTTCTGAGGTCATTTTCCAAGCCTGGTTTGCTGAGACACACATCTGTAGTTGTGGCTATTCAGAATTTCGAGGCTGAGGATGGCAAATTCAAGGCCAAATTCGAGGGTCACAGAGTGTCTTAGTTTGGGCTACTATTGCTGTGAGGAAACACCCTGACTAAAGCAACTTAGGGAGGAAAGGGTTTATTTGGCTAACACTTTAATAACACTGTTCCACATTGAAGGAAGTCAAGAACTCAAGGCAGGAACCTGGAGGCAGGAGCTGACACAGAGGCCATAGAAGGGCGCTGCTTACTGGCTTGCTCTACATGGCTTGTGCAGTCTGCTTTCATATAGAACCCAGGACCACCAGCCCAGGGATAGCACCACCCACAATGGGCTGGGCCCTCCTCATCAATCACTAATCAAGAAGATTTAGCCCCAGGGTCTTGCCTACAGCGTAATCTTATTTTTCTCAATTTAGGTTCTTTCCTCTCAAATGACTTTAGTTGTGTCAAATTGACACAAGACTATCCAGTAAACAAAAAAATCTAGTTTAAAGTTCAAGGTAGAGTGATTACCTAGCATGATGAGCCTTGAGTTTGATCCCCTATACCACAAAAGAAAGCTGGATTGAGAAATAGTGTATCCAATGACCCACGGTGGTTATCACTCTCTGTCCAGCCACTAGGGACATACTGGACACTCTGCACCCTTCTAAATAGACATGGGTGAGCTATGAACCCCACTAAATGTCTCCTGATGTTCTTTTGGAATCCTTACTCCCCTCTTGCAGGTTTTCTGATTGCCTTTACAAGAAACTTAAAACATCTCAAAGAATAGTAGAAGATTTCCCCATTCCCATGGCTTCTCCTATCCCAAATGAAATGTTATAATAAAATTTAACCTGGGCTGGGTTGCATGCTTATAATCTCAGTACTCAGGAGGCAGAGACAGGAAGTTCTCAAGTTTAAGGTCATTCTGAGCTACAAAGTGAGACTGTCTCAAGGGGGTGGTTTTGTAAGTCAGCAGTAAAATGCTTGCCACACAAACCTGGTAGGACCGTGCACAGGTAGAGGGAAAGAACCAATGGTACAAAGTTGTTCTCTGATCTCAATGTGTGTGACATGGCATACCTGTCACCTCCCACCAGTACACAGATATCCCATACACACACAAATGCCAGAACCAATCAATCAGGCAATCAATTAATAAAGCCAGTGCCAGAAGCTAAAGAGGAATGTAGTAACACTATTTTAGAAATTTAATAAACTGAATAGATATTTCTCAAAAGAGAAATGCAAGTACCCAGAAAATACTTGGAAAAAAAAAATGTTTGACATGCTTAGCCATCAAATTTAGCTTACTGCAAATTAAAAATGCCTTGAAAATCTGTGTCATCCCAGTCAAAGTGGCTATAATCAAGAAAACATGCTGACAAGGATGTGGAAAGGAGAAACCCTTTAAAAATATTTACTTTTAAGGCTAGCCATAAAGTTGATATGCAGCCCAGGATGGCCTTGAAACTCTGGTTGTCCTGCTTTTACCTCTTGAGTGATGGATTATAGATCTGCGTCTACACCTATGGCATCTCTCCACCTCCACCTTTCTCTATGTATCTATATTGCCAGGCCTGGTTTATCTGGTCCTTGAGAGCAAATGTAGGTCATTGTACATACTAGGAAAGCTGAGCTACTGCCTCAGCCTCAAGAGAAACATATTTATTCACTGCTCGTAGCAATGGAAACCGATACAACCATTATGGAAATCAGTACGGAGGGGCCTTAGAAGATGAAACACACAACTACTATGTAACCTGGCTGGGCCACTCGAGTAAGTACCTGATTTAAAATCAACATACACAGAGATTTCTGTGTATCCAGGCTTACTGTTGCTCTGCTCATAACAGCCAGGAAATGAAAACCAGCCTGCATGTTGATCAACAAATGAATGCATAAATGTGGTACATAAACACAATTGAGTTTTATTTGGCCATAAAGAAAAGTGAAAACATGCAGAAAAATTGATAGACTTGGGTATCTCAGAAAGCAAGGTAAGGCAAACTCAGAAAGGCAAATACCACGTAATTTATCTTACACATGGGATTCTAAAAGTGTGTGTGTGTGTGTGTGTGTGTGTGTGTGTCTGTGTCTGTGTCTGTGTCTGTGTGTCTTTGTGACAAAAAGAATCATGAGGAGGAGGAAATCTTTGGGGGAAGAAAGGCTAACGGGACGCACGTGGTCTGAGAATTCGAGGAGAGGAGGCAGCAGCGGGGCGCACTGTGGGAAGAGGGCAGCCGTAGGGCAGAGACATCATGAGAATGGGAACAATGATAGTTGTGTGGAAGACACCGTAATGAGACCGGCTACTCTGTGCACAGATTTGAAATTTAATTTGAAAACTACATTAAGAATGGTCTTTTCTTCTTGGTTCAATTTTGCCCACCAAGCTCTGTCACCTTCTTTGGACTTTGAGAGAGATGTGATTGGGTAGGGGACTCCTCTCAGCCAATGAAATTAGTTTCTTTTGTTCCATCGGGTATTTTGATTTGACATCTTTAAGTCATTCCCGTGTTTTCCTGACTTGTTGTTTTTGTTTTCTCCTCAGCTTTTTTGCCTCTTCTCTTAGTATTATGACAACAAAGTAATAGGCCCTATTTTTGAAAACTACTTTAAACCTCATGTTTAAACGTGGCTTCCTGGGAATACTGGGTTAAGCGCAGGATTCCAGATGTGCTCTATCACGTGACACGGCACTACTTTTTTTTTTTTCCTGATTACTGAACCAGATGCTGCGTTCTCAAGCAGCAGGGCACCAGTGTTCCCTTCATTCAGTCTCTCCTTCATTCAGGCTGCCTTAAACCAGTTCTATGGCTGCATGCTCATATTGAAAGTGATGGTCCCTCGATCAGAATATTTGATGCCTGCCTTTTGCTTATACCTATATTTTTTTTCATCTTTTCTATTAGGTACTTAACCCTTTCCTTTCCTTAATAATTTATTTACCAAGATTCCATCAGATGTTTTATAAATCTTTGGCCACTACAATTCAGATTTTCTTAGAGACCTAGGTAGGGTATGATTCAAAAAAATAAATAAACTCTTTAATTAAAAATAGATCCAGATTAAGATTTAGAATTTTGGATTTCATACTTAGCCATGTCTTTCATGTCTCCAAGTCTTTGTTTCTTCATGTACCTATCTTTTAGCAAAGGGTGACATTTGAGTTTTGAGAGTTGTAGTATAAGCGTAGTTAATCGTCATCCTCTGAAACCTCAAGAAAACCTGCACGTTCAGGCTCACAATAGTCTCTCTGTTACTGATTGCAGAATAATCACATTCTTAAATAAAGTAGCTAGAAATTGTCAACTAGCCTATCTAATGCAAGTGAAGAAGAACATACTGGAAATTCTACTGTAAGAAGAGCTTAAGATATTGTATTTTTACATTAAATAATACAAACCCGTTTTAAAAATGGCCATATAAAAATGACATCTTAATGGTACAATTTAATCATCGTTCTTATACTAGAGTAATATAATATACATTTACAAATTACATCAGCAAAGAATCTTCCATTCAATTTCAGCTATAAGATCCTTCCGGTTTCATGCAGACCTGTACTTTTAGCCGTCCAGCTCACTGTTCACTGTCGTTCCTTAACCTGCATGTCCAGCCCTGACCTGCCCTCTAGGCATGTATGTACCTAACAGGACCACTTATATGCCTCAAAGAAACCTTGTGCCAGCATGTTCAAAGCTGAGTTCAAGGTTCTCCTTCTCAGACCTTCTCCTCCAGTGTTCTCCATGTCAGGGTCAGTCCTGGTCATCTATGCAAGCTTGAGAAAGAAAACGCTAGTTTCTGATGTGATAGCACATTGAAGTTTGTGCTACATTATAACTTACATAGTAAGATGTAAGTGTGTCCTTAAAAAGCCATTAAAGCACACCCTTAATAAAGGAAAAAATAAGTGAGCCGTTCTATGACTACCCCAATAAAACTATTAAAGTGGTTTATAAAACTTTTCAATGATAGCAAATCTGGGTATTCTCTTGAACATATTGCAGTCAATAGTTGTGAAATATTTTCTTGTGAATCTGTGTTACAGTTGCCCACTTGCAGAAAAGGGGGTCTTTTTCCTCTGATTGTGTGTACATGGGTATGTAGGTGACTATGTATGAGCACTCTTGGCATGTACATTCCTCTATTGCTTTCCACTCTATTCCAACAGACAGCAACTCTGACTAAAAGCCACCTCTTCAGCTTGTAGGAAGCCGCTGTTAGCAGTGGCTATACATTTGCATTTCCAAGATGGCGCTGGCCGCATGTCTTCTCCAGATGTAAACAATTATCTGCGCAGTTGCTAGGCTGATAGGCATGCCAAAGTCACTGCCAATCCCGAGGCATAATATTGGGTGGTGAGCGAACAGGCAATCAGAAGTGAATACGTCACTGTAGACTGTACTTAAGCCGGACCCCTTCCTCAGCCCTTCCCTTCCGCGCCTCTCCGCGTTTCCCCACGTGTGTGAGAAAGATTAAAAAGCCTCGTTTTGCAGTAACTACCTGATCTCTGCGTCTCGTGCTTTCTTCCCCAAGGATGCAAGGCTCGAGGGGGGCGCGTTAGATCTGGTGCCGAAACCCGGGTAAATTCCAGGCGCGTGGAAATTCCACGCGCGCGGAATTTCCACGCGCGCGAAACCCACGCGCGCGGGATTTCCAGGCGGCAGAAATCTCTACTCGCAGCAGAGGGACCCCGAGCTCGAGGACGGTTAAAAGACTGCGGCTGTAAGAGGTACACCCTTTAGAAGTTATGTCTGAAATAGAAATCTTAACAAGCGGATTTAAATCCACCGCGGCCACTTCATTAATTAAACTCTTGCTCATATTGCAGTTGTTTTATGGCTACTCAGACATATCAGAACTAAAGTGTGTTGGCAGGCTACAAAAAGGGCCTGGTGATAAAAGGGAGTGTTCAAAGGGAACACGGACTGCTGCAGAGTCCATGGACCCACCGGCAGGTGGGGGAAGGTTGGAGAAAAAGGGGATCCAACTTTATAAAAGAATCGTTGGGGAAGTGTCTACGTTCTGCTACATGCGGCGGGCAGAGGAAGCCAGGCGGTGGTGGCGCACGCCTTTAATCCCAGCACTTGGGAGGCACAGACAGGCAGAGGAGAGAGATAGTGCGAGCTTAAAACAACAAAGGATTTTTAAAAATGCCGCAGCGAAACGTGCAGCTGCCTCTCGTGGGAACGGGAGGCTGCGAAATTGCCTAGGCGCGTTTTGCGGGCCAGGGAGAGGGGCTATTTGTGTTTATTTCACAGGTGGAAACAATTTAATTTGGGTCCCCACGCGGCTGCTGCAGCAAAAATGGCGGAGCGACTGCGGAGCACGGCCTGGAGTCTCTGGCCCCCCGTGGTGCAGGCACGGCTGCAGGAGCGGGAGCCGTCTGAGGATCAGAAAGAAGGAAGCTGGATTACAAGATTTCGGCTCTGACTCTCCTGCCATTTGTGGCTGAGAAAGTGGAATGGGAAGTTGGACCAGGTACAACAGCAACTGCAAATCCAGATTTCCAGCCTTGATGGAGTGCGGATGGAACCTGTTTCCAGTGGAGATTTTACTTCTTAAATGTCTTCTGCCTTTTCTTTCTTTCTTTCTTTCTAAAGAGCGGGAATAGGCTTGCTTGGTACAGCCCTATGATGTGAATTAGTATTCATAGATGGTTGGTTTGTAAGCTCAGAGCCCAACAAAATAAGTGACAAGGTAGCTTAAAGCCAAACCACTTGCAGCCTTAGAGCAAGAGCATCCCTCCCTGAAATTCAACGATCTAGGCTAGAAAAATAGCCTATGACAGAGACCCTCTCAGTCTATGCACCCCAGGAGCTCAGCTCATTGCACTGGGTTAGATGAGAGGTCTAAGCCCAGCCAGCCCTTGCCTAAATAATTGTGGTACCTAATAGTAGGTTGACAGCCTTTGCACTCCTGGGAGCTATACTCCATTGCACAGGAATGGGTGTCAATTCTCTTTATATTTCTTTAGCCCAAGCACCCAGAGGACTGGTTTCCATCGCACCTGGAAGGGTAAGGAAAAATCTTCGGGCTATAAGCTCTTGATCGCTTATTCCCCCAAGATGGAGTTTGCTTGATCGGGTTTGAGTTCGAATCTTAATTGGTACTACATTTAATAGGCAAAAGGCTGTTTCATATTAATAATTTAAACAGGGAGAGATGTAGGAAGCTGCTGTTAGCAGTGGCTATACATTTGCATTTCCAAGATGGCGCTGGCCGCATGTCTTCTCCAGATGTAAACAATTATCTGCGCAGTTGCTAGGCTGATAGGCGTGCCAAAGTCACTGCCAATCCCAAGGCATAATATTGGGTGGTGAGCGAACAGGCAATCAGAAGTGAATACGTCACTGTAGACTGTACTTAAGCCGGACCCCTTCCTCAGCCCTTCCCTTCCGCGCCTCTCCGCGTTTCCCCACGTGTGTGAGAAAGATTAAAAAGCCTCGTTTTGCAGTAACTACCTGATCTCTGCGTCTCGTGCTTTCTTCCCCAAGGATGCAAGGCTCGAGGGGGGTGCGTTAGATCAGCTGAGAAGGCTGGCCAGATAGCTCTCAGCGTTTTCCTATTGCACTAATGCTGGGGTCACAGGCAGCCATGCTCACCTTTTTATGTCAGTGATGGAGATTTGAACTTGGATCCTCATGCTTACAAAGCAAGCACTCTTAACTACTGCGCCATCTTTCCAGGACCTACATCCTTCTGTTTCCTTTTACTTTATAAGTTTGGAAGCTATTAGAACAATGAAAGAGGAAAAGATTTGGAACTAATAAAAGGCTGTTTGTTCTCTCTAACACTCTGGACCTAGGTGCTGTGCTCACACTACAAACAGAACAAAATCACCTCCGCTATACACAGTAGCTATTGGGCACAATCTGTTGTTAATACATGTATTATGGAGAAACAAATCCAACTCGTGTTGAGGAAGGTAAAATGTGTCTTTGTTGAACTGATGTTGTCAGTAAATTACCCATGATTCCCAGGCTTCACCTCCGCTGCAGCATTGCCACTGCAGTTGAACGTAAGCATCTCCTTTCTCTCAGGAAAGCAACGAGAAATAAGCTAAGCTTTCTGCCTTCCTTTTTTTCTTTTTCTTTTTTTAAGCTGCCAGAAACTGAAAGCCAAACTGAAGCCCCCAGCTCTGGTCCCTCCTGCTGCCCAGGAGCGTTTCCCTCTCCTGAGTCATGTCTGTTTTCTTGTGTTTTATCCCTTGTTAAAATCTAGTTCTTCTTTTTCAAGACACAATAAATTTTATTAAAGAATTAATGTGTCTTGGCTCAGCAAAAAATAGTAAATTGCTAATGTAATATACTTCCAGATGTTTGTAAGTCATCAGCAAGTTGAGTTCTTAAAATTATGGGCAGGCAATATCTGCTTTCCTCTCTCTTGTGCATTTACACACACACACACACACACACACGAGAGAGAGAGAGAGAGAGAGAGAGAGAGAGAGAGAGAGAGAGAGAGAGCTCAGCACAAGCAGCAGGGCTCACCAAACATTAACCAAGATGTGTGACGTTCTATAGGAAACTTCCGAGCAGAGATCACATCCACAGATTTCTATTTGGCACTTTCATCATCTCTGCTGCACTCGTGCTTGCATTCAGCCATCTAATCCAGGTGGAAATGAGATTTTTAAAACAAGATGGTAATTGACCTCAACAGAAGGAAAAAAATGATTTTTGGAACTTTAAATTTTAGATGAACTGCTTCACTGTAATTGGCTCTGGGATCAGGGCCCTACAAGGGCCTGCTGCTCTGAATACCTTAGGTCTTTTAAAACCTCTAACCCTGTTGCTGAACCTCAAAGTCATTCAGCCACAATGGGTCATCAGCATTTCTCTGATTCTTCTTCAGTGTACGTTTAGAGGTACTTTTAATAAAACTTGTAAGTAATCGCAAGTATCATAAGGCAGACCGTTTATTGGCTTGCTCTGGAAAGGTTGTGGGTTGGCCCAGTGAGTGGATTGTGATTCTGTTGGTGCAAAGCCTTTCTTGTTTTGCTTGCCTGTTGTCAGTGATTGCCCTGCCTTGCTGGGCACTTTCTTAGTTGTAGACTTTAACTGAAGCACACACTTAAGTCACCAGTTGGATTCAGTTCCTCTCCATCCTCCCATTGTCCCATCTGATCTAGAAACAAAGCTTTTCTTTTTTTTTCCATTCAGACATGCACAGAGACTAATCCATTTCTGGCAGAATAATAGCCTTCAGACCAGGATTTTAACCTGGGTACTCACATGCCGCCCACTCCTGCAGGTTCGCTGTCGAAGCCAGGCATGGCTCAATGGGGAGCAAAAGCCTGTCTTCCTATGTTTCAAATATTTCTGGGGAGAGATGAAAATTTCAGATTCCAAATTTATATGACAGTGAAGACAGTGTGATAACTCTCCTTTTCTCTCCTTCTGGGTGTTAATTATTCATTGAAAAGCTTTTTAAAGACACAGTTCAATATTTCCTTACTGACTTGCTGTTGATAAAATTGCAGGTAGCAATTGGAGTCCTCTACTCATTTTGATTGCACTGTTTTATTTCTAAATTGCTCTTAGGCGGCTTTCAGGAAGTATGGCCATGGACTGTTTGTACATTAAGGGCCATCACTACTCACCAATATCAGGACCCACCTAAGTCCTCCATCCTGTGCCTCATCCCATCTGCTACCCATCTTCTCACCTCAGCTTCTGTTGCTGTCTGTAGGGGAGTGCACAGGAATTATAAAGGAAGCCTGAACACTGGCCCAGAATTTGCAAATGAAGTCTGAACTTTGCTCTCAGGTTTCTCCCAACATGGAGCTGACATACCTAAGAGAAACTGCAGAAGATATTCCAAGTTGGATGACAGAGGTGTCCTCACGTATGGCAAGTCTAAGATTTCATTAGTGTTGTTTGGGATGCTGCTAATGTTATTACTGTAATGCAAACATCAAAGAAAATCAGATCACAGACTCAGGGAAATCACCCCCTGCTGGAAATCCTATTAGCTGACTTCAATTATGCAGAGGCTCATTCAGAGGGCCTAGCTAGCCTCATCATCTCCCCCACATCCCTGCCTAATGCAAGTGCACACATTTGAAATTCATCGAATTAAGTAAAATAAAGTTTTAATCTTCTGCTTGTTTGGGTTCAGATCTTAGCAATAACAAAATGATTTTGATTGCTTCAAGCTTGTCTATGGACGGTTGTTAGAAAATAACACGCAGAATTTAATTAGAATTAGAATTAGAAACAGATCTCTCTCCCTCTGCCTCTCTCTGTCCTTCTCCTCACTGTCTCAGACAAGATCCTGTCCTGTTGGCTGCACTGGTCTCCCCACTCCCTGACAGCTGAGATTAAAAGCTTGCAAGACAATACCTGGAGGGAAAGCCTTTTTGGTGATAAGCTTTATAGCTCATCAGACAGAGGAGCTGTTTATTTAAGAAATAACATATGTTTTTAAACAGACAACTCACGACATATTCCATTCCTTCCATCTTGTTTCCTGAAGGAAAAGCAGACCCACATAGATAGAAGATGTATCCTTTGGGAGGGGGGCTCATTTTTATTCTGAAAGAATTGAACACACAGCCAAGCGGAGAGCCTAGAATAAGAAACACTCACCTGTCACCTGTAGCAAATCGATCTTACAGGGTGGGGCATGGTGGAGCACACCTTTTACCTTACACTCATGAGACCATTCCCTGAATTTGAAGCCAACCTTGACTACTTACTGAGTTCAGTCATAGTGAGACTCTGTCTCAAAAACCAAACAAAACAGAGAGAGAGAAATCTTACTATTGAGGCACAGTTATACTGCAGATCTCAAATGTTTGAAAACATAATTTGAGGACTAGAGATAACTCGGGCAGTTAAGTGCCGGCCACACAAGCATTAGAACATGAATGAGTTCAGGTCCCTGGAATCCAACTACAAAGTCAGGCATGGCAGCTGGTCCCTGGAACCCTAGGCTTGTGGCTAGGGGCAGGCAGGCAGAAACTCATTGGCCAGCCAGCCCATCTGAGGTGATGAGCTTCAGGCTCAGCCAAAGGTCCTGTCTCAAAAATAAAGGTTGAAAGTATCTGAGAAAGGCCCACACTTTTATTGTCATACTTAGGAAGGTGAGAATATTCTCTTCTTCACATTTAATTTCCATATATTATTGCATTTCTCTAATTGTCCTAAAGAAGTCCTGTAGAGATGGTTTACTCAAGCCAGGAAATGCACTAATTACACAGTATCATGGGTCCAACTTCAACCTCAACACGCCTGTGGGCATTTTTATACATTTTTAAAGCGTCTTTAAATTGTTCTTAAAATTCAACCAAATAAAAGAAACAACTCATTTTATTTCAAGCATCTGAAATTGGCTGTAACCTACCTTTTATTTTCTAGCATTTAATTCAAAATGATTTGGCCTTATTTAATTTCTATAAAATGTTACAAGAAGCCAAGGGTGAGAAGAGATGTTTTCCATTGATCAATAAACTGGCAAAATTTTCCACTACCAAAAGTTGTGACACAAGTTGTCAAAGGGGCTGGAGAATGGGCTCTGAGGTGAGAGTGCCCTTTGCTCTTCCAGACTCCGCATTCAGTTCTAGCACCACGACCACCTAAAACTCCTGCTCCAAGGACACAGTGCCCTCTTCTGGCCTCCATGGGTAGGGAGACTCCCACGCTCATATCCGCAACACATAATAAAATAAAAAATTTAAACAAACAAGAGTGCCAAGCGTAAAACATCTTGGAGAGTTAAAACATCACATCTGCTTGTGACTCTCTAATAATGTATGGTGGTCTGAAATGATGACTGTTAACCTCTTTGATTTGGAAAGGCTTTGTGTGTCCTTCTGGCTTCATGGGCCAGCAGAACCTATTTAGCTGTGCAGAGTGGAGCACACTGTATCCCAGAACCTTGCAGGCTGAGGGAGAAGGACTCCTGCAAGTCTGAGGGTAGCCTGAGGTATAGTGTGAGTCCAGGGCCACTCTTGGTTACATAGCAAGACCCTGTCTAGAGGAAATAAAAGTGAAAGGAGAAAGGAAGGTGGGAAGAAGAGAGGGAAAGGGAGGCGGATGGAGCTACCAATTCCTCACTCAGATGCTGTCCTGAGCCTCAGAGGACTTCTCTGGGAAGTTCAACCACTGGGGCAGGCCTCAGATCCTGGGGATTTCCTCGGATCCACAGCATATTTCCATTTATATTTTTGCCAGTTAGGTTGGGTAGGGATGCAGAGAGCAGAAGACCACAAAGGACAGCTTATGTTTAGACAACATGGTACTAACATGATATCCACTGTGAGTCAGCTGAACACTGAGGCAGTTTAAATGGGAAATGTTGCCATAGCTTCTGGAATTTGAAAACACGGTCCCCAGTTGGTGATGCTCTTTGGGGCTGTTTAGGAGGCACAGCCTTGCCGCAGGAAGTATGTCACAAGGGGATGGGCTTTCAGATTATAGTCTCTACCTATTTCTAGTTTGTTCTTTCTGCTTCATGTGCATAGTAAAAACATGTGATCTCTCAGTCTCTGCTCCACTGCCATTCCTGCAGCTTGCTGCTCTGCTCTCTTACCGTGATTGACTTGTATCCCTCTGGAACGGTAGGCTCTAATAAATATTTCCAAGTGGCCTTGGTCACAGTGTTTCATCACAGCAACAAAAGAGTAACAAAACTATGCTGATAACAAGAAATAAGAAAGCAATCCGTCATTCATCTCCCATGAAGTCATAGTACAAGCTTCATGTTGTGGTAATAGTTAAAAATCTGCTCTGTGCTCCCAGCTAGTGTGCACACATCTCCTCTTTCGTATGCAGCTCCTCTTGCACGTGACTCCTCTACATCCCCCCCCCAATGTTCTGGGTCCCAAGTGGAAACACACACACACACACACACACACACACACACACACACACACACCACCTTTATATTTTAATATGCCTCCACTAGCTCAATGGCTGAGCTCTTCCAAACCTCTCTGCAGGTAAGACACACTCCCCTCCAGTATTCCTGAGTTAACACTAAATTTGTATTTTATTTTTGTTGTCCTAGACCCTTCTGGCAGCCCTCCTGGAACTGCTTTCCCCTTTGCACCTACATTTCAGCCATCTCTCCCTTTTGCTCCTTCCTGGAGTAGTTTGTCCTAAACGCCTGTCGTGATGCAGAATCCTTCTTCTCCCTCTCCTTTGTGACTTGCCCAGGAATCCTAAAAGTCTCACCTCTGTCTTCCTGAGCCATTGGCTGCTGGCAACTTTGTTTCCCAATCAAAACCAACTGGGGGAGCAGGGACCTGCAGCATCCCTGCAGACATGGGAGTTCTGTTGCCATTTGGGAATCCATTAAATCAAATCTCCAACAGCTTCAAAAAAATTAAATTAAAATTTCTAATTTATTCCAGACTTAACTAAATACTTTTAATGATTATGCTGTTTTTGAGGCAGAACTAGTCTAGAAACAATAAATTTAACTCACTGATTCTTGATGACTTCTGGAAAAATGATAAGTGTACCTTTAGTTTCTCTCTGCTAGTCGACTCCTTTCCTGGCTTCTTCTGTCTCTGTCATGGGAAGAACCTGCCCTCAATAATCTCAGAGGTCTTTTGCACCCTGACATCATGTGACACTCACTCTCCTACTGTTGCTACAGTATTCTCCTTAAACTTCTGGTACTGCAAGATGAATCTGGTTGGAGAAGCAGGATGGAAATAGGAATTGATTCTTTAACATTTATTCTCAGCGGTAGGAAATTAATTATTGAGTTGCTGTTGAGAGAGCACCATTTCTGAATTACCGAGTCAGCTCTGAGGTATGAGTCATCCTAATAGGTGTGAAAAGATTTAAGTCACAGCACATTTGGAATGAGTAAGACCATTCTTCTTCGGGTTTTTTCTAAACTCGTTACCCTTCAGTTCTGAGTGTCAGTGGGCTCTGCAGGAGTCCCAAGACAGGCTCAGGAAGAGGCAGCTGGAACAGACACACAGGCAGAACAAAGCTCTTGGCATCTCAGGATGTGTGTCCTGACCATCTCTGTTCACGGATGATATATGTGCTTAGTAAGGGACTCTGACACCGTTGATCAAATTATTTTCTTTCTACTTCATGAAATGTATGTCTCTCAAAAGGAAAAAAGACTGTGTGTCCCAGGAAGTATCAGCCATGTACCACAACCAGACACCAGACACGGGTATAAATGCAGATTGTTTCCTACTGGTGTAAAGCCCTGAAGAAGAGTAAGCATGTGGGCTGATGGCTCTTCCTGATGTCACCTCTGACACAGAAGACAGAGACGAACCTCTTTAAGATTCAAATAGACGTTAAGGGAGATGGCAGAGGTCAAAGGACACGGTATGTTTTTCTAGTGTGGGATGGCTTCCTTTAACACCGGAGTTTCTTAACAAAATGAAAAACAGACTAGGTCTGTTCCACCTTCCTGTCCTCCGAGTCTCCCCTCCCTCCCTTTCGTGAAGGCCTTTAGAAATGATGATGCTTTGTGTTACTCTGCCTTCAGTTTTGACTCTTCCCAAGAGTTGCAGCTATGTACCAAAACCTAAGAAAGTGCTCCTGAAGAGGAACCACGCCCCCTGGGGAAGAACCACGCCCCCAGGGAAGTAACCACGCCCATAAAGGCACTTTTTCATTTGATATGCCACGCACACCTCACTTACTCTGGTTTCATAAAACCAACAAATAAACTTTAAACTCTTAACTCTGGGGCATCAGAAAATTCTTAAACATTGTAATTATTATTAACCATTATTAAGTTGGGTCTGGAGAGATGACTCAATGGTTAAGAGCACTGGCTGCTCTTCCAAAGGACCCAGGTTTGATTCTCAGCACCCACATGACAACAACTCACAGTCATCTGTAACTCTAGTTCCAGGGGATCTAAGGCCCTCTTGTGGCTCTCCCAGGACACATGTATATACATATATACATGGTGACAAAACACCCACGTGCATAAAAATAAAGTTAAAAATCATTAAACTATTAGTTTTGAAAGGGTTAAAAATTTTCAGAAACTCCTAGCAGGTTGAGCAGAACCAAGAGTGCAGGTCAGCTTGGTCATGAGCTCTGTGTTTCCGGAACTTGGCTGACCACAAGATAGATGGTTGATTACGAATGGGCTCTTTGAGAATAGCCTATACAAAATGTTCCCCATGACTGTTCCTTGTACCCTGTCACAAACTGAATAATGGGCTAGGACTTCCCACAGGTACTCTCCAATAACCCTCCTTCACTCCCCCCTGGGTTGTGTTTTTTTCCTTGTGGTTTTTGCCTTTAAATTTTCTCTGCCTCCAAAGCCCTGGGGTCAAACCCCACTGCCCCTGTGTGGGCTACGGGTCTTGACCTCAACATGTTGATCGAAATATACCTCTTGCTGATTGCATTAAGTTCGGTGTCTTGTGAGTTATTGGGTGGCCTCAAATTCCTGAGGCTTGGATAAGGTCTTCCCTTTGTGGGGGCCTTACAGTTTAAATGATTATTAAACCAATAATGCACACATTCAGTACTTTTCTCACCACTGTGATAAAGTATCCGACAAAAGCAATTAAGGGAGGGGAGTAATCTTGACTCATGAGTTGATGATGTAGTCAATCACGGTGTGAAAGGAACAGTTTTCAGGATGTGAACCATCTGGTCACACTGCACTACAGTCAGGAGCAGAGGAGGATGGATGCCAGGGCTCTGTTTGCCTTTTCTTCGATTTAATTAGCCCAGTCTAGAAAGTGAGATGTGCTTGTCTCTGTCCTAGTCAGGGTTTCTGTGGCTGTGATGGAAACCAAGCCTAAGACAACTTTGGAGGAAAGGGTTCATTTGGCTTACACTTTCACAACACTGTTCATCACTGAAGGAAATCAGGACAGGAACTCAAAACAGGGCACGAACCTGGAAGCAGAAGCTGATGCAGAGGCCATGGAGGGCTGCTGCTTACTGGCTTATTCTTAAAGTTTGCACAACCTGTTTTCATATCCAGGATCCAGGACCACCAACCCAGGGATGATACCACGCACACTGGGCTGGGCCCTGCACCATCGATCACAACTTAAGAAAATGGCCTAGAGCTGGGCCTTACGGAGGCCTTTTCTTAATTGAGGTTTCCTCCTCTCAGGCGGCTTTAACTTGCATCAAGCTGACATAAAACTATCCAGCACAATCTCTTAGGTGAGTTTATATCCTATTAACTTTCAATCAAAGCAACCATCAGAGAGCACAGTGCCAACTGAAACTATTAAAATGAATTAACAGGAATAATGATGTAACATTCACATGGTAGAGATCCAGTTCTATGATATCTTACATGAAAAACAAAAACAAAACAAAAGAACAAAACTAGAGGCATTAGTGGTCTTGATGTAAATAAACTGTGTGATTAAATGGGATATAATCCATACGTTAGGTTTCATGGTAGAAACACAGCAGCACTTGAGGGGAGATTTCCTTGATCACATCCACGACTGTTTAAGGATCTGCATTTTTACAAGGGACTCTGGGAAGTGATAAAAGGTCTTAATGCAATATATAAAAAAAAGCACAGCTACTGGAGATGCTTATCTTATAAAGTACGTGACCACAGGCAGATGTGACATCCGTCTCCACTGGCAGACTCTTCTAGGCTGACACATGAAAAGGGTTGAGCCACTTGGGTTTACTTCAGAGAACGGAGCTGCTAACTTGTGTAGGGAGGCAGGTGGCTTTTATTTAAAGCAAAGAGTTTTCTAATGATTAAAAAAAAATCTCAACTATACAATGAACTACCCCATGGAGTGGAGATACCCCATTACTGGGGAGATTCAACAGAGACTGTTCAAACAAAAGGTGAGGTTCACAGTCACAGTTTCCCATTCATGCAGACCGAAGGAACACAGTTCTGATCTAGGCGCAGCTACAATTCTGAAGCCTAGCTTGCAGAGCCAATAATATTCAAGGCTGTACAGACCCTGAAGCCAGACCACACAGGTTCAACAGCACAAGCCAGCCCAGCTAAACACTGGCAGACCCGAGAAAAGTTCCTTTATGTCTCCACATCTACTTTCTTGTCTGTAGAATGGGGGCAATTGGCGTGTTCCGAATATCAGTTTCCTTATTTAACATTGAGCACCCAAAGGGATGCCTGGTGTACAGCTGTGTGTCATCAGAATGGTCATGAGAAAGAACAGAGTTCTAAAGACAGCACCTCACGCCCCTGGAGGAGTGTCCTTCACCCACTCCCACACTGATGTTGAAAATTCTCCCTGCATCTTGTTTGGCTTCCACGGCATCACTAATGTAACTCAGTTGTCTCTGGGCCAAATTGTAAAATATCCACTAAATATTGTCTTGTCTAATGAAGTTAAACACAGGTATGTTTTCTTCTTAAATGTCAGCTCCTTGAGGAATAAGAGCCGCAGGAAGTCATACATGTCTCTGTAGGTAACTGGATCTCAGGCCACTTGACTGACTGTTGCCCTGTTCAGAACACATACTCCTTGAGTTTGGACAACATTGTTAAGAGGTGGTGGATAACTCCAAGGAGACAGTGTTACCCAGACACAACGGGACTGATGCACATATGAACTCATACAGCAAGAGTATGTACAAGTCCTGTGCAAATCCAAGCCAGATAAAATCCCAGCAGAGAAGGGGAAGTGGACACAAGGCCCCACCCCTAACCAAGAAGCCACTTGCAGGTTATACCTGCTGGTGAAGGAAAAATCCGTTTCCTCCAATGAAGTGACACTGGGTATATCAGCCACACCCCAGAGCAGCCCTCATGCTCAGGAGTAGTTGATTGACACAAAGTAGATGCCCTGCTTTGGGGGAACTTTGTTTTGGCTATGGTTCGGTGGCTTTTGTCTTTGGGGGTTTTGTTTTATTTTGTTTTGTTGTTGTTGTTTGTTTGTTTTGTAAGAAAAAGGGAAAGAAAGAACATGAGGTTGGGTGGATAGGGAGGAGGAGAGAATTTGGGAGGAGTTGGGGAAGAGGGAAGAATATGATCAAAATATGTTGTATATAAAGTTTTTTAAATATCTTTAAAATATTTTAAAAGTGACTGAAATTCTATGAAACTGCAGGCTAAGGATAAAGCCCCCCTTCTGCTCTTTGTTCACCATAAGTGATGGCTATTTTAAAATAGTAATGTGCTTATAAATGGTTAAATAAATCTGTCTGTTCCGCAATCATGAACCAATTCCTCTCAATTAAGGTGCATTTTTTACTTTTAGAGACCTAGCTGGCATTTCCTACCCATCTAAACTCCTTTCTCTTTGTTAAGTTGGTGGTTGTCTTTTAAGGTATGTATTTCATTATGAATTATTCTATGCCATTATTCTACTAAATCAATAATATTTAAAAGCTGTTTAAGTCCCACAATGTCTGTCCTACACAGCAAATTCATGGTGCAATCTCTGGAGCTCTGTCATTTCTTAATGAGGTAAAAATATTGACATGTCATTTGGGCTTTATTGGAAAATGCTCCTACATCCCTGATTGATGAACAGAAGATGCTAAATCAAGACTGCTAAAATGAAGCAGTCCTGTGTCGGACCCAGCTGGCAGTAAATACAGAGAGGTGGTGCCAGGAGATGAGATGGTGTAGGAACTTCTTAAGCTGTTTGTAAGAAAACTAGTGCCGTCATATCCTTAACGACATTGAACCTTTATAAGCCAACAGTAATCCCAAGGGACCAGTGAGGGAGATAGGCCAGTTCCTAAGGTGCTTGCCATGCAAGACTGGCAGGGCGGTGGTGGCGCACGCCTTTAATCCCAGCACTTGGGAGGTAGAGGCAGACAGATTTCTGAGTTCGAGGCCAGCCTGGTCTACAGAGTGAGTTCCAGAACAGCCAGGGCTACACGGAGAAACCCTGACTCGAAAAACAAAACAAAACAAAAAGACTGACAGGATCTGAGTTCAGATCTCCAGCTGCAACATAAAAAAGCCGAGCATGGTAACACAAGCCTCTGTTATCTTAGAGCTGGGACAGTGGATACAGAAGGGTCCCTAAAGTTTCCTGAGCAGCTGGCCTTGCCAAATCAGTGAGTTCTAGGTTAATGAGAAACCCTATCTGTAAAAGTAAATAAGACAGGGCCGGGCAGTGGTGGTGCATGCCTTTCATCCCTGCACCTGGGAGGCAGAGGCAGGTGGATCTCTGTGAGTTTGAGGCCAGCCTGATTCACACAGGGAGTTCTAGAACAGCTGAAGTTACACAGAGAAACCTTGTCTAGAAAAGGGGAAGACACTTGACTTTAGCATCTAGCTTCAACATTTAAGCATGCACACATGTACATACATGAACACACAGACACACACACACCACATGCATAAACACATATACACATGAAACACACACAGTAGTCCTAAAGCAAACAAATAGAACAGAAGCTGCGATCTGACACCAATACCAGCATTACACCAGTGTTACTACTGGCTCCACCACTTAGGTTTCAGGATTTAAAAAGAATATATAGTTTGTACATTTTTATATAAAATACATATTCTATATGTACATATGTAAATATGCAATGAAATTGAACACAGGGTCTTGTGCATGTGGTGTGGTGTACATACTCCACAGTATGAAGAATATACATTGAGACGGGTAGATATAGGACCAATGACCTGCTGGTGATAGACAACCAGATGTCTGAAAAATTCTTTCTTGAGAAGTCAGAGAGACACCAGCGCTGCTGATCTCTGTGATCAGCACTGCCATAGCCAATTTCAAGTTGCACCGTGATATTATCAATCCTTGAGCTAGGAAGGCTTGTGCCGTTGGCCCTGCAGAGCTGATAGAGATGAATGTCTAAGCCACTGTGCGTTGTTCTAGATTCCACCAGATAATATTAGGCCTATTATCTGACATAAGTGAGGTAGATACACATTTCTCTTGTGTGTGTGCTGGGGACTGTGAGTTGGCAAGTACTCTACCTCTGAGCTGCATCTAGACTGTGAAATCACATGTCTAAGAATTGTTCTCATATATTGAGATAGTTAAGCATATGATCCCTTTTTAGGATTAATGTCAGACTGAGGAATGCGATGGAGCAAGGCAGCCCATATACAGGTCTACCATATAGTGGCTTTATTGACACTAGAGTTGTAGTCAGTTACCCTACCTCTCTTTAGCCCTAGTGATTGTGGGGAACTTAGCACAGCACCCAAGGATGTTCAAGGCTAGCACAGCACCCAAGGACATGAAGGACTCAGCACAGTACCCAAAGATGTTCGAGACTAGCAGGGCACACAAGGACATGGGTGCTTGGCACCATGCACAAGGATGTGGAGGACTGTTCTCAGCGCACAAGGATGTTGAGGACTTATGTGGCCCACGATGCACAGTGCTCTCTGGATACCTCAAAGTTCTTTGGTTGCTAGGTCAGGCTAGAACACAGTTGGAGGAAACAAAAACATTGCTGTCTTGGCATATGAGGTAGGAGAGTGTTGAGCTGCTTGCAGCCCTTTTAGCCAGGAGACCATGCACTTATGTCTCTCTTAGAGGTCTATCTACTCTCTCCATGGGACTCTTCCAGAAGCAGGCATTGTCTTTATTCTGAACAGCAGTCTCTTCACTAAAAGAGGCTTCCTTCTCCACCTCACCCGACACAGGTGTGTTCACATGCCCAGCAGTGGAAATACAATAGAATGAAAAAAATCATATTTTCTCTTTCATGCTGGGTATTGAACCCAGTACGATGCTCTAAGCACACAGATTCTCCCTGAACTCTACTCTTAGCCATTGAAGTGAAGGACACCACTTCAGCTGATAGCATAAAACTCTATTATTCCATGGATATTAATACTGTCTCTACATATATATTATCTATGATAAATGTTTTAAAGCAAAATGTTTCTGTAGCTTCCAAAGTAAGCTGCATACGTACCCTGGAATATGAAAAAGAAACATGTAATAAAGAATCATAAAATTATTTAGACACAAAGAACTAGACACATTCATAACTAACTAGGATGAAGTATGACCAAAATAAAATGAAAACCACTCTCCTCTCCAAAAGGAATCTCTAGTAAATAATGGAAGAGAAATATTAAAGTGTAAAAGTGAAAATTGTAAATATTGAAGGCAGACTCAGCAGGCAGAGGACAGTCTCCCCAAACCCTTTCCAAATGGGAATCGTCAATGTCATCTGTGAATTTGTCTTTGTGCTATGTCTATGTAAGGCCGCTGCATGGTTCTAAATATATTCAAAACTCAGAAGCAAAAGCTTTCTAAAAATGGGTTTTGCCTCAGAAAACTGGTACAGTGTTGTCTAAAGCTCTCCAACAATATTGCTGTAATAGACCTCGCTTCTGGCCACGAGGACAGGAGAGAAGTGCAGATGGTAAGGCCAAGGGTGACACTCAGCGGCCTCTCCAGGGCTGGGAGCACAAGCAGAGTATGATCTACTTTCTGTTGGCTGCCATAGTCTCGGTTGCTGTCTCTTAAATCCCTGGTAGTTCACCCGGTCGCCATCAATCTACTCCAGCCCAGCACAGTGCTGTTGACTGACCATGCTCTCCAGAACAGCCTATGAGAACCCAAGAATAGACCAACTAGTATTACTGTAGTTAAGACTAAGAATTTTATTAAACAGAAATTAAAGGAAAAAGTTCAACGAACTGCTAGTGTGTTGGGCAGACCTAGGAACCTGTGAGACAGAGTGAACCCTGACCATCACTGGTAGGAGACTAAAACCTGGGCGCATCGACTTTCATCCTGTTCCCTGGGAGTCCAAAATGTGGGTGAACCCCATGTTGAGAGAGGTGGGCTTCTGTAGGAATTTATTTGCACTGCCAAGGATGCCCCTCTTCTCTAGAGCCCCCAGGCTCCACATATGTGTTTTACCGTTGTGACAAGTGGTGCCAGGATAAAGAAGATGAATTTACAGAGGGCTTCTCAGTTGTTTTCCTTTCAGCTCCTATTGACTAAACCCACTGGTACTTGGCAGAAGCAACCTCACCTCTTGCCTAAATTTATTGCATTTGTTTAAGGAAGAACAAGGTTCAGAGCAGCACCCGGGGAATTTCCGCCATAACCTTGACCAGTCTGCCTTGCTTTGGCTCACAATGTATTTTCTCCTCTTGTCAACAAATAAGCTCCACCCCAAGACTATATTCTCTCCTCTCTTCTCCTCCCCACCCCTCTCTCCCTCACTCCCTCCCCCCCCCATCTATTTGTATACATCTCTGTGAGGGTGGGAGCATGTGTGTGTGGTGCCTGTGCCCAAGTACACCAGGCAGAAGAGGACGTCTGATGGACTTCTTCATACTCTTTTCCTATTTTTCTTTGAAGCAGCGTCTCCTGCTGAACCTGAGGCTCATGCTTTTTGTTTGCCTGGAAGCTATCAAGGCCAGGGCTCTTTCTGTTTCTGTGCCTTCTCCTCACTTGGAGCTAAGGTTACAGGCATGTGTGGGATGCCCAGCTTGCTGCATGGGTGCTGGGATCTGAACTCCAGTCCTCATGATTACAAAGCAAGCACTATTAACCGTTGCACCATCTTTTCTGGGCATCTCAACCCTTTTGTATTGGTTACAATACAAAAGGCCACAGTAAGCAGGCAGAAGGCCAGGGGACTGGGAGCAGCTCACAGCTTTGAAAGCCATAAAAAGAATTTGGGGTTTTGTTTTGTTGTCTAGTTTTCCCCATCAGTCCCTATATATCAACCCATGAATGTTCACTGTACCCAAATTACAGGGCAACTAAGCTTCATGGCTTTTGCTTCTTCAAAGTTTTAAGCCAGGGTAAGGCCAAATATGGGCTGACTTTGCATGTAAAAGCCAGTAGAATTTTTCTTATTCCCTCCTGCCATGTGGCTACTTTGTATGGCCAACAATGGCAGTCAAGCATTTGTGAATGATGAAACGTCAAAAGAGAATTAAAGACCCTGATCCTCTTTGTAAGCGTGGCCCTAGAGCATCAGGGATTTATTCACTGTTCAGCTGTTGAGACTGTTATTAAACCTTGTGGACCATAAGCCCCACAGAAACAAGGAGAGGGAACAGCTGTGCTATTACATGTCACAACTGAGGCTGTGTCACCTGCCTTGTGGCTGGTTTTAACACTCACCCAGCCTCATCATTAGCTAACTGTTTTGTATTGGTTAGGAAGTCCCTAACTCATTTGCATTCAGAGCCCCGTGTCTCTATACTCCAAGAGAGAGGAGATTCTGTTCAAGGAATTGAGGGAGCCTGTTCCCTGGGGGACTGAGTTGGAACATTTCTCTCCAACGAGTCCTTGCTGAATAAACAGAGTGGTGAATATCCTGGTTTCAAAGAGAAGGAGAAGATTTCCCAGTAAGTTTGGTAAAACCTCCTCAAGGTCACACAGCACCAGAGAGATGATTGGTTGCCAAGGAGCCTGAAGTAATAAGTGTAGCTCTCTTTCATGCATCCCTACCACCCTCCAGCTTTAAAATAGTAAAATTATTTAAATGTGAACAAACTTTGTAGAGTAGGGTGGAAAGTGTGGGGACCATAGGGCCCTCCTCCAGTCACACACCCTGTATTGACTCTTCATTTAAGAAACTTGGGAACAGGAGAATGATCTGTGGTCTCTGGTTTCTCTTATGATGTAATTTGAGTCTAGCAATTATTGACTGCTTTAATGAATCCTCATGGGGTATAAATGGATGGTGTGTTTGCTAGGTATGGCTAAATGACATTATTGCTTTCTTTTTAAAGTGCAGAAACACTATGAAGACTAGTTAATCTAATGTAATACACCTTTTAAAATGGTTGGACCATAAGGCCTTAACGACAATCTAAAGATAAATATTCCTCATAATAAAATAATGTCTTAATGGTCAAAGTCAAAATCAGGGATTGTTGTTGACACCATATATATGTGCCTGCATACACCATGCATGAATGTATACCAAGTGCATGCCAGTGCCTGATGAGGCCAGAAGAGGGTGTCAAATCCCCTGAAACTGGAATTACTCGAGGTTGTGAGCTTCCTGATGTGGGTGCTGGGAACTGAACTCTGGTTTTCTGGAGCAGCAGCAAGTTCCCTTAGCCACTGAGTCATCTTTCCAGCTTCTTCATCTTATTTTTTGAGATAAGGTCTCTCACTGAACCTAGAGGTCCTCAATTCAGGCAGCCTTGCTAGCCAGTGTGTCTGAAGACTCCCCACCTTCAGCACTTGGATTCCCAAAGCATGCTGCTGTGCTTGCCTTTGAGGTAGGTCCCAGGATCTGAACTCTGCTCCTCATTCTTGTGAGACAGACACTTTATAATGAGCCATCTCCCCAGCCCCTTGATTATTTTTCTATCTGGTAAGTATTTATTGATTGGCTACTCTGCAGGGCCGGACACTCTTTAGAGGGATGATGGATAATAAGCAGTCACTGAAGTCAGAGCACCAAAAGTGTAATCGTATTCTGGGCAACACAGAAGTACATTCAAATGTGCCAGGAGCTGCTAAGCACCAGGAAGAAAATGAAGTAAGTTGAACATGAAGGGGTCCGGAGAGAATATTCTGTTTTATAAAGGTCACTCAAAAAAGGCCTCACTATCAAGAAGACATCCAAGCAAAGTCCTGGCGGCCATATGGTTGGAGATGGTCAGAAGCGTGCACTCCAAGCTGAGAGGCTAGCCTGTACTAAGGCTCTGCACCTCCTACCCAATGTACACATGGTGTAGCAGGAAGGTCTGGATGCTTCCAGAGGTGAGCAGACCAGAGGCAGCTCTGTATCATCTCTGTGGGCCAGAACAGAGGATCCGGGAAGGCATTCTAAGTAAGAGGGAGCTTTTGGAAGCCAGAGAGGAAGCATGTGCCACTACCTAACTTACATTATGCAAGGGCAGCTAGGACTACTACAGCGTGAACTGATCATAGAGCCGAGGTTCTCAACCTTCCTAATGCTGAGACCTTTACTACAGTTCCTCATTTGGTGGTGACCCCCAACCATAAAATTTTGCTACTGTTATGAATTGTAACGTAAACATCTGATTTGCAGGATATATGATATATGACCCCTGTGAAAAGGTTGCTCAACTCCACAGGGGTCACGACCCATAGGTTGAGAACCACCTGTTTAGAGCCACAAAGACTGCAGCAGAGGAATCCATGGCAACAGTCCCCATCAGAAAGGCCATTTCTGGGCTCCGGATGATAGAAAGTGATGAGAGAAACAATTCCTGAGGGCAAAGGTGGTGAGTTTGTGAATAGATGTGACGAGACAGTCTCCAGAGGCTCCTTGCAGCTTTTGGCAAATGCAATCAAAATGACACAATAAACAGAATGTTTATTACCTTAAATAAAAAAATAGAACCATGATTTTTTACCCCTCTACTCAGATACTTTTGTTTATAATAATTTCCCTTATGATCAGATGGATCTACAAGTTCTGTTTCTACCTACAAACCCCCAGAGACAGAAAATGAGTTCAGTGTTACTGTGAATCTCTGTAGCTGCAGATGCCCTTCCAGAAGTTGTGAAGATTATCAGCATTGACTGTCATGTTGACAGGATGTAGAGTCGTCTAGTAGTCAAATCTCTGGATGGCTGTGAGGGATGATCTCACAGGCTAGCTTAACTGTTATGAAGAGGCCACCTTTACTGTGGGGCCAGCAGTCTATGAGCTGGGGTCCTGGGTTGAACAAAAAAAGAAAAGCTGAGAACCGGCCACCATCTGCTTCTGCTTCCTGATGATGGACATAGGATGGGCAGCTGCCTCATACTCCTGTAGCATCACCTTCTATCCGTCTACCTTCCAAGTGTGAGCAGAGATACATTCTCCTGCTCTGCTCAGGCACTGTATCACCAGAAAAGTAACGGAAGCAGAAGCCCACAACCAGACTCACTCACGGTTCACTTCAGCTTTCGACCTTCAATTGTGAAGCCTAAAGTTATGTTTTAAGTTTAAATTATTGTGCTTAAAAGATCTATTAAAAAAAATGTCTCTAACCTATAAAATCTACTAGATCAAGGACAGATACTTTCCTGGAGTCCTGGAGGCTGCTCACGTAAGATAACAAGCCTTGTGTTTGAAAACAAGGTGGGCTGCCCCAGATGCACAGGATGTGTTTGATATCATGTAGGAGGTAGGTGTGGGGCCCGGAAGTCCTTCAGGATGTATTCTTGCCCCCAACAGGATGAAGGCAGGAAGTAGGTAGCTTTGTGGGGTTTGCCTGTTTTCCAGTACCATAAACACCAGTCAGTAGGGGGAAGATGCTAGTTAGGCTCTGGCGTCACTCCTCTGAGCTCAGTGAGATATGAAGGTAATGTCTTCAGCAATAGGGCCTTACCATCAGCTTAGGGAGAGCAGTCAATAGCCTTGGAAATAGTCTGAATTTTTTAGGGTTTTTCCACAGGGCCCCTTTGGCCAACAGCTCAATCAGATGTAACTTATCCCTGGCACTGTAACTTTCACTTGCTGTCTTAGAATGTCTAGTTGGAGCTTTCTGTTTCCTGTTATTTGGTGACTCTGTCTTGAGTTCTTTCTTATATGTATACATTTTCAGAAGCTTCTACTATAGCAGGTTTCCATGTGACCCCTTGACTTACTTGTCTGGCTTTTTTGCCTGGTTTTATATTGGTTTCATAAAAACTTTCTAAAGCTTAAAACATTCATATATAAGAAAAAACATGCAATATTTTTAATCTCATAATTTAATTTTCTTAACAGCTAAATAATACACCATTGTATAACTATAGTACATATTCATTATCCATCCACCGGTTTATTGATATCTAGGCTCTTTCTAGTTTCTGGCTATTATGATTGAAACTGCAGTGTGCACGGATGAACAAGCATCTGTGTAGTAAGATGTTGAGTTCATTGGGTATGTGCCCAAGAGTAGTATAGTGGAATTTTGTGGGGGATCTATTTTCAGTGGGGTTTTTTAAGAACCCTACTCAGATTTCTGTAGTGTCTGTACAGTCTGCACTCCCACCAGAAATGAATGGATTTTTCTTTTCCCCGCAGCCTCGCCAGCACCAGCTATTGTTGCAATTGTTTGCTTTGATTGATCTTGGTCATTCTGACAGGGGCAAAATACAATTTCAAGTAGTTTTAACTTGCTTTGTACAGAAACTAAGGTTGTTGAACATTTTTAAAGTGTTTCTCAGTCATTTGTTTCTTTTTTTTCTTTTCTTTCCTTCTTTCTTTCTTTCTTTTTTTTTTTTTTTTTTTTTTTGAGAATTCTCTATACCCAATTTTTAAAATTGGGTTAATTGGTTTCTTGATGTTCAGCTAGTTTAGTTTGCTATATAGACTAGATAGTAACTCCTTATTATACGTTATAATTGTTGGGGAATGGTTCTAATGTCTTGAATTAATCGGGAATCTGCATGTCCAAGCATTGACGGTCCTTGTCCCCAATTGGTTTTTAATTGATCAGTAAAGAGCCAATAGCCAATGGCTAGGCAGAGAGAGAAGGGTGGAACTTTTAGATTGCATGGCCTAGGAACTGGGAGAAAGGAAGAGAGAAAATTGCCATGACTTGGGGGAGAAGGATGGACATAAGAGCTGCAGGAGAGACATAATTCAGATAAGTGCTCACTTACCTGATCGGGCCTGGGGTAGCAGGGGAAGGTTTAGAAGTGCCCAGCCCCTTTATGCTAGTCATGACATGTCATAAATTAACTGGTGTGTGTGTGTGTGTGTGTGTGTGTCTTTCATTCATAAATCCGGATTGTTCCTGGGTGTCTGCTCGAGCATGCTCCCTACCAGGAGCCAAAGCTGTGTAGCTAAACTAGCAGCTACATATAATTAGTAAAGACTTGTCACTATTTTGTAGGCTGCTGTTTTGCTTGAATGGTGCTGTCCTTTGCTGAAACATTTTAGCTTCATGGGGTTCTGTTTTTCGACTGTTGGCCTTACTGCCTGCGCTCTGAGTGTCCTGTTAAAGCTTTCCTGTGCCGATGAGTTCAACCCTCAATCTTCAATCAGACTCAGGGTATCTGTTCTTACATTGAGGTCCCTGATCCACCTGGAGTTGAGTTTGTGCAGGGTGGTGAGTACTTATACTCTTCTCAGCGGCCCTGTCATACAACCCTCGTATTTACAGCCAGTGTGCTTACTTACTAATGTTTTTTTTTCATGTTGCTTCTCACACCTCAACTATTCCTCCCTCTCTTGGCACTCTTCTCCCTAAAGAGTACGTCCTAATTGTCACAGGGAGGTTCTGTGAATGATAGACGTTTGAGTCTTTGCATGTCTGAGTCAAGTCCCACTTTGGTATGAGTCAATGCAATTTTACAGATGTTAATGCTTTCTTCCTTATACTCATGTTTGCTTATATATGATTTCATACCTTTGTTGCACATAGGTATTTATGTACAAAATGAGCAATGTGTAACATTTCATAGTAAAGCATGTAATTATGAAACATATAAGCACTACAGTAAATATTAAATTCTTAATAAAACAAGTAATCATAAACAGCACCCAATATCTGAGCTGAAATAGAGGGCTTGAGGTAAACACCTCGAGGATGCCTCAGGGTGCCGGCGACTCTCCATTTGATTCTTGGTGCTGCACACAAGCAGAGAGTCCGCTTGTGCAGTATTGTTGAAGTTGTCCTTGGGTGCTCACAAAGGGCTCAGAAAAAAAAATATATATGTTAAACATGTTTGGGGGTTTGTATAATAGATCTCTCACAGTTACTTTTCTGTCACCATCTTTTACTACTATGTTTTGTTTTTTTTTTTTTTTTTTTTGCAAAGACGTGCCATTTATCCAGTTTTTAATGTCTATAGTATATCTTATTTCATGAATGAACCCAATTTTATTTGAACATCCTATGTGGTTATACTATGAGATATTTGTGGTGTTGCTTTGTCATTAGTGCCAATGGTGTTTTGAATATTTTAATTTTATTTTATTTGTTTAAATATTTTTCTTATTATTAGTGTGTGTATCTCTGTGTCTATGCCCCCCCTCTATTGCTCTCTGTCACTCTTCTCCCCCCCTCTCTTTCTCTCTCTGTCTGTGTGTGTGTGTGTGTGTGTGTGTGTGTGTGTGTGTGTGCATGAGAAGATCACAGACAGTAGCTCTGAGGAGTCAGTTCTTTCCTTCCAACTGTGGGTTCTGAGATTTGAATTCAAGTCACCTGGCATGTGTGGCAAGCACTTATACCCACTGAGTCATCCTGACGGATCTTCTAAACAGCTTTGTATGTACTGACTGGTACAAATTTGAAGGAGATATTCCTAAGGTGAGTAGTACCTACCTGAAGTTTCATGTACAACCTCATTAGATAACATCAATTGCCATTTCTAAAAGGATATCTCGATATAAAATCCTCCAGCAGTGTGTAGAAGTCCTACAAGTACTTTATCAGACTCCAATTTCCCCCAGTTTGCAGCATAAACGGCTTCTCTCAAGGTATGAATTCTCATTTAGTTTGTAGCCTCTGCTTATGACATTTTGCAGCTGTGTTCTAAAAACAATGCAAGCAGCCAGTGCTCTTCCTTGCTTATGCTTACTTGTCTGGCTTTTTTTTTTTTTTTTTTTTTTTTTTTTTTTTTTTTTTTTTTTGCTTGGTTTTATATTGGTTTCATAAAAACTTTCATTGTCTTCTTTTGTCTAATGTTGCTGCCAAGAATCCTGTTATTGTTCATCCTCTGGCTGCTTTAAGAGTCACTCTCTGGGATTTGTTAGGATTTCTTCTTATTTCTTGGTGCTCCAAAACTCTGTCATAGCTTGTTTACATAAGAGCATTTTATTCAGAATTGTACTGTTTAGTGCTATTTTTAAAATCAAAAGGAAACCCTTACAGGGCCCTCAGGTTCATTTGGCCAGAGCACAGCCATCATTCAGAGCACAGCCATCATTCTTCACCATCAGGACTTTTCTTCTCCTGCTTGCCCACTGCCTCCTTCCTCCACCTCTAAAATTCCAGCTGGAGCAGACTCAAACATTTGAGCTGGGACAGAGTTCAGGAAGCACCCAGCTCTGAGTAGATATACCATGCTGTGGGAAGGGCTTCTCAATATTTTACTTTTATGGGATACAGCATTTTTTTTTAATTCTTTCCCTGCATGTTGGGGGAGGGTTTCTGGTATTGATAACTGATTTACTCTTGGTTGTGTGTATTTTGCTATTATCAGTTGCTATTTAGTGGGCTTTAAAATGTGATCTAGGGTGGGGATGTAGCTCAGTTGGTAGAGGGCTTGTCCCACAGGAAAAAGGCCCATGTTTGATTCCTAGCCCCACTTAAACTGGGTATGGGGCACATGTCTGTAAGCCCAGTGCTGGGTACCTGGAGTTCGAGGTCATCTGTGACTACAAAGAAAGTTGCAAAGCAGCCTGGGCCACGTGACACATCATCTTTAAAAAGTGTGATGTCCAATTAATTCTTTCTTATTAATAGAGTCTCAATGTTCCTGACAAAGAAGCCGGAGATCAGGGAGATATTTCCAGTGATTTTAATAGAGAAAGCTGGATTGCATAAACTTAATGCCCCAAGAAGCATTAAGCCCCAAGAAGAGGGGCAGCAGGAGGAATGGTGGGCACAGTGGGAAGAGAGAAACAGAATAAAATGAAACAAATTGTGTATGATCAGCAGCTCAAAAGATAAATGTAACCAGATTATTAAAAAAAAAATTCTAACACTGCATGTAATACATCTACCTCCACACTGTTTATAAGAGGTATATTTTTAAAACATAATTCTGCAAGTTTGAAAATAGATATTTCAAGCTGTGGATCCAGAAAATTACAATGATGTTTTATTATTATTCCATCCTTGATTAAAATTAAGCTAGCACCAGAGGCTGCGGATCACAAATGGCAATTTAATGATGAATTCTAAGCATCCACCCACTTGGCCGCTATGAAAATGAGCGTCAGGTGCAAAGCAAGCCACTCCATCCTGGGATATAAATAAACATAAAAATGGAAAATATTTACAGAAAATGCATCCTAAGGATACCAAGAAGATTAATGTTAGTCCTGGGCTTTTTTGTTGTTGTTGTTCAGTTTATGCTTATAGTATATTTTGCCAACTTATATATTTGCCATAAAATTGAAATTCTATATAAGTTTGTTTGATAACACAGGGTAAAGAGCTGTCTAGCCATGGCGAGCTGTTCATTTCAGTCACATCTACAATGGTTGACTTGGAACTTGGGACATGAGACCTAGAACAGTGTGCTAGAAAGGTAAACCGGTAGTGATGTTTATCATAGAGAACCATGTTTGTGGGGTATGTATATACACATACGTATGTATGTATGAGACTACTCATAGGTTATTTATCATAAGACTGAGGAATAAATTTTATCCCCAATCAGAAAACAAAATTTTACACACACACACATACACACACACACACACACATACATATGTATATATGTAATATATATATATATATATATATATTTAAATATATGTATTAGACCAGATCTTGCTATGTAGCCAAGGCTGGACTTGAATCCATGATCTTTTTGCTCCAGCTTTTCAAGTGCTGAGATTGAAGGTGTGCTAGAATGATTTTTAAATTATGAAAGATTAATAGTTATATAAAAGACACAACTTTTCTTAGTTTTGTATAAAGTTTGTCTTGAGCTTTGGAATTTTCCGAACATCTATCCTTTGGGCTTTTGTATGGGCCTTGTTATTGTGGAGGCTGAGAAACCTAGTTCAATGATACTTATTTTCTCCCTGAGAGAGGTTGCTGAAATCAGGGCACACAGAGCAAAAGCTGGAAAGAGACGGAAATGCAGAGAGATTTTATTATCTTGAAAGTTCACTGTGTTGTTAAAAGGTTAAATTTCTAGACCCAACATTCAATGGGAAAAGTCCCTGAACTGCAAAATAAACTGCAGCAAAATAAAATGTATAAAGAGGTAAGGATCTGAGGTCTGCATAGGTGACCGGGTGGGGTGGCTTCCTGGAGAGCGAGACATGGTGACAGACCAAATCCTCAAGTCCCAGAGTGGACAGGAAGGTTCAGTATTTGGTTACAATTGGGAAAGTGGCCGGGCTAATCATTCATGGCACCGCCAGCACCACAGGCAAGACTGTGCTTCTCCAGACCCAGCTCTGGAAAGGCTCTCTTTGTACTTCCTATACCAAGCTCACTTGGAAGAATATAATCATTTGCCAACTGAAATATCTAGCCAGGCATGGTGAGGTACTTGTTATCCCAACATCTGTGATGTTTACAAGTTCAGGGCTAGTTTGAGGTACACATAGCAAAATCCTAGCCAAAATAAATAAATAAACTCTAAGATTAAATTTAAAAGACACACAATAAGGGGTATCTGATACAAACCCATAGCCAACTGCATCCTAAAGGGAGAAAAACTCAAAGTAACCCCACTGAAAGCAAGGACAGACAGGGCTGTCTACTCTCTCACTCTCATTCCATGGAGTGCTCAAAGTCTTAGCTAGAACATGACAAGAGCAGGAAATCAAAGAATCATAAATGGGGGAGGAGACAAAGTGTTCCTGTTTACAGATGATACAATGCTGCATATAAGAGACCTCCAAAACTCTACCAGGAAACTCCTAGAGCTAAGTGCAAAATGAAAAATAACACAGAAATTTGGTAGCCATTCAATATGCAAATGACAAACACATGGAGAAAGAAATCAAGTAAATAGTCTCACTCACAATACCAAGAACTGTGAAGTCACTTTAACTTAGAGGTGAAGGATCTCTATAATAAAAGTTTAAGAAATCAGGGAAGAAACTAGAAGATGAAAAGGCCTCCCACAGTCATAGTCGTGGGTCAACATTGTGAATAGGACCATCCTACTAGAAGCAAATTACAGACTCCATGAAACCTCAGTGGAAATCTCCAATTCTTTACCAAAACAGAAGAAACAACCATAAAACTCATATAAAAGCACAGATGACTCTGTGTTTAATAGTCTTGGGTGGGTGCTTTTTTTGCCATGTGTATATATATGTGTATGAGTTCAAGAATGTATGGGTGTACATGTTGGGGTACATGGGCACCTGTCCACATGCATGGAAAGTTCATGAGAGGTATCTTCTTTGATTACTCTCCACTCCACACACACCCTACCTGTTGATCCATCTCTCCAGCCCCTGGTCCAAGTTATATATTTATCAAAGGATTAAGATAAACTTTGTAGGTTTATATATAAAGAGATATCTGTATTTACAATAAATTCACAAGCCCTATTATTGAAAATGAAGTCTGATTCTGAACTTACTTGTCTTTTCTAGTCTATAGGTATGAGTTCTATGACAATATAACTCTTTTTTCTTTTGTAATAAAATGAGATTTCACTATGTCATCTTGCCTAGTCTGACAAAATCTCACTTTTACAGAATTCATGGAGATCCATCTGGTCCTGCCTCCTGGGTGCTGGGATTAACTCTATGTAACACCATACCCAGCTAACTGTTATGTCTTTGGGGACTTGTCTTTCTGGTATTTCTTGAGACTTTGGCTCAGAGAAAACCAGACTAACAAGGCAGCTATATAAAGGTCATTTCCATATTTATATTTCAGCATTTTGTGATTTTTCTCTGTGTACTTACCAACCCACCATTTCTTTTCCTCCTCCTCTCTCAGTGCTGGTCTCTAATCCAGCCATCAGTGATGCACAGCTTATCAGTTCTCTACATTTAGCCAATAAAAATACAAGATGGATGAACAAATAAACTTGTTGAGAGCCTCTCTGCCCCACGCTTGGGGGCCAACATATTGCAGCCTGAGCTACCCCACATTTGGAGGCCAAAGTGTCAGGGACTGCTCTATCAATGTTGGAACCTGCACTGTGCCAAAAGCCTTGGAGGCTAAACTGTTAGAGCCTGCACTGCCCCAAGCTGCTCCAGTCTGCGGGTCTGGGTTCAGCAAGAGAGAGAGTGAGGATGGACTCGAGGAATGGAGACCAGACAGAGTGTGATTCAATCCCGTTTATTCTTCAGTCTCTCTTCTTCTCCAAGTCCCTAATTCCTAATACCTAATCCTAGTTCTAGTTGCTAGTCTCTTTCCCAGTTCCAAGTTCTTTCTCCAACTGCTAAGTGCCTAATACTTAATTTTTAGTGTCTAATACTTAATAATCATTTCTTCTGTCTGCCTCTCGCCTTTCATATGTCTCACTTCTAAGCCATGCCTCTAAGTCACACCCTTAAATCTGAGGTCTAAATCACACTTTTAAGTCTCACACACCCAAGGGAAAATCCTGGGTATCTAAAACAAGATGTTATCAGAGTGTGCTCAGCTGTTGTAGACTATTGTAATCAAGTCTCTTGTCAGGGTATATGGCTCAAGATGGCTGCAAGGATGATAGCCGCTTTCTGTTGGCTCCCCACATAAACTCTAAAAATCAATAATATCAATTTTCATTTTTGAGATTTTACAACAATCAGGAACTTTTCTCAGTACTTTCTTGCTATTACTTCTCATTGCTAGAATTCAACAGGAATTACATGGTGGGGATTATTATCATTGTCCCAATCGTATACACAGGTGAAGAGTGGAGGCTTAAATGTTACATCCCTAGCTAGATCGCAGATAACAACAGTGGGGCCCAAATTCAAACAGCATCAGCTCTTCAGCCAAGAACTTTCTTTAAAAGCAAAATGATTGGAATTGTTTATGTTTCAAGTATAGAGGGTAACATTTCAATACACATATACACTGAATTGATTGCTATGTCTATCTTTTTACATGTGTGTGGTTAGACTACTTAAGGTCCCTCTCTCACCTATCAACTTTTTAGTAGTGTTTATATTGCTAATGATTCTTAGTGCTGGTCATTGACTTCCAGAATGTCCTCAGTCTGCATGACTCTGTGTCCTTTGTCAACACTCTCCTACATTTGTATTTCACACATTTAGTGAGGTTTTTTGGTATTAAGCCCCATGAAATCATGTAATATTGGAGACATATTTATACTAAAGATATACAGGCTGGAGAAATGGCTCATTGGCTAATAGTCCTTGCCAAAGGACCTGAGTTTGTTTCCCAGCACCCATGTTAGGCTTGCACGATCCAACACATTCTTCCGGCATGTCTCTCTCTCTCTCTCTCTCTCTCTCTCTCTCTCTCTCTCTCTCTCTCACACACACACACACACACACACTTCTATCTATATCTATTTATCTCTATATCTCTATCTATGATCTGTATCCATATACGGTTATTCCTCATCAAGAATTCTAAATTAACTGGGTATTTTGTATTTTATCTGCTAACCCTGGGGTCTAAGGTTTTGTGGTTTTGTATGTTTGTTTATTTGTTTTCAACTATTTTGTGGTGCCAGAACCATATAATAAAAGACTTACAGTGCAAAGGAAGTGACTTTAGCTAACACCCTTCCTTACAAGAGAGATCCGAGATTGCTGGGCTGAGATAGGAGCTCACACACAGACATTTTAACATATAGATATGAGTCTGATAAAAATCTTCATTCTTGTTTACCAACCAGTAAATAGATCTATGTGTTTAGCTATAACAAGCAGATAGAATTGCATTCAAAGAATTTTCAGTCTGTGAACCAAACATGGCCCAAAGGAGAGTAAGGGTTTCTTAAAGTACCTACAGAATATAAAAGTCAGAGTGTCCTTGGGTAATACAAGTTTATGTGTTGGCCATCATATTTTAATGGCTTGAGGATATCAGGGTTCATTTAGAATTTTCAATAATCATTAATTTGGGGTGAAGAGAATCGTTCCTAAACATAAATTAGCTCTGAATATGTACCCCATGTGAGTTAAGTTCTCACTACAGTAAGACCTAAATTCAACCTGCGTTCACTACTTCCTAATATGGTTTTTAATACGTTTACTTTTTATCTTACAAACTTTCATACCCATTGGAAGGTTGAATGAATGCTCAACTCAATTGGATCAATGAAGATCCAACTCAGTTCAGTTCACTGTATTTGTATCTGGCCATGTGTGTACTCCTGAGTACAATACACACACACACACACACACACACACACACACACACACACACTTCTCTTTTGGCTCACCATTTAACTATAGAGCACAGAAACCATGAAATTTGATCTCTAGACCAAGAACATCTTAGGAACCACACCACCATCACCCTTTCTAAAATTTCAACATAGATTCAAGAACATCTCAACACATTGCATACATTCAATTTCCCTAAGTATCTAAGTCATGCTCATTATAGCTCCACCCATTAATATTAACCTACTCTTTGGTTTTATTACATTTCCTTCATCTAGATGGGTTTCTAACTCCTTTGGATTTTCACACACCTCTGAATTATTTAGAGTATTGCCCTAGGGGCTGCCCTAGGGGGGGGGTGTAACTCATCTTAGCTTCTGGTTCCTTATGGAAAAATTCCAGTGTTAGCAGTGCTGGATGATGTCCTGACTTCCCCATGGCATCATGAGTCTTCAGATGCTGGGTGTCAGTCTACCTCCTACCACTGGAACATTACCACTGACACATTTCCTTTTGGTAATTAGTAAATAATTTGTGGGGTGATCTGTAACCCACCGTCTAAAAATCTATGCCTGAATCAGTTGTTTTAGTGCATGTTACAAATGATGTTTGGGTATCAAATCATTTCTTCTAGAGCCATGAGCCATCATTCTTGTGGAAAGACTAGTTTTCCCTTTTTCTCCCTCTTTCTTTCCTCGTGATTGTCTATCCAGTGCCTTATGATCCATTGCCATTGTTTTTCTTTTAGATGTTGAAATTGTTCCAGAATTGGTCAGCCATCTAGCACTGCATGCTGGTGCATGGGCCCTTTAGAGGCAGCCACTTAAATCTTTAAATATCTTGTTATTTTCTGGTACAAGGTGTTCCAAGCTCACTTTGTACTTCAGATGTCCTTGTCTCAGACACTGAATCTCATGTTTCTTCAAAGAGATGGTTCTTAGAAATGATTCTTAGAAATCAAGATTTGAGTACAATTACTCCCAGAGTGAAACACCTTGTAGGCCCCACTGATCATATGTTAATACTGAGATGTACTATTGGCTCTCATACCACAGAATTCTCTCATTCAGCCCTTACAATCAGCAGAGGGTCTCAAAATATTACTTCAGCATTAATTCTACCCTAATGAATAAACAAAACCATTTTCAGAATTACTAGACCCATTACAAACCTAGAAGATAAAACTGTAAAATTAGCTGCAATGCCCTTATGTACCATAAACAGTTTATAATTTAGAATATGCTTAAGCATTTTCTGAACCAATGTATGTTGGTGAGTTGCTAGTTTCATATACTATTGAAAGTTTTACATGATTTTTTTGTGATGAAAATCCTATATGCTATTTATATATAACACAATACATATTAGTGAAGTCTTGCTCCAAATCATCTCTATATTGCTTTTATCACATCTGGGAAGGTAAAAAGGTAAGTAACCAGTATTGATTGGTGTTTATCTCCAGTTGACTTTTTCTTGCACAGAGAACATTTTAATATACTCTGTTTCTTTTTTCCACTAACAATGTATCTTATAAATGAATCTATATCAGTTCTTAGATACTGTTCTCATTATTTTTGTAGCTACTATCCTTGCATGATCAGCCAGCTCTTTTCTAGATTGGTATTTAGTTGGCAACTGTGCACTGCTATAGCTGATGGTGCCACAAGGGATAAACTTGTGCATGTGTTATTTTAAATTGGTAGCTTTGCAAATTAAGGATAGATTTTTAGGTGTAGAGCTTTCTTTTTTATTGGATATTTTATTCATTTACAATACAGATGTCATCCCCCTTCCCCATTTCCCCTCCCTAGAACCCCCTATCTTATACTCCCTCTTCCTTTATGCTTTTATACCATTTTGATTACATGCATGTATTAAGGTCAGTTCTAGGTTGAAGGTCTAGCAATACAACAGATGCAAATAGCTGAGGAACAAGCAATACAATAAACACAAATAGTCAAAGAAAAAGCAAGGCATTAAACCCAGTTACGTGAACACTCCGTGATCACTGTTTCTAAAGGCTTATCAGGATGACCAAAGTATCTGAGCCTGGTGTAGAACTTTCAAATCTGGAAGCAAATACCTATATAATTTTGTTAGAGGTTTCCAAATCCTCATTTATAAAGATTGTAACATTTTGCATTGCTTTTGCAGAAGCAATGGACAGGAGGTTCCTCATTTCCCTAGTGTGTAGTCAGTAGAGTGTGGTGTCAAGTGTCAAATTTATAGGCAAGAAATAATATACTTCATACTATTTTAAATCTAGAAATACAATCCTGAGTAACTCACTAAGTCTTTTTGCACTTTTCTTCTCTGTTTATGATAAAAATGTCCAGGTGGTTGTAATGGTACACTCTGGTAGAATATGTCCAAGAAGCAGGGTGACAGGATCATGAGTTTAAGGACAACCTCCTTAAAGTGACCTCCACCTTTTCCTTTTCCTTTCTATTTCATCCCTCAGTTTCTTCTGAGGGAACCCAACCAAAACACAGACCCAGAAACCTCACTAACTCTGATGATACCACCACCAAGGGCTATCCCCACAACAAGGAGCAATCCGAACACGCTTCCTCAACAGGGCTATCTCTACTTCACTCTCCAGAGCCTCACCTGCTCACCTCTCAAACGCTCACGTTCAATGGTTGTTTGAATGGTCAACTATATAAAACTCTGTTGCTGTGACAAGTGTTACAAGCTCAAATTCTTTAAGAGAGAAAAAAATATATTTGGCTTACACTTTAAGGTCACAGCCCACCATTGAAGGAAGTCAGGGCAGGAGCCCAAGCAGGCACCTTAAACCAGATCTGCTTAGTACTCCATGAAAAATTACCTCTAGCCTAATCAGGAACCACTCACAGCCAAAAAGGGAGGCACATCAGGAACCATGGAGGAATGCTGCTTACGGGCTCACTTGTTCATTCTCTGGGTAATATATACGTATATCCCAAGACCATCTCCCTAGGAATGATCCTGCTCACAATGGGTCGGGCCCTCTTGCATCATTTAATAAAGATAATCTCTCTCCCAGACATGGCCACAGGCCAATCTGATCTAAAGGATTCCTCAATTGAGGTTTTTCTTTCACATGATTTGAAGCTGTGCTACATTGACAATCAAAGCTAACTAGGCCAGCATCTCGCTTGACATCATTCTGCCTTATCCTCATGAGTGCTGAGATTATAAATGTGTAGCACCACACTTGGCTCTCTCTCTCTCTCTCTCTCTCTCTCTCTCT
This sequence comes from Arvicanthis niloticus, assembly GCF_011762505.2. Lineage (NCBI taxonomy): Eukaryota > Metazoa > Chordata > Mammalia > Rodentia > Muridae > Arvicanthis > Arvicanthis niloticus. The sequence goes on from NC_047661.1 coordinate 21,951,617, forward strand.
CTCTCTCTCTCTCTCTCTGTGTGTGTGTGTGTGTGTGTGTGTGTGTGTGTGTAAGAGAGCAGGTAGCCGGGCAGTGGTGGCACACGCCTTTAATCCCAGCACTTGGAAGGCAGAGGCAGGTGGATTTCTGAGTTCGAGGCCAGCCTGGTCTACAGAGTGAGTTCCAGGACAGCCAGGGCTACACAGAGAAACCCTGTCTCAAAAAAAAACCAAAAGGAGAGAGAGAGAGAGAGAGAGAGAGAGAGAGAGAGAGAGAGAGAGAGAGAGAGAAACAGCCCTCTTAATTGAGAAGTATGTAGCCTATCAGGCAATATAGAGTCAACATCTGAAAGTTTTAGCAAGAACACAGATTAGCTAGGGGCTGCCTTGCCATATTAAAGTGTGGTACAGCCTTTGCTGACTTCTGTGATTATCCAGCACAGTTCATTATCAATTAAGTTCTTTTTTTTATAGAAGAAAGGTGAGCCTAGCAGGGCACAGAAGTAGAGCAGATTCTTGAGTTGAATTTAGACTTGGCTGATTTAATGAAAATGGAAAATGGAAGAATAAATGGGTTTTCAAACTGGAGGGGGAAAACAGAGAGTTACAGTTCACTAAATCAATCTTATAGTCCACTGAAATCATTGATTCTGTTGTTCTAAGTGTGAGGAGTTTGTTAGCAGAGCCAAGAAGCCAGCACTCACAGCATGAAGAGCCACGTCACGGACAGGAAAGGGTTACCTGAGCAAACAAACAAGTGACAAACATCCCTACAAAGCAGTACATCAAGTGCAGATTAATGCACAGTGAGCCTTATCGAGAGGTTACTTATCTGATGATCTCAACTCTGGACACAGCCTTAAATCACTGAGCATGCAAATCAGTTTCTGGACAGTGAAAACACAAGCCAGAAGATATACGGCTTCCCCAGATGCATTTTATTTATTACAATTCTAAATATTCCACTCACTTGGGCTTTTATTCTTCAGAGACAGGGAAGGCATCTCAGGGGTCTGAGTAGAGGATTAATGCACACTAGTTTGCTTTCAAAGCATCCTTTTGTCAGCATGTTGAGAACAGACATGAATGGACAGCAAGGAGACAATACAAGTGCAGACCGAATGGGAGGGGTGGAGTCAGCAAGAACTGGTCAGCTTGGGTGTATGTTTATAGTAAATTCAAGAGGGTTTACTATGACAGAGGGGGGGGGTGGGGAGACAGAGAGACAGAGACAGACAGAAAGATTTTTAAAAATTGGTATTTTTTTTTTTTTTAAACTGAGAAGGGAAAGATGGTGGGAGAGACAATTTGGACAGAAAGACTGGTGCTTTTGAATGGTGAAGAGACTGGCACCACAGAGTTATATTCAGTAGACTTGGTTATAAAAATCATAACACTCTGGTGATATGTCATTACATCATAACACTCTGGTGATATGTCATTACATCATAACACTCCGGTGATATGTCATTACATCATAACACTCCGGTGATATGTCATTACAGAAAACTCCCCTTTAAAATTAGTTTGTGTGGCCAACCATTGCCAACTCAAGAAATAAGATTAAGGTTTCAAATTTAGCTGTTTCATAAAACAGTTGTTCCTTTGAAAAGACAGAAAAGTCAAGTACTGTGTGTTTATTTGGGAGCTGGGGGATGCTTAATGGATAATTATCTTCAATTGTGAGAGCTTGGGAAAGGTCTTCAGGGGTGGTTAAGTCTAACTCAGATGAAAGGGTTGGTTGTGCAAGAGCAGAACAAACCTGCAAAGTCTTGTCAGTAATCTTAGAGATGGTCAGACCCCTCCTCAGGGAGGACTCAGTCAACACCACCTCTGTTGAATTAGAAGGTAGAAGAGAGGCAGTATTGCTGTGGGAGTGCTCCCAGAGAGGAGGCAGAATGAGCTGGAGAGTCACAGAGTGAGAGGAGTCACAGGGAGGCCTCAGCGGTCCTGACTCCAAAGACCAGGCCCATTCCCTCCCCAGGGAAGTTGACCAGATTGTATTCAAGGCACCTTTATGCCCCAATTCAAATTCTGTAATTCTAATGAGAACTATTCTTCCAGCCTGGGAAGGGGGTCATAATTCAGAAGGTATTAGCCAACTGTTCATCACTTCCAAAAGGACTGGATGTGAGGACTGGATGTGGACCGGTTAATCCTGACAGAAGTTGTTGGTTGTTATTAAATCCCACAGTGAGATCCTGAGAACAATCTGCCACCAGATTAATCTCCTTGAAACCCAGGTTGATTGTGTCACTGGTCTTTGCCAAAATCCAACAGCTTTCTGTGGCTCCCAAGTGTGGCCTCAAGGTGACTGGGCAGTCACTGCTACCCTCCCATCCAGTGGCCTCATGGGCTGTCTACTGTCCTGTTTGTCCTTCCCCCAGTGCATTCAAAATCTACCAATGCCTTCCCAGACCACCGCAGACAAAGAGGCCAACTGCCTTAAGTATCTACCTGGCATTCTAACAGTGCTGTACAGCTGAGAATTATGAACAAATGAGCCAGTATTCTCTCCATATCACTGGAATATGAGATAAGATGAATTCTAAGTTTAGAATCATATAAAGTCCTAGTGATAAAGGAGAACAAAGATTAAAACTGTACATTTAATTGGTCTTCATCAGCTCCCACTTGTGGACTATCATTAGGTACATTAAGGCTACATGGAAACCATAGTTACCAAAATGCTACATTAACAATAGACCCTGAGGAAGATGAGGCTGACCTAAGTCAGCAGAGACTAAGGACTGGGAGTAAAAGGGGGAAAGAAAGAGAAGGAAAGAAGCATGGGAAGGGACAGGAAAAACAAAAAAAAAAAAAACAGGAAGCTTCTGGTGCAATGAAGAGGGATTTGGTACCAAATGACAAACAGCATTGGTAACCATGACCACTTACAAACCATGATTTGAAATACGAATGTATCCCTCCAATTTTAAGAACTGTTGGATTAAAATTTGAAAAACAGCCCTCATTCCACTCTGAGAAGCAAGCATGCAGGACGGAGATGAAGAGCCAAGTAACAACAGCCAGAAAGCTGTCCACTGTTAATGAATAGTTCCCAAAGATGGAGACACAGGACTTAAATCTGTCCCATAGGCAAAGTGATCCTGTTTATTGATTATAGCAATATACGCCTCCATCTTCTCCCTGGGAAAGAATATTAAGTTAAATTCCACTTGCTGCAATTTTGGATCTCTACACTGAAATATTTCCAGTCTCACCTACCAGAACACTTGCATTTGGATGCTTTGTGGATCATTGCAGCCACTCACATTTAGGATTCATTTACAAGAATTCATTCAGGATGGTTGCTTGTTAAAATCTTCTCAGGAGAAATAATCCACTGATATTAATGACCAAGTTCTATGCAGAGGAAGAAAGGATGCAGGCATAAAATACAAGGCAGTGTCCCTCACATGTGCCCACATCTAAAACTGCTGTGTAAAGGCATAGACCTTGGTGTTAGAAAAGAGAAGTGGAAAGAAAGCATTCACATCCGGCAGTTCGGAAATGATCTACTTCCAGTCTTCCTGTCTTAAACTGACCCAAAATAACTCCAGTCAGGTCTGCTTGCTTTGAGACAAAGTCTTACTTCATAACCAGGTTGGTCTTGAACTTGAAAATGCTCCTGCCTCAGCTTCCCCAGAGTTCTGCCATTCCAAGGAAGGTTCAAACCTCTACCTAAGTAATAAATTCTATTGTTTACTTTCTTCCCCAAAATCCAACTCCCTAAATAAACTGGTTGACAAAGGGAAAATTTTTATGAAAAGATAGTAAAAGTATACACCTGTGGAACGAGGAAGGAAATAAAAATACCTATTTGTAAATAGCTCAACCTACAAGCTATCTGTTCTCAGGTTATTCTTTTATTGTTTTTATTTCTAGTCCTAGGGATTAAACCTAGGACCTCAAGCTTGTCATGCTTGTCAAGCACCATACTACTCAGCTGTCTATGGCTGGTATATGTATCTTAAGAGATTTTGTGTGTGTGTGTGTGTGTGTGTGTGTGTGTGTATACACATGCACGCGTGAGTGTGTCTGTCTCTGTGTGCATGCATTGATTCTAAAATTTGATGTTGTTCAATTTGATATTTAAATGTTTCTCTCTGTCATCTGATGGGATAATAACAACCATGTGATGTGATGTCTGCAGTTCTCAGTCCTGGGCCATAGGCATTGTGCTAATTGCACATGAGCAGTGACATGTAAATCAATGCATATGTAGAAATGAACACAATACTTGTATACGATTTCACACTAATCACAGCATCTCAGGGTCAGATCTTACCCCTGCCCCAGCATCAGCCTGTCCAGCATATTTTCATGGACGTCTGCCCAGTATGTATTACTGACAGCCCTGTTTCTGATAATTTGGAGATACAGGTTAAAGATGGGGGCCAGTCTAGTGAACAATCAGCCCAGAAATATTAAGATGGATTGCAGTTTGATAAGAAATAGGTCAAGAGAGTATTGAAAAGTGAAGAAAAGGAGAAGAAACCATGGGCAGAAATTCTTCCGCAACCACATCTGGTCAGGTGAGATAAGAAAAATGGCCAGAGGAAAGAGGAAAGATGACCTCAGGAGGGAGACTGATGCTTACATGAAAACCTAGCAAAGATGGGACATCCATTACATGGGCCAATGCAAGTCAATTTATAGTATACTCATTAATATTAATTGTATAACAAGATAAAGTGACAAAAAATTAAATAAAACACTCAAAGGCAGTTAGGGAGCCTTCAGTTATTAGGTGTTTAAATTGCATATAGTTTTAAATTGCCACTTAAACAAGAATTAGTATTGGAAGAACCAAATTAGGAAGCTCTTGTATCCTACCCCTTGAAAGGCTGATATGCATTGTGTTGGTTTAACTGCGCTGAGAGCCTTTATCTGTTATCTTGAGAGTTGGTCCTATACCTGTTGATTTGAAGTTGAATGCCAAACCTGGGCTGGATTTGCCCAGAATTGAAGCTCTCTGTCTTCTAGATGGCTATGCTGGGGCTCCCTCATTCTGTCTACCTGGAAAGACTCCTGCAGGTACCCTCTCAAGCTCTCCCCACCTGTCTTAGTCACTGTTCTATCGTTGTGAAGAGACACCATGGGCAAGACAACTCTCAGAAAGGAAAGCATTTAGCTGGGGGATTGCTTACACTTTCAGAGGCTTAGACTATTATCACAGCAGGGAGCATGTGGGCACATATAGTACTGGAACAGTAGCTAAGAGCTACATCTTGATTAGCTGGTAGGTGGTGTGGAGAGAACTCAGAGAGACAAAGAGACAGAGACAGAGACAGAGACTGGTTTGGCATAGGTAATAGCCAAACCAACCCCAAGTGACACACTTCTTCCAACAATGCCCCACCTCCTAATCCTTTCAAAAAGTTCCACTTCCTGGTTCCTAAGCATTCAAATACAAGAGCCTACACCTTAATTAACACAGTGAATATATTTAGTTGGAAAGAGCACTTTTTTTTTTTTTTAACAATAAAAGCAAATAGCTTCTGCTTCTCCTAAAAAGATTAAGGTCGATTCAGTTACATCCTATAACCCAGCACAGACAGACTGATAAACAGTGTATGGGGTAGAGAGAGAAACGCTGAAAGATGGAAATGAAGAAATCAAGTTGCAAATAGGGATGTGAATCCAACTTCAGATGTGGGAGATTTAGCTAAGGAGGGGGCACTGGGTCAAAAGACTGGGCTGGCCAGCACTGGGATATCACCAGGATAAACAGGAAAGTAGGAAAAGAAGAGGGAAACAAGCGTGCTTCCATTTTAAATAGAATACAAGAGATCTAAGTACATACAGCAGAACGAGTATTTCCTAAACCTGGTGGTGGGTGTCCATGTACGTACTATGAAAGTGGTTCTCACAAGTTATCTCTTCAGCAGCTAGATCACCCTGGAAACGTCTCATAAGGGCAAATTCTTGGAACTTATCTCAGACCCACTGAATGGCAGGTAGAGATGAAAACTTTAACAAGGCTTTCAAATCACACTGGAACTGGAGAGTCATGGCAGTGGCATGTTCTCAGTACTCTATGTTGTTTTAAGGTATCACAGTGGTGACAAGGAGACCTTGTCTTCGGCATTGGTAGACAGTAGCTCTGGGGAGAGGTCTAACTGGCCTGGCTGCAGGAAAGAGCCTGCAGAGTGAGTAAGGTCAGTATTTTTTTAAAAAAAAAAATCTAAAGTATTTCAACTGTAAAAAATATAGCTTCTAAACGCACAGAATAAAAAGTTCCAACAATCATGGGCACAAACTCTTTAGGCTTGGCCTAAATTAACCCAGATGTTTTTCTCAGGTTTTGGAGGTTTTCCTATGTTGTTCCTCTCTGTGGTTCTTCTTTCATCCTAGCAAGTTCCTAAAGCTCCTGGAGCTTAAGTGAGCTGATCTACAGCTCCCCGCCAGGACATTAGTGCTAATGGCCAAGCTGGAGAGTCTCTGCACTAAGATCATGTGCTTGACACTACAGGCATTGTCACCTTGCTCAAGATCCCTTAGTGTGGGGCTCAGAGAGACAAAAGGCTCAAGGAGCCTGAACTCTCACTCTCTAACCTGCTTTAGAACTCAGTCCAAGTGGCCTATGCAGACAACCCGCTGTTTTATGGAAACTGCTTAAAGAAAAGTGCTATTGCCTGCTAGAGATTTATGCAGCACACCCTGGAACCGTTCGCACTGCAATTCTGCCATTTGCAAAACTATAGAAATAAAATCATATTTCTTCACAGGATGCCAAAAATCCCCAAGGTCTACTAAAAGGCAAGCTATATCGTTATGTTATACTTGAATTGTAATCAAGGTACTCATTTTAGGTCTTCCCTTCTGAGCTTCACTGAAACATCCCTAGGAGACATGAAGCTGGAGGGGCCAAAGGAAGTGAAACCCTCTCACAGTGAGAATTCTGATTTTATAGACATAGAAACAGTTCTAAACACAAACTTCCTGCTAGCAGGTGGGATAGGCAGAATGATGCTACCCAAAAGATGGCCATACTCAGATCTCCAGAACCTAACTGTGTTAGGCAGCACGGAAAGAGGAGTGAAGGTTGCTATAAGAAATATAAATAGGTTGATATGAGAAATTAACAAAGATTATCCAAATTGGGCCAAAGTAGTCACAAAAGTTCTTAAAATGGCAGGTGCTGTGGTGGAGTTAGAATTGTGAGCCAGCAAGCAGAAGGACTGAGGTTGCTGGCTTTGAAGATTTGCTAGGCCATTAGCCAATTAAGACAGGAAGCATCTAGAAGCCATGGAAAGGAGAAAATGGAGTCCTCTCAGAGCCTCAGAAGGAAGGCAGCCCAGACACCTCAAACCCAAAAGAGGTCTTCTTTCAGATTTCTGGCCTCTAGGACTAAATAGTAATGACTTTCTGTTGTTTTCAGCTCAGCAAGTTTTGGCAATTGGCTGTAACAACAACAAGACACTAGTGGGGTGCTAACACACTGCCTAGGAGAGATTGGGTTGCACTGTGAGAATCTCAGATTTCCTAAGGCTTTCTTTGGAAACTGTCATTCCCCTTGCTGCCGGGGCCGAGGGCTTATAGGTCATGGTCTCATGGTCACTCTCTCTTTGCTGCTGTTCTTTTGTTGTTTGTTTGTGTTTGTAGTTTACGATGGGGCCTCCCCAAAAATCAACAGCTCAGGGTGGCTTCAAACACAAAGTCCTCCTGCCCCAGACTCCTGAGTGCTAAGGGGAGGTTGAAGGTGTGACCAGATGAAACTCCCAGAGCTAGCACTGTGCCAGGGTCCATTAACTTCTCACTGAGTCTCACTGCCTGCACTTGCTCTGTTTCTGCAAGCTTCTCCAAGTCCCAGGGAGCCACAGTTATTGCAGAATTAATAACTGAATAAATGGCCACACGGTGGTCGTGTTCATGTTCCAGCCCCACATCCCAGTCACTTTCTATGTAGCTGATCGCCATGTCCCTGCCTGGCATTCCTTCAACTAAACCTTGGATGGCAGGTGAAGTTGTCTTTTGGGGGAAAAAAATTAAAACATGTTTTGATTCAGAGAGATAGCTCAGCAGGTACAGGTGATTGCAACCAAACCTACTGACCCAAGTTTGATCTCTGATCACCCATGAGGTAAAAATAATATGCTGAATCCAGTGAGTTGTTCTTTGATCCCAACATGTGTGCTATGGTTGTAATGAACCCACACACATGCACACAAATGCACAGAAAGTAAATAAATAAATGTAGTAAAAAATACTGTTTTGACAAATAGCAATCTATTGCAATGATACTACAGAGTTTATTTAAAAGATAATACTCACATATATTCCTTCAAAGCGAAACTTTAAAACAGGTAAGACAAATATAATTTTCATTCTCATGAATCAAACATCTAAAATCCATGAACATTTCTATAGAATCATACAGCTGGGTAGAAACAAACCAAATAAAAGCAGTAACCATTGACAGCATGGAAATATGGTCTAGAGACCCAATAAGGGAAATCTGTCTCTCTTTTCTCACTATTTCATTTCCACCTACTCCACTTATGCATGAATCCACATTACGGATAGTGTGTCGTGAATTTCTCCAAGTGGAATTTTGTCCAAGTGAATGGAGAAAGGATCTCTAAATTTGCTGCAAACAAGAACAGACTCTACAGTCTTCTCATTTCACATTCTCCACCACGCGGAACTAAAGTGATATTTGAGGCTGACCTTGATGGAACATTAGCAATAATAATAAGAAGAAAACAGGGAAACATTTTCTAATGCTAACTATTAGAGTGCTCTTTTTTATATAAGACCTTTCTTAGACAGAACCTGTATGGGCCAGGCTGGGCTGGACTGAAGCTCAAGTGTGAGGCCCTGGATTCAATGACTACAATGTAAAAATGAAAATAAACAAGGCTTTAGATGTGGCTCAGTTTCAGTAAGAACAGTGTTTGCTGGACAAGCACAAAGCCCTTGGGTTCATCTCCAGCACCACACAAAACCTGGTGTGGTCTTGTACCTTGGTGGATCAAGATTCGTATCCAGTACATAATAAGTTTGAGGCTAGGTCTGGATGCATGAACCCCTGTCCCTCCCTGAAACAAAACCAAAGCCACAATCAAGTTTATCATAGAATGTGTCCTCTTAGAGCAGTGGGGTCCACTTGATTGTCTCACTCAGGTAGAATGCAATACAATATTTAAATGATCTTTTTTTTCCTATCCTGAGAGTTATAGCCAAGTTTGAAATTATACACTTCCTACTTTCCATTTTCCATAAAGCTGGAATATTACCCAGGAAATAAACATGGCTGAGTCTGTTTATTTCCTAAAACCATGAGAAAAATGTGAACTGCTCCCAGAGCCACACCCAGGGGACAAGGCTCATGCTGAGCTCTCTGACACTGTGGACGTGTCTGGTCACTTTTCTCAGGCGTCTGCTTCTCCCACAATGGCTTGGGAAGTCAGTGGTCTGCTGAGAACCAGCATCCTGTCCAAAATCAACAGAAATCAATGGGGAAAGGATAAAGTGCACTGGACCACACCGGTGTCCTACCACAGGGGCGGAGATGCTGAGCCTACCTCAGCTGTAGCCTTCTAACCAGGATCTAAGTTTAATAATTTGAATGTAATTTACTAAATGGCTCCCAAACTAGTGACACAATCAAAACATGATGTCTTCCCCCTACTCTTCAAACTGTCTTTGTTTACAGCTGTGATCTCAGTTCTTACAGAGAGCTTGGTTTATCTTGTTTACAGACAAACTAATAAGTTGCAGACCCTTGAGGGTTTGGGCCAACTGCTATTGTGGGAAGAGGGATGTGACAGAGACCTAGAAGAGGGGACAGCTCTGCTGTGTAGGAGGAAAGCTGTGGGGAGGGGACTCCAAAGGCAAACCTGACGAGCATGCAGGGTCTTGCAAGTGTTGAAATGCAGAAGGCCCAGGGTGGACCTGGAGATCAGCAGTTCCAGCTGCCAGGATGCAGAGGTCCAGGGCTCTTTCAGATGGACATCTTTGCATCGCAAATCACCACTCTCTTTTCTTGATCAGGTAGCCCCTGCCTGCCTCATCCATAGGAAATTTCAATAACTGAAAGTGGAATTAGGGCAAATTGTATGTGTTTAGCTTCCTTTTAAGTTGCAGTTATCCTAGGATTTAATTTAAGGGTCACTTATTAGTTACCTCCATGTAGTAACAGCTGGAAATGCTAAGGCCCCAGTCTCTTCTAGACTGACTGACTGTCTGTCTGTCTGTCTATCTCAGCAATGTCTAAATATCCAAGGCTGGCCTCAGACTTGCTGCGTAACTAAGAAGGATCTTGAACCTCCCACTTTTACCCTCCATATGCTGGGTTACCGGCATGTGCCACCGTGCCCTGTTTATGCAACACTGGGGACAGAAGTCAGAACTTCATTTGTGTTAGGTAAGTGCTTTACCGACTGAACCACATCGTCAGCCCCAGAGTTACAGTTTTAGAAGTTTTTAAAATTTCAATAAAATGAAAGCAAAGAGGTCTAGCAGGTATTACTGTGGTGTGAAAATTATTTTGGCCTGAAGGCATTTGTAAGTGGGTTTTTTTTTTTTTTTTCTCTGAACTCCCTCATCTGACAGAACTCACCTGTCAGAAACCCTTTCCTAAGGGAACTTTAACAGGAAGATTTATTCTTATCAGCAATGACCTAAACACACACTCACAAAGCTATCCTGTCTCCCATCCATTCTCCAGAGGGACCATTTATCTTTCTAAGAAGTCATCTGTCTTCTGTCAGTCTTCTACCTTTTTTCTCCTATTAAAATGGTGTGTGAGCCCCCAATTTTTCCACCTCCTGATTTCATCTGTGAATTCTCGATTATTTTCATAATTAAAATTTTCTCCATTATCTTGTTATTTTCTCTTTTGTTATTTTAGACTGCTGGATCCCAATCAGTAAACCTTAGAGGATAGAGGGAAAGTTCCTCCTCTCAAAAGCAGGGCGTCGGTGCTTTGTGTTCCCCTCTACCCACAGCTTCAAAACACAGGGCACATGCCTCCTGCTTTCTTGCAGGAGCCTGGCCATCCTGTTATTCGTGCGGATGGCTTCATGTGTTCTCATCGGTCTCCACTTAGGAAATATGACGTGTATGTTTGCTCACAGCCCAGGCGCAGAGGCACAACAGTGAGGTCTGAGTCAGTATCATCTTCTCTGCTTTGATTTATGAGACAGGATAGCTCATGAAACCTAGAGCTCACTGATTAGGCTAGAATGGTGGCCGGTAAGCTCCAGAGCCTTCAAGTCTCTCCAGCGCTGGGATTATAAACGTGAACCTCCACACTGTAGTGTAAAACGACAGAGTTTTTCCTCCAGGCCCTAAACTCCCATAATAGCGACTCTGAAACTCAAAATATATTTACAAATACCTAGACCATATAGCTAGACTTGTTCCCTGACTAGCTTGTAACGTATTTAACCCATTTATTATAGTCTACATTATGTGGCCGATTACCTCTGTTCAACTTCATACATGAATCCTCCTCTGTTCCCGGCAAATCTTTCACGCCTGCCTCTATCCCAGAATGCTCTCTGTCTACCGGATGTCCCGCCTTCTACCTTTTCCTATAGGCCATAGTTTTTTTGTTTTTTGTTTTTTATTAACAACTAGATTACACAAATAGCCCCTCCACATTATAGTTCTTATGTAGGTGCTAGAGATTGAACTCAAGTTCTCATGTTTGTCCAACAAGCACTTTATCAACTGAACCATTGCCCGTCCCCTATAATGTAAGGTTTAGTACTGGGTTCTCTCCCCTCTTCCATGGGCTAGCAAATGCTGACCAATGAAAATGGCAGACATTTTTATAACTGCTTGACTCACCAAGTTAGGCAGTTTTTCTAGTGCATTGGGTTAAAGGTTAAATAATTGGTTTAAAAAAAAAAAAAAAAAAAAAGCTATGAAGTTCAAGGCAGGCAACCAGGGGCAGGGCTCATGCCTTCCTATACTTTCTTCTCCCTTCTGGGCCTATGTCTTAACCATGCTAAATGCTGCGAACCATGATTTACTATTGAAAATATGCCCAAAAAAGAACATTCAAATTTAAAAACAACATTTTTTTTTGCAATAAAATAAACCTATCAGTATATAAATTAGGAATCAGGCTGCAAGTTTCAGTTTCTGGCTCACAGTCGAAACACCTGAACAAATACAGAATCGAGAGCTTCCTACACCATTCCTCTCCAGAGACCTAAAGCCAGAGAACGGATATGTGGCCTGACATTTCGAACTCTTAATTGTTCAAACTGAACCGAAATCCTGCAAACTCCCATGTCCTCTGAGTGAGCTGTCTCTCTGATGTTCCTATCCCATTAAACAAATCTTGACTTTTTTTTTTTTCTTTTCTATTTCAAATCAAATTTCTTTTTTAGCCTACTACAAGCCATTTCCTCTCTAAATTGTAATAGATTAGGACCTACTTTGGGTCTTACTCTTCATCCCTGAACTAACCTTTTAAACGCACTGCTCACAATTTCTGCCTTTCCCTAAAGCATAATTTATTCTATTGCTGTTAGTCAATCGTTTATTCCTTTCCTCTGCTTTGAAGCTTCAATTGCCCCTCTGCTAAATATCTATTGTCTGGTAGCAGTAAAGCCTAAGAGGATATAAGTGTGTAATACAAAAGGATTTTTGCAACATCTGTTAGAAGTGGTTGGGGTCAGCATGTCTCCATGGCTGAGCTAGCCTCTTCCTCTTTTCAACACATCTCTTTCTCTTCATTCCTTGGCTTCATTGTACTATGTCTCCTCAACAACTAGGAATCTTATTTATAACCTGAACCTATCCCAAGCCAGAGCCACTTGACTCCCCAAGGTTCAAGGGTCACCAGCACCTGAAGCAGCAGCAGTTTTACAACTTGAAAACCATGTCCACCCATCTATCCATTATGAGGAAACCCGTGTCTGGCTCTTCAGTGTGTGTGTGTGTGTGTGTGTGTGTGTGTGTGTGTGTATCCCCAACCCTTTTGTTTTTGGTTTTCTTGCTATGTAGTCCCAGATCTTCTAGGTTTCACTACATAGACCAGGCTATTCTTAACCTCACAACAATCGTGTCTCTTCCCCCTGAGTGCTGGGACTAGAAAATATGTACCACAATACCCAGCTTCTTGTCTTTTTTTTTTTTAGGATGTGTCCCTTTTTGTTTTCCTGAGGTTGGAACATATAGAAGTGAATACTTCCAGACTTTTCTCTGACCCTCAACTGTCCATTGGCATGGGAAGCCTATAACTTGTCTCATTAGTTGGTCCTGACTTTCCCAGGCCATCTTATAAGTAGAAAGTGTTACTGAGCTACACAAACTATATGCAAACTCTCGTTTCTCCTTACCCACCAGCTTCCTTTTCTGTCTGCTCTCTCCCCCTCCTTCCACGATCTCTCCATCTTCCACTCTCCTCTTCCCTCTCCCTTTTCTCTTTGGCACTGAGGGACTTCAGGCCACTTAATACCAATTTCTTTTTCTTTGTTTCTTTCTTTTTTTTTAGGACTAATTTTATTTTTGGAAATACTAGAGACCAAATTAGGGGCCTTATATGTGCTGGACAAGCATTTTGCCAAGTAATGCAGTTGAAATTGGGATTCTGAAAGGAACAAGATCTAAATATTTGTTCCTTATTTTTCTAGCATTAAGTATCTTTGTGTTATTGTGCCATTACACAAGATATTAGATATAAAATAGTTTTCTGTTAAAATTAATATTTCCTTACTCTATTGAAGAACATATGATTTAGCCAGACATCCTTGTTCTCTGAAGCCACACAACAGCGTTATTTCAGAAAGAATGCAAAGGAAACCTATTATCTATTATTCTGCACAGTTTTCGTGTTGTCCTGGCTTATACCCCTTGGTCCTTTTGACTTTTTACTGTATCTCCAGGAGAGCTGGGTTCTTTGTTATCCACAGACTTCATATTCTTCATATGCCAGTGTGAGAGATGTCAGCAGTTATTCTTGCCCTTGCAGAAATCTTGTGGAACTCTTTGAGAACTTCCAACGGTTGGGCCTGACAGAGATGTGTGATTGGAGTTTGGGATTAGCTTGTGAGAGCATGCAGCTTCCTCTGGGCTCCCGTTGTGGTCCTGAGTTAGATAGTCTGCCATCATTGTAGCACTTCTGGATGGCACAGCCTTACAATGCATGTAGACACACTGGCCCAGTGACTGGCATCTTAGAGCAAACTGGACCCCTCTATGGAGGTTGGACAAGGTGAGGAACCCAGTCATGTCGACTATGCTAAGCTGTCACTGCTCAGTTCCTGATATCCTCCATTAATTACTTCTAGGTGTTGCATGTGAATCTAGTCTGTACTCCTCATTCATGGTGATCACCCCTCACTCCCCAGCTTGTCATGCTCCACAGCTGCAACACACCTATCAGCATCAGGGATCCGATGGGTGGTACCAGTAGCTGTACACCTAACCATTAGCCTTCCTGCAGAACACCACATACAGCAACATCCAGTAAAAGAGTGCCAAGGCCAGGGCAGCCTCCAGCCACATAGAAGCAGCCACCCTGCCTGGCACAGCTGTGAGATGCCAAAACACTTCCCAAACAGCTGCTGGGCTGCCTGGCTCCTCCTGAGCCTCACAAACTGGACTTCACTCCTCCCCCAAAATGCCCTCTGTTCCAAACAAGCCCCGGAGCTACAGGGTTGGGCACCATAGCTTCAGAGAGGATAAGTCTCACTTTAGGCAAAGGTTCCCTCTGGCTTGCGATGGAAGGATCTTTCTAATCCTGCTTCACAAACAACCTAGCACTTGGAGACTTACTGGACCTCCACTGTAAAATTTAAATTTTATGGCATCTACTCTTAATTTACTAGAATACAGAGTATAGAAATAATTATAATTTTTCACTCTTGTCTGTAATGCAGTCCCTAGGCCATCTAGGAACAGGATGTCCTTAAGCTGGGACAGTAGGTATCTGGATCCTAAAATTTGGTGACTGGGGTGACTCTACCTTCTGGGGCTTTTTGTTCTTGTTGTTGTTGGTGGTGTTTAAAGAAGATACTTCTCCACTTAACAAGGGCTGTTTGTCATCAGATTCTATGCATGCAATTACCAATATAAAATATATCTGCTCTGTGTGTGTGTGTTTAAACTTGTGATCCTCCTCCTGTCTTTGCTTCTCCAGTGTTGTATTATGAATACAGGTATACGCCACCACACCTGCTTGATTTACAGCTCCCCTTGTTTACCATTCAGGACCCTCTACAATCTTCCCCCTGGGTGTAGAACTCCATAACTCTTACACTTTGCTAGGACTGTACAAGATTTCACTTCCTTCATCCACCCAGACAAACCATCAAGCACGTGAGAGACATGTGAAAGGTGTGCAGAGCAGGCTCTGTACCCTTGACAAGCAGAATCCAAATCACTGATATGGACCCTGCAACACAGCAGAGTTCCCAGGCTAGGAGTTATACTGGTGTAAGCCTTCATTTACTACTCAGAGCAGGGCTTCATCCTTATTTATTAGCTATGACAAAGTCTCATAAACTGGGTAATTATAGAATACAGAATTTTTTCCTAGTGCCAGAGAGCAAGAAGTCAAGTACCAATGTGCCACCCTCCAGTGAGAGCCCCTTGTCATGCCTTCAGGTGAAGCTGACCACAGGGCTCCCACTAAGAAAGAATGAACAGCCACATGGACTGGGCACCTGTCACAACCCCTCCTCTTATGCTAGTGCATCAACAGAAGGCACATTGAAACAACAGCAGGGTTCAATACCGTTATTTAACTTCTCTGTGCTTCCATTTTGCCCTATGAAAGTGGTGGCCATAGCAGCACCTGCCTTCTTTGGGTTATTTCAAGCATAAGGGAACCAGCACTTTAGAGAAGTTAGACTTGCTAATCAGCACCTAATGTTAAACATCACCATCTTCATCCTCCCAGATGATTTTAACTTTAGGACTTGAACATTCATGAAGGTAGGTTTTATGTATTATTTTCTAGGGAAAATTTTTCTGATTTATGATATGAACCTTTCATAATGGTCTGTCCTCTGATCCAAGATACTCTAGTCATGTGAAAGTGAACATTTTCTTCCACAGAGCACTGTTCTGTCAACCAGCTCACCATGACTTTACTCATTTTCCATTAACAGTCTGTGCTGCTAAGTGCTGGCTGTGCATAACACATGTTAAAAGCAATAATGCTGATTGTTGCTATCAATTCTAAAAAAGTATTTTTGTACTGCACAGTCATGGATATGTCCTGGATTCTGTAATAAAAGGGAAGCTATGGTTTGGGATGATAAAATACACCTGATAAAAATGTATTGTCATATGGCACCATACATATTGCCCATGGCTGTTCTCATATTATAATAGCATAGGTAAGTAGTTACCACAGTCCTATGATGCAGAATGCATTTACTAACTGGATCCTTATAAAAAAGCTTTGTCAAGCCCCACTCTTAGAGGTTAAATGATTTCTGTAAATCACACCGCTTGTAGGGGAAACTCTGAATCCCAAAGAACAGGCTGGGAACTAGCTGTTCCTTTGTTTTATAGAGAGGGAAAAAAAGCAGTATTTTTACACGTTTGGAATCATTTTGTGGACTGCCAAGCTTTGAAGCTTCAGTTTCAGTCATGAAAAGCTTCAATTATAGATGCATGAGAAGTGCCCGGTCTGAAGATGTAGCCTCTTGGGTGCTGCTGGCAGAAGCATCTTTCTCATCATTAATCAGAAAAGTGCCATGCTTCTGCCCCAAGCCAACCTCAGAGCTGAAGTGCATCACCTGCAGGAAACTCATTCCTCCCAACGGTGCACACTGAGGTTTGCTCTTAGCTCATGGCCTCCATAACACCCATCAAGAGCATCACACCCCCTGCCATTCTAAGGACAATCAAAACAATACAATGTCAGGAGAAAGAGAGATCCTTCTCACATGGTGCCTTAAAAGTGGCTTCTTATCATCTCTCTGATGCTCAGTAACAATACCTTCTCTGTGCACTTCATATGCAAAGAACGCTTTAAGAACTCAAATACTATGTGTGCTGCAGAACAGTTCCCTTATACTGTGAGATCAGAGTAATCTGGAAGACAGCCATCTGTTCTCAACGGGGAGTGGCTTGTCTAGAAGATTTAAACAGGAGCAAGATGGCCAATTTGGGCAGCTTCCCAAATATTACTTTGTTGATAGTGATAGCCATTTTTTTCTTATGAATTCTCAGAAAATGAAACACATCTATATCCAGACGTACATATATTTACATATGCAAAAATTTTCATTTTTTAAACCCTTTAAATTTTAGAATAAGTGTTGGCGCTGAGAGCCAAGAATTGAATTTCTTGCAATATTTATCTAGAAAATACAGCATTTTATATCTTCCCCAATATTGCATAGAGTATGAAGATCAATTTTCCATTATCCATTAGGATGCTACAAGGTATGATGGCTCACGTATATGACAGTGATTAAAAAAATTTGTCAAGGAGAAAGGTAAACTACACATATACTACAGTAAGAAAACCTCTTAGAAAAACAATTGTAAGGTGGTTTATTCCATATCTATTGTCATTGTTACTAATAAAAGACAATTGGGAATATAGTAGGCTTAATTCTCCACTAGGCTGTCAGGGTGACCTCTAACAAGGAGGTCATTAATATAGACTCGAAAGTGTGAGTAGGCAGACAAACTCTATTTGCCTAAGTTACATTTTTCACTAGGCAGATAATAGTGACTACTGGATGCTCTAAAAGCAATTTGTAATTTAGCCTGCTATTGCAGGGCTTCGCATTTTTCAAGGTTT
The DNA here is from genome assembly GCF_011762505.2 of Arvicanthis niloticus. Lineage (NCBI taxonomy): Eukaryota > Metazoa > Chordata > Mammalia > Rodentia > Muridae > Arvicanthis > Arvicanthis niloticus. The sequence continues at coordinate 21,969,330 of NC_047661.1, forward strand.
TAACATTGAAATTATTTAAGATTTACAGAAAGTTGCAAATGTGTCTGTAAACTCTTCACCCACAGTGGTGGTTTGGATAGGTTTGCTCTTCATAGATTCAAGTGTTTCAGCTCTTGACCATAGGGCATAGCACTGTTAAGACATGTGGCCTTGTTTGAAGTAGGCCTTGGAGGAGTGTGTCACTATGTTCAAGTGAGGTCTCTATGCACAAGTGTGGAGGTTTGGACTTCTGCTATATATTGTAATGCTAATACTGCCTCCCCTACCCCTGCCCCAGATCTGGTTGCCTCAGGGACAAGAGAATCCTCCCACACACCAAATAATAATGTGACCTTGCTCCTAAATTTAAAACTGGTAATTAAATAAAAATGCCTACAGCTGGGCAGAAGAGAAGTAGGTGGGAGTTTCAGTTTTTGGGCTTGGGGTCTGAGGGGGAACATGATCAGGAAGAGAGAGAGAAAGTTGAGAGAGGAGACAATGAATATGTTTGTAAAGAGATGAAGAGAATATGTTCTGTGGGTGTGTGGAGAGGTATGGGGGAAGGGGATGTCTCAGTGGGCCCATGCAGAGGCATCTCTCCCCTCTGAGGGACCAGTCACACACCGGTATGGTATAGAATTTATTCAGGGCATGGGGAGCAGAGCCAGGAGGATAATAGAGGCAGAGAGAGGCAGAGAGAGAGTGTTGGACCCTAAGATCCAAACTGGGGAACACGCTCCCACAGAAACACTCACGGACAGCAGATTTTATGCAATAACAAGAGGTTTATTAATAACCAGTGCACTGGAGTTCCCTTGCACACAGGCAAGAGGAACCCCAAGCCAAAGCTAAGAGCAGTTTTTATACCATTTTCACAGAGTTCAAAGGGCAGTTTTATAATTACCCCTTAAATAATAAGGCTGATCTCAAACAGCTGTTCCCAGGCCCCGGTTTCTAGGTAACTCAGATTTGCACATTATCTTTATAACAATGAGGGCTAGCTAAGTAGCTTCTGTTTACCCAGGTATATTGCACTAAGGAGCCAGCCTCCTGATTGCCTCTTATCTTGGGCCCTTCTCCTGGAATATGTGTGTAAGTCTTTGGAATGTGCTCCTCCTGGGATGTGTCTCTGGGGAAGTTAATTTTTAAGTTTAACCCGAGATTCTTTCTATTTTGAGTTTAAGCTGAGACCTGAAATTCCTTCATTACGTGAAATTCCTTCAAGAGACAGAGAGAAAGAGAGAGAGAGAGAAAGAGAGAGAGAGAGAGAGAGAGGAAGGGAAGGGAAGGGAAGGGAAGGGAAGGGAAGGGAAGGGAAGGGAAGGGAAGGGAAGGGAAGGGAAGAAGAGAAGAGAAGAGAAGAGAAGAGAAGAGAAGAGAAGAGAAGAGAAGAGAAGAGAAGTAGAGGAGTAGAGGCTGGCCATGAGCACGTGGAGAGAGTGAGGGAGGTGTAAAGGGGTGAGGGGACAGGGGGAAGTAAGAGGCAAGAGAGAGCAAGAGATCAAGAGAGAGAGGAGGGGACAAGCAGCCCCTTTTATAGTGGGCCAGGCTTACCTGGCTTTTACCAGGTAACTGTGGAGGTAGAGTTTAGACAGAATACTAACATTCCCCCGTTTTGGTTTAATTAAAAAAGAAAAATTAGAAAGAGGTAACAGCGAAGCAGGAATAGGGTCGTTGTGATATCTGGCTACTTCCTGCTGGCATTGGGAGCGATGTGTCTCTAGGGGGAACCTAGAAGAATGGGTATGGGGGATGTTTGTCTGGGAGAGTTGGCTGTTTTCTGCTTCCAGGGTCTATGGAGCCATCTGAGGATAGGTCAGAAGGAACAGGTCCAGTAGAAGCAGCTGTGTGTGTGACAGGAGATGGAGCATCTGGAGGTTGCTTCTCTGGAGCTGTTTTGGAAGCACCTAGACTTGACAAGATGTAGGGAATAAGATTAAGTACATTTGGGAGGAAAGAAACTTTTTTCTTATGATGTACATTTGAAACCCAGAGGAATCCCACTCTCTGGTATAGGTAGTAAGTGGAAACCTTAGGCAGATATACTTATCTGGATGGAGTCTATTTGGTCTGTGAGAGGCAAATCTGAGTGGGTTTCCTGTAGCTTACAAGTTTACAAAAGAGATAACAGCGTAAGTTAACAACACGAGCAGTCTTTAAGATGAACATTTGCTGGATCGTATAGTGGAATGTTTTATTAGAGTTGGGCAAGTTTATAGGAACTCAGATAATTTAGGACAGTGGCATAGCAAGAAGAGGAAATATGAAGCATTTAATTGATGGAAACTGAGTTTGGGTAATGAGGTAACAGATTACATCTGTGAAAGCTTAGCTGTCAATGTAGTCAGAAGTCTGAGAAAGAGTAAACAACAATCTACTAATTATATATTATTTTTAAAAATGACAGCACCCACTATCCAACAGTTCCCATGGTCTCTGTGGTCTCTTGGGCAGAGTCAGTCTGGCTTTCAAGCACAGAAGACACTGGCTTTTTCTCTGTGGAATGGATACACATGACATGAGAAATGACTTACCTTGGTTTAGCCAAGTCATTTGACTCAGGGCATCCAGTTTTGTCAACTGCCTTTTTTCAGTGATCATATCATCACATCTAGTCCAGGCAGTATCTTCTAGGTGTGTGCACATCTTCTGAAACCATCTTGGGTCAACTGTTAGAGGCTTTGGGAATTCTGTTGGTCACTTAAATATATTATTAGCAGACTTCTGACAAGATTGAGGGATATATGGATTGGTTGTAACTGAATAGACTTTAATAACAGTAGTAGAAATCTATCAGGACAGGATAGGAAAGAAAATCTTAAGTAACTTTGGCAGGTTGTGTAGGTAGAGAAAAGCACATTTTTGTATTAGCAAAGAAACATTTGGCTAGGACCAGAATAAGAAAGTTGGCAGCAGTGGCACAGGATCGTATGGCTGGTGGGTCTGGCGGGTCGGGGCTATGTGCCACAGGTCAGGTTCATGACAGGACTTCTTCCTACTAGCAACCAGAAGTCATGGCCCAGTCCTCTGGTGGCTGGAGTCTGGGGTGGGTGGGGAAAAGCAAGCGTGTTCTGTATCACAGCAACGTTCATGCTAGCTGTTCTTGTGTCAGACAGACGGCACCACTAGCACTCACTTTATAGGGCAGAGAGGAAGAGAGAGCCTCCCTTGCATGCATGAGCAGCCAAGCCCTTTGTGTGGGTGGTTGCACACGTGGAGAAGCAAGTCTCAGGGAGGGTCCCTGGCAGGATGCAAGGAGTAGACCCAGAGCAAAGCTAAGAAACACAGGGGGAAGGGAGCAAGCAGGGTCCAGGACCAACTGCTTCAGACAAACCGGCTGAAATAAGTGTCCACAGCCAGCCGCAAATAATGGAGGAGGAAGAGGAGGAAGAGGAGGAGGAGGAGGAGGAGGAGGAGGAGGAGGAGGAGGAGGAGGAGGAGGAGGAGGAGGAGGAGGAGGAGGGAGAGAAGCCTAAGCTAGCAGGTGACACTTGAAAGACTGACCCCTGGGGAAAATATGCTGGGAACTAGAACTTGGAGTTGGTGCTGAGAGAGAGAGACTAGACTGTCCAGGCCTGGCCTGGGGTTCTCAGCTGTGAGAAAAAAAACTGTCTCAAAAGGAGAGGGAAAAGTCTCACTCAAGGGAGGAGTCCTAGAAGGAGAGTCAGGAAAGCACAGGGTTAGCGCCGAGATCAAGAAATCTTTCCTGAGACCATGTGGACAGTTACTCTGACCAGTGGGGGATGGGGGAGCTTACCAGTTCTATGCTAGTGTGGATCTCTTTTGGTATCTGGTGTGATACAAACCTGCAGATTTCTACATCTGAGTCATGGCATCAATGATGTGTTTATAAAAAGATAAAGAGATAAAGAGAATATGTTCTGTGGGTATGTGGAGAGGTATGGGGGAAGGGGATGTGAGGGGACAGGGAGAAGCAAGAGATCAAGAGAGAGAGGAGGGGGCAAGCAGACCCTTTTATAGTGATCCAGGCCTACCTGGCTGTTGCCAGGTAACTGTGGGGAGGAGCATACCTGGCTGTTGCCAGGTAACTATAGAGGTGGAGTTTAGACAGAATACTAACAAGGATGTCATGGAGTAAGACATCATGAGACTTGTCCATAAGGGAGTAAAAGTGGCCTATGCCTAACATTGGCAAGTCATATCTCAGTGTTATTTACAGGGAAGTAGACAAAAGAGCATAGAGGGTAGATATTTGCCCAGATCTGGTGCTTTTAAGGCTTGTTATAAGTATAAAAGTATTGTGTCTTTAATCTGGAAACTGAATGATCTAAGGTGGGGTAGAAATCCTTGACTAATATTAAATATTTACTACAACACTCAAGCTCTACCCAGTGTGGAATTTCAGTATCTTCCTGACTGCCTGCAGAAGACAATCTTCTCCTCTTGACTGCCTTCTGATCAAAATGTAGCTCCTTCTCCAGCATCACATCTGCCTGGATGCTGTCATGTTTCCTATCATGATGATAATGAACTGAACCTCTGAAACTGTAAGCCAGTCCCAATCAAATGTTTTCTTTATAAGAGTTGCCATGGCCATGGTGTGTCTTTACAGCAATGAAACCCTAACTACGATACCCAGATTCTACAAAGTTATGCTTTTTTTTATTGCTCCATCATTTTGTAGACAGATATAGAGATAGACAAATAGATGGTTGCAATTACGGTTTTGTATCACTCGAAAGTTAGAGGTATGATACTCAGTTATCATTCAATATCTCATCCAAGTTTCACAAATGGTCCAGGAACGTAGCTCAGTGACAGAACATTTGAATAGCATGTGTAAAGCCCAGGATTCTATCCTCAGAATGACAACAACAAAATGAATTGATAATTGCTAATCATCTGGGGAAGTACTCCAGGATACCAGATTCTGTCCAGGGCCAAACATTACAGCGAGTTTTCCTTTCTTTTTCATTTGCCTTAGCTTAGACTCTCCAACCGGATGACCTTTGACTGCTTGGAAGAGTCCAGACCATTTATCTCAAAGAACAGCTCTCTATTTGTAGCTTCTGATACGCTGCCATCATTAATGCACACTGTGTGCTGAGGATTCCTAGGGAGGTTTGACCCACTCTCAGTGCCCTGGAAGGACATGACGTCACTTTGTTTGCCCACAGAAGATAATGACCTTGCACATATAGTTAGGGCAGTGTCTGCTGGGCCTCTCCAATGCACAGGTTTTAGGTTTGTCTCTTTGTCATTAATACAAATCCTTTATGGGCTTACTTTGTGGCTATGTTATAGTCCCCTTCTCATTAAGCTTTCAAACAGTAATGTTATCATATATGGGTGGTCTTGTACAAAACCGCTACAGTCTGAACAGCTTAGCGATTGACTTAAAAAGGGTGACAGGAAATAAAGAAACGATGGACACATACACAGAAAAGCTGGCCTTGGGTGAGCCATGTACTCTGGTGCAGACACAATACCAACAGCAACCTGAAAACTCAGCTTGTTTGTTTTATAGAGCTGACCAAGGAGTCAGTCTTGCTAAGCTTGGTAGGAGAACTTGGTAGGGGAGCAGTCAACAGTCTGTAAATACCCTGGAGGAGAAGGAGGCTGCAGTCAACATTTTATGCATGGACCATGGGAAGGCCTTGTCATTGTCATTTCCCTGAACCTGACTTGAGGATGGCATTGCCATTCCCATGGTCCTGAGGCACTGGGGTCCTACAGGGCTGTGCTCATGTCAACAACACACACTCATTCAAAATTTCATCTGCTCCCCACACAAAACAATTATTATGGTGGAGGTTGCCATCAAAATAACTGCATTGTCTCATCCATGATCAGGAGAAAAAATATATATACGATAATACACCTCATGAATTGTTATTTTATCCATTGAATTTTAAACTAGAATCCTCATAGTTTATCCTGATGCACAAATGGTATGAGCTTCATTGTGAGATTTTAAGTGAGCAGAAAGAAACCTGAACTGTTGTGTGGTGCAGTGCTGGTGGCAGAAAGTGCTTTTACCAACTTAAGAAGAGCTGGGAAAACATCAGAGGTGAGGAGAAACTGGGAACAAGGACCAAGGAACAGTGCCTCTGGGAAAGGGGAAGCAACAGCATTAGAACAGAGGCCTAGGAAGAAGAGGTTGGGCCCAGGTAACTGGGCTGATCATGGCATTGAAGGAAACATGGAGAACACAGAGGACAGAAGGTAAGTGAAGGCGAGGAGCCCAGTGTGTACTATGGACCGCAATGTGGAAGTGTCAGCACTTAAAAACAGACTCATCAAACTCAGAGAAGAAATTCACCAAATGACTTGGCTTGGGAATTGTCAAAGAATGAAGCTTTGGAGGTGAGCAAGCTACTTTAGCAGGAGCAGAAAGCCAAATGGAAGAGAACAGGGCCAACAGCAGGAACTTTCTAAAATTAACGTCAATTGCAGAGTGAGACACAGATGCTTACGAAAGGAATGAAAACTTTCTATCCAGGTATGGTGATCCATGCCTGTAATCCCAGGTCCTGGGAAGCTGAGGCAGGATTGCTATGAATTCTGAGGCCAACTTGTCCTAGTGAGATTCAAGTCAGCCTCGAATACAGAGTGAGACCTTGTCTCACCAAATGAAACAAAGCCCAGCCTGTGGGTCAAACTGAACAACACATAGAACCCACTGACCTGTCTAAGGGACCACCCCTTGGGGGAATCTAAGAATCTCAGGTCTCAGTTTAAACTTAAAAAGTAACTTCCCCAGAGTCACATCCCGGGAGGAGCACATTCCAAAGACTTACACACACATCCCAGGAGAAGGGCTCATGATAAGAGGTAATCAGGAAGCTGGGCCCTTAACATAATAAACCTGGGTAAACAGAAGCCACTTAGCTAACACTCATTGTCAGAAAGATAATGTGCAAATCTGAGTTACCTAGAAACCAGGTCTGGGAACAGCTGTTTGAGATCAGCCTTTGTGGTTATTGTTTAAGAGGTAATTGTAAAACTGCCCTCGTGAACTCTGTGAAAATGGTATAAAAACTGCTCTTAGCTTTGGCTTGGGGTTCCTCTTGCCTGTGTGCAAGGGAACCCCAGTGCACTGGTTATTAATAAACCTTTTGTTATTGCATTGAATCCACTGTCCGTGAGTGTTTCTGCGGGAGCGCGTCCCCTGGTTTGGATCTTAGAGTCCAACACCCTAAGAATGTGGATTCATTTAAGTGATCCTAAAGAGATGGGAGAAATAACTAATCTCTGAATGAGATAATATACTCTTTCTTTCCAGATTTTCCACCTCCCAGCACAGTCCCTCCAAGCTACCACAAGGTTTTTTGTGTCTGCCCATATTTCTGAGTCCTGACTCAAAAAGATGTAAGTTTTCCTTCTTCTCTGTTTCTTTTGGGTGCTGATCAGAGCTGAAGTATGGTTTTTCTAGCATTCGGGTTTCATCACTCTTTCTCTAAAGATCCCCTTCTACCCTGCTGTATGACTGACCCCCATGCTGGCTTAACTCAAACGGCATAGCTGTGCTTCTCTGTTCTTCTCTTTTCTACGAAGCTGTTGAGATTCTCTGCTTGTGTTGGAGAACCCTGCTATTAAGGTTGCAACCCCCCTATGACTGGATGGTTCTCTAAGATCAGTACAAAATGGAGGCCTCCCTTTCTCATCGGGGCTTTCCTTTCTCTTCCTGACCTTGTCTAGCAGATCACAGATGCCTGCCCTTGTCTGAAGAATGACCTTGTGCAGAGCTGCATAACCCAGTTTGTGTCCAGCTCTAGCCTCTCGGTGCATGATAATTGGGTCCTGTATTATTATGACCAACCAGCCCTTTCTGCCACACCCCTAAAAGCCCTTACACACCTTATTCCTTACACACTTTATTCCTGGAACAATAAAGAATTGTCTCACTGTAGTGGTCTCTGAAGTCGGTCTGGCATACTCATGGCTGTCCGAACCCTGCTCACAATTTCCACTGCCTTTGTCCTTGTAACCAGTAGCAGATGCCCCACCTTACCCCAGGAGACAGGAGGCCTACAAGCTTGCCTGACTTGATTGTTTTCTTTTAAACTCTAACACAATTGTCTTCAAGCTTCTGTTTGAAGTCCCTCCTCAGATTCTTTTATGAATCCCAAGGGGGACCCCAGTATCACAATGATAGTGTCAGCTGGCCATGTGGCTCACCGGAAGAATGAGCCTGCTCAACATACATGATATTCTGAGATGAATATCCAGAATTACACATGTAATAATGATTATTTAAAAACAAATGAGTACACAGAAATAAAGCATCCTTTTATCCAGCCTCCTCCCAGCTTGCTTCTTGCCTTACCCCTCTGTCTCCCTACCTAACCCGGCTAATTTCAGGCCCTCAGAGCTGCTGTAACTTCATTTGATTAAGTTCACACTACCCCCACTTTCATCCAGTCTTCCAAGGCCCAGGAGTCACTGCATATACATCCATCTTAGCCCTATGTTAGAAGAGACTAGAGATTAATTAACAAGTCTCTCCAAGCCAATGTTTTCAGAGCATTCAGTGGGGACCCTTCCAAGTGAACCAGACTTGCAAAATTTAGACTCATTACATGCTCACTATGGCAGCCCCAGAAGCATAACAAGTGACTGACCATGAAGAGAATATTAATATAGCCCTTTCTTCCAAAACAGTAACTTTCATTAGCAAGTACCCTGGGTGTCTTCATTTTAAACTCTAATAAAATTGTCTAATAGAATGTAGGCTTGGTGACTCCCTGTGAGCCTGGCCAAGTACCCAGGAAGCCACCACAGTTCAAAACTCTGCCTGTCTAAGCCCATTTCCTTCCCTATCTTCTGCATCAGACTGAAGACTCTCCTTCCTCGTGCCCTCCATGGACCCCTGGCTTGCTCTTTCTCTGTTTCTCTCTGTAAATCATTTCAGTTGTCAGTGTGTTGGGCCATCATTATCATGATGTATTCCTAACCAAGCTTTTATATTTTGTTCTTTTGCTGTGATAAAATACTCTGACTAAAGCAACTTAGGGGAGGAAAGAATTTATTTGGTTTGCACTTCCAGGTCGCAGGTCCTATTTTTAAATAGGAACTCAAGGGAAAAACTTGAAGCAAAAAACCATGGAGAAATGCTCAGCCTTGCTACATGCTACTCTGCTTCAAGGCATGGGCGGGTGGGCAGAGCCAAGGACCCCTCACTCTTAGCTTATGGAATGTTTTGTAACCTAAATTCTGTTTTGCTAACTCTGGTCTTCACAAAATATTGTTCTGGACTCATTTGTTGTTCTGTGCAGTGCGAATGTGCTCAGTAGCTGAACAGCTCCCCAGGTGACAATGCCCCTGTGTGACCTTGTACCTACTGTGCCTGGGGTGACATCCAAAGATGCATTGTCCTGGGAGTCATTTGTACGATCAATTTCTTTGGTGTCACACCTTTACGATTTTAGTAAATGGGTTCCATCTCATTTGGAACTCTGTACTTGGAGACACGGCTCATTTTCCTTTAGGAAATTCAATTTTCAAGTTTTTTTAATTAGGCAGATAAAATTTTCAGATACAGATTATATGTCATTTGGGTCATAAAATAGCATAACAATGTCACTATTGATTCCAATATGTTTTCAAAATGTTTCCTTCCGAAGAGGTACTCTTCTCATGCACCCACCTAGCCAATATCTTCCTTGGCATAGATCTGATTTTTAATAATATTTTAAATAAATGGTTCCATTGGGTAAGACAAAGTGTAATTGTTTTAACCTGTTTAAGTGACCAGCTGTTGTGCTGGGAGAAAGCAAAATATCTCTTTTATGGTTTTCCCACATACACATACATCCTGCATTACTTTTCAAGCCACTTGTCACTCTTATAAAGACTGGCTTAACTAAAAGCTAGGAGCTGTAATCATTCAGACTCCATCTTTGTGTGGACCAAATTCATGTGACCCTATTCAGGCCCTGTAGGTTCCTTCATATTTAAACATTACATTTGCTTAAATATCCAATTTGCATAATTGCTGAAAGCAAGCAGCTAACCCTTCCTACCTCCAGCTAATTTTACCTCTTTGCTCCCCATACCAGACTTGACATGTTGTATCACGAACAACATTGGAATGCCAGAGCCCATCTCCATAATAAATGGTTGCAGAATTGATTTTTCTGTGCTTTGTTTGGATCCAACTTCAACCTAGAGACCTTTGTGAATTCCAACTATGACTTGCTGCATAATACGTTAGGTGTTTCAAATTTATCAGTGAATTAGTGTCAAGACATACAGATCCAATATGTCCAATATTGTTTGCCAAGTCCTTGCACAGCCTTAGGATTAGCCTGGCTTCAAGTGGATGAAGACAGACATGTAGAAAGCCTGAGATTGGGTGGTCTCTGTCCTCTGATGGAGAAGCCATGGCACCTTAGAGGGTTAGTGTGTATCAATGAGGCAGCTTAAGCTAATCTTGGAAGGAGGACTCTATAATCAACTAGTTTCCAGGCTGGGAGGAGAAAGCTACAATAAACATTTTCTGCACCCTCTGTCAACATTTGCACTCAGAGAGGAGGAAGTCTTTGCCATCCCTCCCAGCCTCAAAGTCTGGTGGGGGTAGGAGGAGGGTGAGAAGCCATTTCTATTTTCCAATCTATCTGAGGCTTTGTTTATGTCAACAACACACATCCAGTTAAGAATTCACATACTCAGGGCTTCCTCTGCTCCCCACAGTTTCCATCATTTTACTGTATAACTTTGAGGGATCATTTTGCTAATATAGCCTCTGACTCTGTATTTTGCTGAATTCCAAATACTTTTCTATGGGCCAGGTATGGTGTTACACACCTCTTTTTCCCCAGAACTCAGTAAGCAGAGGCAGGTAGATCTCTGTAAGTTCAAAGCCAGTCAGGTCTACACAGTAAGTGCCAGGCTAGCCAAGCCTACATAGTGAGATGCTGTTTCAAAACACAAACAAAACCAAATACTCTCCAGTGAAGGAGTGGGTAACAGACAGTAAGGACTTAAAGAGAAGGGGAAAAAATTCTGGCCTACAGAATTGTTGAGGTCTGGCACCTCTCATGAGCTCCATATTTACTAGTTATGGTGGTCTGTTGTTGTTATGTTCCTGTAATTTCATGATAATGTTAGGTACCACTTAGCATGTGGTATGTGCAGTGCCTATGAGCCCCTTTCAAGGTTAACATTCTGTGCTGGATTGTAGGTTCTTGGTGGGAATCATCTTTCTTGGTCATCAGTACCATTCCAAGGTAATGCACACATGTCCAAGTCCCCGCTTGCCCCATGTGAATGTATCTGGCTCACTCTTCAGTGGAGCATAGTGAGAGCTTCAAATCACGAGACTGAAAGGGGAGATTCCTGAGAATTGGAAACAAATCATTGCTGGAAACCAAAGGCACAGAAATGCATCCCACCGTGAGAAGATGCAGCAAGAGCACTTCTTGCGGCATACACAATGAACACAGCATGAGAGCAGCTATTAAAAAACACAAACAGAGAATGTTTGTGAAAAACAGCTAAAACAACAGAGGTGGGGGAGGTGCTCAGAGCCCTCATGTGCAGAATATTTACCAGAGAAACGACTCTGAGGCTAAGAGAAGGAACCCATGGTGCAGTTCAGACTTCAGATTCCAAAGTAAGGTTTCTGCAGGTCTCCTCCCTCTTATGATATCCACAAAAGCTCTCTCAGGATAGCCAGTGGTTCTTTCTCTTCCAGTTCCCATCAACTAGAGAGACAGGGAAGATAAACAAGGCTGCCATGCTCATCCCCCATCAGTGAATTATATAAAACTGAATGCAGAAGATGAGTGATCCAGAGTCAGCTCTTAGTCTAAGATATGTATTCATTTCCAATGTCTTAACATAGCTCAAAGTAACTTGTGACTTATTGTACATATGTGTGACTAATCACAAATATTAAATTGACATATTGTGCTTGAAATATAAACCTACCCAAGGCCAGCCAGGCTTTTAGAATTAATCAGAGTGGAAAAAATAAAGCAATAGCCCCCCCCCCCAAAGTAATGCCAAACAGGTCATTTGACATAGTCTTATATTATTGTTGAGGAGGTTCAAAACCCCTATTTTACAGATAGGTTTACCTGACAGATTTTGAATTCCTCTTTGATATTGAAAGAATAATCTTTTTTTTTTTCAATTGGGTCTGTCAGTTTCTTTCCATGTTGCTTTGATGAAATAGCTCACCAAAGGAACTTAGGACAGAAAAGGTTTATTGTGGCTTACAGTTCAAGGGAACAACCTGTGACAGGGAAGATGTGGAGAAAGCCTACTGGTGGTGCAAGAGGCCAGCCGGTCATATTGCATCCATACTCAAGAAGCAACGAGAGTGAATATGAAGTTGGTGAAGCTCTAAAACATTAAGGCTCTCTCTCAAGGATCCACTTCTCCCAATGAGACCCTGTCCCCTAAAGCTTCTATGACCTTCTCACAGCACTACAGAGACCAAGGTTTCAAATACATGAGTACCTTTCTCGTTCTGACCATAGCATTGGTGAGACTAATTTTAAGGAAGCCTATTACACTCAGTCTGTTTTACTGTTATTGTCTTGAGAGTACAAAGTCCTAGAGGTCAATTGCTGGGGGTTTTGCTGATTGCTTGTCTTAGTTTGGTTTCTATTGCTGCAATAAACAGCATGACTGAAAGCAACTTGGAGAGAATGGGTTTACTCAGTTCACAGCATATTTAGTCTGTTACCCTAGGAAGTCGGGGCAGGAACTGAGAACAGGAACCTGGAGGCAGGAGCTGAAGTATAGGTTATGGAGGGGATGCTACTAGCCGGATCACTTGTCCAGGCAGGGGTGGCACCACCCACAGTGAGCTGAGCCTTCCCACATCAATCATTAATCAAGAAAATGACCCCATAGGCTGGCCTATAGGCCAATCTGGTGAAGGTGTTTTCTCAATTGAAATTCTTCTTCCCAGATAATTTTAGATTGTGTCACATTGACAAAAACAAAACAAAACAAAACAAAAAAAACAAAAAACAAAACAAAACAAAACAAAAACTAACCAATACTATTCTTAACTGATGTGACATCACAGAAGGGGGGATTTTAGTTATTTAGGGTGCTTTCATCTGGAGTTAAGAGAAAATTCTCTTCAATCTGCACAAGCAATTCATGATACAGATTATTTTTTATGACAAGTAGACCAAGCAAAGTTAGGAGATGTTGCCAGTAGCTCGCACCATTACCAAAGTTTTTTCCCACCTCTCCAAAATACTACTCATAGAATGTAAGCTCTGACTAACAGGATAACTTCTTCTCCTGTGGATTAAACACAGGAGGCTTCCAGACTTCAGATGCTGATGTCTGAGTGTGACGAACATGTGGCTATTTTTTCCCACGCATCCTGTCTAGAGAGCAACATTTTTACAGGATCCCTTTGATTTCTTCCCTTAGCAAGAGAACAACATGACCACTGCAAAACAATCGCTGGCAAAACATGTTTGATTAACAAGATATAATTCTGGGGCTGAGCAGAGTAAGACTCATAGCTATACCAATTAAGTTTCATTTGACTATTGTATCACAGAGAACTAAACCAATTAAGGCTTAAATAAGGAAGAAAATTCCCCACAGGAAAATATGCTACCTATTGACTTAAAACAACACTTTACTTAGCTTATGAATCAAATGATAACTGAGTGGCTCTTCTGGGCTAGACTTGTAGGACTCCCAGTTGACTCAGCTACAGGTCATGCTTACTGGAAGAACATGATCTTTATCTGCCCACACTCGCAAATGGAGAGATAGACTGGACCACCTTTATTCATGTCTTAAGGGGTCATTCTCAAAGAAAGGCCCCAAAGAACAAGCAGAAACAGACAAACTCTCCATGTATTATTTGTCTGAGATCAGAAGGCAGTCCCTGAAGTTCTGATTCCCCCCTAGAGAGGAAGGCTCTTTATGGAATCCAGTCCAACGGGACAGAGCTGGGGTCTTCCTCTCCATAGGGATGGCAAGAGTGCAAATCCAAAAGCATCATGCTAGCACATATGCCAGGGACAGGGGGACAGGGAGACAGGGAGACAGGGAGACAGGGAGACAGGGAGACAGGGAGACAGGGAGACAGGGAGACAGGGAGACAGGGAGACAGGGAGACAGGGACAGGGACGACAGGGAGACAGGGAGACAGGGAGACAGGGACGACAGGGACAGGGACAGGGACAGGGACGGGAGACAGGGAGACAGGGAGACAGGGAGACAGGGAGACAGGGAGACAGGGAGACAGGGAGACAGGGAGACAGGGAGACAGACAGGGAGACAGGGAGACAGGGAGACAGGGAGACAGGGAGACAGGGAGACAGACAGGGAGACAGGGAGACAGGGAGACAGGGAGACAGGGAGACAGGGAGACAGGGAGACAGGGAGACAGGGAGACAGGGAGACAGGGAGACAGGGAGACAGACAGGGAGACAGGGAGACAGGGAGACAGGGAGACAGACAGGGAGACAGGGAGACAGGGAGACAGGGAGACAGGGAGACAGGGAGACAGGGAGACAGGGAGACAGGGAGACAGGGAGACAGGGAGACGACAGGGAGACAGGGAGACGACAGGGAGACAGGGAGACGACAGGGAGACAGGGAGACAGGGAGACGACAGGGAGACAGGGAGACGACAGGGAGACAGGGAGACAGGGACAGGGAGACAGGGACAGGGAGACAGGGACAGGGAGACAGGGACAGGGAGACAGGGACAGGGAGACAGACAGGGACAGGGAGACAGACAGGGACAGGGAGACAGACAGGGACAGGGAGACAGACAGGGACAGGGAGACAGACAGGGACAGGGAGACAGACAGGGACAGGGAGACAGACAGGGACAGGGAGACAGACAGGGACAGGGAGACAGACAGACAGGGACAGGGAGACAGACAGACAGGGACAGGGAGACAGACAGACAGGGACAGGGAGACAGACAGACAGGGACAGGGAGACAGACAGACAGGGACAGGGAGACAGACAGACAGGGACAGGGAGACAGACAGACAGGGACAGGGAGACAGACAGACAGGGACAGGGAGACAGACAGACAGGGACAGGGAGACAGACAGACAGGGACAGGGAGACAGACAGACAGGGACAGGGAGACAGACAGACAGGGACAGGGAGACAGACAGACAGACAGGGACAGGGAGACAGACAGACAGGGACAGGGAGACAGACAGACAGGGACAGGGAGACAGACAGACAGGGGACAGGGACAGGGAGACAGACAGACAGGGACAGGGAGACAGACAGACAGAGACAGGGACAGGGAGACAGACAGACAGGGACAGGGAGACAGACAGACAGAGACAGGGACAGGGAGACAGACAGACAGACAGGGACAGGGAGACAGACAGACAGGGACAGGGAGACAGACACAGACAGACAGGGACAGGGAGACAGACAGACAGGGACAGACAGACAGGGACAGGGAGACAGACAGACAGGGACAGGGAGACAGACAGACAGACAGACAGGGACAGGGAGACAGACAGACAGGGAGACAGGGACAGGGAGACAGACAGACAGGGACAGGGAGACAGACAGACAGGGACAGGGAGACAGACAGGGACAGGGAGACAGACAGACAGGGACAGGGAGACAGACAGGGACAGGGAGACAGACAGGGACAGGGAGACAGACAGGGACAGGGAGAGAGACAGACAGGGACAGGGAGACAGACAGGGAGACAGGGACAGGGAGACAGACAGGGACAGGGAGACAGACAGACAGGGACAGGGAGACAGACAGGGAGACGACAGGGAGACAGACAGACAGGGACAGGGAGACAGACAGACAGGGACAGGGAGACAGACAGGGACAGGGAGACAGACAGACAGGGACAGGGAGACAGACAGGGACAGGGAGACAGACAGACAGGGACAGGGAGACAGACAGGGACAGGGAGACAGACAGACAGGGACAGGGAGACAGACAGGGACAGGGAGACAGACAGACAGGGACAGGGAGACAGACAGGGACAGGGAGACAGACAGACAGGGACAGGGAGACAGACAGACAGGGACAGGGAGACAGACAGACAGGGACAGGGAGACAGACAGGGACAGGGAGACAGACAGGGACAGGGAGACAGACAGGGACAGGGAGACAGACAGGGACAGGGAGGACAGGGACAGGGACGACAGGGACAGGGACGACAGGGACAGGGACAGGGACGACAGGGACAGGGACAGGGACAGGGACAGGGACAGGGACAGGGACGACAGGGACAGGGAGACAGGGTGCTGGGTGATTAAGGTCTTTGCTTTCTTTTCAGGCCTATCTGCCCTCAGTAGTTCAATTTGAAAGGTGAAGAAAATAGTTCTATTTTTTTAGAAGACATTTGTTTTCATTTTATGAGCACCAGTGTCTATGAACTACCTGGGTACAGCATCCCTCAAGTGCGGAAGAGGCTTTTGGAACTGGACTTACAAGTGGTTATGACCCACCCTGTGAGTGCTGAGATTTGAGTCTACATCCTCTGGATGAGTACTCTTAACCGCTAAGCAGCTCTACAGTCCCCGAATGACTCTACTCTTCAGTAAGCATTCCTGCCTTGTGCTCACAGAGAACTTCTTCTGCAAAGCCCGCCTACTGTGCCTGAGAACCACACAGCTCCCATAGGCACCCAGCTACTCCACCCTCTTCAAGAGCACAGTTTGTTGGGCTTTAGAGTAATGTTTTTGTGCTTCTCTATGCCCTCGTGTAACTGACTTGGATTCTAAATTCCAGCTGAGCAGAGAATGAGACTGTGGAAAAAAAAGATTATTTTTAATATAAATGTAAATAGTAGCTTACAAATAAATCTGGTAGCGGTGTCTACTTACCTTATGCTAGTCTCCAGGTACCGCATAGAAAACTAAGATTTATTTCAAACTATACCTATATAGCTGGGGAATATTGATTTATGTTAACTTCCTATGCTAATCTGGCTACCTCCCAGCCATGACCCCAGTATTCTTGCTTCTTATGAATAGTCTGGCTCTTTGGGTTCCAGGTATGTTTCTCTGGACCCCTTTTCCTCATGGCTTCAATTCCTCCATCCTCCTGACCGACATTTAGCCACCCTCTTCCCCCTGGCAGGTGGAAGCTTTTACACTATTCTCTCTTTTGCCCAACCACTGGGTGATCAGCTTTTATTGACAAGGCAGAGAATAAATGTTTGCACAGACCTGATACAGGAGATTCTTGATATAAGCGTTACAATGCCACGTCCAGATTGAACAAGATATGAAGGTAGATATAAGGAGTGGTTCTGATGCTTTGATTTAATTGGGAATCTGGGAATACTGAAGGTCCTTGTCCCCAACTGGTTCTTGGTCAATCAATAAAGATGCCAGTGGCCAGTGGTTGGTCAGAAAGAAAGGGGTGGGACTTCCAGGTTCCCAAAGGCTAAGAGAGAGGAGGAGGAGGAGAATCAAGATACTTGGTGAAGACAGAACAGACTCAGAGTTGTAGGGGAGATCTTCCAAAATTTAGGCAGAAAGGGAAAGTGGCCCGTGGAAGGGCAGCCCTTCCTTCTTGGGCAGAAAGACCAATGGGCTTCACAGAAGGTAATCAGACAACTAAGCTGAGGGAAGATTTAGAGGTGTTAAGCTGGGAGTAAAGGTAAGTGCACGCTGGCCTAGCACAGGAGGCTTAGAAAAGCCTAGCCAGTAAGCCAGTAAGGCGGGTTAAAAATGAGCTAACGTGTATCTTTCATCCACAGATCCGAGATAGCTACTGGGCAGGTGCAAACCTGCGGCTCACCAGGAGCTCAAATCCGTGTAGCAAAAACTCACTGATACAGGTAGAGAAATCATTATTCGAATAACACAAGGGCAACCTTTACTCGGTGCCAAAAAACACGCCTACAAGGCTGGGTGCCTGTCACAGTAAGTGTTCAAGTAAAGAAGCCATTAGGTGCAAACACACACTTCATGGATTAAAAAGATAATCATAAGAGAGGACCCTGGAACCTGAAGCCTAAAGTCATAACAAGCATCTGTACAAATCAGAATTCCTTTGTTTGTGTTTAATACTTAAATATGTTTAAATTGACATATAATGATTGCAATTCTTTATGGTTTGGGAATTAGAATTCTTTATAAGGGATTCATAAATTTGGGTGGGAAATAATGACACCTTTTCTTTCAAACTCCACCTGAAATTTAATAATTTCTTCAATTATTAATTCAGGTGACAAGCCAGAAATACATGGAACTTTGTTATCAGTAAAAATCACTGAGATCTTAGTATCTTAGAGTTGTAGATAATGTAAAATATTTTAACTCATCTCTAACTCAAAAATATAGGGGATTTGGTATCTAATTTATAAACAACTCCTGGGCTAGTGTTTGACTAAATGCAGTAGTCCAGCCTTGTCAAGCTGACATGTGGAACCTTCCTTTTTCCCAGTGTACTCCAGCGTCTCCTGTTTCCTTGGCCTACAATTTTTACTCTCTGCTCCCTGCTTCTCATCATCCATCATTCAGGTATTTTAAAAAATATCTGATAAACAGAACAAAGCAGTGTATCTCCAGACTCAGGAGTCTTTGTGCTCTGGAGTATGGCAAACTGACAGTGATGTGGCCTCCCAAGAGGTCGGGAAGTGGGTTTTCATGCACTCTCTTTGTGGACTCAGCACATTTGCCTTGTCAGCCTTTTAGCTGCCACTAGGTGGAGCCTCTCTCCCCTTGGATTGTAGGTTTGAAGTCCCAGTGGGTTTCATTACTCAGAATCTTCTTCTCTAAAGAGCCCGTTCATACCACAAGGCTGTTTCTCTTTCTACATTTATTTATCACTTACGGTTAAATTTTGGGGCGGTGTTAAATGGGAGCAGGGACTTTGCTTTGTTCCATTTCTGTAGCTCCTGAACCTCAATCAGCATCTGTTGTGACATAGTTTAATATTAAGTCGCTGCCTGATGTTCAGACTACATTTTTTGAAGTTTACTAATTGTTGTTATTTTTATATTTTCTTTTAAATTTATGTGTCTAAGTATTCTTCCCACATGTATGCTTATGTACCATGTTCACTTCTGGTGCCTGTGCAGGCCGGAAAAAGGCATCTAATCCCCTGGAACTGAGTTACTGACGGTTGTAGGCCACCATAGATGCTGGGAAACAAATCCAAGTCCTTTGCAAGAGCAACACGTGCTCGTGAGCACGGAACCATCTCCAGGCCCAGGCTAAAGCCTTGTTCAGAAACGTAATTTCTAAAAGCTCTGTTTTGTTTTGAATTACGCATGTGTATCTCTTTGAGGTATGTGCGTATGGATGCAGATGCTAGTCACAATGCAGAGACCAGACGTGCTGCTGGTTCCCCTCTGTAACCGAGTTATAGGCGGTTGTGAGCCACGCAGTGTGGGTACTGGCCCCGAATCACATCAGTACACAAAGACGTTCTCATCATCTTCGTCCTTCTTCGGTTTTTGCTTCCCTCCTCCTCTGTCTTATTTTTCACCTGTATCCTTTATGTGCTATGTGTGTGCTATAGTTTATATTAACCCATCATCTGTGGTGGACATAGAGACCTGCTTCCAGTATTTGGCCATTACAAACAATGCTCCACAGAATTATCTGTTGTGGGTTTTGGTTTTTTGTTTGTTTGTTTGTTTGTTTCATATTTTTTTATCTTCAGGCCTAATTCCTTGGGCTTAATTCTTGATTTAAATCCACGTGTGGTTTTTATAGATGCTCTCCGTTTTCCGTTGTTGGGAGTTATGCCCTCTTAGCCTTCCTTGGAGACCCCGAGAGTGCTTGTTTTTGCACAGTTTTGTTTTGTTTTGTTTTCCAATCAAACATGTATGTTAATCAGTCTTTGGAATATTGGTTAGTTTACTAGGACAGAAATAATCTAATTTAGCACTTCTCAACCTGTGGGTCATTGTAGGACTGTGAAAGGACAGCAGGGTTTCTCGTCAAGCACCGGCTAGAAATCACCAGAGACCCCAGGTGATCCTAGGGGCCCCAGGTGGGACGCAGTGATCCTAAGGGACCGCATACATTTCACCACACTTCCAGACTCCAGGCTCCTGACACAGGCTCCTGACGCGAGACTGAAGACTTCCATAGAGTGAGGCCTTTCAGTCTTGTAGGACAACCCCTTCTAGCCCCTCCACAGGTAGAGGGCGTGACTACAGGCCACAGAGCCTTACACAGATCTCCCTATTAATGAGATACCTAAATGCCAGAGGGCATAGCCAATTGAACATTCCTTCCCAGACCCTCCTCCCTGCAAAAGGTATTTAACCACAGGCCGCCCTGAAAATACCCGGGTATAGTTTTTATCCATTTTCTGCCATGACAATAAATATCTTAAGACTATGGCCTATTTCTCTTCTTTCGGACCCAACGTGGAAAACGGTAGAGAAGGTTTTCAACTACCGAACTGCTGCCTAATCTCCCGCTGAAGCCAGCCACAGAGGCCTAGTAACCCAAGCAAGCAACCTGAGCCAGTCGTGATCCAGCCAGTTGAGTTGCTGACCAAGACTCTCATCCCCGAGGGACATAGTCAGAGCTTCTGCCCCTCCCGGAGGGACCTCAGACTGTGTTCCCCACCCACAAGCGGAGTCCTGCACCTTCTCATAGACCCATGTCTGCTCGGTGTCAATGTGGAGTGAACACAATCAAATTCCCGTGCCTCTGTCCCCACGAGAGGCTCTAGCTGCATGGTGAGACAGAGGTGGAACCCATGCATCAATACAACAGACCCACGTGCACACTATAACACGACAAGTCTCAACTCTTTGGGGTGTCGAATGACCCTGCCGCAGGGGTTGCCTAAGACCATCGGAAAACACAGACATCTACATTGTTATTCATGACAGTAGCAAAAATACAGTTATGAAATAGTAATGAAATAATTTTATGGTTGGGGGTCACTATAACACTATAACTGTATTAAAGGGTCGCAGCATTAGGTCTCATCATTGATCTAATTTTTAGTGAAGGTTTGATTTCTTTCCTTACTTAGCTCTTCTGTTATCTCCTCTGTGGATTCTTGCTTTTTGTAATTACAGAAGATAAGCTGAGATTCCCGCCCCCCATCTGTCTTTACTTCTCTCCCTACCCTCCAATGTGCTGACCTTCTTCCTGCTCCTCAAACTTCTCTGCAGAAGCCAGGCTTCTGCAGAGAAACACAGTCTGTATGATACTCATCTTGACAGGACGGCTCTTCAGAAGTAAATTTACTGCATGGATCTATTGAAAGACACAGATCATGGTATAAAAGGTTTATTAATGTAGAAAATTCTATCTCTATAAATCTACATGTTAACCATATAGCCACATCTTTCTGTCTTCATCAGCCAGTTAATTGATGAATATGTAGGGTTTTTTGTTTGTTTGTTTGTTTGAATTTGGCTCATGCAGCTGTGAGCTGAAAAGTCGGAAATCCCCCAGCAGGCTTGCAGCTGGAAACTCTAGCAGGATCATTAATACTGCAGTGCAGAAGCAGGGTTTCATTTCCTTGGGAAAATCCTGGCCTTGTTCTTATGTAATAACGTGAGGCCCAACAACAGTATGGAGGATAATCTGTCAGTCACCTGGTTAAGGATGGTAACCTACAATACCAGCACATCCTAGGAAATACATGGAATACAAATGACAGATGGATAATGATAAAATGTTAACTTTTATATAAGAAAAAAAGAGAGAATGAAAGCATGTGATTAATTTTTTATTTTTAATTATTATTTTTAATTTAATTTAATTTTTTTTTTACTTATTTGCTTCACATCCCACTCATTGCCTCCCTCCAATTCACCCCCTCCCACAATCCTTCCCCCATTTCTCCTCCTCTTCTCCTCTGAGCAGGTGCGGCCACCCTGAATGTCTCCCCATCCTAGCACTTCAAGTCTCTGTGAGGCTAGGCGCTTCCTCTTCACTGAATCCAGACAAGGCAGCCCAGCTAGAAGAACATATCTTACATACAGGCAACAGCTTTGGGGATAGCCCCCACTCCAGTTGTTTAGGACCTATATGAAGACCAAGCTGCACATCTGCTACATATGTGTGGGGAGGCCTAGATCCAGCCCGTGTATGTTTTTTGGTTGGAGGTTTAGACTCTGAGAGCCCCAAGAAAGAGAAGAGAGTGAAAACATGTGCATATTTAAAACATAAAAACAACACATTTTAGTCTTAAAAAAAAAAAAGCTGGAACTGAGAAAGAAATCTAGACAGAAGTATATTCTGGATTAAGCCTGATCAGATCCAGGCAGCACAAAGCATGGTCAGGTGACCCAGTATCTCCCAGGCCCATCAGCATTGAGCTAAGTCCCTCCAACACCCACCTTCAGGTGAAGGGTAATGAAAAAGCCTCCAATTGGTTTGTATACAGGTCTGCCAGGGTAAGCTGAGGTGAGGGGCAGCTGCACACAGGCTCATTCAGAGGTGACCTTAGCAGCAATAAGGGACAAGTATCTCAATGGGAGCCTTCAGAGATTGGGAGGTCTGGGAGAGAAGTCTGTGTTTGGACATACAAAACGCACACTAAGTTTGAAGCCCACCCCCCACCTCCTTTTTTTTTTTTTTTTAAATCACAACTTAGTCACTAATAGTATTTGATGTAGAGGACAATCTGAAGTGGTTTGACCAGAAGATATCCGCTGGCCTTTTGTTCCTCTGAGCTAAAACTGTTATGATAGCACAAATGTGAGCATGAAGTTATGATGATATAAACATACGTTAGGGATGGGAACATAGCTCAGTAGTAGAGAACACATGCCTGGCACGTGTGCGGTTCTGGGTTTAACCTATGGCACTGAGAAAAAAAAAATCGAAGAATTATGAATGAAAATGTCTATTTGCTATTTAAAACCACTGAAAATAACCTTTAGCTATTAACTTGACACAGACTCAAATCAACTGGAAAGGAGAGTTTTGACTGAGTAATTGTCTCGATCAAGTTGGTCCGTGAGCATATATGAAATCCCCAAGCAATGAAAATCCCATATGGTGGTTTGAATGAGAATGACCCCCATTGGCTCATATGTTTGAATATTAGTCACCACTTGGTGGAACTGTTTGGGGAAGGATTAGGTGGTTTGGCCTTGTTGGGGGAGGCATGACATGGAGCAAAGCTACAGGGCAAGATGCAAGGGTTGAGGCTTCAAAAGCCTCCCATGGTCCCTAATGCACTCTGCATCCTGTTTGTGGATCCAGACATGGGCTGTGGCTCCAGACCCACGCCTGACTGCCTGCTGCCATATTCTCTACCAGGATGGTGATAGATTCCTATCTCTCTGGAACTGGAGGCTTCACATAAACCCTTTCTTTTATAAGTTGCCTTGGTCATGGTCTTTTTTTCCCCATAGCAATAGAAAAGCAATTAAGGTAGACAGTCATAATTGTTAATTGATGGAGGACCTGCCCACCATGTGTGGTACCTGGGAAGATGGCGCTAGGCCGCATAGGAAACTTAGTTAAGCATGAAGCCAGGAGAACCATCAAAAAAAAAAAAAAAAAAAAAAAAAAAAAAAAAAGGTATTCCTTCATGGTTTCTGCTTCAAGTTCCTACTTGGGCTCTTACTCTGACTTCTCTGTATGCTGGGCTGTAACCTTTAAGATAAAATACGCTCCTTTCTCCTCTAAGTTGCTTTTAGTCAGAGTATTGTATTATAGGAAAGAGACCAGAACACTAGAAAAAATTACATTTCTGCAAGGAGTGCACCTATTTTCTTGGTAGGATCCTGGATGAGAGCTGAGTGAAACAGTGAGAGGATATGTTTTGGGCATGAATTAGAGAAAGCTAAGTATTGTATCCGAGTTTAAAACTATGTCTTAGGAAAGTTTCTGTGCATAATAGTGATACCATGACCATGTAGCCAAGGCACAAGAGACTCATTTGGGGCTAAACAGAGATATCCAGGGATGTTAACAGAGAGTATGTCAGGTTGATGGATAGCTGGATTAATTAGGTATACAATTAATTTCAGTATTTTTTTAAACTTTCTGTAGATTCGAAATAGTTTCAAAGTAAGGGTTGGTGGCATGAAGTTTTCAAAAATAATCTATTATATCCATGCATACTGAAAAAAAGCGTTTTTGTGCCAGTGGTACACAAAATAGAGCAATTTCAAAAGCAAAATTTAATTAGCAGTAGTGCACTGAGAAGGCTGACAGATGATTGACAGGAAAGAGCAGCTGCCAAGGATCCTAGTGAGTGAAGTGTGGGTGGGGTGGCTAGCGAGGAGCTGCACACTAGAGAGGAACGTGATGTTCAGAAACGCTGTCAACAGGGCTGCCCCCAGAAGTCCACTGTCTTCACTGGCAAAGCAGAAAACTTAGGATAGAGGGTAAGCGTTTCTGAAGAGTGGGGAGGAGGCAGAGGGAGGGTGCTGGGTCGTTATCAGCATCTCTGCTTCTCTTACTAGTCTTTACACAGGGCTTGATTCTAATATACTTCCTTCTTTTTTTCTTTCTTTCCTTTTTTTTTTTCCTGCTCCGTAACTCACAGTTCCAACCACAAGGCCACCAGAGGGCGTAGGCTCGTGTTTATTTATTTAGGTTTATAATACGGTTCTTCCTTCACAAGCCCTGAGGAAAAGCTCGGAGATATGAACAATGAATAAGCCGGATGGTGGTAAAGTGCAGTACTTCCGGAACAGTGAGATACATCGTTTCCTAACCACAGGTTTACAAACAAGTAGGGCTTTGTGCAACCAGGAATGCAAATGAGCTGCTTTCAGTTTCCTAATATTTCCTCAACATCTGCATTTTCTAACACGACGGGGTGAAGCGAGCAGCGTAACGCTGCTGCAGGGGCTGTGGTTTAAGTCACCATTGATATCCTCGTCAGAAAAGACACGCCTATTCATATGAAGTGCAAAGCCCTGTATAGCCTCTCACAACTGCCTTCCTAGTTTTCTATAGATACTTGTTGTTTCATATTTGTATGTTGGCACTTGTATCTCCTGCCCTTGGACTTCATTATTGGAATACAGTGCTATTGCTTCAATGCTGTTATAGACAGTAGTGACCTCCAACAGTACAAAAGGAGATATGCTGGACACATCTTCAGAACACACACGGCAGGTGTTATCCCATGATTCATCCAAGGCCAACAGAAGCGCTAGGAAAAGTTCTTAGTTGTGCCCCTCTCAACTCAGCCTCCATCACCGTCTGCTGTCGAGTCCTATTTATCCCATCCAAACATCATGTGTCCTCCACGAGTCTTGCCTCGGCACGTGCCTCTATCTCAGCAAGTGCTTCTGTCTCAACAGACGTCTTCCTCCCAATCAGCCTAAGTCCGCAGAAGCAGCAAGAAACGGTGTCACACCACCAGAAGTTTTTTGATGTGTTTCTTTCTATGGAGTCCTGACAAACGGAGCTCAACTATGCAGTGAAAGGCAGACCCTGACAATAGACCCTTTCATTTTGCCATTGTTTGGGGCTGTTTTATATATTAGTTTTTAGCACATATCTATATACCACATCATTTTTGTTTTAATATTTATTTTTGATGCAAAAAGTTTGTTTTTTCACTAAGAGTTTTCTTACCTTCTTTTCTTCCTTTTTGCCTTCATCTCCCTCTCTCCTCCCTCTCTCCCCCTCTCCCTTTGTTACTTCTCTCCCTCCCTCACTCCTTCTTTCCTTCTTTCCTTCCTTCCTTCCATTGATTGAAACAAGATTTCATGTAGCCCATAATGGCCTAAAATTTGCTATAAAACTCTAGATGGCCTCAAACCCCTGATTCTTCTACCTCCAACTGAAATAGAATTATAAACTTTCTTAATTTTTTTCTTAATACCTACTGCAGTAGCCCAGTTTCTTCTGCTTAATGAAATCATTGACTTACTGCCTTTGAAGCAAGTTCTTTTATGTAATAAATTCAAATTTTCAAATTGAAGGCTTTTAAAATTACAACTTGTGAGTGTACCTATCTCCCACTGCTGGAAATCTCCTGTCCAATCCGGTTTTACTGTTTCTGTCATGCTCAGGATCACCACTTCTGTTTTCCCTTCCACACTAGTAAAGACAGGGTATTGATTCTTGCAAGAGGTTTACCTTGAATGCCCTTGAAGAAAGGATTGCGTATAACTAGTGTTCATCTACTCACCTCCTTTACTTCAATTTCAAGTCTATGACACTGAAATAGCATCAGGGCGTCATGGGTCATTTTCATACCAGCAATGAAGGAGAAGCTGAGCACAGTCAGCCCTAAGGGAGATGCAGTGCTGCCTGCCAGAGTCTCACATCTTCTCAGGGAAGGGCTTGGCGTTTTCTTACTTAACCTTACATTTTATTTTTAGCTCCTATGTTTTGCAAAATCCTCATTGTATGTGCATTTTTAAAATGTCTGTACATAGAGATGGGTCTAAAAAAATACAACTAACTTAAAATATCATGCTATTAGACTCAAGTGTAGCACAGTGGTAAAGTGCATGCTTAGAAAGGAAAGACTTTGAATTTGGTCACCAGAACTGCAAAACAACCCCCCCCCCCCAATCTTCCGAATACACACACACACACACACACACACACAGTTTAACTTTCATTCAAAGTTTTCTCAAGTCAAATATTCCTTAACTCAAAAGCAAAGGACTGTCAAGGTATTTCCAGACCCAACAGTATACAGATTGATTTTTAGAATTTTACCAATCTTTGCATCTGATGCTAAGGGGACAATTAGATTATACAAACCAAGATGGATAATGTAAAAGTTTGTTTTGATTTTGAATGAATTACAGTTTCAGTAAAAAAAATGGCAGTGGGCTGCTTATGATATCTGAATGACTGAGGCAATAATTTAATTACATGTTATTGCAGTGAGAGTTTATGGAAGTCAAATATGATTATTTTTAAAGAGAAGTTACACTAGAGAGTTATTCTAAGTTATATTCTTGTGTAGAGAGATAAATAAGCACACTATAATGTTTTCTTTTGATGAAGATATTAACATTTTGATTTAAGATGTTGATACCGATACTGGGTGCCATAAAAACTGCTGCAGAGAATTTTATCTATTGCTGAAATATGTAAACTATAGTTGAATCACATCATGTTCAACATTTGAAACAGTGGCAAAATTTTAGTTCTAGGATGTGTTTATTAATTAAAATTATTTTTCTTGTGCCAATTTTATAGAATAGACAGTTGAACACCTTGCTTACTCCTTACACATTTTGATTCTGATGAGCAGAAATGAGGGAACATCAAGCCAAATTTATGCAATTTATAGTTTAGTTTTCACATTTATGATCTCACCCAAAATAGAACCAATACTATGCATTTTTCTCTCTAGATAAGCTAACCCCTAAAGTTCCCATCTTCAAATTATCTATTTTGCCTAAGGGTTATACTTTACCATGAATAAATCATTTTTCTGTTTCTCCTGTTTTATCATGTTGTTGATGAAAAGTCCATTTTTTCAGTTTTGACTGCAGTTTTTGGTTTTGATTTGGAGCATGGGTCCATGTTGAGGCCTTTTTCTCTCATGGATTTCTTGCCATCAGTCTTTTCTAGTTTTCCTCCCACTTTCCTGGCCATTTGGTTCCCTTTCATTGACTTCTCAATCCCTTCATCCATACTGAGGGTAACAAGCGCCATCTTGAGCTACCTTTTAGATTGCAATCTGTCTCCTGTGCAGGTAATTCAACTCACTCCTTTATTTCTAGTTAAAAGTGAAATACATGACCACCGAAAGGAAATGCCAACAAATAAATGAAAAGTTATATTTTAATTTAGATATGTAAAGGAGTGTGAGTGGAGTAAATTCAGAGAGGAGCAAACTCTTCTGGACGAGGAAACCTGCCTCTTCTTCCATGTGAGAACAGTTTGTTACACAGCAGAGGAGCAAACAACCAGCTGAAAACAACATTTTGCTGAATAAGAAGTCATAATAACGATAGGAAATGTCAACCATAGCATTTCCTATTCAAGAATACACAATTTTAGTACACACAAAGTACTGTGCAACCATCAGCACAATTTAAATTTAGAACAGATTTGCCTTCTCTAAAAGAAACCCCCCCGCACATCTTCAGTGAATCCCCAACTGTCTTAGTTCCTTTTCCACAGCTGTGACACATGACCCAGGAACTAATAGAAGAACTAGTTAACTGGGAACTCACAGATGTAGAGGGTGAGTCTATGGCTGTCATGTTGGGGAGCTTGGCAGCAGGCATGGTACTGGAGCCGTAGAAGGGATCATATATTCTTATACACAAGTAGAGGACAGATAGAGGGGAGAGTGGTGGGGACTAACTGGGAATAGTGTGGGATTTTGAAACCTCAAAGTCCACTCCCAGTGACTCACTTCCTCCAGCAAAGCCATCTGTCTCAATCCTTCCCAAACACTTCCCCCCACTAGGGACCAGGCATTAAAACATGTGAGTCTGGGAAGGAGGGGGGTGGGAAAGGGTCATTCTTATTCAAACCACCACACTGACTCCTAAACCCCACTCTTCCCCCTACCCCCCCACCTAGAAAATTCACTAATTCACTTTCTATATCACTGAATTTTCTTATTTTAAATCAGTGGTTCTCAACCTATCCAGTGCTACTTCATTACTGTAATTTTGCTGCTATGAATTGTAATGTAAATATCTGTTTTCTGATGGACTTGGGCAACCCTCTGAAAGAGTCATCTGATCTCCCAAAGGGGTCACCACTCACAGGTTGAGAACCATAGTCATATAAATGAAATTATGAAATATAAAGTCTTTATTGATCAGCTTCTTTCATTTATATTTTCAAGATTTACCCATGCTGTAGCAAGTATTAGTTTCATGTTTCTCTCTCTCTCTCTCTCTCTCTCTCTCTCTCTCTCTCTCTCTCTCTCTCTCTCTCTCTCTGTGTGTGTGTGTGTGTGTATGGAGCCAAGGGGGCAGTTTTGGGGGATTATTCATCAATTGCTCTCCCCCTTGATTTTTAAGACCGAACCTGGAGCTCACCAATTTGTCCAGTCAGCCAACTAGCAAGCCCCAGGAATTCTCTGCCATGTCCCCGTCTCCACCTTCCTAGTGCTGAGATTACAAGTCCTCTGCCATAACCAGCTTTTGAGATGTGGGATGGTAAGGTTGACATCTTCTATGGTTATGATTTCTCCTTATCCAGCAAGCACTTTACCATATCCTCTGCCTCAGTTCACGTGTTTTTGTTTCTGAATACTATGCCATGGAATGGACAAGTGACATTTTCTTTGTCAGCTGAAGGACATTTGAGTTGTTTCATTTATTAGACCTGTATGAATAAATAATGCTACAATGAATATTAATTTCATGTGAACATATTTTCCACATTCTCTTGGACACACCCTGAAGAGAGGAGGAGTTGGGTCACTGGTCGGCTCTATGTTTAACATTATGGAGAAGTGCCAAACTGTTTTCCTTGGTGGCTACA
The DNA here is from genome assembly GCF_011762505.2 of Arvicanthis niloticus. Classification (NCBI taxonomy): domain Eukaryota; kingdom Metazoa; phylum Chordata; class Mammalia; order Rodentia; family Muridae; genus Arvicanthis; species Arvicanthis niloticus. The sequence goes on from NC_047661.1 coordinate 21,998,588, forward strand.
TGGCCTTGCATTCTCATCAGCAATGTAAGAAAGTTCCAGTTTCTTCATATCTTCTCCAACACATACTTTTTCATAAAATTTTAAAGTTATGATTTATTGTTTCTAGAAATTTGGTCTTGTCACATTGTCCAGGCCAAGCTAAACAATACCCTTGCTTCAGGCTCCCAGATAGTTGGGTTTACAGGCCTACACCACTATGCCCAGCTTGTTTTCTTTATTGTGGTCATTAGAGTGAGTGTGAAGAGACATTTGATTGACATATTAATTTGTCTTTCCCGGTCGATGAAAGATTTTGAGCATCTTTTCATGTGCTTATTAATTTTTGTAGACTTCCTGAGAAATACATATTCAAATAGCTTGTATATATTTTCATATATCATTTCAAGCTTTATTAGGTATAAGATTCCCACCCACATTTCCACACCCCATCTCTTCCCTATTCTCTCTTCTTTCTTTCTTTCTTTAAAGAAATCTGTATAGTTTACAAACTGGCAGGTTGCCGTATGGCATTTTCATGAATACTTAATTTTGATCTATCCCACTCTGGCACGGTGCCAGGTGCTTCTTTGGGTGGAGGGTGCTGGGGCAGCAGCTCACACTATAGCAAAACTCATCTGAAATTCACTTTGTAGCCCAGACTGACCGTGATCTCTGGACAATCCTCCTGCCTCAGCTTCCTGAGGCAGTATAAAACATTTCTGGTGGCATCTTTATGATCTGTGCTATTCAGTCTCTCACCAGTTTATGTGAAACTGACAGGGCCCAGATCGTCCTCATCCTGGCTTGTAAGTGGTTATCACTTGGATTTGTCTCCAGGGAGGCAAATCATGTGCAAGTCTTCCCTGTAAGGTCAATAGTGTTGAAACTTACTTGATCTTCTAATCAGTGGTCGGCCATAAACAGAAAGCTCGAAGGATGTAAGTGCTGAGCATGCTTACGGTCTTGGTCTTTTCCTTTTTGATGGACACACTGGTGGTCAAATTTTTCTACATAGTCACAAGGACCCAGATAGTGGTTGCTAGGTGTCTTAGTCAGGGTTTCTCTTGCTGTAATGAAACCATGACCAAAAGTAACCTGGGGAGGAAAGGGTTTATTTCACTCACAGTTTCATCAAACATCACATATTATTAAAAGCAGTGAGGGCAGGAACTCAAGCCGGGCAGGAACCTGGAGGCAGGAGCTGATGTAGAGGCCATGGAGGGGTGCTGCTTACTGCACTGCTTCCCATGGTATGTTCAGCCTGCTTTCTTAAAGAACCCAGGACCATCTGCCCAGGGATAGCACCACCTACAAGGGCTGGGACCTCTGCCATCAATCACTATAAAAAAATTACTTGTCTACAGCTAGATTTTATGTAGGCATTTTTGTAATTAAGGTTCCCTACTTTCGGATGACTTTACCTTGTGTCAGGTTAACCTAAAACGATCCAGCACACCAGGGATTAGGGATAGCCTTGGAGAGGAGTGGGGGATGACCATAAAGAACAGCAGGAAGGAAATCTCTGTGTGACATGCAGTGGCGGTTACATGAACTTAGACATGACAAAGTGGCACAGAGCCGCACACACATCATACCAGCTTAAGACATGTTTTCATATTGTACTATACTCATATAAGACAGACCTGTCAGAGGGAGTGGATAAGCAGCCAAGACCATTTTGTATGACATCGCAACTTCCTGTGAATGGGCTGTGCTTTCAAAGTAAAAGGTTATAACACAAAACATCATTAGCTGTTTTTTTCTTTTCATAAATTCTTTTTGTTATTTTGTTCACTTTTTGAGGTATGGTCTTTTGATGTAGTTCAGGCTGGCCCAGAACTTTTGCCGTTGGTCTCAAACCCAGGATTTTTCTGCCTCAGCCTTCAGTGTGCTGGGATGCTATGCATGCATTAGTTATGTTCAGCTAGATTATATTTGCTGGAGGCAGGTTTGTTTTGTTTTGTTTTTTGACATCTCTACCTTGGTGACATGCCAGTGAAAAGTCAAAGCAGGAGAAAGGTTCGGTAACCAGGAAGTGTCCCTTTGTAAATTTCATGAGCCATAGGAACTTTCTCAGGGTTAGAGGCCACTGGAATAGAAATGCTCCACAATGAATAATTCATCTTGATGATGTCATCTCTTTTACACCTGTAGCTCTGCGTGGCTTTTAGTCAAGGGGATGAGAAGAAAGGAGAGACATAAGTGTCCAGATTCTCCAGTTCCTCACTCACAATAGAGGAAGTCTGCAGTGAATTACACTTCTCTCCTTGCCATCCTAAGATCTTCCTCTAATCTCTGGAGCAATTTAGTTTCAGTTTAGTTTTCTGGGAACTGAATCATATTTCAGTTACTTCTAGTTCAAAGAACTTGTGCTAAGATTTTGTTTATTTTTTTTAGTCTTATATCTGGCTTCACATCTGTTTAAAAGTAGATGCTCCCACCCCCTTGTGGAAATGTTGAGTGACCTGAACTCTTAGAACCAGAGTCTTAGATATTACCAGGTAGTGTAGAGAATGAACTGGAAGTCAATGTGCTTG